>NC_088793.1:124516424-125141424 GCF_011386835.1 Chrysemys picta bellii | reverse complement strand
GAAAAACCCTATACCTCTTTACTTGGGTCTTAGGCCACATAAGCAGGTTCTGACTGACTTTAGATTGTATTGGAGGAACAGCTTTTGGAAAAAAATTGTTGTTTCTATTGCTGATCTCTGTGCTCCCCCTTGTGGCTGTAACTTGTTTTACATAATCATGCAGGAAAAAATATTTGTGGTACAGCATAACTCTGGTGTTCTAAACTGACCAGTCAATCACACACCTTATTTGGAACTGAAAGGATGCAATTAGGCAGCAGCAGACACACACACACACAAAAAAGTACAGTACTGTGTTAAATGTAAAATATTTAAAAAAAAAAAATGAACGGAAAGCAGCATTTTTCTTCTGCACAGTAAAGTTTCAAAGCTGTATTAAGTCAATGTTCAGTCTTCCTTTTGAAAGAACAATCATAACATTTTGTTCAGAGTTAGGAACATTTCAAACAACCTCCATTTCTGAGGTGTTCATAACACTGTGGTTCTGCTGTATCATGTGTAGGTCAAAAAAGCTAATGACAGATGAATTTCTACTAGGCATGCATATTTCATGTATGAATGTTAAACATAATGGGCTTCCCTTGTCCCTGCTGTAATTCAGTGTTTACTGAACTGAAGGTACCCCCGTGAATGAGTAACTGCACAAGACAGCAATTATACTTGTGCTACAATCAGTCCTGGTGTCAGCAAGAAGTCCCAAAATTTTAAAATCAGTATTTCACATTAGGTCTGTCACTTGCCCCTTCATTTTACTGTTAATAGATCATTTCCCATTAACAACTGAAATGACTGACTAATATTCAGTTTTTAAAGTTCACAATTTATATAATGCAGGGTGTCATGGGGAGGAATATGTTAAATCTAGCTAAGAATCTGACTATATTAAACTTATGAAACCAAGCTTTAAATTTCCCTAGCAATCATAACTGCCACATTGTGTGCATATATAGTACAAATTTGACAGCAAATATGGTATACAAAATACTACACGTAAACAAGGGGACTGAGCTATAATTGCTTTGGCTGTGAGACCATAAGTTTTTGGATTTACTGAGAGCTTGTCTTCACTACCACACTAAATTGGCATCACTGCCATTGATGGAGTGGTGTTGATTTAGGAGATGTGGTGAAGACCTGCTATGTCAAGGGGAGAGCGCTCACCCATCGGCATAGTGCAGTGTAGACACCGCTTTAAGTTAATGTAAGTTACGTTGACTTAAGTTGATGAAACTTAACTAGCGTAACTTGGATCAACTTACAGTGTTAGTGTAGACAAGGCCTGAGTGGAAATTCTCATCCTTAAACTTGCTTTAATCGAGTTGTCTGTTTCTCTTCACCCAATTCTTTTCTTATAAATAACTTCTACCATAAAGAGGGGCACACTTTTCAGCATGAGAGCAAGTAGGATTTAACATGTACAGTAAAGACATTTTTACAGCCCCTGTTAGGTATTTGCTCTTTTCCTCCCCATTTTCTGCCCCCCTCTCTCAAATCTAACAGCAAGGTCTGGAAACAAATGTTTACTTATCTGCATTAGACAACCTAATGTGGGTGCCTTTAAAAGATGTAGTTCCAGTTGGGGATGTTGGAGCTGTATGAATTATAGTAGCTCAGTAAAAACTTAAAATTTATGGTGTCCAAATCCTCTCATCTCTCTAAGCTCACAGAGAGGAGACCATTTTAAACCTCTTTTGGGAAGCGACTGCTTTTTGCACAATGCATAGCACAAAGGTTTCCTGTTTGAGGCTTCTAGGGGCTACTGCAATAAAAATAATTCAACCAAGATGTCCTAACTTTCCAGCTAAACTGGGTGATGGAGTTAACAGCTTCATTAAAAAAGCATAGGTAGTTTGATAGGAAGCATAGTAGCTAGGCAGATACAAAGGGGAAACCATCATCTTGATGGGTCCCTCTCCTCAGCCAGCCAACAGAGCTTTCCATTGCTCATAGCTGCTGTTTATTTTCTGAAGGTAGATAGGAATTCTTTTTTTTGAAAAGGCAAACGAAGACACCCCTGTGCTGCTGACTGATAGCACATTGAGGCTAAGAAGTGGAACAGCAGTTGCAGTTATGCCATTGCTTTATCATCTTCTCTGCTTTAGTGACTGTTAACAAGTCATATGTCATTGAAGCACATGTCAAGTATCAGAGGGGTAGCCGTGTTAGTCTGAATCTGTAAAAAGCAACAGAGGGTCCTGTGGCACCTTTGAGACTAACAGAAGTATTGGAGCATAAGCTTTCGTGGGTAAGAACCTCACTTCTTCAGATGCAAGTGAAGAAGTGAGGTTCTTACCCACGAAAGCTTATGCTCCCAGTACTTCTGTTAGTCTCAAAGGTGCCACAGGACCCTCTGTTGCATTGAAGTACATGAGGCTTTCTGCTACACATGACTGTTATTTCTGACATTTGCAAGTAATTTAGGAATAGGAGAATTGACATTCCCTGCTAGCAAATGTTCTATTCACCCATGATTTGGCCACTACAAGCATTAATGAATGTCTTCATTTATCCATTGAACTGGCATATTTATGCAACTTGATCTCCATTCTTTTTCTGGGGTGTGGGGGTGGGACAAGGAAGGGAATGGGAAGGAAACAAGTAGTTTCCTCTTAGGGTTTTTTTTTTTTTTTTACCATTGTTGAAAACAGGTTGTTCTAAGGCTAGGACTAAGGTCTCAAACATTAGAAAAAGGACATGCTTTGCTGGTAAGGTGAAAAAATGACACTCAAATGTCAGGAAACTAATTGAAAAGCTTGTCTTGTAATTTTCAGCATTTCTCTAGTGTCAGAAACAAGACACTGTTCAACTTTATGGTAAACAAACAGCTGAATTTACAGCTAGTTCTTCTGAAACTGGCTTCTAGAGCCAGCTCTCAAAATCATTGCAATGCTAGCACGATCGTCTCATGTGACAGACTGGCAAATCCACCAGAAAGCCTAGAATCCAATTTTTTTTGTTTGTTTGTTTGTTACTAATCTTTGATATTTACAACTTGGAAGAAAGGACTTTCTTCTCTTCAGGAGTTTACTTGACTGGAATTCTATGGCCTGTGTTAGGCAGCCTGTGAGACAGGATCATTATGATCATCTATTCTGGACCATGGGGAGGGGCTGCTGAGGGTAAAATGGGAGGGTGTGGGGGGAGACATGCCTGGGAGGGGCATGACTCAAGCTGTTTGGGGGGTGGTTTGAACCTTAAAATTGTGCTTGCCCCATTATCAGCAGGTACCAGTTGTCTCTGCCATAAGCACATTTGTAAGTGATGGCAGGATGGGGGCCTTGGTGATCTTCAGGGGGATGATGTGTGTATGTGCATTTATACATGCTCCTGTACACCTCTATTCCAGCTGTAACTAGAGACAGAGGTACCAAAGTGCCATAACAGAGATTACACAATCTACTCTCACAAGAGCAGAGTGTTGTCTGCACTCAAATTGTGTAGATTTGAGTTTATCTTGTATTAGGGTGTTTCCTAGGATGTAACTTGTGTTTAGATGTTATACTTATACTTGCAGAATTCATAGGCGTACTATGAAAACTCCATCCAAGTTGAAACTTGGCAGCAAATTTGTGTGCGCACTTTTTCAGAAAGCTCAGTTGAATATTTAAGCTATTGTAGGCCTCTTAAATATACCCACTAAAGTTGTTTTGCACTTATGTAGATTAAAGCTGACATTTCTTGCATTTTTAGAATTTTGCAAGAACTTCAACATATTTTTATTTATTTATTAATTTATTTATTTTGCAATAGAAAGTAAGCAACTACTTGCCATTTATCTGAAACGCTGCACAAGAATAATGTCCCAGTGGCAAATTTCATCCTGTTAATATACAGATGTACACAAAACCATAGGCTTATAATAGGCTGCTGTATCTTGTACTGGGATATGTGCACATGTAGGAATATAAAAACAAAGCTGATTATTTTCACATATGGGACTATTGGTCTCCCATATCTACATACTATCCACAATTGACTCCCCAGCATCTTTTCTCCCACTTCCCTTACTGTATGCAATTATGTCCACTTCTCATACCATATAAAAAACATTTGTGTGCACTAACATTTTGAAGTTGTCATTTCTAGAAAAATGGTCTGGTGCACACTAAAATATGACTTTTTGTAACCAGATACAAGAAACTTTGTGCACCTATGGATGAGTTCATCATGGCCCCCCAAACTAGCTGATCTCACTGTGCAGAAAAACCAAGGGGAAAACTTTGAGCATGTTGTTAAGTAATAATGTAATTCTATCAATTTTTTTTCCCCCTCTGAGTGGCACATGTTCAAATTAGCCATTCTTCAGACCTCAGAAGAAACTCTAAACAACATCCAAGATGGCATATGGATTGGTTTGAAAATTATGAAAGCACAAAGATCCTCAAGGAAAAGAATGATGCATTACCATTGAGCCGAAGATCACCATTGATACAGAACTGAAGTGTGTCAATCACTTCACGTACCTTGGCAGTACTATCTCAAGTGACAGTTCTTGATCCAGAGAACTATCAAACAGAATACAAAAAGCAAGCCAGGCCTTGGGAATCCTTTGTCATAGGATATTCAACCAAAACACCATCAAACAAAACTGACAACCTACAAGGGAACAGTGACAGCCTCCCATCTAGATGGGTGTGAAACATGGACAGTTTAGTACAGACACATTAAGCAACTTGAGAAAATTCACATGTGTTGTCTGTCTTCTACTCTGAAGGTCCATTGGCATGACTAAGTGCCAAATGCTACCATCCTTGGGGGAGGGAGGGAAATAAAAACAACCAGCATCTTGGCAATGATCATCAAAGCTTAACTTTTGATGGACAGGTCATGTTCTCAGAGTGGAGGTGGTGACAATCCTGAAAAAGAACTTTCTGTAGCAAGCTAAAACTCAGAAAGCACAGCGGGGGTGGCCAAACAAAAATGTTTCTAAGACCCCTCTAAGCACAATCTGACTTCGAAGCTAAGGCCTGGTCCACACTAACCCCCCACTTCAAACTAAGATAAGCAACTTCAGCTATGTTATTCACGTAGCTGAAGTTGAAGTCTAAGTACCTTAGTTCGAACTTACCGCGGGTCCAGACGCGGCAGGCAGGCTCCCCCGTTGACTCCGTGTACTCCTCTCGCAGAGCAGGAGTACCGGCATCGACGGCGAGCACTTCCGGGATCGATTTATCGCGTCTAGACAAGACGCGATAAATCGATCCCAGAAGATCGATTGCTTACCGCTGGACCCGGAGGTAAGTATAGACCTACCCTAAATAGCGATAACTTTGAAGAAACAACCCATGACAGATCTGAATGGAGAGCACCTTTCAATAAAAGTTGTCAACACTTTGAGAAAAATGTAAAAAACTGGGTATGTGTGTAAGGACAACATCCTATCATGTCTTCAGTGCAAATCTGCACGTTCCTATGTGTCATCTTCACAATCGTGCTCCTCATAGCTTTGAATTTATAGCCATATGAGAACAAATGTGATGCCATGTCATCCTTTGATACAACAGACAGCCATACTGTGCAGCACAGGTAGATGTTAGTCAGTGCACCACTTTCTAGCAACCAAAAGAGCTCTAGGACCATAATCTGTCCCGCCTGTGTGCAAGGGGGAGTTAACTCTCTCAACCCTCTCCATCCCCTTAGTGCACAGCACAGGACAGGGTCGTTCCTTGAATGGTCTTTTTAAGGCTCTTATTTGTGAGCTTGCATGAATACACATTACTCGGGTTAAGGAATTCAGATAACTATACAATCCTGCAGTTGATGAGCTTTGTTCATTTCCTGCAGTTTCAGGGGAATCTTGGCCACAGGGCTGTGCCTTTGATTACACTTCTACCCCACTCCCTGTCCCTCCTGCTAGATTAGAACAGTGCTTAGAATTTTCCTTTGTATAGGATTCCAATGTTCATGAACTGGCCACTTGAGGGTGTCTTGGATTACTGCACAAAATGCTTTCTCCACAGTTTGATTCCATTGCTAGCAAGATTGTGCTGTAACTCTTGGTCAGAGTATTTCATGAAAGCTATAACTAATATTCCTCATCCAACACACACACATCATTGAACATCAGCAAACAAAGAGCAGTTCAAGGCAAAATGAAGAAAAATGGCAAGTCTAACGCCAAGCCGGAGCCACCTTCATTTACACCTAAGGCAAGGGGGTAGGTAAAGGGATCTGAACCAGAGTTAGCATGCAGCTGCCACTGGACCTTCCTCCTGCAAAAACAAACAGCAAATCTTGGGACTTGCTTCTGATCTCACTATCACTAATTTTTTTAACTCCAGTGACCTCTCTTGTAGGTGAGGGGATGGTTGCATGCATGTGCACACTGACATTAATTATATGGTGTGCTTGAGTTACTTCTGATCTAAGAGGTTGTATGGTAGGCTATTATGTTGTATCAGGAAAGGTGCAGAATATTGCCTTTATTGTCCTCTATGAGCCTAGAGTAACTAAGAACAGTGGGATCTAGAATCAGAAAAGATCTTCTGAGTAACTTGTTCTCTCCCTAACAATGTAAGATTGTACACTTCCTAAATTTAGAGTCATGACCATCCCTAAAGGCAGGACAGTCACACAATGTACATTTCAAATCCAGTTCCCAGGCAGAATGACTCTGGGACAAATGCTGTCCCAAAATCTCTGCAGCACCACTCTGTACCTGTGCCAGCTTCTTCCCAGTGTGGGAGGGCTGAGGTAGGCCTTAGCCCCCTCTTGCCATGAGGCCCTGCTTGCTGCTGCTCCTCTTCCTCCTGGAGGCTCAGCCAGGCCAGAAGCTGGAGCTGGGCAGTATTAAGAGCCGCCTGTGTGGCTGTGGGGAGCCCCAGACCCTCTGCCTCCCCTGGGCAGCATTCCCTGGGGTGGGGGGTGGCAGAGGGCTGCTCTTGGGCATCCTGGCATCTCACCCAGGGCAGGTGTAGTGTCCAGGGCTCCCTGGGTGGCTCTTACTGCTGCCTGGCTTGGCCAGGGGGCAGGACTTCAGGAGGAGGGGAAGGGAGCAGTGCTACAGAGGGGGCAGGGCTCTTGAATGTGTCCCATTTTTGCATCTTGAAAAGGTGGTCACCTTGCCTGAAATAGTGATAAGAATATTTTTTCCTTTATTAAAAATATGCACTCTCTCCAACTTCAAATGAAGCTTCTTATGTTTTAGAGAATGGTTTCTGGACTGACAATATAGTATCTTCCAGGAAGACTTAAGACAAAGTCCTCTTCTCCTACAGAGCAGGGACAGCATCAGGACTGCCTCAACCCTGGCCCCCAAACTACCCTGTGTGCAAAACTGGATGAAGTCATTCCCGGTCCCAAAGCACTAGGTAAACTAGTGCTCTCCATCTCCTTATGGCCCTGCCTACATCCACTCCTTCAGGAAGTGGGATGGGACCACTTTCCAACAGCATACACTGTGCCAAAGAAGGTGAGGGTGTAAAACCCCCACAGAACTGGGAGTGGGGGAGGGCAGCAGCCAAAGAATGGGCAACTCTGGTGGGAAGCCTCCTGGACTTCTCCACTCCACAATGCCCTGTATGTTGGCCGCCGTCGGAAGACCAGATACTGGGCTAGATGGACCTTTGGTTTGACCCAGTGTGGCCATTCTTAGTTCACTGCAACTTTTTGTTCTCATCCCTTTGCCCTCATCACTAACAGAACCCCCTGATATAGAGTGAGTGTGTGTGTGTGTGTGTGTGTGTGTTTTGAATGAACTCACACAGGAAACTGAGTGTAGATGTCCCATTATTGACATGAACTGTGACTGTATAGATCATTGTTGCAACTAAGGTCCTATAGTTTCACCAAATCTTGTACAAAGAAGGTCAAGTAAGGTGTCTATAGGAAGGTTGTAATTTGCAGGCTATGATTATGCTGGCTGTATGTGTGTATCGTTTTTGTATTTGAAATTTATAAATATTGGCTATGTACTTGTATCTCAATGTGTTTGATTCTAAGTCGCCTCAGTGAAGCTTTTGATCAGCTTCTTGAGAGAGGACTATTTTCAGTAAGTGCCCAGTCAAGAAACATTTAACTGACAATAGTCTTTGGGAGACTCCAATCCACATCTGAGCTTTCCTGGGAACGTTCAAATTAACATGTAAACAGTGGCATTGGCCTGCAAAAAGCTGAAGCATTCATGGACATGCGACTTGCCCAGGTAGCTACAAACTCCATCTTGTTGCTGTGATTTTTGCACCGAAGAACAAAGGGGTTTCCACCCACAAGAGAGAGAATATAAAAGGCCATGGGAGCCCCTCCATTTGGTCTTCAGCTGGCTCAAGAGATGGCCTCTCCACCCCAAAGAGATGCCTGAAAGAAATTGGAACAAAGGACAGTAACTACGGGGGTGTGAGTGATTGCTGGACTCAGACTAGGAAGGAGTCAAGTCTGTGAAAGAAGCTTATTGGAACATCTCTGGGGGTGAGATTTCATCTGTAATCAGTTTCTTAATGTATTAGGCTTAGACTTTTGTGTGTGGTGTTTTTGTTTGTTTGTTTTGTTTTTTTATTTTGCTGGGTAACTTACTTTGTTCTGTCATTACTTTGGAACCACTTAAATCCTACTTTTTATATTTAATGAAATCACTTTTTGCTTATTAATTAATCCAGAGTAAGTGATTAATACCTGGGGGAGCAAACAGCTGTGCATATCTCTCCCTCAGTGTTATAGAGGGTGGATAATTTATGAGTTTACCCTGTATAAGCTTTATATAGAGTAAAACGGATTCATTTGGGGTTTTGATCCCTTTGGAAGTTGGGTGTCTGGGTGCTGGAAACAGGAGCACTTGCTAAGCCATTTTCAGTTAAGCCTGCAGCTTTGGGGGCATGGGTCAGACCCTGGGTCTGTGTTGCAGCAGATTAGCCTATCTGGCTCAACAAGAGTAGGTTCTGAAGGCACAGACTGGCAGAGAAAACAGGCTCAGATGTAGTCTCAGCACATCAGGTAACAGTCCCAAGGGGGTCTCTGTGACCAAGCCCATCGCAATAGTTATATCTCCATATATATATATATATATATATATATATATATATATATAATATATATGATCTTTTTAATCTTATAGAGCTGGAAGGGACACCGAAAGGTCATCGAGTCCAACCCCTTGCCTTCACTAGCAGGACCAAGTACTGATTTTGCTCCAGATCCCTAAGTGGCCCCCTCAAAAATTGAGCTCACAACCCTGGGTTTAGCAGGCCAATGCTCAAACCACTGAGCTATCCCTCCCACATAGTTGTTGAGGCATGTAGCGCACTGGATGCATTACACCACATGTTGTGATAGGTAGGTATAGGACCCATGTATCTTGAAAGGTGTGGGGTGTTTTTTGTTTTGACGGGGGGATGGTATTGAACTTTTTGTAGAAGTGGAAATATCTGCAGGTTTTGCAGCTGTTCTGACAGGATTTGGTGGTGCTTTGAGTTAGTGTCTTTCTGTTTGGGAGTTTGTTTCTGATGAGGTTGGATGGGTGTCTAGAAGAGGGGGGTTCATGAAAGATTTTATTCAGGATGGGGTCCCCATTGAATATGGGTTGTAGTTGTTTGATACCCCCATATGGGTTCCAATGTGGGGTTATTTTTGTATTGAAGCAGGTTCTCTGGGCATTTGGGTGGCCTGTTCCATGATCCAATCTACTTCTCTGGAGTGTCCTTGTTTGGTAAAGGCAGTTGAGGGTTTAAGGTGTATATCCAGGACTTTTTCCTGGGAGCATATTCTGTGGTAACTGAGTGTCTGGCTGTAGATAACTGATTTCTTGGTGTGTTTGGGGTGGTTACTGGACCTATGAAGGTAGGTGTGGTGAGCCATGGACTTCTTATATATGGTTTGTCTGTAGGGTTCCATTGTTGAAGCTGCTTGTGGTGTTCAGGAAGCTGATGTTCTGTGTGGGAGTGTTTTGGAAAGTTTAGTGTGTGGGTGGTGATTGTTGAAATCCTCTGTCCAAAGGATGATGATAATTTGTGTGTGTGTGTGTGTGTGTGTGTGTTTTATTTATTTTTATATATAATATCATAGTGCATTTGCTCAGAAATTCTTCAAAGTGGCTGGCATATTGGGGAGCCATGCTAGTACCCATGGCTGCTCCCATGGTTTGGACAAAGTGTTATGAGTGAGACTGAAACAGATGAGTTTTTGGTGATTGTGTTTGGGGTGGATATCTGAGGGTGTCAATTACCTTGTAGATATTTAAGGCAGGCAGTGATGTCGTCATTGCGAGAGATGCTGCTGTATAAGGAAGTGACATCCAGGATGGCAAGGATGGTTGTTGCAGGGTTTGTGGAGGAAGTCAGTTGTGTCCTGGATGTACGTTGGTATTTGTTTCTGGTCCTTGCTGAACCCAGGTAGTGCATCAGGGCTTAATGTTGTATATGTAGATACTGTATATAAAGTTTTACCATATGTAGTTTTTGTTTTTTGCATATGACAACTTTAAACTTCTAAGAATGTGCCCTCTCTGTAGAGTTCAGCCATTTTGGTCACTTTTATAAAAAAAGGTTCAATTTACAATTTATTTTTTAAAAGGGTTAAATAACAGATGTTTTTAATAAATGGTTAATCCAGTTTAGTCCAACAGGTCAATAGGCTGCTTATAATTATCTAGAATACCTTTGCTGACATGAGTAGTACATGTTAAGCCTAATGTCTATTGATCACTTATAAATAGAACCTTAATATATAGTCTGGCCACTATTTTGTAGAGTTGGTGCACCCCACACACACACACACACACACACACACGGTGTCTTCTGTCAGGTACACTTTAGTTTTTGTTCTATCATTATGGAGTGTGTGTGTGTGTGTGTATACACACACACACACACGTCACATTTATGACGTATTCGTTGTGCATGGAAACAGTCATAGGTTACCTGAACTTCTGGAACCTTCAAGTATCCATGTGAGCTTCAATTAAATGTTCTTCCCTCTCCAATTCTCTAATCTTGATGTTTATATAAATATATTGCAGGCATCTTTTCATACCAATTTAAAAAAAATCCTATCTGCCTAAACAATTAATTCATTACCACTATCACCAACAAAAAGAAAACCAAAATGTTTTGAAGGGTGAGATGTTGTGTTGCCTAATGTTTGCTCTCTGTGACTGAAGCAGCTTTTGAGGAAAGGTCAAGGGAAGAATTTCACCCTATAAATTGAAGTGGGGAGACTTTTTTTTTTGTTTTTTTGTTTTTTCCCAAAGCCAGAAGTACTTTCCACTCTGCTTTATTTTAAAAAACAAACAAAAAATAGAAAATGGATGTATCGTTAGAACAATGTCACTGCAGGGAAATGTTGACATAATGTGCATTAATTCATGATGAGGGCCTTTCATGTAGCTGAAGGCAAAGCCTGTTGTCTGAAAATTACAACTGAGGGGAAGGAGAAACTTTTTGGTACCAACTCTCTCCCCTCAATTTGGGTCAAGCTGCTAATAAATGTATATAAGGGGCTGACTTTTCAGCTGACATAACTCAAGCCGAACCCAGGCAAGACCAAAGTGATGGCTAGAAAAGCAAAACAGTTTGAAGAACTAGCCAAGATGTTGTCCCCACTTTTAAATGCAAGCATACAGCCACCACTGATCAGGAGTGTTAGTCTTGCATCCTGTTACCTTCCTCACCAAGGTTGAATGATCAGCTAGTGTCAATATCTTAAAAACGCTGCCTTTCACCTACAGCTTGCTAGGAAACCTTGTCCCTTCTCAGACAAAGACCTGGCCAAGGTGATCCATGCATTTGTCACCTCCAGGCTGCATTACTGTAACTCACTGTCCCTGAAGCTGAATGTGAAGATGATGCACAGGCTCCAACTGGTACTGCCTGCCTTCTACATGGTTTAGGCTGTAATGAGCCCATCAGCCCTGTGCTCAAGCCCCTCCACTAGCTTCTAGTCAGTTTCCAATGCCAGTTTAAGTCTTTGATCCTAATCCTCAAAGCAATTAATGAATCAAGTCAGTTAGGTTAAAGAACCACTGAGCCAGTTCTGTAGCTTGGGACAATGCAGATCACAAAGTGCAAAATAAAGCATTCCTGGTGGAGGGGTTCTAGCAATAGAATGAACAGGTGGACTCGGATTCTGACAACATTTCTTAAAGATAAACGTTCCTCTTGGAAAAGGCCTTTCCATCACAAGACAGACCCTAGGCTACTGACAGACCCTAGGCTACTCAATAAACCCTTACAAAAAAGGAAACAAATATAACAAAACCAAAACCCCATACCCCAAGCAGATTTTTAACTCCAAAAAGGTAGAAATGGCAGACACTCCAGGAAGTCCACTAGGGACTTTGCGGTTGGTTGGTTTGTTTTTTAAGGTGGAAATCTGGCACTATATATGGTGACAGGCAACAGTAGACACCCCTAAGAGATGTTGGTCCAATACCTCTAAAGTAAGCATGAATATATTATCCAACACCTCTGTTAAACCAGAAACTATTTTTGTTTGAGTACTAATCTGAACTCCAGACTACTTTCTAATAAACTCCTCAGGGCAGGAACTGTGTGGGTTGTGTGATATATATATATATATATAATTTTTAATAAATAGTCAGTCTGTAGTGTCATCCAGCTCTTTTTTTTTTTTTTTAAACTTAAGTTATCTGGACATAATTTAAAGCCTAATGCAGTAGATGCAGTTTAACATCTTCCTGAGATACTAGTGGAATGAAAAGAATGGTGATGTTGTCATCAGTCAGTTTTTTTCCCAAATACAGCCTTATTATTGATGATTCTACTATTTCCATCTATAATGGACCAATACCATTGTTAGGGGAAGTTGATACCCTTTCTTCTATTTGTTCTAGATTTGTTTTTATTTTTTACAGATGCTTTCACTTCCCCTCTAACCCAGGTCCGGTTTAAAGAAAAAAATGTTTGGCCTTCTTCCTCCATTATGGGATTGGCTTTTGGGCATCTAGTAAAGTGTTCTTAAACAATTCTTAATTATCATTCATTTTTTCTGATTAAATTATTTGTTCCATGTGACTTAGTTCATAATTGTTTTCAGCTTTGTGAAATTGGTCCTCTTTAAAGCACTAGGACAGGGATCAGCAACCTTTGGCACACAGCCCATCAGGGAAATCCACTGGCAGGCCAGGCCAGTTTGTTTACCTGCAGTGTCCGCAGGTTCAACCAATCGCAGCTCCCACTGGCTGCGGTTTGCCAGTAAACCATGCTGATCCCTGCACTAGGTCTAGACTTTATTTGGAATACACATTATCAGTGTGGTCAAGTCATCACTTGAACCTAAGTTACTATTAATTTTTAGTTCTGTGATCAGTTCCTCTTGATCTGTCAGGATGACGTCCAATATAGAATTCCCCCATGTTGGATGCAACACTTCTTGAGTGTTGGAAAAATGCCTTCCATAGGATTGAAGGGGATCTCAGCCAAAAGACATGGATACTTTAATCACTCACTTCCAGAAATGAGGACTAATTCTTAATGAAGCAAAGACAGTGGCCAACACTTTCCATCTTAATAGTCTTGCCAACAACCCATGTTGATTTGCGTCCAAGAATGGCTATTGTCACGTACTTTGGGAATAAAGCTTGACGGTAGCCTGACAAAGTACCCCCTCTCCCCGGAACACCTGAAAATGAAGATCCCTTTCTGTACCACTTTGATTTTAAAAAACAACTATTGGGAATGTCCTAGAGAGAAGACCCTTCTGTTCTTCATACATCTGTATTAGATTTGGTATCTGCTCTAGCTAAATACTGGTCTGGGAGCACATCATCATTGCCACCGAGTTCAATTTAGCCACTCATATTAGTGGCTGCTTGACTTATACACCATCCTCCCATCAGTATGTGCTAGCATACATATGTAAGCAGAGTCAGGATGAGCTCTACCCTGACATCTGGTGGTGAATTGTGGCAAGTTGTGGAAAAGAACTTCAGGGGCTGATTTGTTTGCATAGGCACACCCACTGTGCGTGTGTGGTCACTTTGGCTGCTGTGGGATCCCCAGTTTCTCTGTTATTGGGGCAGGAAGAATAAAGTGTTACCCTGATTATGTGAATCAAGGACAATTAAACTGTTTTATTACAGAGGAACTCGCCATCAACTAAGTAGCACTTGCTAGACAAGGGACATGGGTTCCAAAACCTAGTGAATTGAGAGAGGCTGGGGACAGGTATTTGTATCTGATGGTATGGGCCCCTTTTGAGGGCCTGAAATACCAATTGCACTACCTCCTTCTCTCTACTGTAGAATATCAGAGCTAATTTTAATTCTGTTAGGAGTCTAGTTACAGGCTGCTGAGCTGAATTCACTTTGGGCCAATGGTGCACCAGCACTGAGGCTCCCCTACTACAAGCTGAAATCACTGAGTGCTGTAGGGGGGCCTGAAGCTATGTTGCTGAGTGGCTGGCAGAGCAGAGCAGTTTGCGGGATAACTGGAGTGGCTCATGGGATGGCTGGTGGAGCAAAGTGGGCGATGGAATGGCTTGCAGTGAAGGCTGCAGCAGAACCCCATGGAGAGGTGCGGCAGTCAGCCTCAGACACACGTAATGTGCCCCTTAACACTGCTGTGCCCCCCCTTCTCCCAGGCTGGGAGGTAAAATTTTGCAGATAAACTTTTTAACTCTGGGGCTGCACTGACCAGGGACAGAGACTTTTGGGTTGTTGGACTTTTGGGACTTTGGGTGATTTTTTGGGTTGTTGGACTTAATTCCCTGAGGGGAAAAGGATACTGCCAAATTTACTTGGGGGTGGGTCTTTTGCTCATGGTTTATGTTATGAATCCTGTTTGTGGTGTTTCCCCAACATAATGCCGCATTGTTTCCCTCCTTTATTAAAAGGATTTTGCTACACTCAGACTCCATGCTTGCGAGAGGGGAAGTATTGCCTCTTAGAGGCGCCCAGGGGGTGGTATGTAATTGTCCCAGGTCACTGGGTGGGGGCTTGAGCCGGTTTTGCATTCCGTTATTTGAAACAGAACCCCTAGATACTGAACCTGGCCCTTGTTGCTGCCAACTCAGATGGGCAGAAAGGTTACACATAGCTTCACCATACCTTTTGAGATGCCATTACTGTTAAGCCTGCCTGGAGAGTTATTACAGGTTATACCAACCTATTGCATGTCTGGCTTCCTGCCTCATTCTCAGACAGGAAACTTATAGTGCCAATGTGAAGATCTCCTTGTATTCAGGGGAAGAATCCCATTCCTGTGGATCTGTGACACAAGGGCTGATCTCTCAACACCCCTTGCTACGGCAGCTCTCAGACGAGTGCTATTGGGCTTTTACTATGCACAGTCAAGCAGTGCTGCAGGGAGCTGAGAACTTTCCCACAGATTCTTCCTCTCTATAAGGACCTAGACGCTAACACTAACCTCAGGTGTCCATCGCTACACCTATGTCGTTATCTGCTTGATCCTGGACCAGGCTCAACAGGCTACTCTCTAGCTCATTCAGATTTGCATCAGCATGTCTTGGCTTCTTCCCCACACTGTGACTGACACTGGGGCATCATTGCAGACAATAACTCATGTGGTAGAAGAGCACCTAGCCCGACATCTGGAGGGCAGTTTAAAACCCCTAGCCTCCCTGGATACAGAGGCTATCTTCTGGGTACAGCACCTGAAGATTGAACTGCGATGTCTGCATATGAGAGAGTGAGGATGCAACATCCTGAATTAGGAACTTGTCCTCTATCATTTTAGAAATTCTGAAGATGTTTTAGTACTGGCAGCAGGAGGACTACAGCATATGTCATTCTAATTGAAGTCCCCCATGATGACACAGCTTTTTCCTTACTCATTATGTATAGGTGTTTAAGGAGCCATTCATCCTGTTCCCTTGTGTGATTTGGTCTGTAGTAACTCACGTGTAGAAAACTCGAGTTAGCTTAAGGCCTGGTCTAAGCTACAAAGCTTTGTCAACGTAAACCAACTTGCGTCAACTTAGGCCTGGTCTACACTATGACTTTAATTTGGATTTAGCAGTGTTGAATCGAATTAACCCTGCATCCATCCACACAACAAAGCCATTTATTTCGAAATAAAGGGCTCTTAAAATCAATTTCTGTACTCCACCCTGACGAGCGGAGTAGCACCAAAATCAATATTGTCATTTCGAATTAGGGTTAGTGTGGCCGCAATTTGATGGTATTGGCCTCCGGGAGCTGTCCCACAGTGCACCATTGTGACCGCTCTGGACAGCAATCTGAACTCGGATGCACTGGCAGGTAGACAGGAAAAGCCCCGCGAACATTTGAATTTCATTTCCTGTTTTGCCCAGCATGGAGAGCACAGGTGACCACAGATAGCTCAGCTCATCAGCACAGGTAACCATGCAGGCCGATAATCAAAAAAGAGCACCAGCATGGACCGTACGGGAGGTACTGGATCTGATCGCTATATGGGGAGAGGATTCAGTGCTAGCAGAACTTCATTCGAAAAGACGAAATGCCAAAACTTTTGAAAAAATCGCCAAGGGCATGATGGAGAGAGGCCACAATAGGGACTCAGATTAGTGCCGCGTTAAAGTCAAGGAGCTCAGACAAGCCTATCAAAAAACAAAGGAGGCAAACGGTCGCTCCGGGTCAGAGCCGCGGACATGCCGCTTCTACGCCGAGCTGCATGAAGTTCTAGGGGAGGCCGCCACCACTACCCCACCTCTGACCGTGGATTCCGAGGTGGGGATAATCTCATCAGCTACACCTGAGGATTCTGTGGACGGGGAAGAGGAGGAGGAGGACGAGCTTGCGGAGAGCACCCAGCACTCCGTTCTCCCCAACAGCCAGGATTTTTTTCTCAGCCTGACTGAAGTATCCTCCCAACCCTCCCAAGCCAGTATTCAAGACCATGACCCCATGGAAGGGACCTCAGGTGAGTTTACCTTTTAAAATATAAAACTTGTTTTAAAAGCAAGCATTTTTTAATGATTACTTTGCCCTGAGGACTTGGGATGCATTCGCGGCCAGTACAGCTACTGGAAAAGTCTGTTAACGTGTCTGGGGATGGAGCGGAAATCCTCCAGGGACATCTCCATGAAGCTCTCCTGGAGGTACTCCAAAAGCCTTGCCACAAGGTTTCTGGGCAGTGCAGCCTTATTCCGTCCTCCATGGTAGAACACTTGACCGCACCATGCTTGCAGCAAGTAATCTGGTATCATTGCATGACAAAGCCTGGCAGCGTATGGTCCCGGTGTTTGCTGGCATTCAAGCAACATCCGTTCTTTATCTTGCTGTGTAATCCTCAGGAGAGTGATATCGCTCATGGTAACCTGGTTGAAATACGGGAACTTAATTAAGGGGACAGAGGTGGCCGTTCCTACTGGGCTGTTTGCCTGTGGCTGAAATGAAATCCTTCCCTGCACTTAACCAAGCACGGGGGGCGGAGGGGGGAATTGGCCCTGAGCTTTTTGCATTTGGCTAGCAGGGATCTTCCCTGATACCAGCCACGCGGTGGGGGGAGGGATAAAGCGATCATCCCAGAGAATTGGATGGGGGGGGGGGTTGTTTTCTGCTGCTGAAGGTTAACAGGAAAACCGCAGCAGTCAACGGGCTTTGCTTGGTATGTGGGAAAGGAGGGCGCAGAAGCTGAAAGACAGTGGCTTACCATGGCCGCATGCAAGCTGAATTCTGTTGCCTGGACCTGCGTCTGTGATCTCTAACACCAAAGCCACAGGCACTCAATATTAAGATGGAAAATGCGACCTTGTACTGAAATCACATGTGCTATGTAATGTGAATAGTGTTGTTCACCATGAAAGAGTTCTGTAAAATGTATCATTTTAAAAACTTCTCTCCTTTTCTTCAACCCTCCCTCCAGCAGCTGCAAATTTTTCAAGCCTCCCTCCTCCATCCCGAAGGCTATCTCATATAAGGCAGCGGAGAAAGAGGACGCGAGACAACACGTTCACGGAAATAATTGAATGCACCCACAATGAAAGAGCTCATTTGAATGAGTGGAAGGACACGGTATCTAAACTTAGGAAAGATGCCAGTGACCGTGAGGTCATGAGGGACGCTCGAGATGAGGTGGCAGGCTGCAACGCTGGGGCTGCTGCGTGAGCAAACGGAGGTGCTCCAGCATCTGGTGGAGCTTCAGGAATGGCAGCGGGATAACAGATTGCTGCTGCAGCCGCTGTATAACCTCCCTCCCCCCTCACCATGTTCCATATCCTCCTCACCCAGACGTGTAAGAACGCGGGGGGGAGGGGACTCCGTGCACCCTCCCATTCCACCCCGGTGGACAGCCCAACCAAAAGGCTGTCATTATATTGAATTTTTTCAGTGGCCTTTTACTTCCCTCCTATCCTCCTCCCAAACCTCACCCAGATTACCTTATTGGTTCTCTCCCTATGTTTATAATAAATTAATAAAGAATACATAATTTTTAAATGATAGTGACTTTCTTTCCTTTGAAAGCAAGCTAGGGGGAGGGTGGGTTCCTTACAGAGAATAAGTCAATAAAGGGGGCGGATTTTCATGAAGGAGAAACAAACAGAAATTTCATACTGTAGCCTGGCCAGTCATGAAACTGGTTTTCAAAGCTTTTCTGATGCACAGCGCTTCCTGGTGTGCTCTTTTAATAGCCCTGGTGTCTGGCTGCGTGTAATCATGGGTCCCACGGTTTGATAGAATTCCATGTCCATATCCTCATCACTCTTGCTGCCGTAGCCTGCTCCTCGCTGCCTGGTTTTGCAGGTTCTGGTTCAGCATAAACTGCACGATAACACGCAAGGTGTTTACAATGTTCATGACTGCTGTCTTGAGCTGAGCGGGCTCCATTCTTGCCGTGGTATGGCATCTGCACTGTTCACCCAGGAAAAAGGCACAAAACGATTGTCTGCTGTTGCTCCCCTGGAGATGGGGGAGGATATACCCAGAACCACCCGTGACAATGTTTTTGGCCCCATCAGGCATTGGGATCTCAACCCAGAATTCCAATGGTTGGAGGAGACTGCGGGAACTATGGGATAGCTACCCACAGTTCAATGCTCCAGAAATTGACGCTAGCCCCGGTACATGGACGCACACCACCGAATTAATGTGCTTAGTGTGGCCGCATACATTCGACTTTATACAATCTGTTTCCAAAATTCAAATTATATAAATTCGTATTAATCCCGTAGTGTAGACATACCCTTACTTGTGCATGAGCCTGCATCTAAACTTCTCCCACTGATATAAGTGCCCCATTATGGCAACACCGTAACAGCACCTCCCTGAGTGGCATTGAGCCATGGTCAACATACTGAGGTTGACACATTGCATGACCTAACAGTCCTCTAGCAGCTGTCTTTCAGTGCCTGATACTGACTGTTCTGGTCACAGTTGTGAAGTCTGCTGCCCTGAGGTCATGCAGACTGGAAGCCTGCACCCCTGTTTAAAAAGCCTGCAAACTTTTGAAATGCTTTTTCCTGATTCACCAGCTTGGTGAGCACACCTAGCTGTTCTCCCTTTTTGTGTGCAACTGCACAACCCAATGTGCCGGCTCCACACTCTAGACGTGCACCTGCCTGGAGTAGGCAGAAGGTATTGAATCTCCTGGGCCCGTGGGAGAAGAGGCTATGCAGGCTTAACTATGGTGCAGTCATAAAAACCTTGACCTCTACAAGCAGATTGCATGGGGAAAGCAGGAGAAAGGGTACGACACCGATCAGCAGCAGTGCCACAGGAAAGCGAAGGAACTCTGGCAGACATTGGGGATTGGTCCTGCTTTGAGCAGGGGGTTGGACTAGATGACCTCCTGAGGTCCCTTCCAATCCTGATATTCTATGTGACATACCAGAAGACCAGGGGGACCAAGAGTCAATCTGGGGCAAGCCACAGAGCTGTATGCCATAGTTGGTGGTGGAGACCCCACCATGACTTTGCACACAACCATGGATACCTCCAGGGAACCCATGACACAGGTCCCTGCTGTGCACAACGAGGAGGAGGATGGGGGACATGAGACTGGGAGGTCCAGCTATGCCGTGAGCCAGGACCAGTTTTGAGACTCCATCGCAGTCCAATCAGTCCTAGTAGTTGAGCATGGGTTTGCCTGATGCAAGGCAAGGAATCTTGGGTAAGTGTGTGAATGCATTTCCCATTGCAATGTTTAAATGCACTAATAGTAGTCCAACATAGCAGGACACAGCTATTGACTTTTCATTAATTTTACTTGTGCTAGAAGAGGCAGTGGTACAAGAAAGAGAGGTAGAGTTATCTGCTCTTCATAACCCTCTAGAATTAGGCGTAGGGTTGCCCTTGAGTCTCTAGGAATTAGATATAAATCTCCAGGGGACTGCTGAGAGCAACCCGGGAGATAAATCATAGGGCAATCTGAAAATGAATATTGTTGAATCTGACTTATACTGTAGTCCAGCCAGTATTTAAAATGCCATGGTAATGTGCATTTGCCTGTCCAACAGTTGCACTGGGAGTGCATTTCTTTAGCTTGGTGGCTGCGACTCTGTCATGATGGTAAAGTCCGTACACAGTAACTGATATATGCAGGCACCTTCACATAGACTAAAGAGACAATGCTACACTGCAACTGCCTTACACTTTCAGTAAAAGAGGACAGAATATAGCCGCTCCGAAGGTACTGTAAAAAAGAAAGTACTATTGTTGTCTTAATGACTATTGGTGTGAAGACCTGACTCTAAAAACTGCCTTCGGAAAGTCGATTAAATTTACAGCAGAACGCATTTTGTGTTGTCACGCATTTTCCATTAAATATGAAAGGAGGTGAGTTGATGATAACATCCATGCAAAATGTACAAAACACCAGGAATCTGTGAAAAATCAGAAACTAACACCTCAGATTCTGTCCTCTTTTACAGAAAAGGACACCCCTTCAGAAAATCTAGTGATGGCAGCAGAAATTGCAGAAATTTTACCACAGTGTAGTTCATTTTAAGTTGCTAGTCAAGATTGTGGTAACAAAATGCTTCCATGGTTTCTACCAGCTTCAGAAATTGCAAGAATAATATCTTGTGGCTGGATGAAAGCAACTACTATTACCGAGCATGTTTTGGCACCAAAATAGCAAGAACTTCTGCTAACTCAAGTTCATTAAGCAGTGTTCTGTGTCTTTTCAGTTTGATCAGATGCCTCTAATAAAGGAAATAGAAGTTTCCCCCAGTAACTGTTCCTTATTTTTCTAAGACAGCAGGGATTAAACATGGCCTACTAGACTTTTTTACCACGATAATGATGAGACAAGTGAGACCATTGCATGCATTTAAAATATTCTAGAAGAAAATGGCCTTGGTATAAAACTGCATGTCATATTACGTAGCTGATAATGCCTCTGTTAATTTTGGGCATCACAGGTCAGTTTATCAGAAGCTTAAACAACCGAATGACAATGATTCAGGTTGGATGCAAATGCTATGTAATTCATAACTGTATTAAAAATGGCATGAGAGCTTTGAGTTTTGACATTGAAAGTCTTGTCCTGAAAGTGTGAATGAGTGGAGAATTCTTTGTCTCTGCTAAAAAGACAATCTCTCAGTTCCTTATACTCAATTTCTACAAATTCGAAGAAGGAACTTCTGTGTCATGTACCAACTAGGTGGCTGTCCCTTCTGCCTGTGATAGTCCTACAATGCTGGCCTGCATTAAAAGCATATTTCCTATTGGGGTGAGGATGTCAAGATATTAGAAGCATTCAGTGAGGCTGAGCAGGAGTCTCTGCCCTCTTTATGTTTACTTTCTGCAAAGCCTGATGGGAGTATTTTTATGAAGCACTCCAAAAGCTAGAATGCAACAATGCCAGCTGTAGAGAATTAGAGTAGAATGAAGACCTTCCATGACACAAACTAAAGAGAAGGAAAGAGGACAAGTGCTATGGAAGATCAGCTCAGGCTACTTTGTGCAATGCCTCCATCTAATAAGAGGTAATTTTAAGGAGGAAGCAGATAAGGCATTTTCAAGGTGCATTGCATATCTTCAGAAATGGTATGATTTCAAGACATCTGTTTTCAAATGAATGTCAGTCCTCTCACTGGACAATGAAGTAAAATGGTCTGATCTTGAAGTTGGCTGAAGTTCTTCGCATAGAGATTTATTTTGATAGGCTGTATGATGATTACTGCATTTTACAGCAAGTAAGAGGAGAAATTCATTTTAAAGGACCAAAAAATAGATCAGATTAGTAGAATGTTGGGAATCATTAAAGGGATAGATAAGACAGAAAAGATCATAGTGCCTCTATATAAATCCATGGTATGCCTACACCTTGAATATTGCGTGCAGATCTGGTCACCCCATCTCAAAGATGTATTAGAATTGGAAAAGGTACAGAAAAGAGCAACAAAAATGATTAGGGGTATGGAATAGCTTCTGTATGAGGAGAGACTGAGTCTTTTCAGTTTGGAAAAGAGACAACTAAGGGAGGGGGAATATGATAGAGGTCTATAAAATCATGACTGGTGTGGAGAAAGTAAATAAGTGTTGTTTACTCCTTCTCATAACATATGAGCTAGGGCTAACCAAATGACATTAATAAGCAGCAGGTTTAAAACAAAGTATTTCTTCACACAATTGATGTGTGGCACTCTTTGTAGAATATCAGGTTTGGAAGGGACCTCAGGAAGTCATCTAGTCTAACCCCCTGCTCAAAGCAGGACCAGTCCCTAAATGGCCCCCTCAAGGATTGAACTCACAACCTTGGGATTAGCAGGCCAATACTCAAACCACTGATATATCCCTCCCCCTTGTTTAGTGTGTGGCCAAGACCATAACAGGGTTCAAAAAAGAATTAGATAAGTTCATGGAGGATAGGTTCATCAATGGGTATTAGCCAGGATGGGCAGGGATGGTGTCATAGAAGATTAGGGTTGGAAGAGATTTCAGGAGGTCTAGTCCAGCTCCCTGCTCAAAACAAGACCAACCCCAACTAGCCTGTTTTGCCAGAAGCTGGTAATAGGTGACAGGGGGATGGACAGGGCTGGCGGTTGCTTAGGGCGCCAGGATTTGGGGGGGGGGCAGCAATTCAGCGGCGGGGGGTCCTTCCGCGCTCCGGGTCTTTGGCGGCAATTCTGCGGCAGGTCCTTCACTCGCTCCGGGACCCGCCGCCGAAATGCCCCGAAGACTGGGAGCACGGAAGGACCCCCCCCGCCACAGAATTGCCGACGATGACCGGGAGCGCAGAAGGACCCCTGCCTAGGGCGCCAAAAACCCTGGCACCGCTCTTGGGGATGGAGCACTTGATTACCTGTTCTGTTCATTCCTTCTGAATGAACATTGGCCACTGGCATTGGCCACGGTCAGAAAACCGGATACTGGGCTAGATGGCCCATTGGTCTGACCCAATATGGCTGTTCTTATGAAGTTTTCAAACAAATACCAGAAAGTGGAAATAGTCAAATGTTTAAAGTCCTGTCTTTCACACTTTCAATTCCAGTCTCAAATGCCTACTGTGAAAGGGTTTTCTGCTTAAGGACTCAGCTCTGGAGCAAAGAAAGAAACAGATTGAAAGTGTTGTGAACGCAGAACTACAGTATGTTGTGCACTGACTTTTTGATGAATACGTCTAAATCCCTGGAGTTGCTGAAAGCAGCAAGAAGCCAACTGAAGTACAGATTTAAGAAGAGAGAAACTGTGAGCAAAGGCACTCTGCTACAGGAGACCCAACATCTATAAGGAAAATACAATAACATTTGATTTTAAGTCTAATCAATTAATTTTTGTTTTATATATAGTTTCCTAATGGCATGCTATTTTATTTTCTGTATTTAAATAATGGAATTAACTAATGCACGCATACACACAAACATTTAAACATGCATTAACAAGCAAAGTAACCTAAACCTGCTCTCGCTATTTAAAAATAAGATTCACATTACAACTGGAGATTTTGCAATGTTTATGCAATATGCTTAACATGAAATTGAGTCAGATGCTCCTTATTTACACTGAGGCAAAATGGTGGCTCTGTAGTGAATGAGTTCTAGAGTATAGCTGGTCAGACACTAATGCCATTACATCATGTGGTAAAACTTCTTGGAATAGGTTCAAATAGAGTTGGCAACCTTAGTTTAGGTGAGGGCAGGGAGGCCATGCAGAACTATTTGTTTATGTGTGCACAGGTTGGTGTCCCTTGAATCCTCCTGAGAGATACCAATGAAACATTCATGGAGGTACTCTGAATCCTCCCCCAAAGGTTTCTAGGGATGGCAGCCTTATTTCTACAGCAGTAGGAAGTTTTCCTGTGCCACTCTGGCACCTGCCAAAGTTATCACAGTGCAGTAAACAAGCAAGCTGCATATGGCCCAGGTGGTACTTGAGATGCCAGCAGCAGCTGTGCTCTGGGCCTGTGTTACCTGCAGGAGTGAGATCAGCTAAAATTACCACTACCACCACCTGTGGAAAATGGTACCAGTATTCAGTGTCCTTGTCTTATACTTGTTTTGTTTCATACAATCAAACAATTCCCTCCTCATTTCCTCCCCCTGACCGGCCCCTGGTGGGCCCCAATCAGTGTGACTGGGATTGGAGCGCGGTGCTGTGCACAAGCGCTCTGCAGCTGGTGTCAATAAGCATGTCTTTATGTTTAAAAGCAAGGGAAGGGAATTCTGAAATTAATTTTCACTTTCCGTTGTGACTATCTGTACAATGATGCCCACCTGAGGTTTTATCTGTAGCTGCTGCGGTTGCAGCCTTCAGGGGTGTGTCTCTCCCTCCCCAACATCTGTGAAACACTTGAGCCAGAAAAAGAGGTCTTGAGATGACATGTCCAGCGAGATCCTGCCCACCAGTGCTGTATCAGATCATGAACAGAGGTCCGGGAGGGTGTGTATTTCAAACTGTATGGAGAAGGAAAGCATGGACAGGAGGCATGCCCAGCAGGAAAAGGAGAGGGAGATGCACCAGGTTATAATGGGGCTTCTCTGGGAGCAAACACTGATGCTGCAGACTCTTTTGGACCTACAAGTTCAACAAGCATGACCTAGCTCCCTTTGCAGTCAAAGGAGAACAGCCCTTCCTCCTCCCCCATATTCCACTTGGCATCAGGGGCTGCATCCCTCTCACTCTACCCCTGGAGACAGTAAGGACAATCACAGCTTTATACATCGACCTGTGAGAGCCCCACAGTTGCTGTATGTGTAGCTGATATGAATTGAAATGGAGATGAACGTGTGTTCCCCTTAAGTTCTGTTACATTAATGCATTTCTGAAGTTTGTACTGTATTTTCCCCTAGCTTTATTCTCGGAACCATTTTGGCTGAAATTCTTCCAAAAAAGTGATCCCGAGGCAGATACCCAGTAAGGAAAATGTCATCCCAGTGGGTTAAAGTTGGGCAAAGCTTATAAGCAACTGAAACAGCGTCTTACAATGGGACGTGTCAGGGACTGTGACTAGGCTCAGTCTACCAGCTCCGCCTATAATAATAAGCGACAGCGAAGAGGTTAGTGGTGACTGTTTAATCATATTCCAGGGTAACTTTTTTAACTGAAACAACAAAATAAATATAATAATCTTGTGATCTGTAGCTCCAAGAATACCATGACCCCAGCAGCATAGTAAGGAACCAATCTTCTGCTCATAAAAAAATCAACTGTAATTCAAAGCACTGAGGATAGGGCCATGTATCTGAAATGTATCTGCTCTATTAATACCTCATTTTAATAAAATGGAAAGCACTGAAAATGGTCTCTGGATCAAAAGGGCTAGACAGCTGACATTGTTTATTGGTGTTTACTCACTTGACTTTGACATAGTATTTCGAATTGGCAGGCAAGTGAATTGGCTATAATTCTTGATGTAATCTCAGCAGGATGCAAAGGAATGGGAGAGCAAAGAAGCAGCTCTAATGGCAGTATGTCTTGCTGAATTGTAGGATGGAGGCCCTGGAAATTGGAGCAGAGGGGTAAAGGAAACTTCAGACCAGGAAGAATTACACTACTTAGAAGGTTCCCCAACATCACAGTGATCTGAAAGTTGTTTCCAGTTCCTTCTTCAATATTTCCCAAGGGATTGATTCTTCAGCCTTTGTGTGGGTAACTCTACTAAACCAACGAGGAACTTTGTATGCTAAAGACTGCATAGCGAGGTATTGGGACCTAAGCTGCAATGGGTCTAGACTTTATTTTATTTTTATATAAAGTCCAGCTTCCATGCTGTGGGCCTGAACCCGGCCTGAAAATCTCCTCTCTTTTGATATAGAGGATGGACATAATGTCCTTAAAATCTCTTCTATAATTGGAAATGTTACAAGTAGGGAGGGACAAGCAGTTTTGAAGATACTTATCTCCTCTTCCTCACCTACAAAACTCCGCTTGTCCTTTGAACCAAAAGCAAGGCTTTTTTTTTTTTTCCAAGGCTTGGGTAATGATCTACCCTTCTTTAATGCCACAGGGATGGACTCAAGAATTTTACAGTACTGTGGTGCAGTACTTTGAGGCCTAAAATACACAATGCCTCTTATCTTAAAGCAACAGAGTAGGAGGATTCCAGCCATGTGGTTATGCTTCAGTAAATGGAGATCAAGTAGGCCACCAGACTACATCCTAGAGACTTAATGTCAGAATGCCTATGGAGCTTCCTAGTCACCATCCAAAGAAGGTAACTCAGTGCTGTAGAGAGATAACCGGCCCTTGTGCCTCTTCCTGAAGACAAAGGAGACCACCTATAGGCATATAAAGTTGCTGATTCTAACCCATTCCTTAAGAACAAAATACAGCAGCTAAAGAGGAACCAGAGCCTGTTGTAGGTAAGGATGATTGTGTGAGGAAAAGGGGAAGAGAATATGGGATTTCTTGAGTCCTCAAAGGGTATGATGTTTCAGATAAGCATCCAGAAATCTGTGTACATACCTACCCCAAATCCAAACTCCAAGGTGAAGGTTTTTTTTAAAAGGGGCCTAAATTAAGCATCTAAATCTGTATTAAGCATCAAACTCCAGGCACCAGGATTTGAAAATCTTGACCCAGACATTCTGAGGTTTGCCCACTACTGTAGTAACAAAATATATTGAGAACCACTCATTCATTAGCCTGTATCTCTGAAACTTGCAGAGAGAAACAAAAGCTGTCTTAATAGTAGGAGTCTTGTTTCAGACTCTGAGGGGGAAAATGTTGCGTTTACGGCCTGCTTGCTTATTTCATGAATAGCAGACTTACTGAATCTGGGCTTAAGAAAAGAAATAATTTTTCACAAACATAACAGGCTTTGGCAGATCAGTCTGCATTACTTTAAATTTGTTTAAAATATGCCAGGATACTGCTTTCAGATAATCTATTAAAGGGAAAAAGTGGTTTTAAGAAGTGTAAGGTATTTGGGTCACATTACCAATTCCTTCATTGTTCTCCTTCTTTAGTTAATAAACTGTGGTGTGATTTGGAGAACTTGTATACAATAATTGTATAATACAATATGCGGACTCTTCCATGTTATCCCCAAATTTCTTGCAATCTTCCTCTCATCTCAAGGAATACCTGTGTGGAAATGAGACCCTTACAAATCTACATCTGCGCCTGCGTAATGTGGCTGTTGTGCTTGGTACTATTTTTACTTCAAGTAGTATGAATAGCCCACTGAAGCTGTTTACCATTTAAAAAAAAAAAAATGAAATGGCAGAAGCCATTTCAAGTCTGTGCTCTGTAGAAAAAAAAGTCAAGAGTTCCAAACTGAAGTGCTAAGATCATCATAGAGTAAGGAAACTATCTTAGGTACTTACGTGATCCCCATTGCTGTAGCATCTGAGTGCCTCACAGTTTTTAATGTCCTTACCCCCACAACACCACTGTGAGGCAGGATGGAGAACGGAAGCACACAAGAGGTTTATGGATAGCCAGAATTGAACCTGCATCTGTCATAGCACAGACTAAGGCTTTCCTTCTCTGT
Organism: Chrysemys picta bellii; assembly: GCF_011386835.1. Classification (NCBI taxonomy): domain Eukaryota; kingdom Metazoa; phylum Chordata; order Testudines; family Emydidae; genus Chrysemys; species Chrysemys picta. Next base: position 125,113,654 of record NC_088793.1, on the reverse strand, counting down.
GTTTCTCAAATGAGGCCACCAGGGGCTTTTCTTGTGGCTATAGCCTCCTGGGTGGTGATTCGGGGGGGCGGAAAGCAGAGGTTCTTCCCATGTGAGTCCCCCACCTTCCTAGGGGTGGTGGAGCTTGGGCTTTGGGCTTCCGCCCTGGGGTGGTGGGCAGCAGGCTCTGGTCGTGAGGTGGTGGCCTTCATCCCCCAGCCACAGGGCTTTGGGCTCTGGGCTCACTTTCCCCCCATGTCACCTCTGCTGCCTCCTCCAGTCCCCTGCCATGCAGCAGGACCCCAGGATCTAGCCCTGGACTCACGTCCCGCATTGCCCTGACTCCCGCTACCTCTTCCAGCCCCCGCCCCATCCAGTGCCCCATCGCCCCTGGCCCTCCTTACTCACCTCCCCAGCCAGGGTTTAATTTGTCCCCCAGCTTGCTGGGGATGAGTAAGGCTGCTGTGAAAAGTGATATTAACAAATATCACTTTTCACAGCGGCAGACTTATTAGCTAGCAAATTAAAACAAAAAATCAACCAAAAAAAGCAAAACATGCAAAGCACCTTATTTGCATTTCTATTCTGCTTAGGTCCAGTAAAGATTAGAGACAACTGTACATTAATTTTATTATTGAGTCTGCAAAAAACCCTACATAAATAAATTACAAAATTTGGACATGTATGTGTGCATATTTATTTGTTTTTCCTAAAGTACACCTCTACCCCGATATAACGTGATCGGATATAACGCGGTAAAGCAGCGCTCCGGGGGGGGGGGGGGGGGGGAGGCGGGGCTGCGCAATCTGGCGGATCAAAGCAAGTTCGATATAATGTGGTTTCACCTATAACACAGTAAGATTATTATTATTTATTTTATTTTTTGGCTCCCGAGGACAGCGTTCTATCGGGGTACAGGTGTATTTTAGGAAAAGTTGTCAGAGTGGCCACCAGCAAGAGTTGGTGGCCATACTCTGAGGCCACCAAAAATTTTGTTGTGAAAACCCCTGACCTAGATTCTACTTGCTAAACTCTAACCAACTGCATGAAACTGCTTGTTTTTAAAATGGGTATCTTGGATGGTGTTGGACGGAGGAAGGTTGGCGTTGGTGTGTATAGCCTAGCAGAGGGAGAAACAGCATTTTCACCACTGCTGGAAAAGTTTGAGAGTGACATGCTTATGTATTAGTGAAAAATATGAAGAAAGTATGCACAGCTGCTACCAAGCAAATGTACAGTGCTGATCAAATTATGATGTTTGTGTGTATACTTCAGGATCTGTAAGTAAAATGCAAAGGGGCATCTGGTGGAAGTTCCATTAGTATATAGGAGGTTTTCTGGATGTGTAAGTTTAGTGTGTCGACGCTAAAAAGTCTGCAGCTGTCTGAATTAATAATCAGTTAAGAGGACTGGGGGCAGTTCACACCTCAGCTTTGTTTTCAGGCTGTGGATATCATGATCTGCCCTCAGAATGTGAGCTGATCTTTAGAGCTGTAAGAACTGTAGGCATAATTTTTAAAATCAAAGCGTAGATTCTGGAGGACAAGTCTACAATTTAGACTGTAAGCTTTTTGGGACAGTCTTCTATTTGTTCAGCACGTAGCACAGTGGGGCCCTCATCCATGACAAGTGCTTCTTGGCACGACTGCAATACAAATAATTTTAACTGAATTACATCCAGGACCCTGGATACAGGCCAGGCAGTGGGAATACAAATTTCCTCAGTCTAATGGCCTGTCAATATGCCTTATCCCCATTCTGAAAGGACCATTTCCAGAGTTCAGCCTCCATGTCCAAAGGGGTGAGATCTAGGATACCTGGGATTTTCATAGCTTTGGTGTGGGCTTGCTTATAAAAGAAATTGTGTGACAGATAGTTGGTGACTCATATGAGTTTCCCTATAAAGTTCATCTTCTTGATCAGGATGGCGGCACAAATGTGCCATGGATTCAGGAAAAACACCAGGACTGAGAATAGTTTTCTCTTAATACAGTTTTTCTATCTGTACAATAGGGATAGAGGATGCTGACATCCATTGTAATGCACCTGGAGACCTACTGATAAGCATGTTTATAAGAGCAAGGTGGTGATATTGATTTACTATAATGCTGGGTCAAAATACCTGCTTCTAATCATTTTCCAAATGTCTTCAAGTACTCAGTACAGTCTGATGTTGGTGATTAGTTTTGAGAGCTAGTTATTCCCTGCTTTGATGCTGTAGCTAATAATTAGGTGTATAGTATGATGTAGTGACATACCCTAAACCAGATTGACTTTATCAGTAATGTACAGTATTTAAATACCTCCATGTCTGTCTCACATCTGACTTAATTATCCGTTTAAACCCCACTTCACCCCACACCTAACCTTTATGGTCATCAAGGAACAGCAGAGGAAGATTCTTCTAACACAATAAACACATTTACAGGTATATTTGGGGTAACATTTTAAAAAAAGGGAAATCTAGCTGCCTTTGGACAGGTGCAATTTGTACGGCCTCTACTGCACCCACAAAAGTTACCTGCTATCAAGATGCTTGTTAGCGCCCATCATGGTAGTATCTAAGCTCTAAATTGCAGGTGCAAAATTGAAGTAATTGTACATTTAATTACTAGATTTGCGTTTGGATTTCAGGTAAGTGTGCATGAACAAGTACTGGTATGAAGACATGGCAGTGTCCCTTTAAAATTTTGCCACTTCAACATAAGATCTTATAAATATATGCTATCCTAACCTGTGTAATGACACATCAGTGGTCAGATCCTCAGCTCATGTAAATCAAAGTAGTTCCACTGACTTTGGTGGAACTATACCAGTTTTATACAATTTACAGCTGAAAATCTGATCCTAGATTATTAAAATGGAAAGACACAGATTTCCCCCCCCCAACTTCCCTCTCATATGCTGTTCCTTCCTCTCCCCCCCGCCCACATTGCCCAGTCAACGCAGCCAAAAAAAACCTAGAAAAGTCAGTTCTTTTCTGATTCCCATGTTAGAGTTTGCCACATTGTGGGTGTTTATATGATGGCCACCCTCTTGATCATTATCAGGGGTTGAACCATGGATCTCCATGAGTGGCTACAATATGAGCTAGGCTGTAACAGACTCATCCTCTGGGGACTGGGATGACCAACACCCAGTGAGTTACATTTTTTAAAACTGTGTTTTAATCTTGATGATTTCTGTTCTTCCTATTGGGCTTTACAAGGGTAAGAATTTTAAGATTGTGATTTGGAAAGGATATAAACTCTCATGCTTCATGGCACAAGTCAAACACAAAGTAATAGGGGGTTATGAAGAAACTTTCCCTAGGAAAAGGTATTCCACAGTTATTTCAGAGGTTCTCGCACCTACCTCTGAAACATTTTGTCCTGACCATTAATCTGATCTGGGAGAGCAATCTGTATATTCCCAAAACTTTCTTTTAACTACAAATACCTTTCTTATTTTGTGCTTAAGCTATGTTAAACACTATCCATTTTAATACTTAGTCTAAAGACAGAGTCCACATGAAACCTCGCCAGTTGAGCTGGACAAACGAAGGTGGATTTGCACATATTTATTCTACTGTAATATATGTTTGTTCATATTACATAGGCATAAAATATAGGTTATCTCCAGAATCGAGGTATTCATACAGTGCCCTTCACCCTGGTATCTGAGTTCCTCTGAGAGAGATGAGGTTGAAGCATCAGTGCTTGGCATCAATTTCTGTTTGTAAATCCTAAAATTCAGTGTGAAAACAGCAGGTGGTCTTTTCCTGAGGCAGATTCATTGACAATATAACATGGAAGGAAAACTGAGCTAGATAACACTAACACAATAGAGCAGATCTTGCATTTCCTGAGTGCCTTTTGTGCAGAATACCCCTGGGCACTTTGAAGTTCAAATTCACACTGTGATGGGAAGATTGTTCACAGAACAATTTTTTAATGAAGTACTAATTGATGCAAAATGCTCAAAATACCATTTGCTGTTAAATGTATCTTTACTGAAAATGACAAACTGAGTTTTATCTCCCTTTTACTGGCAAGTTTCAAAGATGGGGCAATAACATTACTTTGCTTTCATAGAGTGCTGTTCTCCAGAGGATCTTGAGGTGCTTTATATAGGTGAAACTGAGGCATGAAGATTAAGTGACTTGCTCACAGTCACGTGCTGGCAAAGCCAGGAATGAAACTCCGTTTTGACTCAAAATCCCACACTCTAGCCACCCCGGACCAATTTCTACTCTTATACCTCTGCAACCCCATTTAATTCAGTGGGGTTGTACTAGCATATCTGAGGGTGAAATTTTGGTCTGTTGTTTGTGGAACAAAACAACGAAAGACTATGCACCTGACTACTAGAAGTTCTTAACATAAGCAATTCCAGTAAAAGCCAACTGATGCTCAGCTCATCAGAAAATCAGGCCCTACTAGATCCATATATATATATTTTTTAAAATTACCCTTCCCGCCCCCCCCCCCCACCGCTCCCAAAACAGAGCTGGTGAAAAGTTTGCCTTTGGAATTCTAGTCTGGCAGATCAGCAAGGACTAGGCTGAAACTCAGATTCATTCATTCTTGCGAGAAGTCTGGAGTTGAACCCAGGAATTCTTATGACTGACTTACAGATGTAATAAGTCTTCCCTTCCCTGTTCCACAAGAGCAACTGAGTGTACCTAAGAAAGCAAATTACTTTTGTAGGAAGGTGCAAGTCCACACAGTAACTAGCTAATGACATGATTGCAAAGTCGGAGTGGTTAAATTAAGAACATGTACCGATAAATATTCTGGCAGCAGTGGTCTGAGCCATCTAAGTCAGGGGATTTGGGTGGGCTGGGAGGGACAAAAGTTGATCTTTGAAACGCACAAGCTCTGAAGCATTACTTGCCTGCAAGACCAGTAAGTATTGAACACCTTGTTCAGTTAATAATAATTAGTGCTCTAAAGAAAGAAATAAAATAAAATTCCTTGTCACAAGCTTCTCCACTTCTAAACAACATAACCTAGCCAGGTAATATAAGTTTCTTGCTCTATAGTTAACTGCAACCAGGTTTGGGGATGGGAGGGAGGGAAGAGCTAAGGCAAGGAGAAGGTCTCAGTCTGTCAGATCTTCGTCTTGTGCAATGTCTAATTTTGCATGCTTGAACAAAAGGTTGGATGCAGACTCCTAGACTACTGGGAGGTGAAAGCTATGGATTTGCAATAAAATCTTGGATTTGATTTTTTCCAGACTTGAAATGGTTCAACTTCAGCTCCTCATGGAGGACTTTGTAGGAGATGAAGGTCATGCCCATTGCTACTGGAAAGTTAATATTCCTTAGATTTGCTATGGTTTTGACCCATGACCTCTATGTTGTGGCAATGTGGCTATTTTTGATATGCCCATTCTCTGAACAGTAATCTTATGTTAGGGAAGCCAATTTTCAACATTTTTGTTAACAATTCAGTGGTCCTCATACATGAGCTAGTCAGGCACAATAACTGATCAACTGGAAGCTGTCTCAACATGCTTATCTGAAAGGAAAAGGACTGTAGGTGTTGCTGTCTTTAAACAGGGACATCTTTAGGAGAGTAGCTAATCAGAATTTTAAAAATGACTGGCTCTAAGTGAGCTGGAGACAATGGATTTGGTCTGACTCTTGAGGTATTTTGGACTTTAAATGGTCCTTTTTGCAAAGAACCTTTAATTAGCTCTGTGACTACCCTGTAATCATAGACTACCTGTACTATCTATATAATTTTGAAGACTTGGATTCATTTTGATCACTCCATTATAAACTTGATATTCCCTGGAGACATCTGCTTTGTAAAGAACATATTTGCAAATATCAATCATTGGTCCTGGAGGGTGTGGGTCTCTATCAATGTGGAAGCTTTGTTCACTGTTATCCAAAGTTATTTGTCTTTGTATTTACATCAGTTTTTGACCTTTTTCCTTGTAGGAGTAAAGGGATACCCTTAAGTGGTAATGACCTAGTACAGGATTACGAGTTGCTTTTGTGGATCTTGTGTTTTCTGATGTCCTGGATGACTTCAACGTCCACTTGAATGATGACTTTTGTAGTTTGACTTGAGATCTTACAGCTGCTATGAAAGCCAGAGTCCAGCTGGTTTCTGGCTCAACTCGTAAGTGAGCATGTTTTGGACTGAAATTGTAGAATGGAGGTATGAGGATCAACACCTTGTCATGGTGAGATAATTACCTTCTCTAGCTTGAGGTTTGTGTTGATGTTTGCTCCTATCAGGGTGGTAGACCTATTTCACTGGTCCTTTCCTTATGAAAAATTCAATATAATTTAATTGAAAAATGCTAACCATTCTATAGAGCAGTTGGGGTTTTTTTCTTATTGTAACCATCCTGTAGAACGTAACAATATTCCTGTGGTAGAACTCTCTAGCATAGAGATGCAGCATGCTGTCCCCTTTTAAGGGAAGGTCCAAGTCCAAACCTCCATACTCCAAGTTGTGGCCTAAAGGATGGGCATTTGGGAACTGTCATCCCCTGGGATCATGTGACTGTAGACATGGTACTCCACTACCTGAGCCAAGCGAAAGAGCTGTGGCATGGGAGAGGGTTTGTGTGGACACAACTAGAAAGGGGCCGAGGGTGACAGGTGTAGGGCTGAGGAAAGGACCCTAATAAGAAGAAGTGTACAGTCAAAAAGCCAGATACTTTGAGACTCAAGGGGAGCCAGGGAGCTGCCTGTGAGCCTCTCCAAGGAGGACCTCTAAGACTAGATGTAGGGTTCCCAGCTAAGAGGGTGCTGAGCAAGGAGCACAAAGAAATTGGTTGTGGCAAAGAGTTTTAAAAACTCTTTCTCTTTGTGGCTGTGAAGACGTTGGAGGTTTTCTTGATCTTAGTCTCTAAAGTCTAGGCAGTCCTTTTCAGCAGAGCTGCTCCAATTATTGGTCAGTCTGGTGAATTTGGAATGCCTCCCCTTTGGGGGAAAAATACTTTTTAATGGTGGGGAATTTTCCTTCTTCACTGGCAAGATTACTCAGATTCAGAACTAGATTCTCCATCTCCATGGTAAAAGTCAAAACAGGAGAAAGCAAATGCAACATTTCCTGTTGAATTCAGCTGGTTGCTTTCATAGAGTTCATGAAGGTATTTGATGAACAGTAACCTACAACCGAATTTGCTCCAACCCCTCAGACAGAGACAAACACCTACAAGATCTTTATCATGCATTCGTAAAACTACAATACCCACCTGGGGAAGTGAGGAAACAGATTGACAGAGCAAGACGGGTACCCAGAAATCACTTACTGCAGGACAGGCCCAACAAGGACAATAACAGAACACCACTGGCCATCACATACAGCCCCCAGCTAAAACCTCTCCAGCGCATTATCCACGATCTACAACCTATCCTGGAAAATGATCCCTCACTCTCACAGACCTTGGGAGGCAGGCCGGTCCTCGCTTACAGACAACCCCCCAACCTGAAGCAAATACTCACCAGCAACTACACACCACACCACAGAAACACCAACCCAGGAACCTATCCCTGTAGCAAACCTCGTTGCCTACTCTGTCCCCATATCTACTCTGGCAACAGCATCAGAGGACCCAACCACATCAGCCACACCATCAGGGGCTCATTCACCTGCACATCCTCTAATGTCATATATGCCATCATGTGCCAGCAATGCCCCTCTGCCATGTACATTGGCCAAACGGGACAATCCCTCCGCAAAAGAATAAATGGACACAAATCGGACATCAGGAATGGTAACATACATAAGCCAGTAAGTGAACACTTCAATCTCCCTGGTCATTCTATTACAGATTTAAAAGTCACTATCATTGAACAAAAAAACTTCAGAAACAGACTTCAAAGAGAAACAGCAGAACTAAAATTCATTTGCAAATTCAACACCATTAATCTGGGCTTGAATAGGGACTGGGAGTGGCTGGCTCACTACAGAAGCAGCTTTTCCTCTCCTGGAATTGACACCTCCTCATCTATTATTGGGAGTGGACTACATCCACCCTGATTGAATTGGCCCTGTCAACACTGGTTCTCCACTTGTGAAGTAACTCCCTGCTCTCCATGTGTCTGTATATAATGCCTGCATCTGTAACTTTCACTCTATGCATCCGAAGAAGTGAGGTTTTTACTCACGAAAGCTTATGCCCAAATAAATCTGTTAGTCTTTAAGGTGCCACCAGACTCCTTGTTGTTTTTGTAGATACAGACTAACACGGCTACCCCCTGATACCTACAACCTGTAATATGGACTCCATACCCCATCTAACTATTAAAAGTGAGAAGGCACTTGGAATCCTAGCCTATTTCCTTCTTGTCTGGTAAACTTTTTTCAAATAAACATTTGTTTTATTAAGCCAGGATATACCAGGGTATTCACCCCATATCAACCTTGAAAGGGTTAATAAGGCTGAGAAAGGGGCCAATTAACTGGATAGGCCACACCTGAGGGGAATTAAAGTAGATAAGCAATCTCTGATTGGGAATAGAGCCCAGCCGAGAGGGGACAGTTGGAGCTATGATAAAGCCAGAAAGATGTCAGCAGAGGGGGCTGCAGCATGGAGACCTATAGTCACTCTATAGCTGCAGGATAGGAGAGGAGGAAAACCACGAGTAGAATGGAAGCCCTGGGGTCCTGTCCCTGAGGGAAGGGCATCCCCAGAGAAGGATGGAGAAGGAGCCTGACAAATGCAAAGTTGGAGCAGCCCAGGGAAACAGTAGCAAGGTTTGGAACTGTGCAAACCTTGACTGCTAGTTGTAGGGTTTCTGGGTTGGAACCTGGACTAGAGGGTGGGCCTGGGTTCCCCTACCAGCCACTGTGGGAAGTGGCACAAACCAGGCCGCGGAGCAGAAGATTCCCTAGGATTGTTGCCCAAGGGGACTTTTGGGACCCTGGAAGGGGAGGACTATAGGGATCTGCCTGAAGGGGATGCCAGGCCTGAAAAGAGCTAGTCTCCAGAGCAGCCAGGTGGAGGTACCCCAACGGTGAGTGAGCCCTGTAGCAGAGGGTCCATTTGACAGGATATCTCCCCACTGCTTTTTTTTTTCCTGTAGGATTCTTTCTTGTAGATTTTGATGATTGACAGCAGGGTCAAACCTCTTATTGCTCTGATGATCTAACCAGTTACCTACCATATCTCTAACCTTCCTTTCTTGTGAGAGAGGTTATTAAAGGCTGTCATCTTCGCCCTCTAACTTTATGACCTCCTTACCCTCTCTATTGGTTTGGCTTTAGGCCTAGTTATGGACTGCACTGCTCTCATTGGTCAGTAGCTCTTCTGGTGTTTGGAAAAAGATAAGTGGTAAAATCTTGGTCCCATTGAAGTTGATGCCAAATTTCTCACTGACTTCAATAGGATCAGAATTTTACCCAAGATGTTCATGCTGATTCCCTTAAATCTGTTATCAGCCTTCGATACCATTGACAATGTTGATCTGTCTGTGGACTCTAGCAGGGATGGATGGCTTTACACATAAGTGGTTTTCTTGCTGCTTCTCTGAGAAATCCCAGAGGGTGGTATCAGGTTGTTGCACTTCTGCTTGGGGCTCCAAGGATTGTATTCAGTCACCCTCTCCTGTTGGTTGTATACGTGAGGCCATGCTTTTAGTGTGGCGCATGTTACATCTTTGCTCTGTAGGATGCACAAGCTACTGGGTGTCTATTCCATTGGGACTTTGATCCATAAATCTCCATATAGTTGGGGAATTAACTGCTGTAGAGACTCTCATTTTCAACAGCTGAGGTGTTGCCTACCGAGAAATAAGATGGGGAGCTGTTGCTAAAAAATTCCCCAAACTGAATTTGGAGGGCTAGAAGCAGTGCGATCTCCATGTCTCTGACCTTCATTTCCCCAAAACAAAGGTGGTGTGACCTTGAGGGCAAGTTGAAGACTCCTATTTTATTCTGGCTTTTGTTTGACTGGCTTTCTGTTGGGATCAGGGAGAAGTGCTCCTTGGGATTACTTCAGGGTTTTTTTCCCCACTCATAATTCCACCCCCCCCCCTCTGGGCACAAGTAGAACTAACCAACCCAGCAATTTGCTCTTTGTTAGACTACAAGCATTTTTATAAAAGATAGCTTTGCATGTGTCTTTCCATCCTAACATACAAAGAGCCTGTTCCAGCATGGTAATTCATGCATACCTTTCGATAAATAGACACTGAGTCATCTGTATTGTCTTTATGGAGAAGGTTAACTAGGAATTAACAAGATTTTGAGGGAAAAGCAGTGGTTTAAATCTCAGGAAATGGTAAAACAACCAGCTCACTGATTAATTATCTCTCTCTTGCACCAAGAAAAACTTAAGGGGAAAACTATACTCCAAATTAATAAAATGACCTAACTACTAACACTTCCATGATTACTCACTTGGCCCCCAACTAAATGACTCAGAATTAAATCCTAAATTTAAAGCCAGGTAACTGTCTCTTTTATTTATTGGTCCCAGCCATAATGTCTCAAAAATAGTCTGCTAGTCTGACTTAAATGCTACTACTGCAAATTAAAATGAGGGAGATGCTTTTTTGATCTCAAAATGTGATAGACACCTTAGTCCTCTACTCTTGCTCCAACTTATTTCTCTGTTGATATAGACCAGAGAGCACTGTGGGGTGGGTTACAGCTGTTTTGTCATGTGTGATGCAATGCCACAACATCACCGTCACATTACCAGCTGGTGACTTTATCTGTGACATTTGCTGGGGGTGCCTTGGTAGCACCTGCCCCCTTGGTGTGAGGAAGACTTGTCTATAGCTGCCAAAGGTGAGCTCCCTGACTTTAAGCACCCCTCTTGCAGCCTACCTGGGGCTGTTCTCTCTCTGCAGGTAAGCAATAGGCACACTTCCACCTTTGCACCCTCAGAGCAACTCCTTGGGGTGTCCTGCCTCTATTCCATTGGATGATCTGTGAATTCACCAATCTGCTATCTCCAAAGAAACAGTACCTACTCCCCAGCTTACCAGTTACCCCTCAGATCACTGCTCTGCTCAACTTTGCAGCACTTCAATATGTTTGTAGTGAAAACAAAAGTTTCTTTAACAAAGGATAGATGTGAGAAGCAAGTAGAATACATGAAAATAAAGGGTTACATATCAATAAAATCATAACACTTTCTAGAGATGACACTTAACTAACAGGACCTTCTCCTGTCTCATAAAAGTTAGCTCACCCAAAATCTTTCTCCCAGTGTTAAACAGCCAGACCAGCTGTGTTCCTCTGGTCATAAGACAAGCACTCTAGCAGCTTGTCCCCTAGGTGAAGGATAGGGGGTGCACTCCTGTATCCCTTGCTATATTCTAGCGAGCCATTATATTTACTAATAAACAGGATGCCTCCCCAGTGCTGCTTGGTTTTTTTTTGCTGTAGGCTTCTTTCTTGTAGATTTTTGCAAACTTTGATTAGCATCTGGCTCTGCATGCAGCAAGGCTTACATTGTGAGATGCACAATACACACCTGTTCAGACAGAGAGAGAAGCATCTCCTGCCCCCTGCCTGAACAGAAGTCATCCAAGGCCTATCACCTCCTGGTGATCTGCTTTTAACTTGAAGACCATAATTTCTGGTATAGATATTTAACTCCTTAAATATCATCTGTACCCACCTTGCACTGATTAGGACAACCAGTCTATTACTGACTGTTGGTACAGACCTCACTGCAATCCCTGGTGTGTTGATGACAGACCCATGGGATTTATGTAAACCACAGGCACCTCTTGTGCCCTCTGCCAGTTGGCAACAAGTGGTCTCTGGGTCATGGTATCCCAACAGCACGGCATCCACAATATAATCAGGACTGTTTGATTTCACTTTCAACAGAAATTAAAGGCTGACCCCTGAATTTCATTACCTCTGAAACCCCACTCAGTATTCATGGGCTTCTGTTGGTACTAAGGCTGCCTACAACTGGCACTAGTACCATCTTGTGTCTATTGTCAGGCAGGCAGGTATGTGGGAAGAGAAACTTATTACATCTCCACTAAGTTAATAACCTTTTCAAAAACCTTCAATGCTCCTTTTTTCTAAAGCACTTTACCGGGTGTGACTATGTCAAAGGTGAGCTGTGAAAAATAGAGACTGAAGAACTAAGGAACATGTTGTCATTTAAATTTCCAGGCAACCATCTGCATGAGCTGCAATTTCTTACTAAATCACCAGAGTCTCGTGGGAAACGGACGACAAGCTGCTGGGTGTTTATACGTCACTGTTGTCAATCTGCTCTTCCTGAAAAAGCTGGAACCTATTTATTTTAACAGCTCAACTTATTTCCCCAGGGTCAGCATGTTTTCACATACTGTTTCAGAAGTTTTCAAATGCAGAAAGGCTGGCTAAAGCTGTCGGTGTCTGCACAATGGAACTTTTTTGTTAGCTCCAAACCCCCACTCTTCCTCCTCCAGTGTAAACCATAAAATGCTCTAAACTGAGACACACATGGATCTTAAGAGCCACTTGCCTACATTTTAAGGCCTCCAACCTTGGCTCTATCACTAAGATGGTTATAGCACTGCATCTTTCCATCCACACCCGGAGTAAAACAGTTAGACTACAGACACAATCCTCACAGACAACTGTGCTAGGGTGGGGGTCTAGTGGTAGTGCGGACAGGCTCTCACTTAGCAACTATTGCAGGCTTCTAGTCTTATAGTTAACCTCTTAAGTCCAAATCCTCCAGTGAATTCCACATGGAGGGACTTATATACCATGATGGAGCCCCACTGATTTTTAAAGGGCCTCCACACAAGCACAAGAATTCACTTGCATGGAGCTTATTGTGAGATCAGGGTTTATGGCTGCATTTCTAATGAGAATTTTTAGCTATTCTCCCATAATTTCTCTAATTCCTCACAATGGTGGAAGCACTAAGTGAGGCTATGTGCAGGCATTTTATCCATATGTCATCTAATCTGGTTTAGAGCAGGTCTAGACAACATGATAGTAAAAACTAGTGCTGGTTGGAATTTTCTGTGAAACTTTCTGTGAACTTATGGCATTAGGTAAATAATTAGCTAAATCACTTCACGACAGCAAATAACTTGCAGCTTTTATTCAATATATACATCCTGGCCAGCTGTCTACGTGGAACTGACTAAATGCTTCCAAAGTGTCCCATCCAAGAATGAGCTAAGGTCTTACCAAAAACCTGTGGTGGATTTGTCAAGCATTTTCTCTGCTTTTATTGTTCCAGAATCCTGGTCTGGACCAATGTTTATTTGGTGGAAATAGGGGAGGAGCAGTTTTAGACTTGAGTCTGGTTTTGGTAATTGACTAAACCTGATGACTTGATTACTATAATTTACAACTTCAAAGAAGAGGAGAGGAGGGATTTAGTTGCTGGAGTAAATGCCTTCTATTTTTCTCTGTAATCCTTTTCTCCCACCAGTCAGAACCCATGTTAAATATACCCCTTGGAACCTAGCATTGGGTGTAGATTTCCAAGAATTGGAACTAGTCCAGAACTGGCATATGTGGCAATTTGTGACTAAGGTTAAATAACTCACGTTCTCCATGTGAATGATTTTGCCCCAGATGCACAAGAATATAAGCACCACATCTATATGGTCAGATTAAATCAACAAAATGGATTAAATTCCACTTTGGGGGTTTACTGCCATTAAGATGTTTTCCAGAAACACAGGACACCGATAGAAATTTAATACAGTGGACTGACTGCTATTTTTATATACCGCATGGGGAAAACATCCTTTATTTTAGTCTCAAAAGACTTGTGTGTGAAATAACCCCCACCCCCTTACAATGATGGAGTGTTCAAGGCCATTAGGAATCTATCCTGCAGCAGCAAATGATGAGACAAAGTCAAGGTACTGGAGGAACACCCTGAATACACCCATTGCAACAGTGGCTATCGCTGTGACAGTACGTCATGTTACTAGTCTAAACATAAGCACCTTTAGTTGCATCTACTGTACAACAAGAGAAGACAGAGCTGCTGTAAATTCTGATTGGTTGCTTGGTTTCACTGGCAGTACAATAGGCTTTTAGTATTCAAGCATTGGGATGTATATGAAGACATCAGTAGTTTTTTACATTTGGTAGTCTTCATACGTGAGAATTTAAGAGGCAATTGCCATTCTTCTCCTCTTAAAGTCCTGAATGGTTAAAGGGAAACTTTTTCCAAAATATAAAACCAGAAGGCCAAGCTTCCAAGTCATTAATTGCTTCTCTTGACATGCCCTGCCCCTTGACAGAAGAAACAATCAGCGCAGCGGTTCCTGTGGTGCTGGCGGATCAGGTGCCAGATCATGCCAAGGTCCACATGTCTCAACTGAACACTGACAAATACATAGCTGGAACCTGCCTGGCTCATCTGTGTGTAAGTACTGTTAAAATAGGTATTAGGATTATAAGAATATGTTTAGCGTTTAGACTTTATTCAATGCTTGTGAGTTGCTGCCTGCATTAATTTCACTAATAACATCTGTATCCCATATTGTATGGTAATACTTAAGCATTTGTACTGTAAGACTCTGTAACAGGAGCGCGCCATTAACTAGTATAAAGTGCTGGTCTCCAGCAGAAGGTAATATGTCTTGGCAAACAAGGAAGGCCCATTGACACCAGACTGAATTTTGTGGAACATTAAAGAGGACAAAAGACTTTGCCCTTCTCAATGCCCCTCCCCCCCACAAGGTGAAGATGAGTCATGGAGATGAATTCTTCCCATCAGCTGAGTTCACAGCCCATAGCACATGGAAGAAGAGGAATAAAAACCCCTAACAAGAAGGAACTGTATCTCTATGCTGCTTGGACTCTGGAGGGCAAGGTTTTCTAGGCATAAACAAGAGAACCCCAGTGCTTAAGATGGGTTAGCCCTAAAGGACATATAGCGCTTGCTTATTATAGGAACTTACCTTTTGAAATTCAAGATTATAACTCATTTGTGTATGTATGTTTACTTGTTTTAACTTTGTAAATAACTCATTTCCTTTTCCTGTATAGCTGTACATCATTTATTAGAGGATTGGCTAAAAGCATTGTCTTTGGTTTGAGATCTAAGGTGCAATTGACCTGGGGTAAGTAGCTGGTCCTTTGGGACTGGGAGTAACCTGAATATTGTTGTGATTCTTGGTGTAAGCGGGCCATCTATCACAAAGGTAGGCTCATGTGGATCGTGAGACAGACGGGAGAACCCAAGGGGCCTGTCTGCAACTCCATGTTTAGACTGTTGTAGTGGCTGAGGAGTTTACACTTGATAATTGGTGGGTTAAGTTTTATATTTAAATTTCACCAGTTTGTGCTCTGGTTCTTAGCAGTCCGCCCTTAGGATGGTACTTGTGTTCTTGAGACAGTGCAGGATATAGCTCTTTTATTTCAATGAATGAAGGGGCAAGTTCAGCCCAGGTGTAATTTCGCAAAGTTTATCAAGGATTATTTTGGTCCCTTGAATTTCTCCCTGCTTTGGGAGACTTCCAGAATAAGTAGTGGCAATATGAGGACTTATTATGAGCAAGGTTTAAATTAGCACTGTGACTCTAATACAGCAGTAAGGGTCTTTTATCAGGTCAGCATAGCATCTCCTTTCACTTTTTCTTTCTCATTGGTCTCAGCATAGTTTTGAAACTTGGAACAGGGGTTCAGCTCAAATCTCTAAGCTAAAATCTAGCTCCTCCCCCACTAGCCTCTTTTGAAAAATAAAGATGTTCATAGGAGCCTTTGGAATATAACCTTCATTATTTGTTTTGGTGCATGTGGTACTGGTGGCAGGTGCTGGACTAATGCTCTGGAGATCGGAGTCCTCTTTATCTGCAGAATAGTATTGGCCAAAACATTTGCAAGTATCCCACACGTAACCCCACAAAGGTGTCCTCAATCCTGGCCTGAAAGGAACCTCAAAAATCCATGTCTGAGCTTATTTTTAGCTTAAATCTGGAACCTGGTGCTACCACTATAAACCCCCACCCCAGCATCCACCAATCCACACACTGTCCTCTATGCAATAATATTACATCTGCAAAAATGACAGGCTCTTGGTATCCTGAGGAAGGCCTGAGTGAAGAGTGGTGGCATTGAGACTAAAGGAATCTGCAGTGATAGGACAGTCTAGTCAGGGATGGTGTTCAAGAATGTTCTGGACTCCCTAGGGGCTACTTTATTGGACCGCCACACCGCAGTGCAGGCTGAAGAAGGAAGGAAATGCACAGGCAGGCTGGGAGAGTAGGCAGAGGCATTATCTACATCCAGGAGTTGTAGCCACAAGCTGGGAGTTTGGAGCAGGCAGCAGCAGCTGCGGGTTCCTGGAGGAGTGTCTAAGCTGAGGGGAGCATGTAGGAAAGCAAGAGAGATCAGACCACCCCCACATACACACATCACACACAGTCTCCACATCTTTGCCCTCACTCTCTCCTCTGGTGGTGATAGGGTGACCAGAGAGCAAGTATGAAAAATCGGGATGGGGGTGAGGTGGGGGTAATAGGCGCCTATATAAGAAAAAGCCCCAAATATTGGGACTGTCCCTATAAAATTGGGACATCTGGTCACCATAGGTGGTGAATTTAAATGCAGGCCAGCACACTCTAATACAGAGATGCTCTAAAATATCTTGGCTCAATAGTAGTTCAGGAAGTCTTGGCTTGTGGACTGGGACACTCTCAGGCATCAAGAGTATCTCAACTAGGCCATGTGCAGTGTAGCTTGCTCAGTCCCTCCTTGTATGGGCTGGAGGAATGAGGCGCAAACTTGTGCATAATCCAGTCTCTCTATGGAGGCTGTTCTCTACCTGAGGCCCCTACTGCAGCAGATTTTGCGCCAGGTTGGAAATGGTCCTGCTTACAGTACAAGGAGTGAATAAAAAAATAAAAATGCACTGCATGTCTTAAACCTTAGTCCACACCACCAAAATAAAAAGGCTTTCCTAAGAAACCAAAGGAATAAAAGTAAATGGACTTTGTTCAAGGAGGCCCTAGAGAAAGCAAGAGGAAATGTAAATATAAAATCTCCTCTTCATCCCTGCTCTGATTAATATTCCTGCTTGGGCAAGGAGTGACTTGTTTGCATTCCTCTGTAGAAATCCTCTTGCTCCATAAACCCTTGTTAGTAGATTGCAGGCAGCTAGATGGCTCCATTCCACTAAAATTCTACCAGCTTTTGCATGAGTTTTTGTTAGTTTTAAAACCTGCCCCTAACAATCTCTAGCTGAATGCATGTGCACACACACTGAACATAAGGGATCATTGGACAATGTCTCAGCCTCACTAGAATTCCTGATCTTTGACTCTCCCTTTGCTTTAAATGGTTATTTTGCCTAATACCACTCCTCCCCCTCACACACACCCTCCTCTATCAGACACATGGATACTGGGTGATCTATAGAGCTATTCTTAAAGTACTGGGGGCAAACCACATAAAAGGCAATGTGTGTAAGTGGGGAAACTGTGAACCTTGCTTAAATGCAACTTTTCCTACCATGGGCTAAGGTTGGGCTAATTTGGGATAATCATTCAGAGGTTTAGAGCAACTGGACTCTTGGTTTCCTTTCCTGTACTGAACAGATAGATTTCAGGGATTCTTCACTCATGTGACCATGCCCACCTTTATGCCTATTGGTTTAACTGAACATGGGCTAGCCAGAGATGTCTCTGGATGCTGGAAGTAGGCAGTATTTGGATTTGAGTCTTAAATGCAATTTTTCTGCATAGCAAAATAGCTGAGCAACACTTGCATGGTTTTGGATCAGGCCCGAAGTGCACAGCTGGTGGGGTTAAATGAATGTGGATGGTATAATGGCATAGCTCTGTAAACCAAATAACTCCAGACTTCTTGCTTTAAAAAACTTTTGCAATTAAATGTAAAAAGCTTTATTAGCAGAGTCAGGAAATGCAATGTAAAGGTTCCAATAGCAATTTCAGCTTGGTTAGGTTGCATTTCATGTATAATAAGATGACTCCAGGCTCCCAATAAGTCTCAAGGTGACACTGACTTCTGTGCAGAGGGCGAGCACAAGGTCTAGGTACCATTTTTATATCCCACTAAAGTCTTATTTTGAGAACTTCATTAGGACTTAAGTGGTGTATTAGGTCTTGTGCTGCACACGGGTTAATTTCACCTCTAAAGAGAAGATGTCAAGTAGTCTGGCTATGAAGAGAAACCATCCCTTGTAAAATTCCAAATAAGCATAGCAAATCCTCAAGAAAAAATATAAAAGCAAGGAAAGCAAAACCTGATCTATTGCCTCTCTTCTATTTTAATTTGCTCTTTTATTTTATTTATTAGTTTACATGATGATGAAGAAAATACATGACTCAGGGGAAAAATGGTTTCTGAAGAGGTTGTGTTAATCAGAAAGAAATCCCAGTGCCTATTAAGAGAAGCAAATTTGATAGTTCATTTAGCAAAGACATCAGTGCCTTGTAGATACACAATCTCTACAGCTCTGCTGGATCCCATCATTTAAAAGCTATTTTTTATCATGAATTGAAAAATCTTTTTCACCCTGTTTTAGGACCTTCTCCGGTTAATCAGGTTGAAATATATCCAGACTATCTAGCACCCTCCCAGTGTTGATTTTTCTTGACTAGCGGTGCAGTTGTAGTTAAACAAGCAAGGCATTTGGACTGTAGTCATTTTGATTTATAGCAGCAGGAACAAAGCGAGAGAGTACAGACGTCAGTGGTGCTGCTGCTGATCTGGCAGCAGAGACTTCCTAATGTACAAATTATGTTTTCCACCACACAGTTCCCTCTCCTTACTAACTAGAGACAGAGAGGCATGGTCATTAAAAGCAATATCTATACTCTATATACAAAGGTGTACGTACAGTATTTTGTGTCTATAATATGAGCTCCTGCTATATGCTTCATATTTCACTTCTACATTTTAAAATGAATTTAGTGGAAGACTGAACAGTCATTGAGACTGAAGTCCACTATCCACAGCAAAGATACAGCACAAGCAATGGCAGTGCAAGCTACCCTGCTGTGACCAGTTAGTGTCAGCCATAAACCAGAGGGGCTACCTCTGAAGGCAAGAGAGAGTTCAGCTTCCATGCCTGTTCTAGCCTGGGACAACTTTGAAACCATCTAGTGCCACTTAATGCCAGCTTTGGTGGTGTCTGAATTATGTAGACACCGGCCAACAAGAAACTACACTGAAACCACTAGCTTGTTTCGCATATAGGCCATCAAGAAGCCATCAGATCATCATAACTCTTAGTTCCCATCCACCTAGGCTGAATTTGAACTAGTGTCCTTCAGGTGAAAGGCGCCATATCTCATTATAAGCTCCCCGAGCAATTAAGTCCACCACCTGTAGAGGTATTTTAAAAAAACTTATTAGCTGATATGAGAGACCCAAACAAAAGCTCCACAATGGATCACCTCTAGCGTTGGGGGTTTCAAAATCCAGATTTGAACATAGCTCACTGCACTCACCTCTAATCTGTACATACAGCCCGTGCTAGTTTTGCTTTTAAACCATAGGAGGGGTTCAAGTAACCAAAAATGCTGAACTTATTCATCTGGATAAAACAAAATCTTTTCTGGAAGTTATTACCTCCAGCGACCAGGCAAAACAGCTCTACTGAAGAGGTGGCTGCATTTCATTAGTGGATGAAGTGATTCCTGTAGGTATATCTCATAGCCTGTTAAGTTTGTAGAGCACTGTGGGATGAAAGTAACTAAATACACGATAATGGGCTCAATTTAGTAGTGACATGTGCAGTCAAAGACCCTGAGTATCTCCTGAGGCAGGGCAAAGATTCACTCCTTCCAAGCATGCTTCTCCAGAGAGTGCTCTGTATTCAGGACAGGGATGTGGAGCCACCTCCGCATCCATTGTGCAGCTATTGTTCCTCTTTATTGCACTGTCAGGGAAGAGGAGCTGTTTGGTTGGAGAGTAGGTCTGTTCCAGCTCCATAGCCATTACTCCACATTCAGTACCATGCCGTACTTACTGGCATTGCATGATCTGGCCCTTATGGCTGCCTGTCAAGTCTTAGGATCTTCTATAGTGGCCAAGCACTGTCCTGGAGTACCAGGCCCAGCTTCTTGTATGGGCCGTGAGCCATGAGGAAGCTGTATCTATGACTGGCAGCCATGCACATGATTCACTGATGTGCCTAGGTTACTGCCCCAGATGTTGCAGGAGGATGGCTGCTTGAAATAAACAGGCTGATCTTAGTTTGAAGAAGTAAGTGGAAGAGTACTAGATCACAATTTCTAATATGCAATATATATGCTCAAATTAGCATGTGACATGCTAATGCCTGGACATTCATGTCCTTCATATTGCGAAGGACATGAGAGAACAAATCACAAGGTCGATTCCTTTTACTCCACCTTCGCCCGCCCCCTTGAGTAAGGATGATGAGCCCTGATTTCAGTGACAGAACCTAAATGATTTTCATGGCATCTTTGAACATGGTCCATTAATCTGCACTTCTGGAATCAGAATCTGCCTTTCAAGTAATGTTAAATTGGTTCACTGTGGTACTCAGAGATTTCCCAGGTGTCTGCCTTCCTTTCCCCACACATTTCATGGGTAGGAAAAGTTAGGTTGCTGTTGCACTGGTATGCTGATATCCAAGTCCATAACGAGCCCCCAATACACTTTGTTTGACTGGTTCTCTATCTGGTAAAAATCTGTGGGTTTTTGGTCTATCTGCTGAACAGGTGTTTATAAATTTGAATTCATGTTGATATACTTTAATAAAATGCAGATTAACACACAGGTACTGTAAATGCAGGTTTAATGTATGTATCTTGGTATTAAAATACATATTCATTAATGATTCTTATTGCCCCACAGCACATTGTTGTTAAGATATTGGGTTTATGTTTCCTTTTTTGTGTTAAAAATGCAAATAACAATATAGTTTTAAACTGTACAGTAAAAGCCCTTGCTGTGCATGAGTCATTCCGTTGTTGGAATTCTCTTTCTCTCCAAAATTCTATTTTGTGGTCTAATTGCTTGTGATTTTTTTTTATTATTTCTTTTTTGGTATTTCAACCCAAAGCTGCTGTTGCATTTTAACACTCAAAACAGTTGGTACAATGGGACAGGTGTTTTATAAAGCTGTTGTGTTTTGTATCCATAGGAAAAGTATAATATAGTAGATAATGGCCCAGAGCCGGAGGGTTGCTCTAATTCACACTAGCTACCTGTGGCCTCAGGAGGCCCTTCAACAGCTGGGGACAGAGTGTAAGAATGTGTCTATGCTATAAGCACTATAGTTTGCAATGCTGCAGCTATGCCGCAGTAGCATAGACACTTACTACAGTGACAGAAGAGTTTTTCTGTCACTGTAGTAAACCTAGCTACTGTAGGGTTACCATTCGTCCGGATTTACCCGGACATGTCCTCCTTTTTGTGTTAAAAATAGCGTCTGGGGGGGGGAACTTGTAAATCACTAAAAATGTTCGGGATTTCCCCCCCCCCCCCCCACATGCAGAGCAGAGCGAGCGGCTGGGAGGGCTGCAGGAAAGTCAGCCGCTCGCATGGGCCTCTGGCAGCCAGAGCCCTTCCCCCTACCGCTTGCCCGGCTGGACTCCGGAGCAGCTGTAGAGCTCCTCTCCCCCCCCCCCCCCCTGCATTCTGAGCCGGCCGGCCTGCCGGGCCGTTTGCATCGGCCTCGGCAGCTCCTCCTCCCCTGCAGCCCAGCGCCCCGCTCCAGCAGCACTGTGCAGGGGCAGGGACCAGGTTGTGTGTTGCGCTGGGGAGCGCAGCCACGTGTCCGGCTCTGCACAGAGCCCAACACCATGTTCTGAGCGGCGGGGTAAGGGAGCCAGGGGGCAGGAGAAGGGGCAGGGAGATTTTGGAGGGGGCAGTCAAGAGACGGGGGGAGGTCGGGAGTTCGGGGGAGCTTTTTGGGGGAGTGGAGAAGGTTTTGGGCAGTCAGGGTACAGGTAGGGGGTAGGGTCCTGGGGGGCAGTTTGGGGGGGGGTCTTAGGAGGGGGCAGTTGGGGGACAAGGAACAGGGAGTCTTAGGTAGGGGGTGGGGTTCTGGAGGGCAGTTAGGAGCAGGGGTCCCAGGAGGGGGCAGTCAGGGGACAAGGAGCTGGGGGGGTGTTTGGGAGTTCTGGGGGGGGGCTGTCAGGGGGCAGGGGTGGGGAGAGGGATCGGAGCAGTCAGGGGACAGGGAGCAGAGGGGTTTAGATGGGTCGGGAGTTCTGGGGGGGGGCTGTCAGGGGGTGGGGAGTGGTTGGATGGGGCATGGGAGTCCCAGGGGTCTGTCTGGGGGTGGGGGTGTGGATAAGGGTTGGGGCAATCAGGGTACAGGTAGGGTCCTAGGGGGCCAGTTAGGATGGGGGGAGGGTCTCAGGAGGGGGCAGTCAGGGGACAAGAGGCAGGGAGGCTTAGGTAGGGGGTGGAGTCCTGGGGGGCAGTTAGGGGCAGGGGTCCCAGGAGGGGTCAGTCAGGGGACAAGAGGCAGGGAGGCTTAGGTAGGGGGTGGAGTCCTGGGGGGCAGTTAGGGGCAGTCGTCCCAGGAGGGGGCAGTCAGGGGACAAGGAACAGGGGGAGGGTTGGGGGTTCTGAGGGGGGTGGGAAGTGGGAGGGGCAGGGGCGGGGCTAGGGCAGGACGGGGGCGGGGCTCCTCCCATCCTCTTTTTTCCTTGCTGAAATATGGTAACCCTAAGCTACTGGCTCTAAAGGGGGTGGATTAACAGAAAATTCTGCTGCTGCCTTAGCAGTGTCTACTACAGAACATAGGTTGGCATAACTGTGTCTCGGAGGTGTGAATTTTAAGTTTTAGGTGTAGACCACGTCTGAGAGCCATGCCTATGTCCTCAGCACTGGGGAAAGTGTAGGATAGGAGCTGCTCCGTGTCACTAAGGATGATTCTATGGAGGGGCAATGCTGTGGTGGCAGGGTAAGCCAGTGTTAGAGCAGTTTGGTATTGTTCTGGTGAACTTGAACTAACACGGGACAGGATGTGGGCCAAGGTGTGGGTACATGTTCTCTGTGAGCCAAATCTGGGGCCTGTTGTGTTCAGTGATTCTCACTGGCTACAGTAGGACCAGCATATAGTCCCGTGTGCATATCTAAACCTAGATACTTTTAAAGGCAAGGCCTGATCCTGCACCACTGAAATCAATGGGCGCTTTGCCATCAACTTTGATGGGTGTGTGTGTCGGGGGAGGGGGGGAGAGGATCATGCCCCCAATTTTGATTACCCCCCATGCACTAATTACGGGCTCAATGGTGCATGCCAACTCCCCATTGACCTTGGTGAGTGGCAGCGTGCAGGCCCCTGTTTAATCCATACTACATAGACATGCATAAAGCAACCGTTTTATATGCATTCAGAGCTAAGCATGTTAAAATGGAGAGGGGAGACAATGTCAGGCTGCTTCAAATAAATAATGAAAATAGCCAACTAGCTCGACCATAAAGCTGTGCCTTTATTTTGGGGGGGAGGTGCCTAAGAGGGAAATCCTCTAAACTCCCATAGTAAGCGGGTGCCTCCGTGGGTGTTTTAGCAGCAGGGTGTTGTGTGGACTCCGGTCTTCTGCACAGTGGCTGTATTTTTATTCTGCATCAACCCCGATGCAGGGAGCTGCCATGGGCAGGTAGCCGTGCAAACGCATGGAGGCGGAAGGCACACTCCGCTCAGGCTCTGCATGGAAACCCAGGGTTAAAAAATGATGGAAAAAGGACAAAGGGATCATTAACTGTAAACGTGCCAGCCGCAGTGAGTCGCCCTAATGGCTTGATTTATAAGCAGGATCATAAAAATCCCATTAGGCTGCTCATTGAGAAAAAAAAGTGGAGGAGTAGGAGGGGGGAGAAAGCCCCTGTGTGTGTCACTGAGGCAGCATTGACGCAGGCAGCTCTGACGCCAGCAGTCTCAGCAGCAGGGCCGGGGCTGGCTGAATGGAACAGGAGGGGGGAGCAGAGGGCGAAGCGAGCAGCCTGCGCTCCATTCACTCCTTCGCTCGGCACAGCTCAGCCGCCAGCCTTTCCCCCCCGCCCAGATGATGCGAGCCTGTGCTGCAGCCCTCATCAGTGTGCCAGGCACGGAGCAGTGTGTGCTGGTCCAGCTGCTTAGAGCTTGGCCCGGCCGGGGAGGGGGGGGGGGAATGTGTGCACAGCTCCTGCTGGAGAAGGCAAAGAGCCAGGCACAGGATGGGGGAGGGTGTGTCTGCGGCTCTGGTGCCAGCATGTGGTGTCAAGGGAGAGGGGTGGGGGGAGGAATCGACCAAGTGTAGTGCAGCTACAGTCCAGACAGCTCTGCAAAGCGGTCTCTAAGTTCAGGCTGGTCTCTGGGTGCCATGTCGCCGCACAGACAGAGCTGTAAACGGGGCTGGTTCGAGGTGCCCCCACCTCTGCATGCAGCTTTGCGAGGGCAGTGTGTGTGCTCACCATCCTTCTGCAATAGCTTCCAGCAGTGTCACCCCACGAGCCCACCCAGAGCTGCCCGCAGATGTACGGGTGCAATGATGTGTCCATCCCAACCCCCACGCGCAGGTCTGTGGGTGCAGCGTCCCCTGCTAGCAGGTCTCTGGGTACAGCGTCACCCCACAATCCAACCCTGTTAGTTGCCACCAGGTCTGTGGGTGCAGTAATATGTCCCTCCCACCCCCACCCACTCACACGCAGGTCTGTGGGTGCAGTGTCCCTTAGAGCCTGTAGCTGCTAGCATGCTCTGTCCTTCCACCTCCGAGACAGGAGAAAAAGCACAGATGCCTGGAGTAGCTGTTAAACTGCCAGAACAACAGGACTAATGAACCAAAGCTCTGATGACTGGCTACTAATAATGAACAAACACTTACATAGAACTCATCTTATTTTTGTGGGTCTGGTAATAAACTTCTCTTCACAGGCTGGAGTTCAGAATTAAATTGTATAACGCTTAAAACACTCCCGTCATCCTTTTGCCTTTTTCAAATGGATTATGGAAAGCTTTACAAAAATGACATGGGGGAGGGGGTAATTCATACTTTTGTTAAATGTCACAAAGCTTTTCCAGTATTGTATTGCCAACCTCAAATGCTCAAAAGTGAGATTCAGAAAACCCCACCAATACGTTATGGGTCTCTCTTATTTTCCTCTGGCTTGCGAGCTCTCAGGATGTTTGTGGGTCACATTTTAAAGCTTTTCTCTGCTACCATCATGCATTTGCTTGTCTCCAGGAGCTGGGACTTGAAATAAACAACCAAATATTATGAGACTCATGATAAAATTGAATGAGTTGGCAACACCAATGTGCCTTCTGACTTTCAGTGTACAATTTAGCATGCCAGCAATTTTGAAAATACCATTCTGCCTTCAGATCTTTATACTGAAACCGATCAGGACTGTGGCATGCTGCTAAGGACACTGTTCGTGCTGTACCCCATAAGTGATTAGAAAGGACTTCGCTTTCCAGGGCTGTCAGTCCCATACCTTTCACCAACACCATTCACAATAGGTGGGGAAAAAAGTGTTAGCGCAGGAATGGACAGTCTTCTCTTCCTACAACGAGAACTCTTGAGAAGAGTAATGAAAAGCCCCTGCTTAAAAATAAGATACATAAGAGGTGGCTGAATCTGCTGCAATAGCTGCCTTCAAAGTAGGCCACTCATGGTTGTTGTCTTATGTAGTGCTTAAAAACAGGCAGTGATTTAAAAAAAAAAAAAAAAAAAAAAAAAAAAAGCATCCTGATTGCTATTTAGGAATATGCACCATGAATCTTTACTCTTAGGGCCTGATTCTCCTCTCACCCTTGAATTACACTTGTGGAAGTATCTCCATTAAAGTCAATGGAATGACACTGGTATAAGTGGGAAGACAATTTGTCTGCACTGCAATAAAAAACGTATGGCACTGAATCTCAGAGCCTAGGTCAGATGACTCAGGCTCACAGGGCTTCAGGGCTAAAAATAGCAGCGCAGACATTCAGGCTTGGGTGGGAGCCTGAGACCCTCTACCCTTGCAGGCTCTCGGAGCCCAAGCTGGAACATCTACACTGCAATTTAATAGCCCCATAGCGTGAGCCCTGCAAGCCCAAGTCAGCAGACACAGACCAGCCACAGCCATGCCTTACTGCAGTGTAGACAATCGCTCCGGACTACTGTCTAGAACTGGGGCTGCATTCTCTATTAATTCCAGTATCTCTTCTGATCCTTTTCCACATAACCCTCCCCCACCAGAAAAAGCTACGGCGACCTGCAAAATGCAGGATCCGCCTGGGGTGGCAGCAGCCTGCTCCTCGTCTCAAAAAAACAACAACCCAATCTCCCTGCCCTCACACCAAAAAAAAACCCCAACTGAACAAACCAAAAAGCCACCCATCCCCCCCAGGAAGACTGTGGGAAGAGTTTAATGGTTAAATGATTAGGGGTATGGAACAGCTTCTTTATGAGGAGAGATTAATAAGACTGTGACTTTTCAGCTTGGAAAAGAGACTACTACGGGGGGATAGGAAAAAAAGTCTATAAAATCATGACTGGTGTGAAGAAAGTAAATAAGGAAGTGTTATTTACTCTTTCTCATAACACAAGAACTAGGGGCCACCAAATTAAATTAATAGGCAGCAGGTTTAAACCAAACAAAAGGAAGTATTTCTTCAGACACCGCACAGTCAACCTGTGGAAGCCTTTGCTACAGGATGTTGTGAAGGTCAAGACTATAACAGGGTTCAAAAAAGAACTAGCTAAATTCATGGAGGATAGGTCCATCAATGGCTATAGCCAGGATGGACAGGGATGGTGTCCCTAGATCTGTTTGCCAGAAGCTGGGAATGGGCCACACGGGATGGATCACTTGATGATTACCTGTTCTGTTCATTCCTTCTGGGGCACCTGGCATTGGCCACTGTCAGAAGACCAGATACTGGGCTAGATGGACCTTTGGTCTGACCCAATATGGCTGTTCTTATGTACTTGCTTCTGGTGACATCATGTTGTGTGGAGACTGCTATTGTCCCATTCTCTCTCTGGAGAGAATCCCTCTTCCTGATAAGCCACCTGATCCCTCCTGAGCAGTCTTGATATACAATATTGGCCTTTAATACAGTGAGCCAAGCTCTGAATTTAATGGAAATAAACTCAACATACTGAGTTTGGTACAATTTTTGGTACAATTAATAGAGTACCCCGTGCTTCAGAGTTTGAATAACACTAGAAATTACTGCTACTTTTCTTTCATTTATTTTTGGAGGGACTATTTTTATAGGTGGAAGAACACAGGAAGCTGGTTGTAGCTGGGTTCATTTACACTGATTGTATACCAGTGTAACTCCACTGATTTCAATAGAGTTACTCCTAACTTTGGCCCAGATCCTGCAACTGTCTCCAGCTGGATGGATGAATGGATCACCCTGCCCACCCAGAGCCCCACTGGAGTTAATGGAGCTCTGCTCATATTGAAATAGTTGCAGGGGTGGGGCCCAACATTGTGAAATGAGAATTAGGCCCACAGTATGAAATAGCACTATTAACATAATGAGAATGACAGAGTGTCTGATATGATTTCATTAAACATACAATGCAAGATGATACTCTTTATTATCACCAGTGTAAATCTGGAGTAACTCCACTGACTTCACTGGAGTTATTTTAGATGTACAGTGATGTATCGGAAAGCAGAATTTGGCCTACACTGTATAAATATCTGCCAGGAGCTACTGAATCCCCAAGGAATTTCATTATCCAAATGAATTTCTCTTTCTCAAACACACCTTCGATCCCAGTAGATAATTCAGTTTTGGCCACTGGAATCCTCACAGCCCTGGCTTATAAAATATATTTATTTAGCGTTTGCGTATTCACTGAGCCAAGCAATAGCGTTCTCAGTGGCCAAGTGGAGCTCTCGGAGCTGACTGCTGAATTTAGTTAGCGGGCACTGCTCAACAATATGTATCATTGTTTGATTTGTGCTGCAATCTCCCTCCTAATGTAAGGGGGAGCAATGTGGCTCAGAACTGGAAGCCATGGAAGATGAGTTGGTCAGAGAGTTCTGTGATGATGTATATTGTTGATTTCGTTTGCACATCAGCAAGTTTGGTGTATGCTGACCGACTCCATACTGGCACACAGTATTTTGCTACTGAGTACAAGATGGCAAGGGCTGAGGTCCTTGGGTTGGAGCATCCGTGCCCCATGAAAAAGCTGCCAGTTTGCTGAGAAAGTTATGTATTTTGCCCTTTACTGCTATCTTGCTCAGGTGGCTTTTGTATGTCAGTGTTCAGTCGAGGGTCATGCTCTCGGCATGCTGGGTATGCTTCAGCCTCTGGCCATTCTTTATCATATTTAGTTCCCTCTTAGCATTAGCTTGGTGGGGATGGAATGTGCTAGATGCAGTGTTTCTCAAACTTTTGTATTGGTGATCCCTTTCACATAGCAGGCCTTTGAGTGCGACCCACATAATAAATTAAAAATACTTTTTTATATATTTAACACCATTATAAATGCTGGAGGCAGAGCAGGGTTTGGGGTGGAGGCTGACAGCTCGCGACCCCCCATGTAATAACCTTGTGACCCCCTGAGGGGTTCCGACCCCTAGTTTGAGAACCCTGTGCTAGAGACTGTCCTGCTGGTGCTAGGCTGAAGGTGCCATGTCTTGCAATAGTCAGACCTGAAGAAGAGCTCTGTGTAAACTTGAAAGCTTGTCTCTCTCATCAACAGAAGCTGATCTAGTCAAAGAGATATTGCCTCACCCACCTTGTCTCACCAGTAAAAGTAACAGGAGATTCAGGCCCAATGGCAGTAGGGTTGGCAGATTTCTTTTGGCCCAATCCTTCAATTTATCTAGGTCATTCTGGACCCTATCCCTACCCTCCAGTGTATCTACCTCTCCCCCCAGCAAACTTGCTGAGCGTGCAATCCATCCCATCATCCAGATCATTAATGAAGATGTTGAACAAAACCAGCCCCAGGACAGACCCTGGGGCACTCTGCTTGATACCAGCTGTCAACTAGACAACAAGACGTTGATCACTACCCATTGAGCCCGACGACCTAGCCAGCTTTCTATCCACCTTATAGTCCATTCATTCAATCCATACTTTTTAAACTTGCTGGCAAGAATACTGTGGGAGACCATATCAAAAGCTTTGCTAAAGTCGAGGTATATCACATCCACCGCTTCCCCCATATCCACAGAGCCAGTTATCTCATCATAGAAGGTAATCAGGTTGGTCAGGCATGACTTGTCCTTGGTGAATCCATGTTGACTGTTTCTGATCATCTTTCTCTCCTCCATGTGCTTCAAAATGGATTCCTTGAGGACCTGCTCCATGATTTTTCTAGGGACTGGGGTTTCCATGTCCTGGTTCTTCAGGAGAAGAATTCTTGGGGAAGATGGAAGAGTACAGACTAAGTGCAGAGCTCAAGGCTTAGAGGCCTGTGAGGATCCTTCCTCCTCTTTCAAACCTTTCTTTATTATCTGAGGTGCTGCACGCTGTTTCCCTTTGTTAAGTGTAAGGTGTCTCAGATGCCAAGGTGTGGTAACTGTTAGTAAGTAGTGACTTTTTTTAATGGTGAAAAGTTTGCTTGTGTGTATCAGTATATTGCCCTGCGTGCAAACAGCTTTCCAATACCTTAACAATAGATAGATGGATGTTATATCTCTTTTAACACACAGCATGCTCATTTTGATTTCATATAATTGCCAGCGATACTGGAAAGAAATAATTTAAACACTTGTGATTGTCACAGGGTGCTCTACTCGCCAGTGGAGTGCCTCCTTGTGGCCATGGTGGGGGATTAGCTCTGCCAGTCTGATGCCTCTTCTGGCAGGCACTCGTTCCATCTTTCTCTCTCTCTCTCTCAGGACCTGACGGCTCGCTCTTCGTGGCTTGGCCCTCCAGCCAGGTCACTGTAATTGTTCCCTTCTGGGGTGGTTTGAGTACCAAAGTCTCTCTGTGCTAGCTGTCCCAGGCAGTCTTCCAATTCACTGCCTGTCAATGGTGCCACTTCCCCGATGGCTGGTAAGGGAATCCAGGCCCACCCTCTTCTCCAGTTTCCAGCCCTGGAATCTTACAACCAGCAGCTAACGTCTGCACTATCCAACACCTTGCTGCTGCTTCTCTGATCTGCTTCCTATGTTGCTTCTATCAGGCTCCTTCTCTACCCTTCTTCGGGTAGTCCCTTCCATCTGGGCCAAGCTCCTCTCGCCCACTAGCCACAAAGACAGTGACTGCAGACCTCCTCCCTGCAGCCCCTTTCTGCCCTCAGCTACCTGGCTTTATACAAGTCCCTTTCTGCAGTGATCAGAATTACAAATGAGTCTGTGACATACAGTGACAGCACCTTCTCTCCCCCCGATCCCACCATAATTGGTCTTTCAAAATTATTCTGAGTTTAGTGTGGAAATCTAGTCTACAATTTGACAGAATACCTAAAAATTGGTATCCTTGTTAATTTGAGATCAGCCGTACGCAAAATGAATTAACATATTTTTACAACTAAGATCACTCTTGTTGCATAATTATGGCTAGCATTTGTGAACAGAGATAGGGCAGGTTGGAGCAGCAATATATGTTGGGCACATCTGAAGGACTTGCTAGAAAAAATGGAAGAAAAGAACTTCATTCATGGAGGAGAAAACATTGGAATACAGGAAGCAGATATTAAAAGTGTAAAGGAGGAAATTTAAATCACGCCTCTCTAGATTACTGCCCTGATTCTTCTCCTTTTCTGTTAGATGAGGAAATGGAAATTAATCTAATGAAATTGCAGTACTTGTTCTATGCTGAAATAGCATTATTTTATTTTATTTATTTATTTACAGCAGGACAGTTTGTTTCTGCAAACGGGCATGATATTGGCTCACTAGGGGCATAGAGTCTCAGGTGACATTTTTTTAATCTCATAGTTTAACAATTTGTAGGGGATTAAATGTGTATTTATAAATGTCTATAAAGGTGGTCATTTCCTAGCATAAGAAAATGGGATCTGAATCGGTCCTTTGGGTTTTCTTTGTAGTATGTATCAGTTTGTACTGTGTGCAGTGTCAACCGCATAGGGATACTTGATCATTATTGCTACTGTAAATTAGCTCATGGGGCAGAAAAATGGTACAGATGTCAATAGGTGCCAGCTTTTATTTTGTAATGGGAGAGGTGGTCTGAGCAAAGGAGTGGGAGCCAGACATGGGCAACAGGTATTGTAGGCTGGGGGAGCTTGTGCCTCCCCAAACAGCCTGGCATGGCCCCGCCCATGCTATGCCCCCTCCTGCACTCTGCCCCTGGCTGGCAGGCTGGCTGGGGCTGGGGCTGGGGCTGGCCGACCTGCCTGACGCAGGAACTCGGGACGGCTGGCGCTGGGGCTGTGTCAGCTGGCCACCTGGCGCACTGGGGCTTGGGGCGCTGCAGCCGCGCTATCCAGCACACCCGGGCTGGAGGCGCTGTGGGTGTGCAGCCTGGTCCCTGGGGCCGGGGCCGCGGTGGGGGTGCTCTGGGCTCTTGTGGGGGAGGGGAGGCAAGAAGGGAGAGGGAGGGGTGGGGCCTCGGCCACAAGGGGAGGGGCTGGGGGCTAGTGTTCCCCAACGGTCGAGTCACTGGCCGCCCATGGAGCCAGAGACTCATAAGTAGAGCTGGGCAATTTTGTTCTGGTGAATAGTAAATTCACTGAAAAATGCATTTTTGGGGTCACCAAAACTATTTGTGAATTTGGGTCGAATTTGGTGAGAAGTTTTGTCTGGGGGGAAAAAATGTAGAAATGTCAATATATTTTGCTGTTTTTCCAGTTTTTAATTGCGGTGAGAAAAAAAAAACAAAAAAATTCAGCCTGATTAGAAATAAACCATTTCCCCCTGCAGATTTTCCAGCTCAGCCGCTGAACTGAAAAATCAATTATTTGTTCAGCTCTACACTTAAAGTCTAAGTCTGCCTCTAATTTCCCTCCATGGCCTCGGTCAAATCACAGAGGGTCAGATTCTGGCACCATTGCTCATGTTGAATAGTATCTCACTCCATGAATGGAAGTGCTTATGGATCTTACTCCATAATGGAACTACTTATGGATTAAAGCACTACTCCTACTCAGTATGAATAAGGGTGGCAGAATGGGTCTTTCTCTTCTTCTGTTCCCTATTCTATAAAATAAGGATAATAAAATTTACCTGCTTCCCTGGGTGTTGGATGGATAAATAGTTAGCATTTGCAAATCTCTTTGAAGATTAAAAAATGTGATATAAATGCTAAGGATTATTCTGTCAAGTATGAAAGAGTATATTCACCACTAAGGTTGAATGTTTTGCTATCAGTTTTGGAGAAGGGTTTTGCAAAGATTAGACCATACTGATACAATATCCAGAGCAATATATTACAAGTGACCTCACGAAGACTTATTAAGAAATAACGTTCATCTGCTTGAGAAAACTAATATGTCACTGGATGCCTGAAACAGAATTGACTCGCATGCCATGGTGACTGTTACATGGTGTTAGGTCATATATCAGAAATGTATGGTAAGTATAACTCTACCAGTTTGGCTAATCGTTGGCTATTTAAAGGGATTTTACTACCTTGAGGGGAGAGTTTGGCTGATCTGGGCTACTGAAAGAGTTTACCTTAACATATAGCACTTCCTTGTCTCTGGAGTCATTATGCATGAGAAAACCTCTCTGTGTTTTCCAACTGCAATAGCCACTGCCATACTTCAGTATCTCTGGGACAGCTGCTGCCTTTAGTGCTATCAGCCATCCCCTCCGCAAAACAACAAGAGCACACAGGCTTATGCAGGATCCCTTAAAATATAACGTCATGTATTTTAGAGGCTTCTCATATCTATTCCTTACCTTATTCCTTGGACACAGTGCTCTTCAAGGAAGCACTTTGTATGTTCCATAAGTTTTTTGTGCTTTTTATTTTTTGCAGGGTTAGAATCATAATTTAGGTCTGAAAAGTACCGTGCACACGTGATGCTGCAGATTTTTATTTCAAAGGGAAGGGAGTGTAGCGCTCTAGTGATTCGACTGAGTAAGGTAAGCCTTCTGAGGGAAAGGTAAAGAAGAAAAGAAGTTTAACAAAATATTTTTCTTCTTTTGGATTTATAACTCTTGAATTTGGTTGTTTGCTCTGTCTGCACTGGAGTTGAACTGAATCTTGTATATCTGTGTACTGTATAAAGTGGAGAACAGGGTTTGCCTACCACTGCTGTTTCTCTCTTCTCTAGATTTTTAATTTTATACCCTTTAAAATAAGCTGCAGTCATTCCACCTAGTCAGTAAAAAACATGAACGCCCCTTTGTAAGCACGATTGACGGATTCAGCTGGTAACACCTCCTTTGATTAAAAATAAAGTAAAAAGTAAAGTGTTTGCAAACTGAGCTATTTTTATTGAAGGTCTTTTATCTGGTGATTTCAGTACTGTCTCAGATGAGGCAAATATTCAGTCTAAATGCACCAGGCTGAAAGCAGTATAAGTCGATCTCGTATGGGGAATCAATTTAGCAGAGCCTTTACTTCCATGGTGCAGGGCCTAATCCTGAAATCCTTACTTTTGGAGCCTGCTTCAAAGACCCCTGAAGTCAATATAAAGACTCTCATTGACTGTAATGGGCTTTGGCCCAGGCTCTCAGTCTTTATTCAGGCAAACCATTGAAGCTAATGGAAAGACTTCAGACTTAGGCCCACAGAGTTTGAATTCCTTATTGATTTGAAGAGATTTTAACAGAATAATTCCCACTGATATCCTTGACCTCCATCAAAAGATATGAAAACAACACTTGGAATTCTCAGTAAAAGAATTGATTGAAACCTTTGAAAAATGAACAACATTCAATAAATAACTTTATAAAAGAGTTGGTTAATATAGATCAGGAAATAAGAAAACTAACTTAGCACAAGACCTTGGTACACTGTATTTTTTACTCCTAATGGCCTGTCTGAGTTACATGCTACCATGCACAGAAAAAAGGCAAATTTTATTTTAAAGGGGAAGTAGTGAGTACTATGTTTTTTATTTGCAAGAAAATGCAAATACTGCCATTGACAAATTACTCCAAGCTGGCTACATTCCCGTCCCCAAAGCAACCTCACCCCACTTTTCTTCACTGGAAAATTACCTCCAACCTTTGTGTGACATGCGATCTGATCTAATTTCCCCCTTCCTCAACTCCTCTGAGAGCACCTCTCAAAGAACAAGCATTAAGTCAGCACTATTATCTTAGAAAACCAGTCTTGATCTGGAACTCTACCACTAATGGCATCGGGCTGTCTATCCCATTTTCTTTCTCCTCCTCTTCTATTGCACAAGTCAAATATCTTAGAGAAATATCAAGAGAAGTTGCTTAAAATGGTCCAAAGTGTGTAGGAAGTGGTGGGAAGAAATTAAGCAGAGGAATATTTAGAATAAACAGTAAGAAAAACTTCCCACTGGTGCGATCTAATAGTGGAATAAACTTCTGAGGGAGGTGGAATTAATTAATGTTTGACTGGACAAAGCCTCAGAGAATATATTTTATGGAACAATCCTATTTATCCCTTGCCAGTATCACAATACATGTCCTAATCCATATTTCCATGTCTGATTTCTGTGATTCTATAATAAAGAACAAAACCTGGCAGCATGATTATAGTATTAGTAGCAGCCCTTCTGAAAAGCCAGACCCAGGCTGTAACTTCCTAAAACATGGACAAAAGTCCTACAACATGTTACAGAAAAAAAAACCATATATTTGGAAGGGGAAGATTATGATATAAAATTTAATGGAAAATTATATCCCTGCTACAGAATATTGTAGGGTGATTAAAAAAAACCCTCCAGGCAGGATCTCTTACTCCAGTTTTATCCTTATTCAATCCTCTAGGATATTTATATCAAAAAGAGGATGGTATTGCTGGGCCCTCAAAAAGGGGACTCTGAAAAAAACCCCAAATTGAGACACCTGATAAAATTGGGGTAAGTAGGGTCTGAATGAACTCTCCCCTGACAGCTACTTGGGGAGGAGGAGAGACTTCAGGAGCAAACTGTATTTACATGAACACACCTACTCTGCCGAGATGGCCAGCAGATAGAGTTGTGTTGCTCAAAGTGATCAACTTTGATTTGTAACCCAACAACAGTCATTTTAGTACTGAATGCAGGGGTAGTGAAATGTTGTTGTCTTTATTGTATGAATAAAGGGGAGCAGAACTGTGCTTAACCTGTCCCAAATGAGCGGGTCACCCTCAGCTGAAAGGACCTCGTTAAGCCAGGGGCTTGAATGCCAGACCCCTGTGAAAGTAAGAGGGGTGGGGACAGGTGTCCTAGCCAGGAGGTGAGGACTGTCCCTAAGGGTCCCTGGCCTGGTTTAACCTGTTCCCCACTGTTCAAAGGTAGAGCTAAATAGGCTCCATTAGGAGCCTTTGTTATTTTAAGTACTTAAATGAGAACTGAAATCACTTGTGGTGGGACAGCATTTCTGCCCAGCCTGCTAAAAGCTGAAAGTCACTGACAGCCACTAAAAGACTGACTTGCAGAGGTCACAGCAGACAGGCAGGTGGCAGCAGAAGGTGACTGACAGTCAGCTGGTGGGAGCAGCAAGCAGTCGGCTGGCAGGAGCAGAAGGAGTGGCTGGCGGGACGGACAGTGGCGAGGAACTGCGGCTGGTGGGGCGGCCAGCCAGAGCAAGTGCTCAGATGGCAGAGCAAGCAAGGTGCCTTCTTCCCTGGTGGGAGGTGAACTCACACAGATGCATCTCTGAACCCTGGGTCCTCACTGGCCAAGGACAACCACTGAGAGTGAGGTGTGGGTGAGGGAGCAGAGAGGGACACAGTAAAGGAACTTTTGGTTGTGGAACTCAAGAACATGAGGCAGAAGGCACTGCCCCACGCATTCTGGGGTGGGTGTCCTGCTTCCAGTTTTATGATTATGAATCCGGTTTGTGGCATTTTCTCTAATAAATGTTGGGTGATTTCCCTCCTTTCATTAAAAGTTTCTTTTCTACACTCAGACTCTGTGGTTGCAAGTATTGCCTCTCAAAGGCGCCCAGGGTGGTGTTACTGGGTAGGGGCTCGAGCCAGTTCTGTGTTGTATTGTTGAAAAGGAACCCCTAGATATTGATCCTGGCCCTGGTTGCTGCTGGCTTCACCTGGCAGAAGGGTTACATAGATATAACAAAGAAGATACTTATTGCCTGTTCATTTGAAAAGCCTCCACATTCACTTGGTGGCCAAATCCCTCAAAAGATTCACATAGAAGACTGTCCACTTTATCTTGACAGAGACATTAAAGGCCATTTGTAGCCAGTGTAATAAATAGTGGGCCATGCCAGCCATAAAATTAGTTCTGGCACATGATTGTTCAAGCACCATCTACATCCCCATCATTCATGATTATTGCCTTCTCTTTTTCCCCATCAAGTGACTCCGAAAAGAGCGAGAAGTTAATAAGAACTCAACATCTTGCAGCTAGTAGGGGGCCAGATTCACCACTCTGTTACATCACTTTTACTGTGGTGTAACTCCATTGAAGTCACTAGTGTAAAATTACACCAACATAAAATTGATGTAATGGATTGGCAAATTGGGCCCTGTTTGGGTACTTTTGCCCATCTAAACACTAGTTTAGACAAACCATGTTCAAGATGTGGAGATGTGTAGAAGCATTTGATAGTAGCTTAGAGGTGAGAATGAAGAGAGAGATGGGAGAAAGCAATAGCTGTGACTTACCTCAAAACTGGGCCTGTTCTAAAAGGTTATTATTATTGCATGGGGAAATGGACAGCTTTCTCTCCCAGGGTTCCATATCACAACCTCAGTAATTCTGACTACCCCAGGCTGGCTTGTAAATACAAAGCATCCCTGGGCCAGATATTGGTGTGTATGTGTGGTATTGATGAGCTGTCTGCAATAGCAGTCCAAGCCAATTTCTTTATTTAGGTTGGGTGGAGGGATCTATTATTCATAAGGAAAGACCACAACAGCGGTAGGTGACATTTTATTCGGCGACATGACTTCCTTTTCGTATAGTTCAGTGACTGTTTGTAGTGTGAAAACAGGGATAGTGGGTGGCACCAAACCACTGCCGAGGGCAGGGCACAATGCCCCAATAGCTTCATTTGGTGTAAGAATATGTAGAATACCTAGCACCGTTCAGCAGTGGGGCTGAATGCACTCGTCAGAGGTGGGGTGATAAAGTGTCCTTTTACAGATGGAGAAAGAGACACAGAGCAATGAGCAACTGACTTAAGGACATGCAACAAGGCACTGGCATAGCTAGGAATAGAGCTCAGGTCACCTAGATCCCAGCTCACACTCAGGTCACTAGGCCATGTCTAGTATCAGAGGGGGACATGTGTTTATCTGTATCCACAAAAACAACGAGGAGTCCGGTGGCACCTTAAAGACTAACAGATTTATTTGGGCATAAGCTTTCATGGGTAAAACCCCTGATTTCTTCAGATGCATGTCTGTGTCTTCTCCCTTTCATTCTCTCTCCTTGTGTTTTTGAAATGAAAGGCAAATGTGAGGGGAAGCTGTGCAAGTTTCTTCACTGAGCGCTTTGCTCCCCTCCCTATTTGGCATCAGCCCTGCCAGCTCCCTCTGGGGCCTCTAGTGAACACAGTGCTACTTGAGCAGCACTAAAGTATTGACTGTCCAGTAGGGAACAGGGCCCTGTTGAGATGGATTAGACACAACAAATCCTGCATCTTGGCTGGGGGTTAGACTAGATGACCCTTGTGGTCCCTTCTAATACTATGGCTCTAAGATTCTATGATCCTGCTCTCATTGACATTAATGGCAAAACTCCCATTGGATTCAATGGGGCTGGATCAAGCCCTAAGCTGTGATCTCGCGCGCGTTTTCAAGGGGGGAAAGGAGTGCAGGTTGCGGTGTCCAGAGATGCAAGGCTGATCCCCTCACCCACTACCTTACTTTGCAACTCTGCCTATGCGTGTGTTTTGATTCTGCTGCATGCAATGAGAGTGCTGCTCAACGCTGATGCTAATATACTTGGTCCTATCCTGGAGCAGTGTGTTGTTGGCAGGCAGTTTCTTTGGTTATTTAACACCCGAGCTGTCATTTCTAGGACACTAGATCACGGGGGGAAGGGGGAGGATCCTGCTTATTTCCCCCTCCTGATAATTTTGCATCTCCAAACAGTGACTGTGAGGATGGGAATATTAGGTATTTATATACTGTGCCCCCCCCCTCCGCCCCCACACACCTCAGTTTAGCAAAGCTTGGCACACAGTAAGGAAACAGACTCTATATGCGGCCAGAACGATGACAATTCAGTGAGCCCACACGGAAATGAACCGCTTGCTTCGCATCCTCTTTTTTTTTTAAAGCACCTTCCTTTCCACGGCTGCAGAAAAAGATCGTTGCTGTGTGTACAGCAATACAATACAATAAAATTGCTCCTTCAGGTTTAGCCATACACCCCAAACACTTTAGCATGTACCCGATCTAGAACGCACTGGGGAGAGATGGGAGGGAGAGCACTTTCCCCAGCCTCAATCAACCTCTGCCTGGGGAGAGATGAACAATTAACCCCTCCCCCCATATGTAAAAATCTCCCAAAGTCTAGTCAGTTACAAAATGTTTCTGGAGCTGAGAAAAAAGCTTCTGATCGCAGCGCTGAAATTCCCCTCTGAACCCCTTCTCTTGCTGTTTATTGTTATTATTTATTTTTGGTGGGGGGGGGTTGGGGGGGGTTGGAGGGGGGAATCATCTTCAGTCTCTTGCAAAAGGTCCAGGCTGCTTACGTCTGAGCGCCCCTTATCATTTCAATGAATGGCAATTGCAGCCTTGGTGCTGTTATAGCAATGAAGCTACAGACGTCATTGCCTCCTGTTGGACGTGAGATGTGTCCAAGCATCAGCCCCTTTTGCTTAAGAACAACTCTTTAACTTCCAGGCAGCCGGCAGACAGGATTTTCTGAGATCCTAAGAACCAAACGTTTCTATTATACATACACACACATATATAGGTATAATACAAACACACACAGACTATATATGTGTGTCTATATATGGAGAGAGAGAGAGAGAGAGAGAGACCTAGGAAAACCTGCTGCCACTGCAAGCTCCACAAAAATGTCCTGATCAGCTGAGTAGCTCGCTGCATCGTTTTCTTAAATGCCACCTGACGGGAAGGGATCATCACTCAGCCTGTGCTCTTCGTGTTTGTTAGCGAGGAAGACTTGTTGAACACCTTGTTCTCCAGCGCCCAGGAAGGAGCCCTGCTGCTGAGAGCACAGAAGAGCTGGGCTCGTGCCCGAAGAGCTCCCCGAACTTCACCCACAGTGCAGCCGCTGTCACTAATTGAGCCCCTCCGGCCCCCTTGTCTCTGTCTGCCGGACCGAAGCGCGAGCGAGGATCTGCTCTTTAAAGTTGATCTGAAGGGGAAGGCAGAGATGAGCTGGTGTCTAGTTCTGAGGGTAAGTTGCTCTCTCCCTCCATGGAGCATCAGCCCCGAGCCTCGGTATTTGGCTGGAAAGCGGGCCAGGTGGAGCGGGGGATGTGGTGAAGGCAGGGGGAGAGCGGCACTTTTTACATCCAGGACTGAAAGGGTTACCGGGGGGAGAGTGAGCGTGCGGGGGCCGGCCACTGACTTCACGGCGGAGTTTGCAAGGTGCGAGTTACTCGTGAATATTCCCAGCCAGCTGCGAAGCTCAGCAGCAATGCCTCTAATCCCGCAGGTGCCTGCCTGGGCAGCCACAGCCCGTGCTCCCCCCCTACACACACTCAGAGTTTGGGTCGGGGAGACCCCTCCACCCACCTAGGGGAGAACAGCCCTTCTCCAGCCCCGCCCCATCACCCCCGCAGGGAATTCAGGATCCCCAGCTACAGAACACATGACCCCTGCAGGGGACTCTGCCCTCCTACACCTGGTAGCGCCTGTCGTTTGTCCTCCTCTGTCTCTGTCCCCCGCATCCAGCCCCTTCGTTTCCCTCAGTCCATTGAACCAGTTTTTAACCTGAAGGGATCCCAGTACAAATAAATATAAATCCACCCCTCCAACTGGCCACCAACATGTGTAAAACCTGCAGAGGTGCCCATTGCCTCCCTCTTTAATGCTGCCTCTCTCCCCCAGTTGGATAGGAAAGGGGGGGGCAACCCCCTTAGACGTGGGGCTGAATTGATGGGATTGTGATTTGTAGGATTTCTCCACTTAGTCCCTGCCTCCTACTTGCTCTCCAGCCACTCCAAAGTCTCTTCCCCTCTCTTTAAGCAGCGATTTCTTTCAATCTCTCTCCCTCTCCCCCTCTGTGTGTGTGTCTCTCTCTCTCTCCCTCCACATACACTCATCTCCCCGGAGAGAGAGAGGAGAAACCCAACTCCCAAACACCGGCCAGATGTCGAAGAAACGCAAAACCCTGGAGGGTAGAGGATCCGGGCTCCCCCAGGAGGAACCCAGAGCCTGCTTTGGGGGCAGCGAGGAGCAAGGTAGGGAGGAGGGAGCCTGCAAGTGGAGGGGAGGCAATTGGGAGTGCGGGGGGATCCCAGCACAGGAATGCATCAACCTGGCTTATCTCCCTGAGTAAAGAGAGCGATAGAGGTGACTTTAATAATCAGGCCAGATTGTTTCCAATAAGGGCATTAAAAGAGCAGGTCTGCTGTGATTGTGACAACACTGAACTTTGGAGCGTGAAGGGGTTAAGGGGGACAGGAAGGAGAGAGAAGGGGCTATTGATTGATTGTTGAGGAGGAATTGCAGGTTTGCTGATCAATCCAGATTCCCTCCACCACTTGCTGTTTGTCAATTGCATTGGTATATTCACACTGTATCATCGATTTGCAGTTTGTGTAAATCTCTGTTTACAAGGTGCTCTGAGCTTGAGCAATGAGTGGTGTATTTCTGAGGTGGGGTGTGTATGCGTTTTTTGGGGGGGAGGGGGTGTTCCATTTTAGTTCATAAGCCCCCATCCCTGATATGATTTCAGTTGCGTCATGTTGAGGCTTCAAATGCTGCACTTGCAGAGCACACTTCGCATCCAGCTAAAGTTGGTTTTTCAACAGCTTTGGTGCTTTGCTGTAATTTTCGAGCTCTAAGTATTTGTGATGAAAGCTGTTCTACACTTTTTGACAAGATAATATCAATGTAGAAGCTGAGCTGGTGTAAAATCAGCTATGCACACAAGTATTAGGGAGTTCTGCAGCCGATTTTTTTGTTTGTTTGTTTCAGTCAGCCCAGTAGTTCCTTTCCTTTGTGTTTATTTTGACTAAGTGGGCCCAGATGAGCCAAGCCAAGCTACAGTGTTTCAGGGGTTGTGGCTATAATGCAGAAGAGAGGAAAAAATACCAGCTGGGTTAAAAGCAATGTTTAAAGCTGTTTATAATGGCTTTGAAGATGAAGGTGGGAGATGATGGTGTGTATGGTGGAGTAAGGTGAAAATGTAAATTTATTTCTTACCATGTTAGAATTCAGAAATATGGTGCTTTTGTCTTAGCAGGTGCAAACCTGAGCATAGAGCTGATAGGGATGGAATGAGAGTGTTCTCCAATATGGAGTCAATGGTCCTTTTTATAAAGAATGATAAGGATCACAATGTCACAAAAGTAATCAAAAATCATGAAATTCAATCTCCACCAAGGATATTTTTGCATTGGGTTGTGTTTTTTGAAGTGAAATATCTCAAATCTGGTTCCTGGCGTGCTCTTTTAGCTTCGTTAGAAAGAAGAAGTCATAGTGATGCACCATTTATCTCGAAAGAGACTGTTTAGGGTTTACGTGGCTGTTATTTTAGATTGCTTGTCTCTCCCACAATAAAATAAAATCCATGTCCATCATTTCCTAAAACCATTTGTCTATTAAAACAAATCCAGTCACCTGAGGAACATTTTTATCTCTGTGAATGACTTTATTTGCATGATAGCATACAGTGTTTTTGCAATCAGTAGGAAAAACTGTGGTTTTATTGTCACTAACCGAGAAAAGCTTACCTCTTTGCCAGGTATAGATGATGTCAGACACAGAAAGGATATTCAGCATTGACCTGAAAGTTGGTCTATAGGTTACATATAATTTTCATTTAACTGGGGGTACCAGAGGTGTGTGTGGAAACAGAGTGACCATTATTGTAATGCAGTGGTGTGTATGTGGTAATTTTTTTAAAACTCCACAATAGTACTTCCTACAAGATCTCTGGTTATGTAATGGGGAACAGAAAATGACATTTAACTTTATACAGATATTTTTCTTGGTTTGGAAGTACACTGAATAAGAAATAAAATGAAAGTGAAAAAAATATTTAGCAAAGCACTGATCTGCTTGTATTAAGAGAGCAAATAATAAATATTTTGTAGGAAAACACACAAGGTATTTTGCAAATCAAACTGGATGTGAATCTATGCTGTGCCTATATGATCCAGGTTTATGGAGACTATGGCATTGTAAATTATGGAATTTAGTTTAAAATCTAGTTTTAGTTAATGAGATCAAGTGTATTTTTATGAACATGTAGTGATTTTTATTTTATTTTCTCCTTTGTATTTCACAGAAAAGAATGCTGCTTGCTAATTATATTGTCTGTATAATACGTAACTGTAGAAACCATTAAGAGTGTTCAATGTACCACAATACTGTAGTGAGCATAGTTTGTGCAAAATGGTGGATGTGATCTTTTTTTTGACATCAGATGTACAGTTATTTTTGGATTAATCTGAAATGATGATTTACATGCTGTGTGTGCTTATGGTAGGTTTTCTACCTCTGTAGAGAGAACATGTTTATTAGATTGGTGAGGGGGTATAATATTTGCCCAGAAGTTTGAAAAAGCCATGTAACTCCTGAGATTTAGTTCTACAACCTACGTGTAGGGTGATTGTTTAAATCATAGGGTCTGGTTTACTAATAAACAGATAAAAAAATAATAATAAAAGCTCACATTTTTGGACACTACCAAATCCAGCATCCATGCAGAATGCAAATGCAGCTCGACTGTGGGGTCTTCTTCCAGTGGCACAGGCGTGGACCATAGAGAGACTTGTTCTAGTTTGGCCGTCTTAATTCTGTGAGCTATTTGGTAAATTAGGGACATGATATGCTAATAAACAAGTATCCTTACTTTGAGGGCCTATGATGGTTTAAAAACATCTAGCTAACACCGATTAATTCCAAACTGCTGCAGTGTGTGTCAGTTCTTTGGCCAAATGAAATTCTTGCTTGTGGAGCTTTGTTCTTCTCCCATGTGTGCTCCGTATACACGGAGCAGGCTGGTGGACAGCATGTAGGCCGTGGCATACAATTTCGAAGTTCTTTAGGGTGACTTTTTTTAGTCTTTCACAAAGCATTTTATGAAGGCCTTGCTAGAACTCTCTCTAACTGCTCCTCCTAAAATAGATCCTGACATTGCAAGTTTTGGACATTCAGCACATTGCATTGACTTGAGCGGGAGTAAAGGGTAATTTACACATTGCACCTACTTGAGTGGGAGTAGAGGGTATTTTGTACCTTCCAGCATCAGATCCTTAGTAATGAAGTGTGGAGACCAAACAGGTCTGATTTTGATCTTGCTTACATCAGTCTGAATCAGGAGTAAGTCCAGTGAGGTCAATGGAGTCCCACAAAGTAACTAACCTCAGAATTGAGCCCTATGGGTATACCATGGTATGTGCAACTGGTCAGTCAGTGCGCGTCTCCATTTCACATTGCTAGCAGCACCTTTGACTGCATCTTGCTGGTTTCGGTGTCATT
Organism: Chrysemys picta bellii; assembly: GCF_011386835.1. NCBI lineage: Eukaryota > Metazoa > Chordata > Testudines > Emydidae > Chrysemys > Chrysemys picta. The sequence continues at coordinate 125,070,196 of NC_088793.1, read as the reverse complement.
TAAATGGCTAAGAGGATCTTGGGTCACAAATTGAAAGCCTGTGGTGGTGACTGTATATTGTATTAGGACAAATGTAATGATCCAGAAGACCTTGTTTGCCCCTCTTTTCTATGTTCCTTTGAAAGCTGGTGGAGAATGTGCAAAGATGGAGGGCTTTAGCTACAAAAGAGCAAGTTAAAATGGATTTTGCGCTCTTGTAATAATGGAACACAAAATAATATGATAAACTTAAAATTATTCAGTAATCCTGTTAACAGCTCTTACTTTTGTCATTATCCAGCTATCATTGCTTTACTGTAATACAATATTTCAGACAACTTTTGGGGGGAGATTTGTTGGTGTGGGAACTGTTGGACAGAATAACTCTCTGATGAGTCCTTGCTTGATCAGATGATGCTTTCTTGTACACATGTAACTGAGAATAGAATTTAACCTGCTGTATTTTCCTTTTCCCTGTCTCTATTTTAACTATCTATGAAAGCAGATTTTTTTTCTTTGGGTCCAATTCTGTACAGTGTTGAGTACTCTCAGCTTTCACAGAAATCAGTGACTGAGGCTCTCAGCATTCTGCAGAACTGGGCTCCTGATGGCTAGCTTTGAAAAAATTGTTTAAAACCTGTTTTTTCAGAGGCAAACTTGAGCCCCAATCCTGCAGACACTTATGCACATGTGTAACTTTACATATATGTGTAGTTCCACTGAGCTCAGTGGGACCAGTCTTGTGCATAAAATTATCATGTGCGTGCTTGCTGGATAAGGGGTCTTGGTTAATATTAACCAAGTCCTCTTGAGTTTCGTTCCTGTACAAAGCTACTCCAAGTTAAAAGGCATAGTTGAGATACACATTTTTCTCTGTCTTAAAAATGTCTAGTTATGTGAGATCTTAAATACCTACTGAAAATTCATCCTTATGCCTTGTATTTTTGATCAGTATAAAGTATTATTGATTAAATCTTGTAGATGTTTTAGAAAAATAAACTGCTGTAATCTTGATGTGGGTACATCAAAATATAGGAGGCCAAATTTTGCTCTTACTCCAGATTTACAGTGATGTAACTGAGCTAGGAGTTTGACCCATTGTTTGCCTTACCCTGCTGCTTCATTCTGTCCCTTTCACTTGGTAGAAGCAGTTACATTCAATCACTGTTCACTCCATTCATTGTCTGTGTGCATTCCTGCTGGTGTCATGATTCTGTTGTGTACATATGGAAGTAACCTGGCTACTTGTCACCTTCTGTGTAAATTATAGAATCATAGGACTGGAAGGGACCTTGAGAGGTCATCTGGTCCACTCCCCTGCACCCAAGGCAGGACTAACTATAATTCAGACTGCTTCTCCCTTACAGAGCACTCCCATCTCTGCACTGGTTTTCTTCTTCCCCTCTCTGTGCTCAGCCCAACCTTTTTTTCCTTCCCATTGGAAAAGATACAAAAAGGGACAACAAAAATGGTGAGGGTATGGAACAGCTTCCATACAAGGTGGAATTAAAAAGACTGGGACTGTTCATCTTAGAAAAGAGATGTAAGTAAGGATATGATAGAGGTCTATACAATCATGACTGGTGTAGAGAAAGTAAATAAGGAAGTTTTATTTACCCCTTCACACAACACAAGAACCATGAAACTAATAGGCAGCAGGTTTAAAACAGCCATAAGGAAGTCCTGTGGAATTCATTGCCACGGGATGTTGTAAAGTCCAAAAGTATAATGGAGTTAAAAAAAGAATTAGATAAGTTCATGGAGGATAGGTCCCATCAGAGGCTATTAGCCAAGATGGTTAGGGATGCCACCCTATGCTCTGTGGTTCCCTCTGCCAGAAGCTGAGACTCGATGACAGAGAATGGATCACTCAATAATTGCCCTGTTCTGTTCATTCCCTCTGAAGCAACTGGCACCAGCTGCTCTCGGAAGACAGGATACTGGGCTAGATGGACCATTGGTCTGACCCATCATGGCTGTTCTTATGTTCCATTTGTCTTCTCCTCCCACTTGTGATTTTAAGTCTTATATTTCAAATGGCTGCTTTGATTAATGTAACCCAGCCACCCTCCTTCTCCCTAAATGCCTGATCCATGAAGTGTACAGCTCATAATGTCAGTAGCCACTCTATTGTGTGATCTGTGTTTATTCTCTGAGTGTAGATATTTTGGGACAAAGGTTATTTGACTTTTTTGGGGGGTGGTGTGTGTGTTTGATATAAAGCATTGAGTACAGCCTGGTACTACACACATACTGTAATGAAAACAATGAAGAAAGGGCAGCCCCGTTAAGTATTCCTGCAGAAGCCTGCGTATATGTGTACCAAATTAAAAATAGTCCAGTAAGAAATTTCTAGGGGATGTGACAAAAAACTGGAGCGTAAACAATGCTTTTTAAAAGTGGGCTGGCTCCATGGGCTAGTGAGTTGGGACTCTTGAGCTTGAGTTGTCACTCCTCTTGCAGGCAAGTGCTCAGTTACCTACGTTTGCTTCTCAGAAATGTACCAGCCTTCCCCCCACATACACATTTCCGGTCAACTGTAAGAGTAATGTCCAACCCTTGGTGCTTTGTCGATGATCACTGTGATGTAAAGGCCTTCTTGGAAATAACCAAAAAAAGCTTTGTTTTAGGGGATGAAAATGAGACCTATTGGAGTAACTACAGTTAGCTGCAAACAAATTCATTGTGAGGGCTCTGGAAGGATAAAGGGTGTCATGTATGTAAGCAAAGTATAAATGTAACGAACACACTGGGAAAGGTGTGTGTATTTTAGTCTACTGTTGGCTCTATGGACTAAATTCAGCCTGATGAAAGTGAGGGCAACCTCACTGACTTCAGTGGAGTTATGTCCATGTTCACCAGGGCTGACCTTGGCCTTTGGTGTTTGCTATGGTGACTTACTGGTAGTGGGTACATTAAAGTTAAGGAAGAGAGGACGGGAGAAAAGGTAAGTAGAGGTATGGATGCCTGGAAAGAGAGAGGATGTGTCTTGGTAGATAAGATTTATGGATGATGGAATAATACTTTGTAGAAACTACCAGGAGAAAAATAACTCCAAGTTGTTGTTGTTGTTGTTTCTGTAACGGTTCCTGTTGATTCTCCACAACTATTGAAACCTCCCATTTCTAGTCATTTAGATCCTAATTTAGAAAGGTACTTTGTGCGTGCCTAACTTTAAACATGCAAGTAGCCCCACTGGAGAGCTTGGAGAATGCTTAGAGTTAAGCATGTACTAAATTAGTAACTTTCTGAATCAAGGCCTCAAGAGTGGGAGAGTCATGCTCACTCCTGTTGTCATAATGGCCTCTTTTAAGAGAGTGATCACTAAGGTTATGTTTCTAAAATATATTGGGGTAGATTAACTGTACCTAGACCTGAAGAATACAGTTTGGTTTTGAAGAACTGTGAGGGAGAAATTTAGATCTTCAGGGGTAAGATTGCAGCCTACATGTTATGGGAAAGTAATTTTGTCACCTGATCCTGTGAGGTAGAGCTACTGGAAGTGTTGACATTTTTAATATTTGACATAGTCATTTTTTCTTTGGTTGAAGAATGTAACCTGCGACAAGTCACTTATTTTCTCTGTAAATAGAAATGGGGATGACATCTTGACTAGAGGGGTGTAGTGAGAAGAAATTTTATTGTTTTTGAGGCACTTGGATCCTTCAGTGATATAGGCCATATAAGTACTTAGGGTAACATTTTCAAAAGCACTAGTGATTTAAGAGCGTAAGTCCCACTGGCTTTCAAAGTTAGTAGGCGCCTTTGAAAATATTCCCCTTGGAGTCCAGTAGTACCCATGTAAGATTTTTTTGTTTTGCATTAAGTGGAGTTAGTAATGAAGGTGTTAGGGTTACATTGTCCTGGCCCTACCTCCATATGCTGGTGGGTTTAAGACAAAATTCTTCATTCTATATTTCTCTGGATAGAGGTGTACTAGTATACAAGTATTTATTGACCCAGAGGTAGCAAAATGAGGGCTGGCCCTGAAGGTGGCAATCAGAAGGCAGGTTCTCAGCTCGTGTAAATCAGTGTAGCTCCATTGACTTCAGTAGTTCTATGCTGATTTTATGCCAGTTGAAAATCTGGCCCCATGCCTTCTTAAAGATGATTCACAGATTTCTGTGTATTTGACTTAGGAAGCTTCCTAAAAATGTCAGTAAGTGATAAAGTGAGGAACTCAGATCATGGAGAGTATAGGAATAAAAACAAAGCAAAATACATAGATCCTGTAGGAGCCTATTACAAAACAATGGAAAAAGTAGTAGAGTGTCCCTTTAAGGTGTAGTTGTTACTCCCAGGAAGCCTCTTAAAAATCTCTGACTTGAACGCAATTCATTTTACCTTTTTCTTCCTTGCCATTTTACTTGTTGTCAAGTATGTTTGCATTTAAACAACTGCTGTCTCATACAGCTTCTTGCCTCCTTCCTCATGCTGCAGTGCGTCACATTGATGGTGCACTCAAAACTATGGAGGCTTGGTGTGATGTCATTAAAAACAGGCTTATAACCTCATTCCAGGATCAGGCGGAAGTGGAAAATGGGTTGGGAGGGAGACAGTTTATCTGATTCTTTTTAATAGCAATGGAATGTATAAAGTAATCAAGGCACCATGTATTCCAGAGTCCTAGATTCTGTGGGAGACAGATCATATGGAAGCAGCTTCATTTACATTTAAACAATGGAGTTTTTGAATACATTAAATATGAAAATAAAGACTATAATCAGCCCCCAGGGGCAACCTGTTATTTATTTGATATTAAAGTTATCTTTTGTGGTTCTCACATTTTTTTCAGTATTCCAAAGATTGTTGTACTAAGCATAGCCACATTATAGAAGTTGCCAGGGACAATAGTGGAAATTATGGCGACTTGGTAGGGGGCGACTGGGGCTCTATATACCGTGGGAGGAGAAGGAAGCTACCTGGGATTGAGGGGTTAAGCACATTAGCTGTACGTGTCTGATTAAAAATGATAAACAGTGAAGAAATAATCTTGATAGTTTACATGTGAAACCTAAAGATGATTATTTAGCAGTCCACCGGAGCAGTTCCTACTTCCTAGAGGTATGCTTTCAGACATCTGCAGACTCAGGAAGACACTGCAGCTTTGATTTAACCTTGAAAATGTGAGCCTACAGTTTCTTTTCAACCATAAGGGTTATGTATGTGGTTTTTTGAAAGTGAAAGTTTAGATTCTGCAACACAGTTCTGCAGCTAGGGGTGGGTTCTGTGGCCAATTCTGGGGAATCACACAATACAAGGGACTATGTTAATATTATGTAAAGTAAACTGATTGTTAATAAAGCTGCTTCTTCCCAGTTTGCCCCTGTAACTAATGTTCTTTTTTTAAAATACCATTTGTCCATTGGCATGCATACCACTATTAGTACACATTATGTTCTCTCTCATTTTAAGTTGTGGATAAACATACCTTAGCATGAGGAAGCTTGAAATAATTTATTTAGGCAAGGTTTAAACGTCAGACAGAAAAATGAAATGCTGAAATTTTAGGCAGAAAGATGAAAATGCACTTTAAGACAGAAAGACAAGGGCGAGACAGAGTTTACTTTGGCCCATAATCAGCAGCAGCACATAGATATGTGGCCCCAGGAGAAAACTGGGGAAGGAATTGTGACTTAGCCACCTCTCTTTCTCTCTGGATTCCCCCACCCTCGTTTCAGGTCTATACCAGTAGAAGATTACTTTCTTCTCTCTGCGGGCTCAACTGGGCTGTCTGGGGCATTTGGAGAGGGGGTGGCAGGGTGAAAAAGGCAAGCCAAGGCCCCTCCAATTCCCTGCTTATTTACAGAGGAAGGAGAATTGCGGCTCCTCCCTTCTCTTCTCCCTCATTTACACACACACACACACACACACACACACACACACACACACACACACACACACACACACACACACACACACACACCCCGAACCACAACACTGTGACCATGCACGAAGATAGCAATATAAAGTACATACAAAGTGTATGCAGCTTCCACATATACATAGGAAACTTGCATTGTTCCACATGCCCTGTAAGGAATCTTATTTGGGGGTCAGAGTTAGCTTAACTTTAAGAAATGTCAGGTTTAGGTAGCAGGAGAAAGTTATGACCATACTGTTACAGCTCTAAGCAGCAATGGGATGTACTGTAGAATATTAAGAAATTAGAGCATCTGCAGGCCATAAATGCATGAACTGAGAATGACTGCTAACCAGTGTACTTACTGCTAATGTTTGGGTAGAAGAACCACAGCAGATCTGTTATCTCTGGATAGTTGGAAGAATGGACAAGCTAAAGTCCTTCATTTTTTTTTACTCTGTGGAAAGAACTCTACTCATCTTTCAGTTCAAGGCACTGGGCCTTTCCAGAGGGTTACTGGAGATGAGGTCTATTCTGAAATGCATTCAGCCATCTAATTTCTGTTACAGGCATTCTCTGTAAGAGAGGTGTCTATACATATGTAAACAGTTAATAAGGTGCCAGTTGCTGGTGCTCAAGAATGTGGCACATTTTTATTTGGGTTTTGTAGGACCAACGCATGTTTTTTGTTTAGTGCTGCAAATGGCTTCTTGTGTGTAGTTCTTAACAGTTTACATCTACTCCGTAACAATAACTAAATGTCACGGAGAGCTTGTGTGTTGCTATTAATTTTTCCAGCATCCTGAGAATAAATAAGTGATCTCTTCTTATTGCACTGCTATAAGGCAAGCAGAAAGTATATTGGAATAGAAAGCAATGCGTCAGTTTTCAAAAACAGATAGTGTGTGATTTCATTTATTTATTTTTAATGGCAAGAATATATTCATTAACCTTTCTGTTTTTCTCTTTCCATGACTATAAATAATAGTGTACCAGTTTTTGACTAGAAGTTCTTTGGATCAGCTCTACTAATCAAATGCTATACATTTTTAATTCAGGACTAAAATGGGGTTTTTAGGGAGAATGGGGGTGGGGGCAGAGAATCCTAAATCTTTTAAATGAAGGAACATCTCATTTTATTCATTAAATATTTTGGCAAAACCACCTGGACACCTATATAACTGAGATGTCTTTGCCCAGCCAAGTGCTGAGATCATGGCTGTCTAATTTCAGCTGGATCTTTAAGGATCTGCAAAGATCAATCTTAAATAAAGTGGTTCATTATCCACTTCTTCTGGCAAAAGTTGCTGCTTTAACTTCTGGGGGATAATGGCGTCCTCTTGAATGCACCCTCTGAATTCTCAAAATATAGCATGAAACCAACACAATAACTGTATAAAGTAAGTCATGAATTGACTTCTGGGTTCCCCTAAAATGACCCTGTCAGGGTTCCCTCCCCACTCTGAACTCTGGGGTACAGATGTGGGGACCCGCATGAAAGACCCCCTAAGCTTATTTCTACCAGCTTAGGTTAAAAACTTCCCCAAGGCACAAATCTTTCCTTGTCCTTGGATGAGTACGGCTGCCATCACGAAGTGAGTTAGACAAAGATTCAGGAAAAGGACCACTTGGAGTTCCTATTTCCCCAAAATATCCCCCCAAGACTCTTCACCCCCTTTCCTGGGGAGGTTTGAGAATAATCTACCAACCAGATAGGTAAACAAGGTGAGCACAGACCAGACCCGTGGGTTTTTAGGACACTAAAAACCAATCACATTCTTAAAAAACACAACTTTATGATAAAGAAAAAAAAATAAAAGAAGCACCTCTGTAAAATCAGGATGGAAGGTAATTTTACAGGGTAATAAGATTTAAAACACAGAGGGTTCCCCTCGAGGTAAAACTTCAAAGTTACAAAAATGGATAAATCTCCCTTTTAGCACAGGGAAAATTCACAAGCTGAAACAAAAGATAGTCTAATGCATTTCCTTGCTATTACTTACTATTTCTGTAATATTAGATGTATCATTTCAGTAGGAGTTGGATTACTTGTTTGGTCTCTCTCTTTGTCTTGGAGAGAGCACCCACACAGAGCACAAAGCAAAAACCTTCCCCCTTAGATTTGAAAGTATCTTCTCCCCTTATTGGTCCTTTTGGTCAGGTGCCAACCAGGTTATTTGAGCTTCTTAACCCTTTACAGGTAAAGGAGGGATTTTATGCTACCCTTAGCTGTATGTTCATGACAGACCCTGGTTCAGGAGAGGTATCATACATATTGACAGAGGTGCAACAAAGCTCACTTATTGGAAATCTATTAGTGGTAAGCAATTGCCAACACATTCTATAACATTAACCTGCACCGGGGAAAATTCACACAGGTAGGAGTCATTCTTTCTAGTGAAAGATGAACAAGTAGAAGCCGAAGATGAGTGGGAAGCTTCTATTAGTGGGACTGGGAGACCCATGACCACGCAGCCTCTCTTCCCCTTCCCTCCTCACCGAGTCCTACCCCCGCTTTAGGTACATCTTTCTTTTATAAAGAGACACACACAATTGCATTCACCAAATACAGTGAAGGCTGCGGTAAGGATCCACCTCCCAGTAGGCAATCCCTTTCTTTAAGGGACCACTATTATTTAACGTTTTTATATTGAGGTTGTACCCACAGACCACAATCCAGATTGCGGGCCCTGTTGTTTTGGGTCACAGTATGACGTAGTCTTTGCCCCAAAGAGTTTACACTGTAAATAGACAAAACAGACAACATAAAGCAAAAATTAAAGGTACAATGGTACCATTTTTTAAAAGAAGTCATCAAATTATCCCCCAGTTCCTTCTCTCTGTTCAGATTCCCCAGCCAACTAGCTTTGCCATTGCTGGCCCAAAGTGCCCTCCTTCTAACACTGGGATCAGTCTGGCAAAGAAGGGGAAATAAGTTAGCAAGAAACCGGTCAAAAGCACTTGATAGCAGGTCTGTAAAGGGAAAAGGCAGGGGGCCTGTATCTATCCATTCCTACTCCTTTCCTTGTTTCCAGTTTTCTAGAACAATTTTGCATGCCCTGTAAAGATGCCCCATCTTCAGCAACCATTATTTGTTAGTCCTTTGGGATTGTACAGACTTTGCTTTTTTGTAATGTTGCTGTTCTGTGACCAGGGCCCTAGTGGGGAGCCATCTATGGTCTCTCAACTAGGATGAACTGCAAAGAATGGGGCAGACAATCCCCATAAAGCTGGTGGATATTCCAATACTTAGATTTACCAAGGAAGCATAAAACAGCTTCTTTATTACCGTACTGGTTACTCAGAAGTCCAAACAAGACAGTTCCCTTAAAATGATCCAGCCTCAGGCCTCCATCCAGGTACCCACATGAAATATGATTAAAATTTTTGTAAATCTTATTTCATCATATAAAAGAAAAGGTTCTACCAATCCCAAAGGATCGGACACATTACCTCCCAGGTTAATGAATGTTTCAAATCTTACCCAAATATACGCTACAGCCAATTCTTATCAACTAACTAAAATTTATTAAAAAACGAGAGAGAGAGAGAGAGAGTATGGTTAAAAGATCAATATACATACAGACATGAGTTCAATTCATTGAGGTGCAGATTCATGGCAAAGATGGTGAGCTTCATAGCTGCAAAGAGTTCTTTCAGAAATAGTTCAGTAGGTTATAGTCCAATGTCCAAATATCATATTCAGGATGTACCAGCATAACTGGGACCTCAGTCTTGCGACTCAAACTTCCCCTGATGAAGCCTAAGCAGTTCTGAGATGACAGATTCAGGATCCAGGGATCTTTTACACGATTTCATGTCTTTTAACAAATTGGAGTTCCTCAGGGAACAAAAGGTAATTAGGATGACTTTGGAGGAGGTCCATCACCGGTACTTAGTTATATGAATTAACATAAGGCCATTTGCTTGTTCCTCCACCATTCACAATACATTTCAAAGAGAGATGAATACCAAGATATCCTTTGTTTACAATTCCTTTAAATGCTAGGATGTTCTTTTGACCTCTGAATTATCAGAATACAGCATAGACAGGGACTGTTGATTACATTGTGACCCTACTCATACATATGTAAATACACAAAAACACAAACATCTCTCCACATGCCTTTTGAGGGTTATTTATTTTGCAGGATGTTTAAACCTTTCTACCCATTCGTCACATGTTCAAAAAAAATGGCATGGGGGAGAAGCAAAGATGAAACCTCCAAACAGAAACAAACCAAAAGAGGCAATTTGTTAGGTGGCCAGTATGTCAGTCTGATTTTCCTCAAAGATTTTAGATGGAGTGGGTTTGCTGCAATTCTTTTGTGGGGCAAAACTACAGCTAGGTTTACATAAGCACGTTTATAGAGACAAAATTATGAAATCCTCATTTTGTGTAACTGACCATCTAATCAATGAAATTGTCATTACGAAGACTGATTCCCTTTTACTGAACCTAATATAATGTTTCGACTAAAATGAAATAGCCATCAATATTTTTAAAAGTAGCAAATTTTAAATTGACATCACTTCCTTTTGATTTTTTTTTAAATTATTTTCAGAAGAAAAATTAAAAGGGTCTTAAAGTTTCATTCTACTCTAAAAGTAATTATGTTAAAAAAATTAAAAAGACGTTACCTTACTCATCAGATCTGCTGTCTGTGGGTATTCTGAGATGCATCTTCTGTCTTTAGTGACAAAGTAAGTTAGTTTAAAAAATATTACTTCTTTTAACCCTACAAAGTCAATACAGCTGAGGGGGAACAGAATCCATCATGTGTATCTTCAATAAGATGGCTTATTATGTTCCACTTGCCAATAGCTGTGGAAACCCATTGAAGACAATGGGTTTGAACAACTGTGCAATGGCACTACTTTCAGCAGCATGGTTAGTTTAGGGCAGGGATTGGCAACGTTTGGCACGCAGCTCGCCAGGGTAAGCACCCTGGCGGGTTGGGCCAGTTTATTTACCTGCTGACACAGCAGGTTTGGCTGATCGCAGCCCCCACTGGCCACGGTTCGCTTTCCCGGGCCAATGGGGGTGGCGGGAAGCCGTGGCCAGCACATCCCTCGCCCGTGCCGCTTCTCGCCGCCCCCATTGGCCCAGGAAAGCGAACCGCGGCCAGTAGGAGCTGCGATCGGCCAAACCTGCCGCGTCAGCAGGTAAATAAACTGGCCCGGCCCGCCAGGGTGCTCACCCTGGTGAGCCGCGTGCCAAACATTGCTGACCCCCTGGTTTAGGGCATAGTTTGGCCAGTGGAACCTTTTTTACTGGTTGTGCTGATGTGTGAGATGGAACGAATCCGGCTTGGTTCTTGGAGCTCAGGCTGAGTTTGTAGGGCTAACAATTAGAATTTTACATTTAAATTGAACTAATTTAATATGGAAATCATGGCGAGACCGTAAACAAGAAACTTCATGATGCCACTTTTATAGCCCCTTCCTACAGTTCCATAAGCACAGAGTGTATCCGAAAATATGAAAGTGATTTTATAATTTTTTAAAAATTGATTTATTTCACATAGTCAGAATGAGTCTCCTGACTCTCTTGCTACAGACGGGTTGTTCTTTACTCCCTTCATATGACTTAAACTTTTGTCTCTCTTCCTGCCCACTTTTCCCAAAAAAGTACTATGCATAGTGTCCCAGATTTATATTTTTAAATGAGTGCAGGTTTGAATATATGTAAAGGGCTGTTAACAACCTCAGTTGCCTGGATGCCAGTTAGAGAAAAATAATATCAGATTATCATGGGAAACTGCTGGTACAGCTCTGCTTTTCAGAAACATTTGTCTTTACCGACACCTAACTTTCGACTTTATTTAAAAAAGTGTTAATTTCTGGTCAGGATTTTTTTCTTCAATAAAAAGTGAGTGAAATGCTGGTACTGTTGTTATTGCAGTGCTTCTGAAAGCTACAACCACAGTGGTGATGGTTAGTAGTACTGGATTTGGTCTAGCACAGTGGTTCTCGACCAGGAATCTGGTGCCCCCTGGGGGGAGGGGCACGAACACGTTTCAGGGGGGCCACCAAGCAGTGCCAGCATTAGACTTGCTGGGGCTCAGGGTAGAAACTGAAGCCCAGGGCCCTGTGTCCTGCCACCCGGGGCTGAAGCTGAAGCCTAAGCAATGTAGCTTCAGGGGGCCCTGTGGCATGGGGCCCCAGGCAATTGCCCGGCTTGCTACCCCCTAACACCAGCCCTGGCTCTTATATGCAGAAAACCAGTTATTGTGGCACTGGTGGGCCGTGGAGTTTTTATAGCATGTTGGGGAGGCCTCAGAAAGAAAAAGGTTGAGAACCCCTGGTCTAGAGCATGGAAAAGATTCAGGAAACTTCAAAAGTTATTACTGAAGCCCTACATAACTTAGTATTTTTAATGACTTGCTATGATAATAACTCTTGTTTTCTTTTTCTGTTATTAAGTAATCTTTTTGGTTCCCTTCTTTACATGTAAGTACAGTAGAACCTCCGAGTTACAAACGTCTCTGGAATGGAGGTTGTTCGTAACTCTGAACAAAACGTTATGGTTCTTTCAAAAGTTCACAACTGAACATTGACTTAATACAGCTTTGAACCTTTACTATGCAGAAGAAAAATGCTGCTTTCCCTTTTATTTTTTTTAGTATTTTACATTTAACACAGTATTGTATTGTATTTGCTTTTTTTTTCTTTTGGTCTCTGCTGCTGCCTGATTGCGCACTTCGGTTCCAAACGAGTTATGTGGCTTACTGGTCAGTTCATAACTCTGGTATTTGTAACTCTGAGGTTCTACTGTAATAAACATCAGTTTTGCTCCATTTCTTTTGAAATGATGACTAGACACTGCAGGTCTTGTGTTGTCATGCACATCAGTTCTGAATAGGTCAGAGGCTTTTAACTTCCCCAGCTGCCTCACTACTTTGGCAAGATCTGTAACAACAAATATCCTGCCATATCCTGTCTACTTTGTGTTCTCTGCAGTGCTGAGAGTGTTATCAATGCTCCACAAATAATAGGATAAGAGGATAGCAACAATACATACAAACTATCCTCTTTCACTTGGCTTTGTTCTTCCTGCTTTACTGCAGCCCCTCATCCTGTAGAAACCTCTTGTCCCTTCCAGGGCTCTTGTTTCTGCATCTACTCTCTTCTGCTCAAGATTCACTGGCTGAAATGATCATCTTTTGACATGTGAGTTGATCAGGAGAAGCAGTAGGCGCTGGAGAGGGAAAAAGGAGATGGTGTGTTATAGGTTGATCATTAGAGGCTTCTCTATTCTGCAGACTTCATCTACTGTTTCTACTTTGCTTCAGTGTACCTGGATGTTTCCATTTTAGATCCACTGAAACTGGGATGCTTTTTACTTAGATAGCTGTTCATCACCTATCTGCTATCCCAATAAAGCAGGAAGAATTGTCTAGTTGGAGCAGATACCTGCCTTCTCTTAGTGAGTTATGTGCTCAAAGAGAGAATAGAGTGATTCTGGATCCAAGAGAAGGATGAGATTTTTACTATTCTTGCTGTTTCTGGTGCTTCTAGCTTCATGGCAACTGCTGTTGCCATTTTCTTGCTACATGGAAGTACATGAAATATCAGCTGCTGAGGCATTTTTTTCCCACCTGGCAGTGTATATGCACCTTACCATGGGAATCCCCAGAGATTCTCTGTGCCTAAGATGATTTCTACCAGCGTACCAGAGCTGGCCCAAACAGGTGGTCCTGAATATTAACAAATATTGTACAAATATTTAGCCTTGTAAACAAACCTGAACTTATTAAGAACAATACTTTAGATGCAGAAGAGGGTGGGGAACTGAATTTTTCTTTTGGAGCCTGGAGATGCCCTTGCTGGCATGGCATGTTGAGCCAGATCTTCAGCCTGCTGTGCAAATCAAAGTGTCTTGGTTGACTTCAATGGATCTGGCCCATAAATTGCTTTGCTATTCCAGAGGAACCTATTCAATGCTGCTGACGAAGATGAGTTTGGAGGCAAAGAGCCTTTCACCGTATTTTCACCTGAGCTGGCTGAAAGGCTAGGATGGGGCTTCGAGGTGTAGAATCTACATAAGGTGACTGAACTGAATGCTACTTAAGATTGCATGAAATCACGATATGAATTGATGTTCACTCCTGAATACATTGTTTAACAAATGCATTTCTTTTTAAAATCTGCTGACCAAAGTGTAATATTTCTGAAACTGGCATATTTTCCCATAATACATTTCCATTACTTTTTATTGCTCTCTGTCTCTTTATAGAAATTCCACATATCAAACATATTACAGATAGTTTGAGATGAAACTTCCACCTTACTTGACTTCTCCTTTTAACTTGCCCCTGCAATGACTCAGCTCCTTTCATCACCATGAATTGCAGGTAACCACATTTTCTGTACTGGGGACGGGGTGAGGGAAGGACCCCCTTCAGATAACTCTGGAGTAGGTTGGTGTGCCAATGTCTGCCTTTAATCGCCTCTAGCAATTTTTTCTCTTATCTGAATCCTCTGTTCCTCCATCTGTGGATCATTTCTCTTATACAGTAGTAGCCTAGCTAGATGTTTGCATCATGATTCCACATTTGTCTTGCTTCTTCTTAACTGTCTGTAATAACTTAAGCAGACTGTATAAGCAAAACACAACTCCTCTCTGAAAAGCCTTGGGCTTGTCTGGTTGCTTCCCATAAAATGGGCAACCTTGGGAGGGTCTTACAGTAAAGTGACACATCCTGCTCATTTCTGGGTTGCTGGCAGGCTATTAGCTAACATGAAGTTATCCGTTTACAACTCTTTCCTTTCGCTTTAGGATTATGCACTGTCCACAGTGAGCACTCTAGACAATCATAATATATGGGCCATAACCAGAGGACCCATCCTGCCACGTGTCATATTGATCAACATATATCCCTCTGTGAGGTAGATATCACATGATCAGCACATGGGCCATGTTCATTCATCAGTCCCTATTTAGTAACACTTCTTTCATATACTGCATATAGTTCTGAGGCACTTTACCTCACTGGTCATTTTAGTAACCCTTTCCTGCTGCATCGACAATGGTGCTACCTCACAACCCGATATCCGATGACGTTATTTTGTGCCACCTTTAGATAATGATCAAAACTCACCTGAGAAACTACTTGTGTGCTAGGCAGCTGGAGAGGTGCCTGTAAAATCTTCAAGAAGTTTGGGAGGGGCAAAACCACAGGTGAAATCCTGGTGTCACAGTTCAGGGCAGTTGCACTTTTATTTCCCCTCAGTGGTCCAGCAAGGGCACCCACTTTCAGGTTCCCACTTAACAGCAGTTTCCTTTCTGTGTAGAGGCCCACAGCTCTCTCCCTTCTGCCCAGGGTATTTCCAAGCTGCACAGTTCCCTGCCTGCACTGGGTTAGTCCCTGCATAGACTGGCTGCCCAAGGACACCTGCTTGTTTTCTCTTCAGAGACCGATAATGGCGATTGCCAATGGTTATAAATGACCATGCAGCTCTTTCTGTGCAAGCCTGTTTTATTCTTAAGGTGACAGCAAGGCCTGTTAAAAACAATAAAAGAAACTACACACATGCTAATAACTTACCAGGGATCACCCCAACCATCACCTGGATTCTGGCAGGAGCAGTTGTTCAAATCCTCACACAAGGGATGTCCTTGTGGTTCATCACAGCTTCAGCTCAGAACAAGCGCACAGTCTTAGGGGGCCTCAGTAGGCCCAGCCCTTCCAATCCTTCCTTTGGGGTTGAGGTCCTCCATGGATCAGCGGTCCTGTCTGTTTGCTGGATCAGGAAAAAGGGCCCTGAGTTAGTTTAAAACCAGCTTATATATCCAAAAAAACCTCTTTCTTTGTCTGTTGGCCCCTGGAGAATCCAGTTTGAACTAGTGTGTGCGCACCTCTCCTGAGGGGTGGCTTAAAGGGGTTAATAACAGAGGAGGTACATTAGCATCCCCCTCACTACGAGAGAAGGTACATAAAGTGCCACAGTAACACCTATACAGTTGCTTTTTTAACACAATGGACCCAAAAGATATTAATCCCAATTGAGTAAAGCTAATCTTAATTCCATAAGGTTTGTTTGGGGTATTACAGGAGATTGTCTGTGTCACCTGGCTCCATTGAAGTCAGTGGGAGTTTTGCCACTGATTCCCCCCCCCCATATCAATGGCCAATAAAGTCTAGTAATGTTAAAAGCTGGAGTTTTCAGAGAAAAACATTCCACACTATAGCTGTCTCCTGTAGATTGTTCACTCTTCCTTTCTTCCTTCTATGTTTTATTCTTTTAAGAAAAATGTCATGCATTCAGATTTACTGGTCTAAATTATTATCTGTCTCTGGGGGCAAATCGTGATTCTCTCAGTTTCTGTGGACATGGAGAGAAGGTGTTTAACATGGTGAGTCAGGATTGTGTGTTTGCACTAGCATTTTTCAGTTTGAGGAAGAATTTCACAAACATTAAAATCATGTACAGAGACCCTGGAGCATCAGTTACATCTAATGCCCCTTGGGACTGGCTCTTCCTAGACACGGGCATGTACCCGCATGTCCAATCTCTTTCCAGTGCTGCATGCATTATGTATTGAACACAGGTAATTGGCATCAGGGCACTTCAATTGAGGCTGAGGTGCATAAACTGTCTTATACTGTATAGAAACTACTTGTTTGTATTTACAATGTTGTTAATATTGTGGTAATGACTAAAGGCTACAACGAGGTGGGGTCCCATTGTGCTAAGTGCTGCACAAATGTAGAATACATGACAGGTTTTCCCCTAAG
The DNA here is from genome assembly GCF_011386835.1 of Chrysemys picta bellii. Lineage (NCBI taxonomy): Eukaryota > Metazoa > Chordata > Testudines > Emydidae > Chrysemys > Chrysemys picta. Next base: position 125,053,612 of record NC_088793.1, on the reverse strand, counting down.
ATCTTAGTGCCAAAAATCCAATCCAGAAATTTGATGATAAAATGTAAGTACTGAGGAGAATTCGGTTCTGAACATGTCCAGGGCTTGCTCCTTAAAATTTTGGTCAGGCGACTTAATTGTCATGAGTGCAGTGCAATTCAAAGTATAGAGTGGAGAGGCGCCTTTCCCAGTTTGTGGTGGTTCAGATCTAGTATTTAGGTGTGGCCCATTCTAGAGATGGGGTCAGCCACAAAGACCCTGTCTGGATTTAAACTTTCCACAACATTTGGAGAGGAGTTTAGATCTAGATGTTGGGTTCTGGCTCAACTCTGTCCACCAAGAAGGATAATTTGCCCCGTTATGTAATTCTTCTATTCAGTTGTGGCATATGTTTTTATATGCTGCAGTTATTGCCGCAGGCTCAATGAAGAATAGACAATAAAATCTAGGGTGAGATTCTGTGCTGCACCTCTAAGAGGAGGACCAAGGGGTTACGGTGGCTTGAAACTGGAGAGGTCCACGGCATAATTATGGCAGCCCTGGGGGCCTTTCTTAAGGGATGGCAGCTTCCTGGGGCTGCCCTATTGGCTGCCACACAGCCTGAAATCTCCATTGCTTTTGCTAGGGAAATCCCCCTCCCCCCCCCAAGCTGGAATGAAGGCTTTTAGAGCCCCTTTAGGCTGCTCCGACTGTCGTACCAGAAAAAAAGGGTCATTCCTTACCCATACTATACAACTCAAACACCAAGATTTTAACGTGCATCTCATATTACTGATTACTGAGTTGTTTGAATATAGGTGTATCATTACTTGCTCTCTATCCCTTTACTGGAAAACGCACTGGTTGGGGGAGTAGTGGGGAGTGGACTTAGTAGCAAGGAGGAAAGAAGAAACTTATGAAAACGACTAAAATGTACATTATTTCAGTAAATTGTGCAGTGACTTACTCCTGACCATCCCCTACAATGATTCTGATACATGACTTGCCCTTGTCTACACTAGGGGTTAGAGCGGCATAGCTACATTTCTCAGGGATGTGGATTTTTCACACTCCTGACCGCCATAGTTAAACTGACCTAATTTTCTAGTATAGACCAGATGCAGATGCACACGTGAGAGGTGTATATGAGAGAGACTGTTCAGGTGTGGGTGGGTGAGGGGATACACATTAATGTTTATAGTAAGGGAGGGCTAGAAGACTTATATGTGGGCTGATTAATATTTTTCTTGACTTTGCAAGGCTGATGTAACCACTTTTATTTTTAAATTTTATTTTGTGAATGCAGCAAACTTAAGAACTTAATTTTTTTATAAATGTTTCAGAGCCCTATTCCACATTTAAATGCTTTCTCCAGTAAATAAGGGAAGTTTAAAAATTAACTTTTTTTGTAGTGCATTCTATCATAAGCCATTAAATATTCCGGTTTTGATATTTTAAAGTATATTAAAGCCAAGTTTTACAGTACATACCTTAGTCATAAGACATGGAAAGCAGTTAATTTTGTAGACCATAATAACGTACTTTGGGTAGCATTGTGGCCAAAGGGTGTGACCATGTACCCAAGTAATGTGATAACCACACTCAGCAATGTACTCCCTAAAGTGCCTTATTGCTTTTATGAACTGAAATGTACCATAAGGAAAACAGCTGAGCATGTGCATTTGTTCGGCATTATAGATAAGAATTTGATATAATTGACAGTCAATCAGGAAGTCTCAGTTGTATCCAGAATGCTACAATAATGTTATAAAGTACAGCTAAATGTGTAATACTATTACACTAAAACAGATGAGTATATTGGGGAAAAAATAGAGAGTCAGACAATGCTAGTCATAACCAAATCAGACCCTACTGTTGGTCCCCAGTTGTGATCCACTAGTCTGTGTAATTTAAGCAAAATACAGTTGGAAGATCAAAAGTTACTCAACAGCTGGTAATAGAAGACTTGCACGAGCTGTAGGAACACTGTATTAACACCAGCTGCAATATACAGTTCTGTGAAGCTTTTCAATTTCTTTGGGACTCCTTGTCCTCAGAACCACCCTTTCCCTTCCCAAAAGCCTGACAGACACTGTGAACTCTGCCAGACATTCTTCGGTGCAATTCCTAAATAGAGTTCAACATGTTCTCTGGGTGCAGTGTGGCCAACGTTTAAAAACGTGGTTTGCATTTTTTTTTGTTGCTTTCTGTATCTTTTTGTGAATTGACTCCTGGACATTTTTTAGTGTAATTGTAACAAAAAAGAAATCTAAGAGACATAAAAACTCCATTCTATGAGCAAAAGTCTAGTGGCAGAGATTAGTCTGAGAGCTGTTGGTTGGGAATAGGAAACTGTACATTTTTTGAGGATGGCCTCACTTTGGCTCTCAGATCTACTGAACACATTGTAAACTTTTTTACTTTAATATGTATAAAAAACGTCTGCCAAGAACAGCCAGAGAGAGAGAGGTGTTGAGCTTGAAACTAGGATTTTCTTTATTTAACTTATTAGGTAGTCTGACACATGTTACTGCTTATGCACTCTACTGCAGCCATAGTGCCTTGAGTTGTGCTCCAATCAGATCTGTTGTACTAAGCAAGACAAACACGTGGATGGGAGACTGCCAAGGAACGTCAAGGCACTGTAGGCAGTGGTATTGATGATTTGATAAATGGCACTCTTCCCTCTGAGTCAGTACTGAACCAGTGTCTCAGCATGGTGCTAGGAGCACTGGACTACTGGAAATGCTGGCTTTTAGATGAGACACAAAACTAAGGTCCTGACTTCCTGAGAACATAAGTTATGTCATCAGCTTAGTTTTCCAGCATTATCCCTGGTAGTGGCCAGTATCAAATGCTTCAGACGAAGGTGTGAGAAACTCTGTAGTGGATAATTATTTCATCCATTTGGAATAACCCCGGTCAGCTAATGCTTAACTTAGGCCTTGAAACAGTTGATGTAAATGTTCTCGTCCATATAAATATATATATATTTTTGAATGCTACTGAACTCTTGACCTCAATTATATGTTGTGGCAATGAGTTCCTCGTGCTAGTTATACATTCCAATAAAAAGAAATGCACTTTAAAATGTTTTTGTTGTATTTCATTACATGTCCCCTTGCTCTTGTATTATGAGAGAATAAATAGGAATGCCTGATCTTACCTTCTTTTGTAGCATTCATTATTTTGGATACCTCTTTGTTACAAGAATTTCAGCTGGCCCTGTTGGTAAATCCATCTATGCAACCCTGTCTTATAAGAGGACAAAATGTGCTGTCTATCCTCTTCTTCCACAAGGCCTTAACTTCAGCTTTCTTTTCCCACTCTTCTTTTTTTTTTTAAGGTCATTTCCATATCCCAGTGCAGTAATGGGCATTGCATTTGGCTTCTGGATAGAACGTCTGGGTAATCAGAGTTATCCACTGAACAGTTTTTTATTTAAAGTCTTTGCTTAATTATTGGTTTCCTTTCTCTCTTATGAGCCAAATTCTACCATGTTGCGCAAGGGCAGCGTTACTGTTGTCAGTGGCTGCAGTTTGGTCTAATTAGAACAGAATTTGGTCTTGCACAAAAAGATACAATCGTTAAAGGAAGAGGGTTACACCAGTTTAATTACTGGTTGGGAACATATGCAGTCAAAAGCAGTTATGCAATAGCTTATGTTTACTTGTTTTAGTGTCTCATCATTTAACGGATAATTCACATTGTAAACATTTTTATGACCACCCTAGCTTTACCCAAGGGGGGAGAAAGAAATATATTTTTTAATTGTTCTCACAATTAATTTATTATTAATTTCTCCTTGTACTGGCAAGGTCCCCCCCCCCCCTTCTGCTCAAAGGACATGATCTCTGAAGCACAGAGGAAATAAATATTTACTGTCGTAGGTGGGTATTGAAAATCACCTCTTTGCAGGCACAAAAATGAGGCATAACCCCCCCAAAAAAGAGAGAGAGGGAAAAGAAACAATCTCTAGTGAAAACCCTTGTGAACTGAGACCATAATGTGTGTCTTCTAAAGATCTGGAATAAACATTTCTAAATTGATCTAAAGCCCAATGAAACCAATGGAAAGGTTCTCATTGACTACATCAGCAGGCTGTGGATCAGGCCTTATTGCACATTTTAAAATTCAGTTGTTGGAGAGAAGTGTTTTATATTGCAAAAATCCTGATCTAAATATGGGAAAGGTGGGATTTGCAGAAAGCATCCCAGGAGTTTTTGCCAGTTGTCCTGAAAAAGCCCTGGAACAAATTTTAAAATAATTTGACTATATATGCTGCTTTACTTATATTTGGGTGTAAAACAGTTCAGGATTATTCTGTCTTGATTTGTCCTATAAGAAATATTTGTATATACTATTGTAACCTTAGGGTTTCTGATTTTGTGCATGCAATGTGCCAGAGGTGGCTCTATGTATTTTGCCGCCCCAAGCACGGCAATCAGGCAGCCTTCGGCGGCATGCCTGCGGGCAGTCCGCGGTCACGCGGATTCGGTGTACCTGCTGCTGAATTACCGTCGAAACCGCGGGACCGGCAGACCTCCCGCAGGCATGCCGCCAAAGGCAGCCTGACTGCCGCCCTCACGGCGACCGGCAGGCCGCCCCCCGCAGTTTGCCGCCCCAGGCACGCGCTTGCTGCGCTGGTGCCTGGAGCCGCCCCTGAAAGTGCTGTACTGCCTTGCAAGATAGTTGCAATGAAACCTAAAACCACTGTAAACTATCCTCAGTCCTCATTTTGTTACAAACTCTAAACTCTACCCTGGTTTGTTTGAAAGTTTTAGATGAAGTTCACAAAACTTTCTGATGAACCTGACACTGTTATTAAGCAAAGATGGGCCTATATTTAAAGCTTTCCATCCAAACCAAGTGAAATTCATAGTTTTAACTGAACTTCAGCGTTCCTTCAAATCCCACATTTAAAGTGAAACTTGGGAGTTGCAAACTAGTGTGAACCAAAAGCAAAGAAATGTTTTCATAGTAGAAGCACTGTTTGTATATTGCATGACTCTTTTTTCTAAAAAGTGGGAGGTTTGTAGTGAGGCCAATTTCATTTTTATTATTGAAATATAGTGCTGTTGTGACACTCTTGCAGTTATGTATCTTCTATGCATCAACTATTCCATGCAACAAGAGAATCAAACAAAACAGAAAGGATCAAACCATTCTCAGTTTCTCCCTTCCTTTCAATTCACTGGGGGTCATTGGTCCTTATGGAAGATTTCCCATAGCTTATCATTTTCAATTATACTCTTTCTATACATTCTTTCTATAGCTTTTAAACCATCCTATAGAATTAAATAATTCTATCCCTCTTTATAGTATTCTCTGTTGGTTTAAAACTATAGAAAGTATATTATTCTCTATTCTACATGGTTTTAGAGTGATTTCTATAGAACCCTATAGGCTTCATTTCTATTTTTGTCAGACTCTCCCATATGAAACATCTTTTTGTGTACGTGCAGATGGGCCAGCATGGTAAAAGTTCTGATTTGGATTGGAACTTCCCCAAAGTTTGAGGAGATTTGATTTGAAGACCATCAAAGTTTCAAACTGGTGGCTATGTGTTCTTCCATTTGTTCGATTGTTATGGTACCTTTAGAGAATCTATGTATTTGGATTTCCTCAGCCTTTTTAGCCCCAAATTTGAAAAGTTGGTAGCTCTCCATCCCACACTCACTGCCCAAGTCCATATTTAATAAAACAGTTATGCACGTGCTTCAAGTCCCACTCTCTCCAAATGCTTCAAGCACCTGCTAGAGCGCTTGACTGAAATGGGGCCAGGGTTTCCTGCTCTGTGCATTTGCTAAATGGCAGCTGTATTTATTTTAGCTGTTGCTAACTGGTTGCCTGACTCTTGCCTCTGATACATGAGGTTTTCCATCACGTATACATCCCAAATCCTGGTAAACAAGTGTGTTCATTTTCCATTTCTAGTCTGACCACTCCTCTTTGTGACCATCAAGACTAACACAATCTACCAGAGGACCAAAAGCAAACCAATGATTGTTTCCATAGTAAGATAACTAAGCTGTGGTTTTCAACCTGGGGTGGTAACCCCTAGAGAAATTATGAACAGGCACAGGGGTATCACAGCCACAGTCCTTAATGACTAGATGGGAAAGGAAGATCTGAACATTTTTTTCTGTTATAACGTGCGGTCACTGTATGGAAAAGGATGTGAAGCACTGATCTAAGCAAAAGAGTCTCCCACAACCCCCCTTTCTTTCTCACAATTAGGGCTAGCTAGATTTTTTTTTAAACTTAATGATTTTAAATGTAGTTACAATTAATCAATTAGAGCTTTCAAAACTTCTGTCATGCCAAATAGGATGGCATTTCACAGTAAGACAGAGAATATAATAAAGCACCAGAGCTGTCAGCACAAAATACTTGAAATAATGCAGAAAAAAGTATTCTTTCCCAGAATGCAGAAGAAAAGCTGACTGCCTGAGCATGCTCTAGGATATTTGTAAGACTATAACTCATGCAAAATTCTAAGGGCTTGCCCTTGCAGTCTTTTCGTACAACAGAGCTTGATCAAAGCATGAGCAAATTTCCCTTAAATCCTGCAATGCGAAGAGCATTCTTGCATCCAAAACAATATTTTAGTCCTGAGTTCAGAAGAAAATAAAGTCTGCCAGTATTTGGGTGTGTGTCAACAGAGGAATCCGACACAGGCCAGATTCTGATGCCAATGCTCACCCTGAATAGCACCTTACTTCAGGAGTAGTTCCAATGGCTAATTGCAAAGAAAGGTGCTACTGCTTGTTGTGAGTGAGGGTATCTGAACCAGGCCCTTTGTAATTTGGAAGAAATAAGGGTTAAACTATTGTATGGCTGAAAGATCATCCACCTTCAAATGACAGCCTTTTCTAGACTCTCAACTGCCAGTACCCCATAGCCTCCCAGAGTAAGAGATCCCCTGAAACCTAATAAGGGGTTTCCTTCTGATATACAATAGATACAGTTAAAATGTTTCTTCTTTTGTGAGCAATATTACTAGTTCCTCTAGTATTCACCTTTTTTTTTTTTTTTAAATGTAGGGAATGGCTCTCAAACTGGTAGAAGTTGTAGAGAAACTCTTAGGGGGGAAAAATTTAAGCATGATCCTCTGTATTGCAGTTGCCATTGAAATAATGCCATTTGCCAAAAGTTAAGATAAACTTCTGTAAGTATAGGGGAAAACACTTGTATCAGAGACACAGCTGTGTGGTAACTTTTGATTTGTGGAGGGTGACCACTGTGCCTTTTAAAATCAAATCGCAGGGTTAGTGGTGGGAATTTACATATAGAAAGAAATGCCCAGGGAAAAAAACCTGTCATATGCCCAGAGTGTGGGATTTTCAAAAGCGCTAAGTATTGGCCAACACTCAATGGTTTAAAAATCACAGCCAGAAGAGATTATTACAGAGAAACACTTGTGCCCATAATAGTGTAGAAAAAATAAGCTGTAGGGATGAAGAAATGACAATAGCTTTTTGTAGAGACAAAAATGATATATTTATAAAGGTACTCCTGTATGTGATATTTCTCTCTTGTGCACACACACTGAAACTAGTCTTACATGAGCACTTGATGGCTCAGTCTTCGTTTCCCTACACATACCCTTCCCGCTAAAAACTACCAAGAATTGAGTCCTGGCTCTGCTGAAGTCAATGAGAGTTTTGCCATTATTTCAGTGGGGCCAGGGTTGCACTGGAAGGTTGGTGCAAATATTTTTGAATGTAATAAGTTAATAATTGTATAATTTGGTTCAAATTGCTGTTGCAACAGGGACTTATGAAGGGGAGGTGAGGTGGTTTGTGTAATTGGGAGGAGAGGTGTCTGGGGAAGGATCTCTCTTATGACAAGGTTTTGAAAGCCTTTGTTCCAAAGTCTTCGTTTTTTGGGCAGGAGGAAAATATTCACCAACAGGGGAAGGTTTCTAAGTGATCAAACAGGTCATCTCGATAAGGAAGTAGTGGTTGGCTTGGTAGTATGTCATATGCAGGAGCTTGCTGTGTTGGCAACGGCAGCTGCCCACTGATTCATTCCCATCTGTTCTCATCTAACTAAGCAATAGGTGAAGTAGAGGAGACCTAAAGAATAGAATTACCTCACATAGTGTGGGGTGGGAAGAGGGCCTGTGAACAGATGATTCCCTGCTTTGTCAATTGCATAATGAAAGCAGGGTATCGTTTTCAAAGGCTCTGAATGCCCTTAATTGCCCTTCACCATCCACCCCTCTCCAGCATGCCATTTCCCCCCAGTGAAGCCCTTCCCTGCCCCTGGAGCCTTATGGCACACACATGGCCAGAGTTATAAGTCACATATTTTCCTCCTACCTCCAACATCTTTGGTCTTTGGTTGTGTTCTAGTTTCAGATCATTCTTTAGGAGTAGGAAACATAAGTCTCTCTCTTTGTGTGAAACCCACTACACTTAGGTGCTGGATAAATAGTTAATGAAAGGGAAATTGGCATGGGGGCATCTCCTTTGGGGCAAGAGGAAGGGAACTTTTCATTTACAAAAATGTAATACATGGAAAGATATCATTTCCCTTAGGAAAAATTTCTATAGCCTTTATTAGGGATGTAACTAACTTAATTTTATAGAGGTTTCTCAGCAATTTACAATATTTAATAAAAAACATTATCCTTTTTATAGGTTTTGTCTTTTTAACTAACCTATAGAATTCAATAGTGGGGATATAATTCCCTAGACATTACAGTTCATGAGACTTTTCCCATAAGGGTTGCCATAGTTCTTCCAAAATGGCCCTCAGCTTCTCCAGAATAAATATCCTCACTTTCCCTCTGGGTTTGTCCTGGCACATCTAAATATTAATAAGGTTAATAGCTAATTCAGAAGTGCTGGCAGTCAGTCAGATAGGAAGCTCATGAAGTTCTTTTGTGTCTTGCATCATCGTTTGGAAAGGGGGATTTCAGGATAAAGACATGTCTCTCAGAACCTGACTGCAAAAATCTGATGGGCATGGGCGGCGAGTATAATAGGCCAGGGGAGGCTAAGCCTCCCCAAACAGGATGTGCTATACCTCGCTTTGGCAGTGCACCGGCGGCCTGCTGCCTTTGGAGTGCTGCCAGCAAAAGGGCACCCAAGGCATGGCCCTGCCCACACTCTGCCTCGAGGCCCCACTTCCACATCCCGCTCTTTTTCCCATGGCCCCTCCTGTGCTGTTCCTTTCCCCGTCCCCACTCTGCCTCTTTCCCTGCGGGCCCCCGCCTGCCGCTCATGCCTCTTCACTGCTTCTCCCACAGGGTCTCCCCCGCCTCTTGCACCTCTTTGCCTTTTTTCCCACGGTCCCGCCTCCTGCCACTCGTGTGTCTCTGCCACTTCCCCCACGGCTCTCCCTCTGCCTCTTGGCCCCCTGAGAGGCAGAGAGGTGTGGCTGGGGAGCCCCCTGAGGGAGGGGGTAAAGAGGTGTGGATGGTGGGGGGGCTCTTGGGGGAGGGGGTAGAGCGGGAGTGGGGACTGGAGTGGAGTGTGGGCAGGGCCTTGGGCGGGGGGGAGGCTGAGCGGGGATGGGCCTTGGGACAGAGCAGTGGGTGGGGCCCTGGTGAGGGTGCCAGTGGCCCCTTCCACTTCTGGGGAGCTTGCAGCGCTCAATCCTAGCCTCCCCAAATGCAGGAGTCACGTGCTGCCCATGCTGATGGGGGGGGGGGGGGGAAACCCAACCAACTTGCTAATAGGCTTCCTACTCAGCTGAAGTTAACTTTATTGTGGACATTAACTCCAACTTGAATTTTCATCCTGAAAGGAAAAAAATATGTTGGTGCTTTTGTTTTTGTGACTTTCCCTAAAACCCTCTAAGGGTTTGTTAATGAACCAGAACTTAATGTGCTTCTTAAAGCATTTGACCTTATTGCAGAACATTTTGGAGGAAGGAAGGGCACACTGGAGTCATTTATTCTACCTAGAGATAACTCATGTTTTTGTTGTTGTTTAGGTTGTGTGTGGGGGCAGAGGGTGGGGAATGTTTCTCCAAGTTTGTAGCAAAAGCTAAAAGCCAATACCAAGTTTGAGCATGTGTACTCCCTTTTGGGGGGAGGGGGCACAGCGTAATTAAGATCTTTCCGATACAAATGATGTTAGGCTGTCAATTATGCTTTTTACTGTTTTAATGCCTACCTGTCTGTTTCTTTATCAAGTGCACATGGGTGTCTTGTTTTTCTCTTTTGCATTCAGCTTCTGCAAGGTGAATCTGTGCTCTTTGATTGCAAATCCCCCCCCCCTTTTTAAACCAAGTTGCAAAAGTAAGGAAATAGCGTAAGTGCTGTGTCTCTGAAGGTTTATGTCTGAAGCATCCATATTAAAGTCATAACTAAATACAGAACTACAGAATGTGTTCAACATTCACCCAAGTATAACAACATTCAGCTGGTGTTACTGTGTTCTTAAATGCCAGGCAGCATGACTAAAACCATGATCGCAAATGACCAGTATTATGCCCATTTTAAAATACAGCCACATTTTTATCAATAACCTTTTCCCTTTGGCAATGAATATTAGCATATCCTATATTTATTCTAAATTTGCCTATAGGCTCATGAAGTGTTTGTGTTATGAGACAGGATAAAGGAGTTGAAGCTGATGGGTCTTCACTGTAATTTTGAGTTCTTCATTCATGTCCTCTTTAACTCTTCTTTCTAGGCTAAATAATCCTAAGGTAATTTTTTCAAAGGACGGGCACTTTTGAAAAATATACCCCTAATGTCCACTGTCCCTCATTGTAGATGAATCCTGTTACACCTCTAACAGTGTTCACTGATCTTTTCAACCCACAGTGTCTTTTGTCAAAGAGAGCCAACCAAAACTAGACACAATGCAATACTCTAGAAGTTGTAATTGCCCACCATTTCTCTAGCAGTTCCCAGGTGGAATGGAACAGAGCACTTTTATTATTCTGGAATTAGTTAGATACCTGGGCTGGTTAGGTGGTGTATTTGTGCCAAATTTTCAACACTGAGAAAATTTTAACCCTGAATTTATAAACCCTTGACAATAGGAAATGCCAAAGAGTCTTGACTATAGCAGAGACTAATTTGACTGACACTGTGTCTGAAATTAAGTGTAACTTGGGTTTTAAAAAGTCAAAGTAACTTTTGCTTTTCAATTATGATCTGAAGTCGAGCCTACCGAGGAGTTTACATCAAGAAAGTTTTTTGGCAGCAGCCAGTCCAGGTCTGGTGCCTGGGGGCTTGGAAGACCATGCAGCTTTCATATAGGATGCATTCCACAAGCTGTCCAATGATACAAGGCATTTTGAAATTGTTCATTGGCAGCATGATGTTTGTCCTACTTTCCCTACACTCTCCTGGCCATATGCCTCAGCGCTGGCCTAGAACTACCTCTGGGGTGACAGGGAAGTTCAGCCTCTGGCTATCTTGTCTTGGGCCTACCAACAGGGATGCTAGTTAATGCCAATTTTGAGTGTGGTTTTAGTGATATGGATGTCTCTCCCCTGGGTATTGGGTGCTCAGCTGAGTTGCTGGAATAAACAGAAGTGGCTAGCACCTCTATTTTACATTTCAACCAAAAGACAATGGCCAAAGTTTTCTACGATAGCCAAACTTTAGGCTTCTAAAAGTGAGATTTTTCAAAAATGCCTTGAAGTCAATGGGACTTATGCTTCTAAGTGTCTTAAGTGCTTATGCATAGCCCATTGTTAGATGTCTAATTATGGACTTAGAAGCCTACTTTTTAGAAATTTTTGGTCAGCATCTGCAAAAATGCTCAGCTTCCACACACCATGTTTGGGGGCGGGGGGGAGGTTTGGTACCTATTCAAAGTAAAAGAGTACACCCCACTGACTTGCCAACATCAGTCATTTCCTACAGTAGCTAGTAGCTTGATAACTTGAAGGTTTCAGATCCAAAGATTGAGCCACTTTTCACATAGTTTGCGGGATCAGATGGGATTCCAGTACAAGGTTCTTTATTAAATAAGAGGTAGGTTGCTAAGTACATTCCAAGAGAAAAATACCATTAAACACATCCATTAAAAAAAATCTGAACACGAAAAAATTATGGAAATCATCAGCCAAAGTTAATAAACAATTCAGATACCAACCTTAATACCCAATTAATGCACAAATTCCATGAAACTGGAAAAACTCTGAGTAGTACTCATGTTGTCAGTTGTAACAAAACAGTCACAATAACTACAACATTGTCTGTTTCATCTATTACTTTTTTTCAGAAGTGAACATAAACTCTTCAATACCATGATTTTATTTATAAAGGACTAGATTCTTTGTTTAAACTCACATGGAGGGGGGCCTTCACTCAGACACATCCAGTTGCAGGATTTGATCCAAAAGTGGAGACGGTCAAAAAATGATATATGTTCTCTGTGAAAACTTTGAATGAGATTAAATATTTTTTATTTCTTCATCATTTTTAGTTGAAACAATTACAAATTCTGTGAGAGAGGAAAATAGAAAAATGAAAACTGATTTTTGTTTCTGAAAGATTAAAAAAAAATCTGCACTTTTCTCCCTCCCTGCCCTCCTTTTCCTTTCAGGAAAAATGGAGAGAAAGGGATGAAGAAAAAACTCCAAACTGATTTTTTGTTGTTGGAAAAAACAAATTCCTGCAAACCTTGTTATGAAAATCACATTTTAATGAGAAAAATTTCAGTCAGTTCTACCCAAAATTCTTTTTTAAAGTGTTGCATTTAATACAACTGTACACAAACCTTAAAATAAAAACTTTGAGAATTCAAGACTACCTGAATATCTTTCTAATTTGTTTCTCTATAGCATCCATGATCTTAGTGTATAAGCATGTCCAAAAAGAAGTGTTTTCCTACTGAAGAAAATAATTCAGTCTACCTCTAATTAACTAATAAAACTACTGTTTAAAAATAGACTAGTGTAACTAACACCAGACCATAAAACTAGGGCCATTACATTAAAACAGGAGCTGTTCATGTTGCAACAAACCATTAAACTTAATAATACAGAACAAATACTAAGTTATCCTCATTTATAATTTTAAAAAGGCATACAAGGGCCTCATCTAATTCCCATTAAAATTAAAAGATAGAGTGCCAGGTACTTCAGAGGAAGATTGATCGAGCCCTAAAATAGTAAGATAAAAACCAGGGTCACAGTTAAGGTCATTTTGGGTATTAAGCACTGATCCTTGTGCATGAATTAACTGTTAAGGTTGGTATGGCATAAGAATTGTTTTTGTACCTTTAGATTGTGATGCCTGTAATTTTGGAATACTGGATTTTTAACAGGTGTTGGACGTTTGGGTTTTTTATGGATATTTTCAATAATATTACTCTGCTTGAATTGCATTTGGGAACTTTACATTTAATCTATCCGTTTTTTTTCATTTGGAGATTTTTGGGGTGAGGGTGCAGGAGGAGGGCAGTTATCCTATTAGTTAAAATACTATGAAAGCTATGTAAAATCTGTGCTGTAGAGAAAAATATAGCATCTGGACTCACAACTGTGGAATATGTTTTGGTTTCCACTTTTGATTTTACTAGTTGGCAACAGGATTTTTTACATCTGTTCAGAAAATGAACATTTATTAAAATACCTTCAGAAGGTCTGCTTAAGATTCCTTCTCTCAATGCACCTGATAGGAATGCAGCTGTGGAATTTAATTAACTAATTTATCTTCCGTCCAGCAATAACAGTTACGACGAAAAAGAGCACAATGGCTTTCCATATAGTATTTTTCCCAAGGTAAAAATATAAGAGTACCAAATTCAGCCCTGACTTACTCTGTCAGTCATACCTATGTAATCCCATTGTCTTGATTTCAGTAGCAGAGGAAGAGAGGAGTGGTAGAATTTGACACTCTAGACTTTCAGGACTAGATTTGCAAAATAGTGCATGCTATTTGCAGAAGTAAAAATTAAAAACTTTTGTGTGGAAGTTGGCACACATGGAATTGGACAAGTGCAACGTTTTTGAACTACAGGGTCAGATTCAGGCATTTCGGGGCCTTAGGCAAACTCCAGTAAGAGCCATCTCTTGGCCTTGTACCCCATGCCATGGTCCCAATCCTCCTTGAGATACCAGAGTCTTTACTCAAGCCATCTTCTGAGGTGGGGGTGAGGGGTGTCTGGCACTGTTCTTTAAGCAAGCTTGTTCTCCTCCCACTCTCTGGTCCTCTCTTAAGGTGGGCTGGGTCTGTCTCAGAGGAGATAACTCAAGTGAGCAGAAGTCAGGAGTTGTTGGTGGTGAGGATTTGCTGAACCATGCCTGTGCAGCCATGATGGGATGATGACAGTGAGGGTCTCCACTTCCCAGAGACTCCTCTGCTAGAGTTGTCTGTGAGCCACCCTAGAGCTGTGGATTTGCATTAACAACCCATTGAAATAAATGGGGCAGTTCCTCCTCTCAGCCTCTCTGCAGACAGAGTAAGTCAGCACTGCATCAGTTATACAGTACTCGCTTCAAATTTTCAAGGTTGTTCTTGGCAACCAAGAGAGGGCTTGGACACAGACATACACACACATTTTTAAATGAAAGCTGAGTTGCTGGGCCCTAGACATATGCCTTTGCCTTAATCAAGCGCTATGAAACTGGGTGCAAATGAGGCCTGATCCTGCCAAGGGTTACTCATGAGCTGTGCATATACAGTTCAGTACAGTTACACGCATGAGTGAGAGCTATTCATGTGAATAAAATCTTCAGGATGGGGCCCTGGCAAAGGTATATTTACTGTGCTCGAAAATGAAGAGAGTTACAAACATTGTCATACAACTAACCTTCAGAGGGCAACGGTGTGAGCTGTTTCTTTTCCAGCTGGGCACCTTTAGTTGAATGAAAATTTAGTTGCTCAGACAGAGGCACTCCTGCTGTAATTAAAACACCTTAAACACTCCTTCAGCTAAGGGATCTGCTAGGGTTTTGAATAAGAAGAGAGAATCCTCACTAGGCTTCAGGGCAATATCCCATGGGAGCAGATTAATCCATAGAATTCAGAAGCTATTCGCTTTTGGACATCACAGAATAGTAAGTTGTAGTATTCAAAATTTTGCTGCTGCAAAGATTATTTTGTTGTTTTGACCACATCGCCTCTCCACTGGCGTCCTGTTTTCTACTGCACCAAACACAAACTACTTGCCTTCCTTTTTAAGGCACTTCATGGCCTACCCCCTTCCCTACCTAGAATCTCTTACCCATTGTCCAAGTGTGGACTCCAGTCTTCGCTTTGCCTCCTGGAAATTCCTCCTTGAAACTGTCCTTTGCCTTGGTGGCTACAAAAAGTTGACAAGGGAAGGCAGCTGGTGTGCTGTGAATGCCACTTATTAGAGCTGGTTGGAACTCAGAATTTTTGTTTCACAGGAATTTTGAAATTTCCCATGGAAAAAAATCAAAATGTCATTTTAGAATTTCAAAACTTTGTTCTGAGTTTTATTTGGCTTTTTTTCATTTTTATATTTGTATGTTATTTCATGGCATGTCTGTCCTTCTACAGTAGAACCTCCGAGTTACCAACACCTCGGGAATGGAGGTTGTTCGTAACTCTGAAATGTTCCTAACTCTGAACAAAACGTTATGGTGGTTCTTTCAGAAGTTTGCAGCTGAACATTGACTTAATACAGCTTTGAAACTTTACTATGCAGAAGAAAAATGCTGCTTTTAACCATCTTAATTTAAATGAAACCAGCACAGAAAGAGTTTTTTTACTTTGTCAAATCTTTTTTTAAAGTTTTCCCTTTTTTTAGTAGTTTACGTTTACTATATTTGCTTTTTTTTGTCTCTGCTGCTACCTGACTGCGTACTTCCGGTTCCAAATGAGGTGTGTGGTTGACCAGTCAGTTCATAGCTCTGGTATTTGTAACCCTGAGGTTCTACTGTACTACTATTTCAAAATATGATCATAGTTAGAATATTCTATATTTTTATTATTAAAACCAGTAAGGTCATCTGCTACTCAGTACTGAATGAAACATCTTATCTTTTTACATTCAACTATCTCCTGTTTGTGTTTTAATGAAATAGTTTCACAGAAAAATTTCCTTTTCATTGAAACACCTTTTTTCAACAAAAAACTGTTTTGACAAAATTGTTCCAACCAGCGCTACTGCTTATCATGCTGCTTATCAGTGCTGTCTTAATGTTTCCTTGTGTTGCCCATCTGTCTACATCTGCCTGTTGTCTCCTGTCTTATACTTTGTGGTAAGCTCTGTGGGATAGGGACAGTCTCGTTGCTCCGTTTGTACAGCACCTAATACAATGGGGTCGTGGACCATGAATGGGGTCCCTAGGTGCTATGATAATGCAAGGAAGAAATAATAATAACAGTAAATGTATTACAAAAAAGACTGGTTTGGTTCACTTGAAGGGATTTTGATAAGCCAGGCACTCAGGAACTAAAAATGACATCCTCTGTATATTTTAAAGCCATGGTTCTCAACCAGTGGCACGTGTACCCCTGGGGGTATGCAGAGTTCTTCCAGAGGGTACATCAACTCATCTAGATATTTGTCTAGTTTTACAACAGGCTACATAAAAAGCACTAGCGAAATCAATATAACTAAAATTTCATACAGACTAAATGAGAAAGTAAGGAATTTTTCAGTAATAGTGTGCTGTAACACTTATATTTTTATGTCTGATTTGTAAACAAGTAGTTTTTAACTGAGGTGAAACTTGGGTGGTTTACAAGACAAATCAGACTCCTGAAAGGGATACAGTAGTCTGGAAAGGTTGAGAACTACTGTTTTAAAGAAATGAGTACAGACGCTCCCCGGGTTACGCAAACCTGATTTACAGAAATCCGGACTTTCGGAAAAAGTTCCGTAAATTCCGAAAGCTAGCTAGCTTGCTTGCTTATTTATTTATTTATTTTTAGCATAATTGTCAGAAATACGTTCCTGACTTACACAAAATTCTACTTACGCAAGGCATTCCGGAATGGAACGCTTGCACAAGTCAGGGAGCTTCTGTAGATTGAACCCAGCAGAAAACTTAAGATAATGTTGTTTCCAAGTATTTCTAGTCATTTTATTTTCCTTTTGATATATGCAATAGCAAAGGCGGCATTGTTTCATTAAAACAGAGTAATATTTGATCTCTTCAGGGGTGTTATGCTGTAGATTAAACTCACTGAGGTATCTTTCTTGCCCTCCAATAGCTAAATCATGTCAAGGTATGAAATTCAAACCTTCTGAGCATTTTAAATTATTTGTATTATGGAAGTGCCAGTCGCAGTTCCATAGTTAAGGTTGAGTACTGTTTTGCACTTATAACAGATTTGTTCAACCTCTGTTATGTATGAAAAATGCAGCATATCCTCTCCAAATGTACAACACTTATTCTGTGAGTACAGGATGAGCTTTTTGAGACTCTACAAGTTGTCTTTTCATTAGTTTGAATTAAATTAATTTTAAAATGGCTACTCTTCTAACTTTTCATATTGTTACATTTCACAGGCAGCTTGTGCACAGACTATATCCAGGTCTCAGAAATGGCTGGTACATGGCTGTTTGCTGAATTGGTATTACTTTGAAGCTACTATCTTGTTCTCCAACTTTTATTTAAAAATAGAAGTGTCTAGTTAATAGGGCTGTCAAGAGATTAATCACACTGTTAAACAATAATAGAATACTATTTATTTAAATATTTTTGGATGTTTTCTACATTTTCAAATATATTGATTTCAATTACAAAACAGAATATAAAGTGTACAGTGCTTACTTTATATTTATTTTTGATTACAAGTATTTGCACTGTTAAAAACAAAGGAAATAGTATTTTTTCAAATCACCTAATACAAGTACTGTAGTGCAATCTCTTTACCATGAAAGTTGAATTTAGAAATGTAGAATTATGTAAAAAAACAACAACCCTGCATTCAAAAACAAAACAATTTAAAATTTCAGAGCCTACATGTCCACTCAGTCCTACTTCTTGTTCAGCCAATCGCTAAAATAAACAAGTTTGTTTACATTTACAGGAGATTATACTGCCCTCCACTTATTTACAATGTCACCAGAAAGTAAGAACAGGCGTTCTCATGACACTGTTGTAGCTGGCATCACAAGATATTTACGTGCCAGATGCGCTAAAGATTCATATGTCCTTTCATGCTTCAACCATCCTTCCAGGGGACATGCTTCCATGCTGATGACGGGTTCTGCTTGATAACAATCCAAAGCAGTGCGGACCGATGCATGTTCATTTTAAATCTGAGTCAGATGCCACCAGCAGAAGATTGATTTTCTTTTTTGGTGGTTCAGGTTCTGTAGTTTCCGCATTGGCGTGTTGCTCTTTTAAGACTTCTGAAAGCATGCTCCACACCCTGTCCTTCTCAGATTTTGGAAGGCACTTCAGATTCTTAAAGCTTGGGTCGAGTGCTGTAGCTATCTTTAGAAATCTCACACTGGTACCTTCTTTGCATTTTGTGAAATCTGCAGTGAAAGTGTTCTTAAAATGAACAACATATGCTGGGTCATCATCCGAGACTGCTATAACATAAAATATATGGCAGAATTCTGGTAAAACAGAGTAGGGGACATACAATTCTCCCCCAAGGAGTTCAGTCACAAATTTAATTAGCGCATTATTTTTTTAATGAGCATCATCAGCATGGAAGCATGTCCTCTGGAATGGTGGCGGAAGCATGAAGGGGCATACGAATATTTAGCATATCTGGCATGTAAATACCTTGCAATGCCGGCTACAAAATTGCCATGCAAACACCTGTTCTCAGTTTCTGGTGACATTGTAAATAAGAAGAGGGCAGCATTATCTCCTATAAATGTAAACAAACTTGTTTGTCTTAGCGATTGGCTGAACAAGAAGAAGGACTGAGTGGACTTGTAGGCTCTGAAGTTTAACATTGTTTTGATTTTGAGTGTAACAAAAAAAAAAAATCTACATTTGTAAGTTGCACTTCCACAACAGAGATTGAACTACAGTACTTGTATGAGGTGAATTGAAAAATACTATATCTTTTATCATTTTTACAGTGCAAATATTTGTAATAAAAAATAATATACATTTTGATTTCAATTACAACACAGAATACAACATATATGAAAATGTAGAAAAACATCCAAAATATTTAATAAATGTCAATTGGTATTCTATTGTTTAACAGTAAAATCAAAACTGCGATTAATCGCGATTAATTTTTTTGAGTTAATCATGTGAGTTAACTGCGATTAATCAACAGCCCTACCAGCTATTTAAAATGCAAAGAAAATCTCAAACATGAACAAAGGGTACATCTACACAGCAAACAAAGATATGATCGTAGTGCAGGTAGGCATATCCTCACTAGCTTCAGTCTAGCTAGTGTGGGCAACAAAGTAGTTTGTACCCACAAACCCAGGATCCCTGGTTGGCCTACCTGCAGTAAAAAATCACACCTTTTGTCAAGGCTCCTTCCCCACTCTGAACTTTAGGGTACAGATGTGGGGGCCTGCATGAAAACTTTTAAGCTTAACTACCAGCTTAGATCTGGTTCGCTGCCACCACTCCCAATGTGCTAATTCCCTTCCCTGGGTAGCCTTGAGAGACTCTTCACCAATTCCCTGGTGAATACAGTTCCGACCCCCTTGGATCTTAAAACAAGGAGAAATTAAGTATCCCCCCTCCTTTCTCCCACCAACTCCTGGTGGATCAAGATCCAACCCCCTTGGATCTAAAAACAAGGAAAAATCAATCAGGTTCTTAAAAAGAAGGCTTTTAATTAAAGAAAAAGGTAAAAATCATCTCTGTAAAATCAGGATGGAAAATAACTTTACAGGGTAATCAAACTTAAAGAGCCCAGAGGACCCCCCCTCTAGCCTTAGGTTCAAAGTTACAGCAAACAGAGGTAAACACCCTAGTAAAAGGTACATTTACAAGTTGAGAAAACAAAGATAAAACTAACACGCCTTGCCTGGCTGTATTTACAAGTTTGAAATATGAGAGACTTGTTCAGAAAGATTTGGAGAGCCTGGATTGATGTCTGGTCCCTCTTAGTCCCAAGAGCGAACAACCACCAAAACAAAGAGCGCAAACAAAAACCTTCCTCCCACCAAGATTTGAAAGTATCTTGTCCCCTTATTGGTCCTTTGGGTCAGGTGTCAGCCAGGTTACCTGAGCTTCTTAACCCTTTACAGGTAAAAAATTTTTGGAGTCTCTGGCCAGGAGGGATTTTATAGTATGGTACACAGGAGGGCTGTTACCCTTCCCTTTATAGTTATGACACCTTTCGTTTACTGTGTAAACATACCCATGGTGTAACTGAGGCAGAGATGAGTTTGCAGGTAGCCTGAAACAATAGTTCGGAGAGGTGTGAACTATCCCATTCATCTCAGTGAAGTGTTAACTTAGATGCCCAGTGATGGTTATTTCAACATCTACATGAAGAATTAAATGGATCATGTAAGAAAAAAGAGAGAGAGTCAGACTTGCACGATGTGTTGTGAGTGGCCTCTCATTTTGGTACCACAAGTGCGTGGTGTATGGGAGATCCCACCAGTTTTTGATTGTCCCCTTGCCTCAGTCAAGAAGGAGCCAAACCCAAGATGCCTAGCAGAGCCCATGGGTGTATTCAAGCCCCACTGAGAGCGTGCAAAGCCCAAGGAGCCAAGTGGCATACATGATCATGTTTTGAATATATGCATAATGTGCTGTGAGCAGTGTCTCATCATGGTGACTCACATGGGCAAATCTTATTTTGTGGGAGAAGCTTGGAAGAGCACCAGTGATGGGGTGTTCACCCCACACTAGCTTGGAAAGAGTTCATGTGGCTCAGAGGGGGCTAAGTAACCAGATAAGGCTCAGGTGAGGGAGAGTTACACTTGATAGGCAATCCCTAATTGAGGATGGAGCCAGCTGACTAGGAGCAGGCTGGGCTGATATCAGGCCAAGCAGTGAGGGCAAAAGGGGGCTGTAGTATGAGAGCCTGTTGTCACTTTCTGGGCTTAGAGGAAAAAGAAGAAAACCTGTGGAAGTCCTGGGATCCTGGCCTTGAGGGTTGGGTGTACCCAGAGAAGTGGTAGAGAATGAAGCTTGATGCGGGTGGAGTAGGAAAAAGCTCAGGGAAATGGCAGCAAGGTTTGGGACACTGCAGACCTTGACCATTGATTCAAGGGTCCCTGAGCTGGAACCCAGAATAGTGGGTGGGCCCTAGTTCCCCTACCAGCCACTGGGAGGAAGTGGCGTAGCTTTGACTTAGAACAGTGGTTCTCAAACTTTTATTTTCGCGGACCACTTGAAAATTGCTGAGGGTCTCGGTGGACCACTTAATGATCTTTCCAAATGTTGTTTGTACCATTAGCTAACTGTTGTAAAGCGCTTTGGATAAAAGTGCTATATAAAAAAACCTTAATGTTGATTAACGTTTTTTTATTCTACAAATAAAAGCACACGACTCATATTTTAATATCCGTAGTCTTACCTTTCTAATGCAATAGATATGCCCTCTTTCCTCTGCTGCGGCAGCCCCCAAGCTGGGCTGGGAAGGAGGGGGGTCTCTCCCTCTCTTCCCCACTGTGGCAGCCCCTGAGCTGGGGCTGGGAAGGAGGGGGTGTCTCTCCCCTGCCACAGAGCTGAAGCTGGGAAGGAGGGGGTGTCTCTCCCCCGCCACAGACCTGAAGCTGGGAAGGAGGGGGTGTCTCTCTCTTGGCAGCTGCAGCCCTGGAGCTGGGGAAAGTCAACTCTTTCTCTGGCTACCGAAGCCCTGCACATCCCAAATTCCCCCATCCCCTCTTCTCACCCCACTGCCCCCTCCCACCTACCCCCTATTGCCCCCATGCCTGTGCGGCTCCACTAATTAGGTGGGTGGCCCTTCATTCTCTCGTGTGCAGCTGCCCAGGCATGCACCTTAGAGGGGACTATCCACGGACCATCTGAATGAATGGAACTCGTGGACCACTGGTGGACCACTGGTGGTCCATGGACCACAGTTTGAGAACCTCTGACTTGGAGGACTTCTGGGAATGATACCCAAACAGGCAGCCTGGTGAGACTTGGATAACCCGGAAGGGGGAAACTACAGAGTGACCTGGCTGGAGAGCCAAGCCACAAAGAGGGAGCATCCTGACTCCCAAAGATGAAGCACTGCAACTCCTGGAAAAATATGTGAGTGGGGCTGCACCACAAGTGAGAGACAGAAGGGGGCATCAGACCCATTGGAGCTATTCCCCAGATGCAGCCATGAGGGGACACCCCAGTGGTGAGTAAAATCCTGTGAAAGAACCCACACGTTTCTCCTTAATCTGACCCCTGGCTATATTTGAAGAAGTTCGGTTGTAATTAAACTAAATCATTAATGATTGTTGTGTCTGATTGTTATGATTATTAAGCTACAGACAAACACAAGTCAACAGCTCAGGTGATGTAAGTGCGGTCATTGTGACATCACAATGTGATTCAATTCATCACCACCCTACCACAGCTAATACCTGAACACAGACAGAGCCTACTGTACAACGGCATAGAGAGGGAGTGTTTATATGTTAATAACTTCCAAGAGATGAGAGACTACGCTAATAAAAATGCACAAATAATCTTTGAGAATGGCAAGAAAATAAGTTTGATTGCTGCAGTAAGTCTCCCTGCAAATATGAGCATCTAAATAACAAGATTTTCAAAACGTATTTAATAACTATTAGTCTCCTTTAAAGACAAGACATTTTCCTTGTTTAACATGCCAATCTGCTGCATTCTTCTGGACCAGAGTGACAGCTCCAACTGTAAACAAACAAACAAAAAACTAAGTGCTTTTTTTTAGCAACTAAAATCTGTGCTGATTTTTTTGTGGGAGGAGGAAAGTACTTCTAGCGCTCACTTTGCAGCCATACCTGAAATCACTAGGCACCCTAATTCTATTGAAGGCTAAAAGTTGCAGTCTGTACTTGCATCCGTGGTTGGATGTCTGATTTCCCCAAAATGGGGGCTAAGTAGCGTTACGTTTTTGTGTGTGTTTTTTTAAGATCAGTGTCTTGCCTTTGGAGGAGGGAAAACCTAAAAACTCTGGAGGAGCAAACATTTTGAATTAAAATGTATAGACAATATACAAGGCACTAAACAATTTTTGTAAGCATTCTTATGCCTATACTACATTTTTATAAATATCTTTTTTAAAAATAAAACTTGTTTCTCTGTATGTGTACTATTGCCCTCTTCTGGACAGATTAAGAACTAAGCCTGTGCAATTCTCTCTACTTGCTGAGATTCTGGAACTGTTATTTCAGCTAAATGTATTTTTGACATTGCAAGTATTTAAGAAGTTCCCATATATTAGGTTTAAAGGTGCAGAGGCTTGTCTGTGTACTCTGTATTTGACCATACTGTTTCTGTTTTTAATGTGTAACAAAAAGCATTTTTAAAATTAATGCTTCAAAGGCCTGCTGCTCTGCTGGATACCCCTATTTCTCAGTGGTTGGAAGGGCATGGAAGGTGTGTTGGGTAAAACTGCTTATCTTCTGATGAGCAATTATTTATACACAATGGGACGTAGCAAAGCCTCCCACTGCTAGGGAGAGAAACTAATGACTCCACAGCCTGAGAGGGGCTATAAAAATGACACCCGTAATGCAGACACTTCAGTGATGCGCAGTTTAGAAGTATGTAGAGTAGTAGTAATTCATGACTGTGACGTCAGTGCCATAAAAGTCCTTTTAAGGATTATGGAAAGCTGAAAACAATTTTCCAGTATTAATAATGATTAGGATTAGAACTTGCAAATTAATTAAAGGCAGATGTCAGGCTGATTGGCTGATATCACACTACATTACAGATTTAAGTCCTGATCATATTCCCATTGAAACCAGTGGCAAACTACTTCAAGGGGGGCAGGTCAGGCCTTTGTTTTATATAGCGTCTTTTAAAGAAACATTCCCTAATGCTTTACATAGTTCAATACTAAGGAGTTACTGGGCTTGATTTACTGCTGCTAGTGCAGATGTGTGGGCACAGATTGCATCTCTTATGACAACCAGCTGCAGCAGTCTATGGGGGGCTTCACTTTTGGAGCAAGGGCAAGCAATGTTTGTAACATCACTCTCCCCTTCAAATTTTGCCAGGGGAAGGCAGCTTTAATTTGTGAATGGGCTTCATAGGAGATGCTGAAGTTGCTTGAGGTTACTGATTCAGACCATCTTCATGTTGCTCTGGCCAAGTCACCTACCACCCACCCTTGAAAATGTGCTGGCCAACTGTGAGACCCCTGCTGGAGTGGGAGTTTCACTGCAATAGCTCTTATGAGTAAACTTCCCACTGCAGAAGCCCTGTAGGTGCCAGCATAACCTGCAGCTGAGTCTGGCCATTGACTTGAGTTCTCTTGAGGTGATAAAATGTATCCTCTGAGAGGTAAATCTTGACTTTAGCTCAGGGGAAAATACATGTTGACTGAATGGGAATTTTAATATAGCTTGACCTGCCTGACATACGTGACTGCCACATGCAATTTGGTGCTCTTAATCTTAGAGGGGGGAAACTTTAAAATGAATTACACTGCCACCAAATAGCCCCTGTTTTGTTTATATCGGGTTTCAGGGCTGATGATATAGCTGTGATGATGATGATATAGCTTATGAGGTTGGTTGCTTAGTTTAGACAGCTTTTCCCTACTTGCTTACTATTCCTTAGAGCAGCAGCCACAATTATTGGGAGAAGATGGGTTTTAGTATGTATAAGAAAGAGGGGGGGGGAGGTTTATACAAAATGATACAAAAATACTTTAACTGTTAATCATAATTGGTCATCAGTTCTTATTGACACCTATTGCAGGCTCTTCGCAGAGTCTCAGATAATCCAGCCAGCAGCCTCCGGAAAACTCTTCAGTCCTTTAGAGAATTTTTAATGCTCCTGTCTCTTGTCTCAGGAAGAAGAGACTTAGACTCCAGATTTCAATGGGGGTGTGTAAGACATCTCAGTGCTTCTCTCTACCACTGCTACCTCCTTTGATTGCTCAGATTCAGTGATCCTTCTGGTATGGCTTCCAGTTCCAGACTGAATTTTGGAACTTATTATAGCCAGGTATAAACTTGAGGATGAGAAGGTAATTGTGTCTGCAGATTATTACATTTCACCCTAAGCTCTGTATCACCTTCTCAAAGAAAGCTAAGTCCCTCATTTGCTATCGTCAGGACCTGCTGTTGGTCCCACTTCTTCCCCAAACAATGTGAAAAGTAGGAAGTTAGGGGTCTGTCTCAATGGCAGAAATTTGTAATTAAACCAAGCGCAAGGTGTAAAACTTAACTGCACTCTGGATAGTCCTCATTGGCTCCTTTGTTGTGGCCCATATATTATACAATGCCTAGGGACTACTATGGTAGGTGTTTTTGAGACTACTTAGAGGAGAAGTCCAAGAAAAAGGTGCCTGGAATGTATATCCTGGTTGCCTTGGATGTACCATGTAGACATTTCCGGGTTCTACTGTACTCAGCAGAACACTTATACATCTAAATATATGTTGTTGCATTCTTGACAAAAATGTCTGGGGAGATTTCCATTTTATCCACATTGCAAAAGCAGCCTTTTTCTCTTTTTTAAGCTAATATTCTATAGGAGAGACTATTTCATCTCGAATGAGCTAATTGGGAAGCAGATATTTTCTTATGGTATCTGATTGCTTATCAGAACTGAACAACAGTTTGTAGTGAACTCCTCCACACCCAGCCAGGATGCACTCTTTTGCATATATACTCTGACTGGTTAACAGTGCTCTATCCCTTAGTGTGTTATATCCCTAGAAGGTAAATGATGGAAAAGGCATTGAAGTTGTTGAGTGGTATCGGTATGAAAGTGGTAACTAGTTTAAAGGTAGAGCTAAGATAACCGTTGAGGAGAAAGTAGAAGGAAAGGAACAGAGGCATGAAACTTCAATTTTGGGACTTCATGCCATACAGGAGGAGCCTCCACTGAGATGGGGAAAGAGCAGGTGGGAGCAGAACCATCTCAGTAGGGAACTAGGGATGCATGGCTATGGAGGCTGTCAAAGAAAATGGAATGTTCTGCAGTACGGAAGGCTTTACTGATGTCAAGACTGATGAGGAAATGGAGCGTTCAGCAAAAAGGAGGAGGATGTTGCCTGTAATGAAAAGAGTGGCTTCCATATGATAGCCAGAGTGAAACCTGATTGAATTATGCCAACAATATTGTTTGTGAGGGGCAACTAGAGAGATGAGAAGGTGTGACATTCCCCAGGGTACAATCTGGACCATTGAACGGTTGGGTCCCCTTAATTCTCTAGCTTGGGGTGCCTTTTACACTGCTTTGCTGACAGAACATCCACTCCTGGCCTGTTCACACAGCCTTCAGCATGCAAATTCACTCCCAGCTAAATACATGAGCACTCTAACCAGTCACTCATGAATTACATACAGGACAACACCCACAAATTCTGTCCCAATCTTGTCTCCCAAGAAACGTGCATCTTGTACTGTTTAATTACTGAACAACGCAAGCTCATAGAAAGTCTATCATTTCATCAAAGGAAAATGATATATGTACCAGCCTTGTTATCCCTAGTGGAGTTTCCCACACATTTTAATCCAAACACACTGGTTAAGATAAAATAGTAAGATAAGTTTATTAACTACAGAAAGATAGATTTGAAGTGATTACAAGTGATGATGCATAAAAGTCTTTTGGTTACAAAAGAAAATAAAAGGGTAAAACTCAAGCTAATACCTAACTTAACAAGCTAAGTGAACTTAAAAGCAA
Organism: Chrysemys picta bellii; assembly: GCF_011386835.1. Taxonomy (NCBI): domain Eukaryota; kingdom Metazoa; phylum Chordata; order Testudines; family Emydidae; genus Chrysemys; species Chrysemys picta. Next base: position 125,027,011 of record NC_088793.1, on the reverse strand, counting down.
AAGGTTTTGTCTCACCATACGCTGCAGTAAATTTCACAGGCCGGGTCTCTTTTCAGCTTGGGACCCCTTCTACTTAATTCAGCTCTTTTACTGTTGATATCATGAACAGAGATGAAGGAGGAGTGAGGTGAAGTGAAGACCACTGTCTCTCAAACCACTCTCCCCTCTTTGAGGGTTACCCTCAGCTGGGGTGCAGGTGACAAATAGTCTCTTGTGGATGTGAGGGTTGAACCATCCCTGTGATGAAATGTAAATTCCTTGTTTACACCCTCCCGTTGCTGGGGAATGGTTCCTTAAGCCAGTGATAGCTCTTTAACATCTGGTTGGGGTGCCAGTGAGTCTTTATCTCTGAAAAACTGGTTTGGGCCTGCTTTTCTTAACCATGGGGCATGTTATAACAATGTTAAACAGTAGAATCTTGTAACTTTACATACAATACCGATACACCCATTTTACCAGGACAATAATATTCAGCAGATTATGCTATTTCAAATGATAACGCACAAGGTATACTTTGTACAAAACTTATCATGGTCTTGTAAAACTGGTGACCATAATAATAAAAGGCTGCTTAGCCACGCATGTCACATAGTTCATTGAGAGACTATGGCAAATGTCTTGAAATTACAATACATGTTTATCTGAAAAAGGAAAGATGAAAATATTTTTAATCTTACAAAAATAAAGTTTAAATAAATATTTCATTATGACCCTGCCCTCCATTTTCTGCAGCTTCAGTTGTCTCTGCTCCCACTTGCCCCAAACCAAACAAAAAAATAAAATTTGCCTTGGGGATGGGGAGCGAACGTATGGAACTGCGCTCTTCTCAGCTGAAGAGGAATCTATTCTTCTTTTGACTATATAATACAGAAGCTCTTTATTGTGAGAAAGCATCATACACTATATACAATGGGCTCAATGTTTTTCTTTTACCTTTTTTATTTTAACCAACAGGAGAAGCTATGACTGGTTTGAACTTATAGGGAATACCAGTAGGGTCAGTAATAAACTAATTTTATCCATTTTGTAGAGTGTTTTTTGGAAAACCTTTTAAACCAGACCCACTCTATGATACCTTCAGGTTACAATCTCTATATAATCTTATGACTCACAAAAACATGTGCCAGTGATACTGCCTTATAACTGTCAAGAAATCAGGATCACCTTGACTAATTCAGATGGGGATCCCTTGGAACCAGGTGGGTTGTTTCAATGCCGATATTCTGCTTTCCATACAAACATGGAAATTCCACTGATATCAGTACAATTGCAAGCATGTAAGGAGAGTGGAATACCACAGTGGAGACTTGCCATACTGATCTGGATTGGAGGATTTTACACTTTCATTGCACAGTGCTTTCATAAAAATACTTTTCCATATCCCTCCAGGACTCTGGAACTAGCTCCCCTGCTTGATCCAAAACACCATGGGTTTGGTGACACACATTGCTAAAGAAATCTGTTTGATAAGGATTTTGGAGAGGGTTGAGGATATGCTCCTAGCACAATGAAAGGGTGGGAAGAGCTGCTTTTAGTTTAGTTTTAGTTTTGGGAGATGGCAGGTTGGCAAAGTTCCTTTCCGAATAATTATTTTAATGCTGCTGGCAGAGTGGATTGATTTAAATCAAATGATTTAAATAACCGATTTTAATCATGATTTAAATCAGCAAGCAGGAAACCTTTATTTAAATATTCAGTTTTAACCATGTTTTGCATTTGTATTCCTTACTTATTTTCCTAAAGAAAGGTTGATTCTCATTAGTTGGTAGCCATTAAAATGTGTTGATTTGCAAATAAATAGAGCCTTTACACTAAATTTGGTGCTTATTTTTGCTAGCCAGGAGGCTACACTATATCTATGCACATTTATTTAAGCAATTATGTAGCTTAATTCATTTATTCAGGTTCTTAATTTTTACATTTTTTGATTTTGTTAGACAATGGTGAATGATGGATTTCTTATATAATAGTTGATGATTCATTTTTTAATTGTGTCTTGTGTCAAGTTGCATTTGGGTGGAAATTCAAATAAAAATGCACAAAAAACAGCATTTAAAACTGTTTTATTAAATAAAACTTCCTTAATAGTGATGGGTGTATAAGAGAGAGTTTTTCAAAACATGTATTGAATTTAAAACTGATTCATTAAACAAAGGAAGTTGTGATGGGGGTGTACATACCCCAGACTGGGCTTGAAGGGGTTAATGAGAGCCTGTGGGTGCAATCTGTGACTCCCTGGTACACCTGCAGTAGGTGTCAAGCCTGGAGGGAGGAGTTAAAAGGGCTAACCCTGGTTCAGTTAGGCCTGACCAGAAGGAGAACAGCTCTCTGGCACTTGCTCAGGGAGAGAAGCCTGGCATGGAGACAGGGAGCTGAGTGGGACTGCTGGCAGACAAAGTCTCCCTGAAGGAAGGTAGGTCTGCAATAGGGAACTCAAGGCAGTTGGGAAGGAGTGGCAGATGGCGAGTCTGTCCAGGACTCTGCATGCTGGTGGAGAGGCCTGCAGGGAGCAGGAAGATTCCTGCTGAATCAGGGCCTGTGCAGCAGGGGAAGTGGAGAAAAGCCTCCTTCAGCAGGACAGGGTAGCAGAAAGGGCAAAGAAGTTCTGCAGTGAGCTGGTGGAAGAGGCTTAGAGAGAGCGGAGCCGATTCTTCCCAGGCTCCCAGTGTGACTGACGCAAAGGACTAAGACAGGCCAGGGCAAAGTAGGGAAGTGGTCAAGGGAGGCAGCAAGGGGGTCTGTGTACCCAGGCATTGAATGCCTGTTCAAGGGTGCCTGGACCGAATGCAGTGGAGTTGGAGAATCTGGATTTCCCTACCAGACCATTGACGAAGGTGGAGTGGAAATGCAATCCCATCCCCCTGCCCCCACCTAGGGTTGCCAACCCTCCAGGAATTAAAGATTAATCTTTAATTTAAAGATTGTCATGTAATTAAGTCTCCAGGAATACGTCCAACCAAAATTAGCAACCCTAACCCCGCCCCAATACCTGGGGTAAAGGCTAGTGAGTCCAGATTGGACCGAGGCTCCAACGTGAAGTTGAAGGACTATTAGTTGTTGGCCTGTTGGCTTACCTTGAAGGGATGAGACTCTGTGATCTAGCTGGCGGGCTGAGTCACAAGAAGCAGCAGACCACTGCAGGGCCAGAGTGGCTGTCAGCAGGTGGCAATGATGGAGAAGAGCGTGCTATGCCTTAGGGTTGCCAACTTTGTAATATTTTAAAAGCCAGACACACCAGCAGGGGTGCTGGGACTTCTCCTTCCCTACCCCTTCCCGCTGAGGACCTGCCCCTGCCCCGCCTCTTCCCCAAGGCCTCTCTCTTGCCCTTCCCCTTCCCCTGAAGCCCTGCCCCTGTTTTCTTCTCTTTTCATTTGTCAATCACTGCTTTACCCCTCTCCCCCCTCCCTGCATGGGTTGGGAGGGACTCGCCCGCAGAGCAGGGGCTGGGAGGTGCAGCCGCCCGGTGTTGGCATGTTGATGACTCGGCACCTCCCCTGCCTGCAGTAACCAGACTTTGGGTGTCTGGACAGTAGATCTGACTTTCTGGTCAAAACCAGGCCACCCTACATACCCAGCCAGCCTGGGGCGTGCCAACTGGCGAGCCACATGCTTACAGAAGTATATCTGTTATTAAAGAATTGAACTGATTATTATTGGTCACTATGTCCTTCAAGATTTTAGAACTAGTAGATCTCCCCATCTCACTTTTGATTTCTGTTTGTATATTGGAAGAGTAAAGCTGCCTTTCTTGCTTTTTCAGCACCCGATAGGTTTCTTAACTTTGACTGAATGAGTGATTGAACTAAACTAGTTGAATCATTTGAAATGAAGACAATATTCTCTTTGCACTTGCAGAAGAAGGCTACTGCTGTCAAAATTTGGTTTAGCACATCAGCAAACTCTGCTTCCAGGTGCTTAGCTAGTGACGTCACCAGTTCAGTGGTTTGACTTCCTTTCAAACTTGCCAGTAAACATGTATTGTTTAATATTATTTTTTGTAATTAAATGATTTTCATAGATTTACAATAAGTTTAGGCCTTAACATAGGTTGCCAATTTCAAATTTAATTTTAAATAGTTTTTTTAAATAAATCTATATTTAATTTAAATAAAAATCTGATTTAAAGAAATCCAGTTAAAAAAACCCCCCATCATTTTTTATCCACGCTGGTGCAGATTATTTGTCTGGAAGCATTTTCAGGTTTTTGCCACAACTAACCAACTTTATGATGTGCATATTACAACTGACCACTGCTCTTGACCAATCGCTGATTATGCAGCTGCTATAAAGTTTTATGTATGCAAAACTATTGAAGGCCGGATTGAGCCTTTATGCTGTTTCACGGTAGTTCCAAGAATGTTGCCGTGTAAAGTAATAGTGAAGAAATTCCAAAGATAACATATAGTAAATGTGGCTCTGTTCATATAGTATCAAACTGGGGGGTTCATTTTCCAGATATTTATACACTAACAAAACAGGCCTCTGGTTTATAGCAGGAGACGTGTCAAACTATGTAAGAGGATCCAGCATGTGAATCAGGCAACTCCTGAAATTCAAGTCAAGTAGAGCACCTTATATTTCAATAAAATTACCTTCACAGGATCTACAATTATTATAGGAGGCTGTGGCCTCTTTTATTTTAAAACTGGCTATGCATTTTTCCCCAAAGGTTTAATACCACAGAGGTATTTTATGTTAAGATGCATGCCTTTCCCCTGAGCCATTCCACATAAAACCTGATGTGTTATTTGTTAGTAATATTTATTAAGAAAAAACTTTGGGTTTTGGGTATCAGAAGAGGCCTTTTTCCAACTGTCAACATTTTGAAGCTGTGTAATAATGCAGTCTTGAGGTTCCTATGGCAACATATTTCATTTCCTAGGTGACAGTGACTGTATGTCGTCACCAGTGAACTAAACTAAGTCTGGAAATATGTCAAGTTTCCTTCAAACGTAGGCATCCTGAAACTTCTGTGTCTCTTTCCACATGTATACGTTTTAAGACCAGAAAAGACCATTATGATCATCTGGTCTGAACTCCTGCATAACACAGGCCATAGAATTTTACCTAGTAACCCCTGTACCGAGCCCCATAGCTTGTGTTCGGTGACAGCTTATCTTCCTGAAAGGCACCCCGTCTTGCTTTGAAGTCAAGAGATGGAGAATATGCTGCTTCTCTTCTCAGTTAGTGTCAGTGGTTAAGCATTCTCCCTCTTAAAAATGTGTGCCTTATTTCTCATTTCAATTTGATTTTAACTTGCAGCCACTGGTTCTTGTTGTGCTTTTAACTGCAAGATTTCTCACAGGGTTAGTGAATCCTGAACAGCTTTGTGCCAACTTACTTGTGCTCACTAGTTAAATCAAATCCTTTCGAATCAACTGTACTAACAAATCAACCTGTACCTGTGCCTGTAGATACCAGTAATTATTATTACAGCAAGATGGTTTATAGGCAAGACATATTGGGTGTGTGTGGGGAGGGAGTTGAAGGGCCCACAGCTCCTTATGTCTGTGTTTTAAGTAGAACTGGCGTAGTGTGACCACCTTTTCAAAAGGCAAAAGCAGGACACGTGCAGGAGCCCTGCTCCTCATCTTCCCCCGAAGCCCCACCCACTTCAGCCCCCTCCCCCACCAGGAAGAGGCTGGCACTGCCTCTGAGCTTTGGGCAGTCGTGGAGTGGTGCTGCAAGTAATCTGGCACAGCATTTGTCCCAGGAGTCATTCAGCCTGGGACTGGGGCTTGAACTCTGCATTTTGGGACTGTGCCACATAATTTGGGACAGGTGGTCTCCTAACCAGCCCCTGTTTGGAGTATGTTGATTCCTTACAACGGACAAGATTGTCCGCTGCACAGCTTGGCCATTTAGACTTCAATGTTATTAGTGGGATAAAACAAAAGACCTTCAGCTCCAAAAGCACAGGCCCCTACCATTTGAATTAAAGGAGACTCCACATTAATTCTGTTAGTAGTAGTGCTTATAGATCTCATAAGTCCTCTGTGGTTGGGTCACTAAAGGATGTCACAAACAGGTTTGGGAGATTCTGTACCTGTAATATTTGCATTAATCAATCCTTGGGGCACCACCCCAGTTAACTGCAGTACACAGTACTTTCATTCTAAAAATGCACACACAGTAGGGTGGCCACCTTTCTAATTGCTGGTAACTGGACCCCTGAGACCCTGCCCCCTCCCCACTTCTTTCCTGAAGGCCCCGCTCCTGCTCCATCTCTTCCCCTCCCCCCAGGGCCTCATCCCTGTCGCTCACTCCTCCCCACATCGCTCACTGAATCATCTCCACCTCTCTTTCCCCCCGCCCCGCTGGGCTCCCTCTGCTCCAACTTGGAGCCTCCAAGGCTGGGATGGGAGCTGCTGCAGCCTGCCTGCAGGTAGGAGGCAGCCCTGGCTGAGCAGGTGCTAGCATGGGTTAATGACCTGCTGCCTCTCCCCACCCCGCGGTAACTTGGAATTTTGGTGTCCAGTCAGTGCAGCTGACCGGACATTGCCAGGTCCCCTTTTTGACCGGACTTTCCAGTCAAAAATCGGGCACCTGGCAACCCTAACATGCACCAAAAGCATTCAGAAATACTCAGAATGTTTTGTGTTATAAATCCTCCTGTGATATCTAGCGATACAGGCCAATTTTAAAAGTTTAAGAATCATGGCATATTTTCTCCCCTTTTCCCTCATACCCATCTCTGTCAATTTATAGCAAAGGTTCCCAAATTGTGGTATGCAGAGAGCTGGCTGATCACATGGCCGATCATGTGGCCTACATTTTTTATACAGTGACTGGTGCTTTTGGGTGACCATCATCAGGTATCTTTATATAGGGGCCTGATTTGCAGGTATGCTGAGAAATTCTCCCTGAAAATAAGGCCCCTTTTAAAGGTGTCTTGGGTTGGCACCCAAAAGTAGAGGCAACCAAAATCACTAATTGCTTTTGAAAATTTAGGCCTCAGAGCTGACTCAGCTTGTTAAATTTCATTAAAGAGAGAGCTGATGCATTCAATACTTCTACTTTTCAATGTAACCAGCAATCACTATAGTTGCCACAGGTGATCACAAATGCTAGGGAAGTGGTCTAATTTTTCTATTAAGGTGTGGTTCACGCTATGAAAAAGTTAGTATGCGAACAGGAGTGTTGGTACTGGTACTTCATGTTGCACTTCCTGAAAAAATTGGCACATTTCTTAGATGGCGTAGTAATTACAATATATATTCTAAGGAAATTAGTTGAAAGACAAAGGTACAAGTTGAGTTTTAATTTGCATATACAGTCGTAGCTTCTGATTTGGTCCTTTGTCTCTTTTCCTCCATCTCATTCTATTACCAGAAAAATAGCAAGGACATTCAATGCTTAAAAAATCCTCTATGCTAATAAAATTTTATAATTGAGAATTTAACTATGCAAAGAAGTCAAGAGAATCAAAAGTTAAGGTTCCCACAGCAACAATAACTCGGCCACGTTTAAGAGACATAGTAAAGCATAAATTAACAATACTACATATGTGCAATGTGGCCGAGTTAACATTGCTATGGGAACCTTAACTTTGGAATGTATAATTATTCTGCTTTAAAAAAACCCCAAGAGAAATAACCATTACAGATTGTGCTGGAAAAGACTACAGCCAATTCCTAATCTGCAATCTGTTGATCCAGAACTGTGATGACTCAAATGCTGTCAAAATCTAAACAGGTGAAATATTATTGTTAGGAACACTGGGCCCGAGGACCATATCCATGTCAGATTTTGATTCATTATCTGTTTTAAATTGGAATTTAAAATCAAATTGTAGTGTCTTGAGTAATCTTGGATACTAACAGAGAAAAGTTTAGTGTTAAGGGAAAAACCAAACATTTGGGCCTCCCTCGTATTTTTTTGGTGCTGCTTTTGACGCATTATATTTTTTGAAGCAACTGATTGTAAAATTAGTTACTGCCTTTAGTCTTTTCCAGCATAATTTGATTCCAAAAATCAAGCTGCACTCCAGGGCATGTATGTATATAGGAGTAATAATTTTAGATTTTACCTGATAATGTTGGCTAAAAATCATCACGCTATTTAATTTCTATTCCATTTAAATTTAGCAATCTGTTGTAGGTTAGAAGATTTTTTTTTTCAAACAGATGTAATGTTGGTATGAACGGTAAGGCAATGTTGCCTAATAGACAGGGCACTGGATTGGGAGAAAGGAAGCCAGACTCCTATTCTTGGTGTTGCCAATGCTCTGGTGCATGACCTGTAGGTGAATCACATCTGTGCCTCAGTTTCCTAATATATGAAATGCTTTATATCTCGATACTGCATACAAATCATCCCCCCGGGGTGGTCATCTTGTCCACTAAGGCAGCTTGCATCACCTTTTGGCTGCACCTTGAGTCTATAAGCCCCAGTATCTCTTTCCCTTGGATTCATTTTGGGACCATCAACTGGGGTTGGGGGGAGGGGGAGGGGAAGAGGAAGGAGTCCTCCTACGGGCCCTCTCTAGTGCTGTCCAACCCTCTGTGTATTGGCATTCTATCCATGGGAACTCTATCCTCATGTGCCCCTGTTGCCCACAGGAGAAGTCGGTTGCTGAGCTCACCCCCAGGGTGGCAGAGAGCAGGTTTAAACTAGGAGTGTGACCTGCATCTGAGCTCAAGGGCTCTGTCCTGGTTGTTAGTGTCCCTGGGCGGTTATCTGGGAGATAGCTTAGCCCTGTGTCTCACTGAAGACTTCTCCTCTCTGTGCAAGTAGCTCAGGTCACTGGGGTGGGGTTTGTACATGTTTTCTGTCATGCCCAGGGTGCAGCATCTGCTGGTGGGAGTCCAGTACCATCAGTGGCCCTGGTTGTCAAGTGGGTGGAGGCTCTACATGTCCGATCTCTAGCGACTCATCAGCTGTGAGAATTTTCCATTAGCTACACCGCATCTGGCATTCACAGAGCACCCATGCCTGGCCCCTTATTGGAAGTATGGATACAAACTGCTCCGTTAGGACCAACTGTGCAATTTTCCTCCAGGCGAAGCTACCGCCAGCAATACTCTTTTGATGCACTACCACTGGGGCATGCCCCCTTGAAGTACGGCCCTGCTGTAAAGCACTGCCAATGTGTCTCCTTGCATATACCCTAATAATCTAAAACAGCAGCCTTCACCCAACTATAGTCTTGAGCCTGCTCTGGATCAAGTTATGGTAGGCCAGCTGTGTCTGTCCCATCAAGTGTGGAGCCAAAGCTAATGCCCAGTGCTCCAGAGGCCATTGAGAGGTCAGTGCCTCTCTCTCAAAGGTGATGAGGAATGCCTCTGGATTGTTGTCTGGGCCCATCTTCGTTAACTTCACTGGCATGGGTGGCAGGGTTCCCCAGTGTACTGAGCCCTGCAGGGCCACCCTGGGCAGGTGCTGGTGGTCTTAACTGTTGCAGGAAGTCTCTCTGGAGTTCTTGCTGTTGGGATGCAATCTCCTTCAGCTACTGCTGTTGTTGCACTGCTTGGGACTTGCTGGGCCGTTCACTGCTGCCACGTTTGCTGCTGGAATTGCTGTTGCTGGTTGGCCTGCTGCTGTTGCCACTTTGCCATCCACTTATGCCAGTGCTTGGGTCTGTCTTGGCAGAACCTCCCTCTCAAAGGAGTAGTGTGGAACCTGTTTTTGTCTCAGGGCCTTGTATCGGCCTTAGGGCTTCGTTTCGTGCATTCCCAATTGTAGTCAGCTGACCCTTAGCCTGGGCTCGGCCATAGTCTCTTCCAGTCAGTTGTTCTGGGTACCCTATGAGACCCCCACTCTTGGGCTAGATCACCAATCCCCATGGTAGTTGAGCTCACTTGTGGGGTCCTCTCTGGGTCTAATTACCTCCAGTCCCTGGTGCTGCTCCTAATTAGCAATGTCTGAATGCAGGGACTCTCGTTAGGCTTGCTGTCAGTGGGAGGGTGATGTGTCCCATCACAGCATCCGTTATCATTTTGTTTCAGCGTGTCAGATGTTTGCTGTTGGTGACCAGACCAGCCCCACTCAACACTCTGCCTTCTGAGCTGATGTACGTGTTCCGCTACTGCAGCCAGGTATAGACAGAACTTTCATATCCACTGGGGCTGGCATGTCTCTGATTGCCTTCATCCTGTTGGGATCTGCTTTCAGTCCCTCAGCCCCAATGTACGTCACCTCATACCGTCTGAGCTGCATTTTTTTCTGGGTTCAGTTTCATGTTCTTTTCCTTTCGTTGCTGTAGAAAAGCTTGTAATTTTCTGTTTTGGTCTTGTTCAGTTTCTGTATTGTTGCTCCTTTCACCTACAATGAGGACATCATCTGCAATTCTTTTTATCCCAGGCATTCCTTCTAGCCCTTGGGTGTTTCTTCTCTGCAACACTTCTGGTGCTAGGCTAAGGCTTATGCCTATTGCTAGGCACAGTCATGTGTAGTGACCACATGGTGTTGCAAAGGTTGTTATTATGGTGGATTCTTTTGTCTAGGCCTATGTGCCAAAATCCATTCCTCACGTCAGAGTGTAAAGATTGTGGCTCTGGAAAGTTCTGGCAAGGTGTCATCAATTGGGGGCAGTGAATAATGGTATCTTTTCAGAGTCTTATGGTCTCTACAGATATAATTTCCCTGATGACTTTACCACCACCATGCTGTTTACTCAAGCTGTCCTGGCCTGTCCAGCTTTGCAGATTTTCAAGCTCCTTGCCTAATGGATTATGCAGGGGCACTGGAATTTTTCTTCGTGCTAGGCACACAGTTTCCACTGTGAGGTCTACCTCCAGTCTCCGCTTTCCTTCGAAGCAGCAATCATCTTTGAAAACATCCCCATATGCTTTTAAAATTGTCTCCATTGTCCATGGGACTTCCCCTTTAGCTTCTTGCACTGCAACTATAAAATTCTGACACTTGATCAGATCCATGACTGGTACGGCTGTGTTCCCCAGGAGGGGTTTGTGACACTTATCATCCACCACCACAAATTTCAGCTGTTACCATCTGTTATTTTTGTCTGTCACATTTTCCTATGGGCTGCATTATGCTGTCATTGTGCGGGATTAGATTGCGACTGCTGTTTGTAATGGGTGTGTTCGAGTCCAATTCATCCCGAGGAATCACATTTCAGGAGGCCCACTTTTCCAGCTGAAATCACACAGGGCATTTCCCTATTAACATTGTTATCAGCCTCCGTGCGTACACCCTCCCTTGTTGCTTTCCTGTCCCGAAAGCCTGAATCTGATTTGTTGTTGGTCTCAAGGGGAAAGAGTCATGATATCATCACCGCTGTCTGATGTGCCATCTCCCCATTTGTACAAATCTAGCTGAATCTTTCTGGGACCTTCCTCTGCTCTTGTCCACACTGCTAGAATGGTTCAACAGGCCACATTCCTTGAGTCCTAGAGCAGGGCACTTCTCCTTTACCGGCTCATGCTGTCTCACAGAGTAAATGCATCTTGCTGTGGGTATGGAACCCTGGCCACCTGCTCTCCTTTGCTATTGTCACACTGCTTGTTCTTCTGGTGGTGCTGTGCCTTCTAGGGCTTTCATCCTTTCTCTTGAGGCTTCTGCTGCACATCCCATATCCAAGCATTTGACTAATGTGATATTGCCTTCTCAAAGCAGCCGCTCCCTCAAGTGGTGATCCCAAGTGCCACAGGCTATCCTGTCCCGAATCAGGGAGTCCATCAAGTCCCCAAAATTGCAGGTAGCCACCAGTGTGCATAAGGCAGTAACAAAGGGGTCTATCCCCTTCCCTTTGTATTGCTCTCTAGTAAAAAACTTGTGTCACTCCACAGTTTCATTTTGTTTCGGGGAACAATGGTTTCCCAGGGCTGCTAGGACTGCTGCGAAGCTTGAGGCAGTGGTGAGCTTCAGCGTGCTGCAGATCTCTCTGCCTTGTTCCCCAATAAGGTAAAATAATCATTTTACTTTCCTGTTGTCGTCGTCCTCTATGGACAGGTCAGTGTACAGCTCGAGCTCCTCCTTCCACCAGATCCATCGCTGGGCTAGGTTTGCATCGGCAAAATCCAGAGCTGCGGGGGGTGGCTTCTGACAAAGTTCCATGTCTCACGGCACCAGCGGCTGAACTGCAGAGAACTGACAGCTCAGATGCTGCCACCATGTTTCATTCAGAAAGTGGTGCTGAATGCAGGTTAACTTGAACAAGTGGCGCTTTATTACGCTCTGTGCACGGCTCTGTCGGTGTGGTTGAGTAGCTTTCAGCCTAACTCCCTGCATTCCCTGTTCCACTGGTGTCCTGTCAATAACAGTCTCTTCAGGGAACATGGGTTCCACTGATCATGATACACAGGGCACCTGGGCCCTAGAGGGGATGAGTCTGGGTGAGTTAGAGACCTGGAGAGTCAGCATTGTTGAGAGGATAGACTGGAGGAGCAAGGAAAAGGGGCAGGGGAGAGTTGCCTGGAAGAGACAGGGAAGCTGCAGAGAGCAGAAAGTTCTGCAGCCTCAGTTCTTTGGAGACCAGCGGAGGCGCTAGATTGCTGGTCTTCCTGAGCCAGAGGTCCAGTGCTGGGAGGCTGAACAGGGCTGAGTTGTTGGACTGTGTTTGGATAGAAGGATCCTGAGACTGGTCATTTTCAGATGGTTGGCCTGGAGAGTGGCGCCCTGGAACAAGAGCAGAAAAGAACAGGGAACTGAGTGCTGGTGGAGTCACGAGTGGGAGACCAGGAAGTGATGTCTCGGGAGAGGGGAATGGAAAATCGTAGTATCTTTTATGTTTTACTGTGGGAATTGGGAGGACCATGAGGGTTCTACAGACTATTGTATGTGCGTGTGCATAAATTATGCCCAGAGGTGGGCGTTGTATTGGAGGGAGAGGTGAACTGTGCTCTTTTCATGGCAGGTCTAAGAGGAAACTGAGGTAGACGTGCCTTTTGTGTCGGATGGCCTGATTCAGGAGGTGCTCCAGGCAGGGCCAGCCTGGTCACACACATACTATTTTACCATAATAAAGTTTTTACAATGCTGAAATTTCACGTTTTGTTCCCCTCCCCTCATACACACACACACACACACACACACACACACACACACACCTCAATCAGAATACTTAATGATTTAGTTTCTGGTGAAATTCCACTATGTTTGCAATAAGCATTGAAGTTTGTCTGTAACATTTTTCCAACCTGAATCAGATCATAGTTGTAACTATCTGCAGAGTCATTTTAGAGCTCTATTCTTGGAAGTGAATGTGGATTCTTGAAGTAGCTCAAAACCTGGGGTGAACTCCAGGCCTCTTGAAGTCAGTGGTAAAAATCCCATTGACATAAATGGGCGTCCGGATTTTACCTGTGATTTTTAACATAATCTTTCCTGGGGATTTCGTAATAAAATATACAAGAGTTACCTCTGGGTCCATCTAGCTACTGAGATGCTCTAGGCCTCACTTGACACATTTCAGCCTTCAATTAACTTTACTAGTAGAAGTTGATGTTGGCACTCACTCATTTTGTCAACTGCTGGTTCAGAAAGAATCTGAGACTGCACACCTACAGTGGCTAGCAAACTCCAGAAGTCCCAATTGTCAGGTAAACTTTTGAGTGGTGATCCCAGGGAATAAGTATGTGTGTCAGCCCTGGCTATGCTCCCTGTGCTGGACACACTCACCAGGCTGCTGTGTTTGGTCTCACACATTAGGCTTATGTGCTTTTAAATCACAGTGGTAAACCTATCACTAGAGAAGAAGGGAAGGGTTTAACAAGGTGGCAATCAAACCTTGCAGATATCAAATCCTGGCTCAGACTTCCATTGTGTTTATGTATCACAACTCTCCAAACTTGAAGTAGGAAGTTCACAAGGTTCTGACCATCCCTGGGAGGCAGCAGGCTTCAGTAAAGCAGGAAAAGCTTCCTTTGTCCTGTGCTGTTGGGAAGTCTTGGGAATGAGGAGGAATGGGTCTAGGAAAATGAGACTTGAAGATATACTGGCTGTATTCCTCCTTCTGGGGTATTTTGTTGAGAGCATTGAGGTACATTTTAAAAGATCAGGATGCTTCCTCTGTTGGCTCTCTTAGTGTGCTGTGGTATACTAGCCCATTGGGCCAGCTTGGGAGAGACTGTAAACAGGGGGACTGTGTGTGATAGAGCTCAGCACAAGAGCTTCTTAGCTCTCTTCCTAGCATTTCCCATTAGTAAAGTGAACTCACCAACAGCTGTGAAACTGAGTGTCTCCAACATCCCATCTCCTATTGCTCCACTGCTGTTTAGCCACCAGAGAAGAGGGAAAGAATATGCCCTGCATGTTGTCTTCTTTTGTTCTCCCTTCTGTCTCTTCCATGCTCCTTTTCTAGTGCTGAACTTGACCAAGGGGAAAAGGTACCCAGTAGACGCCACAGAAATTTCTTCTACTTCAGATGAAAGCTGAAGTAGATATTCCCTTAGGGTAGGGGACTACACGTCTCCTTACTTGTAGGCAAGAATGTTCGCTATTACTGTTTTTTCTTTCAAATTAGCCACTCTCCCTCAAGTTTGTGTCCTATCTGCAGTTGCTTACCCACGGTCCCATCTCTCTAGCTCTGCGTAATCACTTGAGGGTGGAATGTCCTGCAAGCTTAGCAGGCAATGGTGATTTGCAGATTGATTGATAGCTGCTAAGACCTATGAGAAATTAGAGATCAGGGAGATAAGAAAAAAGGTTGCTGGGCAACAACACAACATAAAGATGGTTACAGTCTATTTTTACAGCAAGAAGGTTTCAGAAGGCTATAAAAACACTTTTTTCAGAATCTTCCTTCGTAGCTGTGGAATGACAGTGTCGTGGATGGGAGAAATGTCGGAATGCAGCTGCTAGTTGCTCCAGAATAAATCATTTTGGTGTACTTGATGCATATGGGAAACAGTCTTATTTTAGAACACTGAAAGTCCCCAGGTATCTGAGCATGGATTCTTTCTGGCTAGTCAGACTGTAAGCTGAATGGACTCTTATGTCCTTGAGAAAGGGGAAAAAATGACAGTCCTTTCCTCTTACCAACTTTATATTCTTCCTTTCTCAAATACAACGTGTATGTTTCTAGCACAGTAGCCAGTGCAGCTGGGAATGATAGTGACCACCTTGATTTTAACACCAGAAAAACCTAGTCTTGTAATGCTGCAGGGCTTTTAAACAACAATTGGAGAGGAGTATGTGAGAGCAGTGGGGACAAGAGCTAACTTGTTGTAGTGTGCATGTTATTCGTTTGTTGACAACCCAAGAGACTGGAGTCCTGCAACCACAGCAGAGCCTAATTATGGAAGGTCTGATCCAAAGCCTATTGGGGTCCACTGATACTTCAGTGACACATGTCTTCCAAATATCTGAAATATCCTACTGCTTAGAAGTATGATGGGTTACCAGCTATCCTGGAGGGCCTATTGGATTGCTTTGGCAGTGAACAATCAACAGCCATCACCAACAGCCAACAAGATCAGGCTCGGAAAAAAAAGAATATTGTGATAAAAGAATTTACTTTAAAATTTAAAAATCTCTTGGTGACATTTAGCCAGACTTCTATTCCAGGCATCATTCTCATGAATAGCTCTGACCTCCTGCATCCCTCCATTGTTAGGGCTTTCGTTCTCATACCACTTATAAAAAAACCCTATGGAATTTAGTAAGGATCAATAAGGGTCTGTAGAAATTAAGGAGGGTTCTATGGAAATTACTCTAAAATCTATAGAATTTAATAAAGAATGAAATCCTTTTTATACTTTTTGTTTCATCCAATATTGTAGAGTTCAGCAGCACAGGTACCATTCTCTGTTGCATTCTATAGCTTAGTTGAATAAAAAAAAGAGAGCCCTGCTAGAGAATTCTATAGCTTGGTTTAAAAATATCTATTGGAAGGATTTACTTTTCTGTTAATTCTTTTGGATTCTTCTATAATATACATGTTTTAATAGGGAGTTTTTCTTCTTATTCTGTTCTATATCATTATAAGCACCTTAGCAGAGTGGCTTTGTAAATAAAATTATTTTTGTTAGATAACTATGAATGTTCTACACTAGGTAGATGCATACTTTGTTTAATTTTTAAAAAGCCAAAGTTCTTTATAGTTTGTCAGATGCCCCCCGTTGAGCAAACGCAGGTCCTTGAAAAGAACAGGAGTACTTGTGGAACCTTAGAGACTAACAAATTTATTTGTCTCTAAGGTGCCACAAGTACTCCTGTTATTTTTGCGGATACAGACTAACACGGCTGCTACTCTGAAATCAGGTCCTTGAATATTCCTTCTCCAGGTACATTTAAAAGTTTATCTGGAATATGGTTTAAGGCTTAAAATGTATTCTAGATAAACTTTTAAATGTAACTGGAGAAGGAAAAGTCATTCTCAGTCCAGATTAATTTTGAACATTAATTTTTCTTTGTAGGATGTTTTGCTGGTACATTCTTTCTATAGGTTACTTATTTGAAGGATATCATTCATTCAGTCCCAAAGTTATCTGTCCCACAAAAATTCAGTTTCCCCTCACTTTTGTTGAAAATTATTTATTGATCTCAAAAGCTAAGAATCATGAACATTCTAGAGTAATTTACATGATAGGAATGAATCCCACAGCATTTAAAATTTTCTGTATTAATTTATTTTGTATTCCTCATTTTGGGTCTGACACATACTGTGTCCCATGTTTGGATCTTGACAGGTGGAGAAGCATGTACTGACAATGGTTTAGAATGTGCACCCATGTCTAGCAGTGAGGCTACCAGATTTGGGGGCGGGGGTTGAGTTTCAATTCCAGAATGTGTCCAGAATTGGCATTTTTGTTTTAAGTCAGTGATATCTAAGGAGGCAACTGTAGTGTTCTTCTTTCTCCCCTTTAGTTATTTTTCGTTTTATCCTCTAACTCTTGCTGCCACCCTGTGGTAAACAGAGAGAGACAGAGACAAACTCAGTCCTGCTTTACTAGTGTAGTTAAATGTAGCATGTTTTAAAGGTCAAGAAAGGAGCAAGTAAATATGCAACTTCCCTGAGGCCATCTTGCTAGAACAGAGGTTGTCAGATTGTTTTTTAAATTGGGGAACACCTCTTAAGATCAAGATGATCTCCTGAACATCTCTCCTCTTAATTGCTTAGATCTCACAGTGATAGGTGTCTTACAAATACCTGAGAGCTGCCATGTTCCAACCTGAGGGTTGAGAAAAGCTGGCAAAGTTTGCAAGGAAGGAAGCGTGGTCCAGTGGTAAAAGCACTAGTCTGGTGGTCAGGAAAACAAGATTCTGTTCAAGGTTTTGTCATTGACTTGCTGTGTGACCTTGTGCAAATCACTTCATCTCTCTCTTTCCCCATTTATTTATAAAATGTGGGAGGAGGGGTGATGTGTGTCCTCCTGTGCAAAGTGCTTTAAGATCCTAGATGAAAAGTACTATATAAGAGGTTAGTAGAAGTATGTAGGAGGGGACTGGAGAGAAGCTTGGATTTTGTTTCTTCTGCTTTACTTTCTGTCCCATAGCTTTTTTTTGCTCTCTCAAAACTTTCTCATCTCTCCCTGTTCCTCACGCGAGGACATGCCAATATGCCTCAGACAGTCCGGTCATCAAATGTCTCACTCCACCTGTGTGACAGAATGTACCCCTGTGTCCACACACTATTGTAATATATTTTGTACAAAGTATGCCTTGTGAACTATCATTTGATAACTAATAATTTACTGGTCATTATTGTCTTCACATACAATGTTGCCTCACACATTTTATGAAGTTATAAGATTCTTCTGTATGGTGTTAACACATGCTTCAAACTGAGCTTGGCAAACAGGTCTGTCTCAAACAAAGGAATGTGTGCTCTGCTTAATGTGGATTTAAGCAATAAACAGAATAGTCAAATCAGAAGGGAAACAAAGGAACATAAGAATGGCCCTACTGGTCAGACCAAAGGTCCATCTAGCCCAGTATCCTGTCTTCCGACAGTGGCCAGTGCCAGGTGTTCCAGAGGGAATGAACAGAAGAGATAATTATCAAGTGATCCATCTCCTGGCGCTCATTCCCAGCTTCTGAAGATCAATCAGGTGAGGAAAAAGCAGCAGGGAACATCCTTTTCCCATAGACTTTTTGTCTCCTGGTACACTGCTGGACATGTTTTTCAAGATGGGGACTGTAATTATACAAAGGAGGGGTAAACACCCCAAGGCACCCATCTTTCTCCCCTTGACCATCGCATTTGCAGCACCTGAAGCGACAAAGAAAGCATGAGTTGGATTCTGGGAGAAGGGGTCTTGACCTAAGAAGTTTGATCAATAAGACTGCTGAAAGCATGTGCTGAGAGAGCTTTGCTTTGAATTTAACACAGTTTGTTAAGCTAGGCACCTGTTGCATTTTATCTTTATTTTTCTTGTAACCATTTCTGATGTTCATGCATCATTATTTGTATTCAAAAATCTATCTCTTTTTGTAGTTAATAAACTTGTCTTATTGTTTTATCTTATCCAGTGTGTTCAAATTGAAGTGCTTGGGAAACTCCATTTAGGATGGCAAGTTGTGTTGTGGTGTGTGTGTGTGTGTGTGTGTGTGTGTGTGTGTGTGTGTGTGTTTTTAGAGCCCTGTGTGGATACAAAATGTATGTCCATGGATGCGGATATAAATCGGACAGAGCTGCAGGGCTCTACTGGGAACTGCAGTGGTGAAAGCAGCAGTATGTCAGGCTGCTACTCGCAGGAGCCAGCGCCCCACGTGGGCAGCTCCTCTGGCGTAGCTGTACTGCCACCAGCCCCGCCCATGGGGTGGGCACCAGGCTAATTGGTAGCTGTCCCTGGTTGTGCCAGTGTGCAAGCAGCTTGCAATCCCCTGGACAGGTGCCCCTTTCATGCAGCAGTCTGTGTCTCCTGTCAAGGAACATGTGAGCCGCTTGCATGCACTAGCGTGACCAGGGACATCTGCTGGTGAGCCTGATGCCCACCGTGGGGGGTGGGGTTAGGGGTGGTACAGCCACGCTAGAGGAGCTGCCTGCCCAGGGTGCTGGCTCCTGTGAGCGGCGACCTGACATGATATAAATTTTTATAACTTTGCAGGAGTCTGCATATTATTTCTATTAAAGAAATAATGCAATTTATATAAAATTTTACTGTCCAGGAATGTTGCTGAGCAGTACAGGAGATATATTTCTGGGGGAAATCTAAGACTGGGTGTATGTTGGGGTCATCCTGGAGTATAACCAAAGCTGGTGAGAGCCAGAGCATAAACCAAGTGTGGCTGGCAGGCCACAGTTACCCACACGTGCTCAAGGTGTGCCTTGCATGCTAGAAGGCTGTCTGTGAGCAGCCCAGGTGGCAGCTGCTTCAGCCAAAGAATTGCAAGGTGGGCAGGGGTGACACAACTATTTGTCAGTCTGGTATGTCACAAAACTGAGACCCGAGGCCTGCTCAAGGAGCCAAATGCAAGTCAGGGCAGGGATTGCACACTAGAGAACAAGGAACATTCCCTTGACCCTAACTCAGTTTCCCACTCTGGTCATGTGTGTCAGAAGTGAAATATGAATTAAAATGTGATGACAGAGAATGGTACAAATCAGTGGAAATGTGAGGTAGTTATAGGAGGTTGACAGGGAATGTGAAAAACTTACCAATGCTGGATGCTCCTGCTTCAGGAGAGAGACCGGACAGGTTATACCTTCCCTGAGGCAGCTATAGGACTTGGTTATATAGTAGATTAAGACAAGATGAAAATAAATGTTAGAGCCTGATTCAAAGGCCATTGAAATCTATAGGAAGACTCCCATTGGTTTTAGTGGGCTTTGGCTCAGGCTTTTAATCATATGGGTGGGGGTGTCTGATTACAAGCTCCCGCCATTTTGTGTCTGCTGTGTGTGGGTTTTGTTTTGTTTTGTTTTCTCCCTGGGAGTAGGATTTTAAGTTAATTATTATTGATCCTGCCATTCCAGTCTCTCCTGGTCCCCCTTACTCCTAGTTCTATCCCCATGTATCATTCTAACCGACTTCTCTCCTTCTTTGAT
Organism: Chrysemys picta bellii; assembly: GCF_011386835.1. Lineage (NCBI taxonomy): Eukaryota > Metazoa > Chordata > Testudines > Emydidae > Chrysemys > Chrysemys picta. The sequence goes on along the minus strand of NC_088793.1, from coordinate 125,007,117 downwards.
GTAAATGTTATTCAAAATCTCATAGTTATCGTGTCCTCCCGAGTGGTTATTTAGCCAAACTGTACATATTTAATACTTTTTAATCCCCGCTATCTCCAGTTTGAGCGGTTTGCTTTTTCAGATTCCTATTTCTTTAAATTCTGTATTCTCATTGTCCTCGGGTCATGCTTACTGTCCAGAGAACCAAGAGTCGCTCCCTGTGTCTGTCTACCCACATGGTTTCCTTATTGTACTACTTTCCTCTTGAAGTGTTTATATTGCTTATCACTGTTGATCAAGATGATTGTTGTAGGTGAGTCTGGTGTTGATTCTGGATCTTCTCCAGTTGCCCCAAAGAGCTTATAATCCTGGACAACTAATGGGGGAAGCGATGAAATAAAAAAGCCAAGTGGTAGAGCATGGACTTCAGCAGGTAGTATGTAAATTCCATACTATTTACTTGAAACTTGTAAAAGCAAACTTTTGTCATGTATTTTGTTCATGCCCCTTTAAGGGGAGGCCTACAGATGATTTATTCTTTTTAAGAAGCAGATAACGTGTGGCTATTAAGTGCAAGCTCTTCAGTGGTCGTGGAGACGTATGCAGTTTGCTACATTTTGCAAACTGTGGCAGAGGAAGTTTGTACAGTAGGGAAGTAGCCTGATTTCCTGCCTACTGCTGCCTGATCTCCCTCCTTCTCTCTCTACCATGCCCTATGGCTCCCATACTTGCCACTTACTACCTTTTCCTCATCCTATTCTTGGGGAAGGGAAATCTGTCTGGCTGCTCTCTCCCAGTTGTCTTTCCAGAGAGATTGGGGCTGACAGGCAAGGTCTCCTGGCAGAGCCAAGAGGTGGTCTGACTCCCCCTCACCTCTAAAAGAGCAGGGGAAGTAGGAAGGTAATGCCTAGCAGGTAGTTGTTAAAGGAAACTTAAGGCTCCCTAGGTACCACATTAGGTCTTTATGAAGCTTGCCCCTCCTTGCCCCTGGGATTAGTGCAGTGTTTGCTGCAGCAGGACGAGAAGGAGGGTTTCTCTCTTCCATTGTCCTAAGTGAGGAATGGGGAGGAGAACTGGGACACCTCCTAGCCCTTCAGAGGACCTTGTGGGGTAATGAAAATTCTTGGTGGCTTCATCCAGTCATCTCCCTCCAAAGAGACCAGCTGGGAAGGGAGCCAACCAGCAGGCACAGGAGTGGTAGAAGGATAATAATCCCTCCTGGTGAGACTAATAGTAAACAGGAATATCATGGGGCATGATGAGGACTGGAGTGGAGGGATATGGTGAGTGAGAGGTCATGGCTGGCATTTCAACTTGAGCTTACAAATCAGCTTTCAGGAATAGCTTAAAGACCTGTCCACTGAGGTGCAGGGTTTAGTTAAGGACACAGTCACAAACAAAACCCTGCCAAATTTGTGCAGTTGCAATATTAAGAATCAACTTGTGTATGTTCTGTTGTGTTGATTCAGGTCAGATTTCTACAGTAGTAGCACAGTTCTAGTTTTTCTCCTTTGACTGATTTTCTGGTGCATGCTGTGAAGTTGAATGTGCAGATGCCGTTGTTAGCTGTATGCTGTTACTGTGGAAATGTAGACAGCAGATTCTAAAGCTCTTGGCGAGAATGAAAAAGGCTTAGTTATGGAACATCTCTGTCTGAGAGCAGAGTTAGAATTGCAGAATCCTTTGGTGAGTGGCCTGAAGGGATGAGTGAATAATGTAAAATGGCTCCATTGTCTCTGATAGAGCATGAAAGGCAGGCCAAGCTGTGTTTGACAGCAAAAGGTGGCAACTTCAAACTTCTAGACCAAGAGGGAGGCTAAGGTAACTCATTGTTTAAGATCATAAGTAAGGAAAATAGTTCAACCTAAATCTTACATTCTTCTTCTGTTTCTATATATTTATGTCAGTGTTGGTTCTTCCAATATTTTTATTGCTGTTCAGATTTTGATTAAACCTGTGTAAGGTGTTTGTTTTCCCTATTCCGTACACTTGTTTATCACCTAGTAATAGTTACTCAGTAAATTAAATATTTTAACTACTTGTATTAACATGCCTGGTGGACAGAGCTTTATTTTAAATACCAGTAGTGATGCAGTAAAGGAGAAGTAAAGTCTAATGTGATTGCCTTTGAGGTATATTATGCGACATGCAAAGAGGAATCCAGGGAGACTGTCTTTAGTACTAGAGAATTTTAAAACATGTGATGTGTTCTGAATTCAATCTGGCAGCAAAAACTTAATGTTTTATCCTCTTATAGAGAATCCATCAAATTGTGTCACCAGCTGACTGGATAGAAACTGAGGGTTGTCTCATACACTCGGTCACCTGATGGTGTTTAGAACGACGTGCTTCAGAAGCCAAAGATAAATTGGCAGGATAGGTGGCAAATACTCTGGAAGAGAAGTCACCGGGTTGTTTTTTTTTATACTCCAGGAAAGGTAAGGATTGAGATCTGTTGTGGAAGGAGCAGGATTTGTGCCTGTAAAAGAACTAGGGCTCTGATTTGATGGGACAGTTTACTTCAGATAATAGCTCTTCTCCACCTCTTCATTCTTGGATGCATTTTTTAATCTTCTTGAATTTATTATTTGTACATTAACTGTAGACTGTTTCTCTTATCTCTGTTTAAATGCTGGGCAGGCAGATCGTGCAGACTTTCTGAAATCCGCAGCCCAGGCTGCTTTAGAAATGACTTCAGTGGGAATTGGCTCAAGCTCCTAGAGTGAGAATTCCAAAATGAAGTCTAACAATGGGTCATTGTATAGCAATAAAAAGCCCCTGGGTACTGCTTTAAAAATGCCTAAGTCACTTAAGTGCATTAGAAAATGTTACCCCTTGTTACCATATGACTCAGTGTGGGCTCAGTTTTACTATTAAAATAAGATGGAAGATACACACTTAAGTGCCACATTAAAGTTTCATATGGATTTGTCTTTGTTTTAATTTCTCAAATGCTATAATAATCTGTATGGATAGTGCACTAAATAGTGGCATTTTCCCTTAACTTTGGTATCTTGTCACATGTTAATTAAATGCCTGAAAAGTTCCTTAGAAGATTAATGTGCCTATAAAATGATGATAGTTCACAGATTTGAATGTAATTTGGGAACATTATATGGCCTTGCTGTTTTTTTCACATTTTTAAAGCTCAGTAAGAGCTCTTTGAACAAAGAACTGATGCTAATGCAATAAATAGTCTAATTTTAAAATCTGAATTAGGGAGCTGAGAAGGAAATCTTCTGAACTTTAGTAATGTAGGCTCTCTTCATCTTCTGATTCCCCTGGTCTGAACTAGTTTGTAAGCCTTAGTTCACAGCATTTGCTTACTGAAAAATATTTGCCCTTTCTTGTTTTGATTTTTGTCAGTCTGTCCTATGTTTTTGATCCGGAAAGCACAAAACATAGTCCACGTGCTGCATGCAAAGGCTTCAAAAATCAGGTGTGGCATGGCCATGTTGGGCTCCCTCCCAGCTAGGTCAGAGATTATGGGTCAGATTCTGCTCTGTTAAACTAGTGTGAATCTGGAATAACTTCACTATCTTCAGTATAGTGGCTCTGGATGTAAACCAGAGTCATTGAGATCATAATCTGGGCCTCTTTCTCATCCCACAACTTAATCATTTTACTATATGTTTGTACAGTACCTAGCACAATGAGGTCTTGACCTGGATGGGGCCTCCAAGTGCTAGCACAGTATACATGTTAAATAGAGTATCAGAGAGTTCAAAACACCTGCTCAGTTACCACCAGGATGGGTAGTATAAATACTTAGTTTAGCTAGATATCTGCAGAGGTACTGGAAACCATGCGTTTTATTGTTCTAGAATTGTTACTGTGGAGATGGAGGAGCAAAAGATAGCTGGTGATATGATCCGGTCTTGCCACAGTTCCTTCCATGTTTGACATGCAATTATTCCCATAGAGCTTGGAGATGCAGCGTAGAGAGATGGAGTCTCATAAATCAGAGAGAGTGCAGAGAAGAGCCACAAAAATTGTTTGAAGACTAGGAAAAAATGCCTTACAGTGAAAGACTTAAGGAGATCAACTTGTTCAGCTTATCAACAGGAAGACTGAGTAATGACTTGATTACAATATATAAATACCTACAAAAAGAGAAAAATCTAGTGGAGAAAGGCAAAACGAGAACCAGTGGCTGGCAATTTAAGCCAGACAAATTGAAATGAGAAATAAGGCACAAATCTCTGGCACCAGCACTGAGAGCAGACCATTGCAGCCAAGTGCTTTCTGAGGGCTTTTGGGGTCATTATTTGTCACTGCGGTGAATGAGAGGTCCAGAAAAAGCCAGCAAAAAGTGATACCAAAAGACAAGGAACCTAAAAAAATAGACGTTTGGCTAGAAAAAATATTTACCTCAAGTCTCCAAATGAGAATAGCCAATAACCAGGCCCTGTTGGCAAAGTACGATTATTTGAACTGGATTTTGTATCTAAAATTGCAGACAAGCTTCCCTAAGATAAAAGGGAGGATTTTAAGTCTTGGCTTGCTGAAGTTCAACTTATGGAACGTACACCCCTCCAAACAGTCCTTGGTGCTTCCAATACATCTTCCAGATCTGTGGCCACTTTAATAGCAATGGAGATCTCGGCTCCAGTCATCAGGGATTCCTAAGGAGGTGCAAATTGCAACTGCAGACCTTCTATTTAAGGGATGAGAACTTTTCAGTGTGGAAACAGATGAAGCTTTATACTCTCTGAAGGACTCAGCAAACAGAGGTCTTTATGGGTCTGTGCTCCTACACCAAAGCAGAAGCACCTGAAGCCATAACCAGATCAGAGGCCATCAATATGCCATACTGGCAAGCTGAACCACCTAGAAACCCCCACAAATGCCACAGAAGGAACTCTTCTGCATCCATTGCCTTGTCGGCACCTGCGGTCTCGTCATCATCGAGACAGCAGATTCGACTCCTTCCTCGTGAGTGGGATACAAATTCTGTTGGATTTTCCTCTTTATATTCCCTCCATTTGGGAGTCATTTATTTTATTTTTGTGGGGGTTTGGACCACCATCATGATGGACTGCTGGGCCCTGGAAACTGTAGAGGAGGGGCTATTCCATCCAATATCAGTCCCTCACAAAACCCTACCCAGCTTCCGGTTCCTTTTCAGGGACCCCTCTGACAACAGCATGTTCTAGCAGGAGGTATAGTCACTTTTAATTCTCAGAGGTAGCAGAAGAACACAGAGAGGGAGGTGGTTTTACATTCCTTCCTTTCTAATTCCCAAAAAGAAAGGGTCTTGGTGCCCTCTTCTGGACCAGAGACAAATGAACCCTTCAGTTTGCAAGTTCAAGTTCTGGATGGTAACCCTGGCCCAGATAATTCCAACCCTAGATTCACTTGGCTGATGGATAGCTCTTGCCCTCTAGCATACTCATTTCCAGATAGCAGTTCACCCTGCCTACAGAAAGGGTCTGAGATTTCAAATGTCCAATTTCCATGGCCAGTTGAGTATTCACAAAATAGCTAGTGGTAGTGACCGCTTTCCTGAGGAGAAAATGGGTCCAGGTTTATCCATATGTAGACCATTGGCTCATTTGCGGAAAGTGGAGTCCATTCAGCAGTCTCTGCAACTTTTCACCTCTCCAGGTTTAAAAGTAGACAAAGCAAAGTCAATACTAACTCCAGGGAGTGTTGCGAGAGAGTTGAGAGAGGGAGCATGAGAGCCAGACACACCTAATAAACGTTCTCTAAACTTAAGCCAATTACTGCCCCCCTCAAAAAACCACACACATACGCAAAGAACAAATAAACAACCCCTGCAAGAGCGAAAGTAATGCAGGCAGAAGTCCAGCAGCAAAGTGAGGGCTAACCACTTTATATTGCGCTGAATGCAGCATGCATGATTATCTGCCTTGTGGGCAGGTGACATATATGTGCATTCGGTCCAAACGGTTCATGCCCCCTAGAGACCAAGTATGGGCTCTTGAGACCAGAATGGCTAAACTACAGAAGCTAATGGAGACAGAGAGGTACATATACGAGACTTTGCCATATACAGTAAAGTGGTCCCATCCCCAGTCTGACAGCCTCTGTGCTGTTGAGGAGGATGAAAGTCTCAAGGAAGGAGGACACCAGGCTGGAGTGGAGGGAAACAATCCCATATTTGGGACCCTCCTTCCAGATGTTGTGGTATACTCTCGCACTGAGGATACCTCTCCAAGGAAGGAGAGACCCCTTTTATTAGGAAGAGGGATGGAATAGTAATGGGGGATTCAATTATTAGAAATATGATGGGTTTTGTGACGACCAGGAGAACCTCATGGTGAATTGCCTACTGGGTGCAAAGGTTGTGGACCTCTTGAGACATGTAGACAGACTTCTGTGCAGTGCCGGGGAAGAGCTAGTGGTTGTGGTACATGTAGGTACCAGTGATATAGGGAAAGGTAGGAGAGAGATCCTGGAGGTTCAATTTAGGCTGCTAGGTAAGAGATTGAAGTACAGGACCTCATGACAACATTATCTGAAATGTTTCCAGTTTCATGTGCAGGGCCAGTTAGATAGGCAGAACTGCAGGGTCTCAATGCATGGAGAAGATGATGCTGTTGGGAGGAGGGATTTAGGTTTATTATAGATTGGGAACCTTTTGGGAAAGGAGGAGCCTAAACTGCAAGGATGGGCTCCACCTACACTAAAATGGAACCAGATTGTTGGCGTGTAAAATTAAAAGGGTTGTAGAGGAGTTTTTAAACTAAGGGCTGGGGGAAAACCAACAGGTGTGGAGGAGCACACGGTTCGGACAGACATGTCCCTTAGGCAATTCTTCATTTGGTCCTAAGTGACGCGCAGGATCTGGTCCAAGAGGTGGATATAGCTGAACCACTTGGTAATAGCGACAATAATGTAATTAAATTTAACATCCTTGGGGTGGGGCGGAAGTGCCAAAGAAACCCACCACAGTAGCATTTTACTTCAAAAAGGGCAACTACACAAAAATGCTGAGGCTAGTTGAATGGAAATTAAAAGGAACAGTCACAAGAGTGAAATGCCTGCAAGCTCCATGGAAACTTCTTAAAAACACCATAATAGAGGTTCAGACTATATAATCCAAATGAAAAGAAATAGTAAGAGGACCAAAAAAACCCACCATAGCTAAACAAAAGTAAAAAGGATAGTTAGAGACAAAAAGACATTTTAAAAATGGAGGAAAATAGAAAGGAACATAAAATCTGACAAGTCAAGTGTAAAACCACAATTAGACAAGCCAAAAAAAGAATTTGAAGAGCAACTAGCAAAATACAAAAACGAACAGAATTTTTTAAAAAATATCAGAAAATTATATTAGAAGTAGGAAGCCTGCCAAACAATCTGGCCACTGAGTGATTGAGGTGCTAAAGGAGCACTCAAGGCAGCCAAGGTGGTTGTAGAGAAGCTAAATAAATTCTTTGCATTGGTCTTCACTGCAGAGGAGGTGAGGGAGATTTCCATACCTAAGCCATTCTTTTTAGGTGACAGATCTGAGAAACTATCCTGGATTGAAATGTCAATAGAGAGGTGAAGTTATCTGATTACAATATAACCATATAGATCATTGTTGCAACCACTGTTTTATATATTTGCAGCAAATCTTGTACAAAGGATGTTGAGTGAGGTGTCTATGAATAGGCTATGATTTGCTGATTATGATTGTTATTTGTATGCATGTATCATTTTTGTATTTAAAGTTATGAGTATTGGCTCTATACCTGAATTTCAAATGTTTGCTCCTGGAGTAACGCCCACAAAATAATTAGCCAGCACATCTTGGAGGGACTATTCAAATTGAGTGGCCCATTGAAAGAACATTTAATTGACAGTGGAACATGGGAGACGTCTATCTACACTTAATGAAATTTCCTGTTGTGACTAGGTGACATGCATGGATATGTGATTTGCCCATGTGATTCCAAACTCCATCTTGTTGCTGTAATTTTCCACAGTAAGAACAATGGGATGCCCTCCACAAAGCAAAAGCTATAAAAGGCCCTGGAAACACCCCCATTTGTTCTTCAATCCTGCTTCTTACTTCTGGAGGAACTTTGCTGCGAACTGAAGCTCTGAACAAAGGACTGAATGACCCATCCAAGCTGTGGATGTATTCCAGAGACTTGACTTAAGCCAGCAATTTATTTCATCACTGCTACAAGCCTGAACCAAGAACTTTGCCATTACTGAATGTAATTGATTCCTTTAGCCAAATTTAACTTTCTTTCTTTCTTTGAATAAACCTTTAGATTTTAGATACTGAAGGATTGGCACCAGCATGATTTTTGGGTAAGATCTAAGTTCTATATTGACCTGGGTGTGTGTCTAGTCCTTTGGGATCAGAAGAACCTATTATTTGATGAGACTGGTTGTAAAGAACCACTTATCTCTGAATCCAGTGTTTTTGGTGTTGATATAAGAACTGGAATGCCTGAGGAAACTGCCTTTATGGTTTTTTGTTAGCCAGTGTAGTGAAACAGGAGTTTACTTTTGTGGCTGGTTTGGTATATCTTATAAAAGAATAACCACCAGTTTTGGGTTGTGTTTGCCCTATTTCTCAGCAATGTGTCCTGAATTTGGCATCCTCAGCTGTGACCCATTAAGGCACGGTTACAAGGAGTTTTTAGAAGAAATTGATTAATTAAACGTTAATAAGTCACCAGGACCAGATGGTATTCATCCAAGAGTTCTGAAAGAACTTAAATATGAAATTACAGAACTGCTAACTGTAATATGTAATCTATTGCTTAAATCAGTCTCTGTACCAGATGACTGGAGGATAGCTAATGTAACACCAATTTTTTTTAAAGGCTCCAGAGGCGATCCTGGCAGTTACAGGCTGGAAAGCCTAACTTCAGTACCAGGCAAATTGGTTGAAACTATAGTAAAGGACAGAATTATCAGACACATAGATGAACATAATATGTTAGGGAAGATCAACATGGCTTTTGTAAAGGGAAATACGCCTTACCAATTTATTAGAATTCTTTGAAAAGGTCGACCAACAAGTGGACAAGGATGATGCAGTGGATATAGTATCAGAGGGGTAGCTGTGTTAGTCTGGATCTGTAAAAAGCGACAAAGAGTCCTGTGGCACCTTATAGATTAACAGACATATTGGAGCATAAGCTTTCATGGGTGAATACCCACTTCGTCGGATGAATGCAGTGGATATAGTGTACTTGGATTTTCAGAAAGCCCTTGACAAGATCCCTCACCAGAAGGTCTTAAGCAAACTAGGCAGTAATGTGATAGGAGAAGACCTTCACCCTTATCTTTTAACCAGTTATTGATCCATGAAACACAGGGTAGGAATAAATGGTCAGTTTTCACAGTGGAGAGAGGTAAAGAGTGGGGTCACCCAAGAATCTGCACTATCACCTGTGCTGTTCAACCTATTCATAAATGATCTGGAAAAAGGGGTAAATAGTGAGCAAAATTTGCAGACGATTCAAATTTCTCAAGATAGTTAAGTCCAAAGCTGCCTCCAAAGAATTACAAAGTGATCTCACAAAACGGCAAATGAAATTCAATGTTGACGAATGCAAGGAAAATATAATTCAAATTATATATACAAAATAACGGGGTCTAAGTTAGCTGTCCCCACTCAAGAAAGAGATCTTGAAGTCATCATGTAGAACTCTGAAAACAGCTTTTTTGACTGGTGCTGCAAATTGAGCAGATAACAATGTTAGGAACCATTAAGAAAGGGATAGATGATAAGACAGAAAATATCATAATAAACACTGCTGTATAAATCCATGGTATGGTCACACCTTGAGTCAGGCTAGTTCAACACAGACTTTCTACCTGGATTAATACTTGTATCAGACTGTGTGCTATGAGTTAGCAAACATAGACCCACAGTGAGAGTGACATTGCTCTCTCCAAACGTGCAAGCAGCTTCTGTGGCTTCTTGGAGAAGTGTTCCAGTGCTAGAATATATAGGGCAGCTGATTAGGTTGATTACTCCATAGTGGAAGAGTCCAGATCTAATGCTAATTTTGGTAGGGCTGTCTTGCAATCATTGTTTAGGTTGACTACTAGAACCCATCTCCTGTAGTCTGTCACTGCTTGTGAGTCACCAACAGAGGAATAGTTATGGTCAGGCGCTTGAAGAAGAAGAAGAAATGTTTATTTACTGTGATGATCTGGTGGGATTCCCAGAACTGTGAACCACTGTTACCCCTTGCAGCCTTAGTAAGTGAGAGCTTTGGTACTGCTAAGCTGTGTGTCAGCTCCTGCCACTCCTCCTTGTCTGCCTTGCCAGCAAATTCTCCAGAACTCTGCCAGTGCAAATCTTGCCTAGCAGGTAACAATCAGTGAATCCCAAATGCTGAATTCCTCCATGACTTCTTTCTCTCCAGTGTTCAGATCCTCTTCCTCTAGCACCCACAAAATCTTATCGAGTGTGCTGCTCCTTTAAAAAGACAGTGCACAGCAATTTAGTAACTTCACTGGGGTTGACAAATCCTACATTTCAATCAAAACCTGAGCTGGTTTATGGTAAGAATAAAATAAGTTTATTAACAAAAGGACATAAGTTTAAGTGATACCAAATATAAGGAACAAGGATAGAAATGGTTACAAACAAAGGTAAAAAAAATATGCTTCTTAGACTAAAATTTAACTTAGCAAACTAGAGTCTTTTATTCAAAGAAGGTTTTTCTCACTATAGTCTTTCTTCCGACATGGCTGGCTAGACCATTAGCCAGGGTTGAAAAGACAGAGTTTGAAGAGCTTGGTTTCTTTGGCTCCATAGGTGAAGGATAACTTAGGGCTTTGCTCCTCCTCTTTTTATAGTCCAGTAAAATGCAGGGCCACCCAGAGGATTCACGAGGCCTGGGGCAAAGCGGGGGAGCTGCAGCGCTTGTACTCACCTGGCGGCGGTCTGGGTCTTCGGCGGCATTTCGGCGGCGGGGGACCCTTCAGTTGCTCTGCATCTTCGGCAGCACTGAAGGGCCCTGCTGCCGCCGAAATGCCGCCGAAAACCTGGACCGCTGCCGGGCCAAGGCTCGCAGGGCCTTTGCGGGACCTGGGGCAAATTGCCCCACTTGCCGCCCCCGCTGGGTGGCCCTGGTAAAATGTGAAATGTATTCTCCTGAGATGTGTTCCCAGATCAAGTTCCTTTCCCCTGCTAGGAATAGATGCCAGGCTGGTTGGTGTAGGCTTCATGCTGGTTCTTCCCCTGCGGTTGCTTTTTACAATGCAAGTGATGTCCTGGCAGTCTCCTACACCCATTGTCTTTCTTGCCCTCTCTGGCTTGATTTATAAAGGAGACGCACTCGAGAAAACACAACCAAATTCCTGTGTCTAGAGGGGGGTAATTTATGCCCTGCCTGCCACACATTTTACTAACATAATTTTCAGCACGTATTTGTAATTGTCTGTACATACACCATGCAATAATATTAATAAGCCAGTGTGTTACCAATTCACATTTGATACCTTGCATGACACCTGGTCAGGTCAGTTGAGGCTCACTGCTAGATAGCAGGGAGCCCCTTGGCTTCTGGAATAGGGTTGTTCTTTAGGTCATACTTACCTTTACAGTATTCTGTATTGATGAAGGGACTGAGGGCGATTGCAGGTACCCCCCAGGTCCTCAGCTGGAGGCATCAGGATACTCATGGCTCAAGCATGACACTCAACAGACACTATTGGTCAAAATAATCTATACTTGAGCACATGAGTCACATGGGCACTGAGACTGGATCGTGCATCTTGAAGAACCACAGTTCCAGTAAGATAAGTAATTGTTTCTTCCTCATGTTGATACATGTCTGCTATGAGAAGCAGGTTGAACATAAGAACGGCAATATTGGGTCAGACCAATGGTCCATCTAGCCCAGTATCCTGTCTTCTGACAGTGGCCAGTGCCAGGTGCTTCAGAGGAAATGAATAGAACAGGTCATCATTAAGTGATCCATCCCCTGTCACCCATTCCCAGCTTCTGGTAAACAGAGGCTAGGGACACCATCCCTACCCATCCTGGCTAATAGCTGTTAATGGACCTATCCTCCATGAATTTATCTAGTTCTTTTTTGAACTCTGTTATAGTCTTGGCCTTCACCACATCCTCAGGCAAAGAGTTCTATAGGTTGACTCTGCATTGTGCAAAGAAGTACTTCCTTTTCTTTGGTTTAAATCTGCTGCCTATTATTTTCATTGGGTGACCCCTAGTTCTTGTGTTATGAGAAGGAGTAAATAACACTTCTTGATTTACTTTCTCCACACCAGTCATGATTTATAGACCTCTATCATATCCCCCTTAGTTGTCTCTTTTCCAAGTCCCAGTCTTATTAATCTCTCCTCATATGGAAGCTGTTCCATACCATTAATCATTTTTTTGCCCTTTTCTGTACCTTTTCCAATTCCAATATATATTTTTTGAGATGGACGACGACATCTGCACACAGTATTCAAGATGTGGGCATACCATGGATTTATATCGAGGCTATGTGATTTTTCTGTCTTATTATCTATCCCTTTCCTAATGATTCCCAACATTGTTAGTTTTTTTTGACTGCTGCTGCACATTGAGTGGATGTTTTCAGAGAACTATCCACAATGACTCCAAGGTCTTGCTTGAGTGGTAACAGCTAATTTAGATCCCATCATTTTATATGTATAGTTGGGATTATGTTTTCCAATGTGCATTACTTTGCATTTATCAACATTGAATTTCATCTGCAATTTTGTTGCACAATCACCCAGTTTTGTGAGATCCTTTTGTAACTCTTCAGAGTCTGCTTTGGACTTCACTATCTTAAGTAGTTTTGTATCATCTGCAAATTTTGTCACCTCACTGTTTACCCCTTTTTCCAGATCACTTATGAATATGTTGAATAGGACTAGTTCCAGAACAGACCCCTGGGGGACACCACCATTTACCTCTCTCCATTCTGAAAACTGACCATTTATTCCTTACGTTGGTTTCCTATCTTTTAACCATGAGAGGACCTTCCCTCTTATCCCATGACAGCTTACTTTGCTTAAAAGCCTTTGGTGAGAGACCTTGTCAAAGGCTTTTTGAAAATCCAAGTACATTATATCCACTGGACTCTTAGGTTGACCCTGAGCCGTACTGTAGATATTTTTGCAACATTGCATTTTAGAACATTCTGTTTCAAAAGATATAGAGACTTAGTGAGCTGTCTTCTGCCACAAGGACACTATTTATGAGATGTATATTTTAGTAAGATTTATCTGTAAGTGATCTGACTATATGAGAAAACCAGTGGAAAGGGTTTCAAATGTACTGTGTGTGTATGTTTGTGTTTTTTTGTTATTGAGGTAATGACTAAAGGTCCCACGCAGAATCAGAGGACCTTCGTGCTGCATAAACATATAAACCAATCCCTGCTATGAAAATGAAATAGATTTTTGAATTAGAAAACATCAAGCTAAAGAATTTAAGAATATTGAAAACACTTTTTCTTTTCCAAAGGAGAGATGGTAACGTTCTTCCTTGCCTTCCCCCGTTCTTTTTTTATTATATTTTTGTTCTGATATACTGTCATAGAGCTGAAGTGTGTGTGTGTGTGTGTGTGTGTGTGTGTGTATAAAATATAAAAAATCAGCTTCTTATGGGCGCCTTCCATTCAAAGAGTATAGATGGAAGTGGCCAGGCTATGTCAGTCTAGATAGATTATAATCAGTATATCAAATAACATGCTTCCCTATAGCCAAACTGTTGCAGAAAGATCAAAGGAAGATTGGGTTATCCAACTGTATAAAGTACTGCAATTGTTTTCTAACAGTTTTTGTACGTGGCGCTCTCTCCTTTCTTCATTCCTCCCAATTGAAGGTTAGTTCTTCTTTTCTAGAATGGAAGGGGGGAACTCATCAAAATATTTCATCTGTCTTTTTCATTTTTAAGTCAGTGTAGAGAGGGACTAATGCAGCTGTACAGTATCTGACATGTGTTGCCTATAAAAGCAGCCCTATTAGAAAAAGGTCAGTTATTTAACTAGTAAAGTTAAAAAGATACAGTAACTCTTATAACTAGCAATTTTAATCATAGCTTTTCCCCTCCCATTTTGAATTCAATTTTCTGTTTAAGTATTGCAATCTTCTGTTAATGTGGTATGATTACATCAACCCTGGGTTAAAGGGTGCAGCTCCAACTGAAGTCCGAGGGATGCCCTTTGCTGTGTGCCCTGATATCAGAAATGAAATTGGCACGAAGAGTATTTCATGCCAATCCTAATTTCCTAACTTCATGCAGCTTTTAGCTAACTTTCTTATTTTCAGAAAATCCCTTCCAGCCTTCTTGACATAGTATTGCACTATTAACAAATGCTATGAATTTCTCCAGAGAAGATGTCACATTTCATTATGCTGTGGTCACTGTTGCTTAGTGGCTCACTGTACTTACCTCATAGACCCATCCCCCTGGGAGTTACTCAGGAATGAGTCAAAAATAGTTTCTCCTTTTTCAAGGACTGATTTTTTCAAGAAACAATCATTTATGGTATAAAGCAATTTTTACTGCCAAACCAGGACTGGATGTGCTGGTAAACCAGTTTATTTTGAGGTTGTTAAAGTTCTCCCACAGTTACTGTTCCAGAAGAGTTTGTTACCTCTTTGACCTTTCCCAGCATTTAAATAAGCCTGCCAATGCTACAGCTTTTCATCCTGGGCCTTGTCTACATGTACAGCAGTGCAGTGGTGCAGTTGCACTGGTGCAGCTGTGCTGCTGTAACACTTAGGGCTGGTCTACACTGCCAAGTTTTTTTGCCAAAAGGCAGCTTTTGGGGATGACACAGCAGAGGTGTACGCACTGCAAAGCCACTTTTTGCGACGAAACTCCTCAGTTGCAGCGCTGTGATAAAACCACCTCGACGAGAGCGATAAGGCTTTTTGCACAAAGGTTTGATCAGCAAAGTGCCAGTCTAAACACTTCGCTTGCTTTTATCGCTGTAAGTGGCCTCCGGAGATGACCCACGATGCCTGCGGTGATCGCTCTACTCATTCGGTCTGAGAGCTGGCTGGGGAGCAGTTATAGACTCATAGACTTTAAGGTCAGAAGGGACCATTATGATCATCTAACTGATCTCCCGCATGATGCAGGCCACAAAAGCTGACCCACCCACTCCTGGAATAATTCTCTCCCTTGACTCAGCTGTTGAAGTCCCCAAATCATGATTTAAAGACTTCAAGTCGCAGAGAATCCTCCAGCAAGCGACCCCTGCCCAGCAAGCGACCCCTGCCCCATGCTGCGGAGGAAGGCGAAAAACCTCCAGGGCCTCTGCCAATTTACCCTGGAGGAAAATTTCCTTCCCGACCCCAAATATGGCAATCAGCTGAACCCCGAGCATGCAGGCAAGATTCTCCAGCCAGACCCTCTGGAAAAAGTTCTCTGTAGTAACTTTTAATATCCCATCATTGACCATTGTTACTAATTACCAGCGATGGCAGTTGCTACCCAGTTCTCTGTTGCTTTCAACAAGAGAGACCTACAATGTGCTAGCGAGGCCCGTGTGCGAGGTGAGGATTCCAGAACCATGTGCCCCCCATTCAGAGGTGACTGCTGCCCAGAGGACCCCCCCATTCCACACCTATCATCCCTCCATTTCCTGGCATCTAGCCTCCAGTTCCTGGCTGCCCCTCTTACCTTAGGAGTATTCATGAGGAGGGGGGAGTGCTGATGACCTCCCCTCCAGTCTGTGGCTAGTTCTCCATCTTCAGAGGGCTGCTAATCAGGCCATCGCCGCCCCACCCCCCACCCACTGAGAGCACTAGAATATTCAGGGGAAGGCACATGATCATTCCTACAGCCTGACTGAGTTTTGCCAGATCCAGCCCTTCCAGCCCACGGGAAACTCCTTCCCATTGAAGGGGATAGGGTCGCCTGGCCATGTGATGGAGAAACCTGTTGGTTGGGGGAAGATGGAGGTTTGGTTATTGAATAGGGGACAGTTAGGGATTTTGGTACCTGGGGAAGGTGAGAGAGGCAGTTCATTAGATTTCAGAACTGACACCCCATTGAGATGACTGAAGCCGATCACATCTCTCAAGTTGTTCCAGGCTGTGTTCAAGTTCGGGCAGGCAATATTGCATCTGTGTACAGTCAGGCTGGGTTTGGAAGTTGTCCTCTGAAAGCATCTGCACTAGAAACATAGGGTGGAACTATGCAGGCTTATATCACCTGAGGATCTTGTCACATATAAAATATTAGAGTTCACATTCCCAAGCACAATTTGAAAGCAAAGGGTGGAGTCTGTGGCAAATCCCATGGGAATGGAAGTATGAAGTACAGGAAGCTGTGTATATAGTACTTCTCTTCCTCCTTTGTTGCCTAACCTACAGGAGCAGCACCAGAGTTTTTGCCACCCTAGCATTCGGCGGCGCATTCGGCGGAGGGGGTCCTTCCTCTGAGCATTCGGTGGCGGAGGTCCTTCTGCTCCGTGTCTTCAGTGCACTTCAGCAGTGGGTCCCGGAGTGAGTGAAGGACCCGCCGCTGAATTTCCGCAGAAGACCTGGAGTGGAAGGACCCCCCACCGCCGAATTTCCGCCGAGGAGGGCAAAATGCTGCCCCCCCAAATCCTGCCACCCTAGGCGACTGCCTAGGGTCGCCTAGTGAAAGCACCGGCCCTGCTAACCTACCTTTCCTATATTAGGTAGCTACCACTGTAGTTAAGGCTGTTTAAGGGTTTCCAATTTAACCCCTTGTTTTCAGATGCTTATAAACTTCCAAAGTGTTTTTTTTTTTCTTTTTTTTTTTTCACATTTCAGTTTGAAATTTCCCAGGCTTGGCCCCTGCCTGAGGGCAAATTTTAGTTGGAAAATTTGAACAAAAATGGTTCAGACGTTTATGCAGTGTGGTGGGGAAACCCTTTATTTATATATCTGCTTTTCTGAGGCTGAGCAGCTGTGGAAAGGATTGAGTGTAGCAAGCTGAAATTAGTGGTGGAAACAGTCCTCATGGCGAAACATGCTTGAGTGTTCTGGTGACCATTGTTCTTTGACTGAGTTATGAACAATGTTTCATATATGAGTAGTGCAAACGATACATCTTTTCTCTTTTTAGAGCTCTTTGGAATAAAGATAGTCTTACATACATACACAGTAAAGCCTAACTTATCTACATATTGAATTATATGGGTCCTGATCCAAGGCTTATTGAAGTCAATGGGAATCTTTCTATTAACTTCAATGGCCTTTGGTCTGGGCCCATAATAAATTATATACAGTGAAATGATTTAGGCCGTGAAGGCAAGGACTCCTCTGGGATCCTATCTTATAAAATGCACAAGGAAGCAAGGGTTCTCATTCACATGGACGCCTTCTAAGGCAAAAGCTGGTCAGCTCCTAAGATTCATAGGTGGGAGGATGATCTGCCTTGGAACCTGACAAGGTTATGAGAGGCAGTATGTTCCGGCAGTGCCTAGCCCAACAGTTCCAACCCTGAAACTTCCTCTTTGTTTTTCGTTTTTTAATACATAATTTAAGTTTCTAGGAAATCACACTGAAGTATGTGGTTACTTATACACGTTGACCTCCTGTCGACCAGCTGGTAACAAAATCTGGATCTTTATTTTTGCAAAGATGCTTTTTGCCCTCTTGAGCCAGGGCTTGCAAGTCCATCTGTATCAGGAATTGCAAGAATGGAACTTCATCTTTCTAGGCTTTCACCACTTGATGGTGTAATGAGGTCAGGATGCTGCCTGAGACCAAGAGAGAAGATTGCCCAAATAACATGACCCTGAGGCACTTTTTTCAGTGCAAAGCTTTTCAAAGGGACACTATCAAATAGTCTTACGCTAAAATTTTAGTTTGTGATGTGAGAGAGAGAAGTGGGGAGATAATGTTGATACAAGAGTGCAGAGCCGGTTTTAGGAAACGCGAGGCCTGATTCAAATAGTTTCAACGGGGCCCCGGCAGGGATGACTCACCTGGCGGCGCTCCGGGTCTTCGGCAGCAGTGAAGGACCCGCCACCGAAATGCCGCCGAAGACCCGGAGCGAGTGAAGGACCCGCTGAAATGCCACCGAAGATCCGAAGCGCCGCTGGGTGAGTAAAAATTAAAAAGGCACCTAAGTTAGGCGCTCTTCTTTAGGGGGCGGGGCCCTCTTAGGCGCGGGGCCCAATTCGGGGGGAATCGGCCTAAAGCTGGCCTTGCAAGAGTGGAGTAAATAGCATAATGGTCACAGCTCTGGCTCATATGGCTCTTTTACAGGTAAAGTGTGGCTCATGGAGCCCCCATGGTGCACCCCCCCAATCTCCACCTACCAGACTGGGGGAGGGGGAACTCAGGGCTTCTGCTCTGTGGTAGGGTGGTGGGGCTAGGAGCTTCTGCCTTGAGGGGAGGTGAGTCTTGGGGCAGAAGCCCCGAGCCCCGGCAGACGTGCCCCCCTGGGCTGAAGCCCCGGCAGAGGTATCCAGCTCTTGAACATCTGAAGATGATCGTATGTGGCTCGAAGGGTCAGTAAGTTTGGCCACCCCTGCTATAGTACAACAATTAGCCTGCCAGAAAGAATAGAATGTTGCGAAGCAAGGAATGTGGCTAATCTCAGATGTCCATGCAATGCAAGGGGATTTACAAAATATAATACAAATAGAAATATTTTCATAATTAAAAATAAAAGTCAGTGAAAATTATCTTTGAGGGATTCCGCTGAAATGTTGCGAATTCAGATGAAGCAGCTTTATGCTCTGGGAACTAGAAACTGATCAGAAATCAACATGATATAAACTGATAAATTCCACTTTTATTTTGCTGTTCAAGCCAAGTGACATCTTCAACAAAACTCTGCATACTTGATAAAACAACTAATTTAATAAACATTGCTTGATCTTGGTTAGTAATGCACCTTATTTTCAGTGTCTCCCTAACAGTTAGCTTATTGTTTCTTCATTGAGTGAACTGCTGCTGTTTCAGTGATGCTTTTGCTAATACCATGCAGTTAGTTTTATCCTGTTTCACTTGCACAACACACACTCTGAATGCACAAATCAATAGGCAGGACACGGACAATGTTGCCTACTTGAGAAAGTCTTCCCTCTTTTGTCAATATTGTGTATGTATGTGTGTGCTCAGTTGCGCTTGTTCTCTCTCTCTCCTCCCCCCACCCCCCCGGGAGGCCTCAGGTGAGAAAGCAAAGATACTTGCTGCAAACTCTTCATCTCTTATTACACAAAAGAATTTGAACTCAATTTGCCTGCACCACTGGGTGTTATATCTAGGAAATGCGTTCCCGCGCTAAGGGCCAGATTGTGGAGCCCTGATTCATGCTGGTGCAAAGTTACTCACACGAGTTGTCACATCGAAGCTGTGTGTGAATAAGAGCTCTGCATTCTGGCTTGAAGTAGCTGTAATACAGGCCAAATATAAAAGGATCAAACTTTATTCATTTTTCAGTTAGCTATAACAGACAGCAAACAACCAGCATATCAGAATGGTCTTAGTGCACATGTGCAAATGATGTGCATCAGCAAATGGACGTTACCTCGTAAGTAATGTAGTTTGCCTCATTTTGCCTGCATAGAATGATCCTTCTTTGGTTATATTCTATCTCACATTGTATTGCTAATGTTGATGCAGTCTGCTGAACTGGCTTTGACAGTTTGCCACATTTAGGGTTGGGAGGAAATTTCCCCCCAGGTCAGATTGACAGAGACCCTGGGGGTTTTCTACCTTCCTCTGTAGCATGAAGCATGGGTCACTTGCAGGTTTAAACTAGTCTAAATGGTGGATTGAGTCTCTGTAACTTGAAGTCTTTAAATCATGATTTGAGGATTTCAGTAACTCAGCTACAGGATATGGGTCTATTACAGGAGTGGGTGGGCAAGGTTCTGTGGCCTCGGCCTGCAATGCGCAGGTCAGACTAGATGATCATGATGATCCCTTCCAGCCTCAAAGTCTATGAATTGGTATATGAAGTCCCACGAAAACACTCTTAATTTCTTGTTTGGGAGTAGAGAATGGGTTGTGTAATTCTACAGTCCCGTCCAAAGCCTATGGTACAGTTTCCTTGTGTTTCAGTCAAATCAGTGACAATGCCTTGTTTTCTTACATTATTCAATGTTCCTATTTGTATAATAAATACTTTGATATGAAATAACATTTTAAATTACTTCTTTCTGCCTTTTTTCTTCTCCTCCGCCCAGTTGTCTTTTCCAAAATCTTTCTGGAGTAGATTTTGTTCAAAGTGTTACAAGAATATCTTCAGCCCAAACCCAGCCAGAGGGAATACAGACATGGAAAATCTCATAAATTATGGCAAGCGGCTGATGCTGTAGCCAGTTGCTTCCATGAATTGTAAGATTATTTTTTTTTGTTTAGATAGTAGCTATTTTTATTTGTTTTGGAAAGTCTAGTATGGTGTTGGAATCTGACATTATTTCTAAATCATATTTCAATCAGTTAAGAAATGTCTAATATATGAAAGGTTTTTTAGTTTCTAACCTAAGGAAACAGAATTACCGTAAAAGGGCATGGTCAACATAAAATGCATGAATTAACAAAATCTTTATCATTGTCCCTAAATATCACTTTATATTACTAAAGCTGAAAACTTTGTCTAATTACTCTTCCCCATTTAAACTGTCTGTTTCAACTGTACAGGTGGCTCAGCTTGGCCAATGAAGGCTTGTCATCAGTCCTGCTATTTGCGGCATCATTCTTGTTTTTCTGGTGTCCCACAAGCATAATCTTGGGTCCCAAAAGCAGTTTCAAAGTGGGTTAAGCTACACAGAGGCAAGACACTCTTCCTCTAGCATAAGTGTCTCCACACATGGAGTCATTCAGAAACAGCAATCACACTTTAAATTCACAGTTCCAGAATAACTTTCAAGTGTAGACCAACCCTTAGTCACATCTGTAAAGTAAATTATTTTGCTCTTGCAGGACTGTTGCCTTCAACTTGTTGCATACCAAAGAGAGACAGTTGGCCCATTGATATTGTTGAGAGCCATTTGCTCTTCATCAGGGAAAGCTTTATTAAATGGTTGGTCAGCATTAGCAATTGTAAACAGGATCTGTAAGGTATGCCTCAAGTTCTCACTGGGTTATGCTCAAATTTTCCGTTAAAGATCAAACAAACCTCATCTTCAATCAAAAGAGTTTAACTGAAATGTTCTGGGCAAATCTACTGCATAACTTAGTGGTAATTTCTACGACGTTGTTCACCTCCTGTAAACAAACAGCAATGGAGAGCAGGTAATCATGGGGGAAGTTGCAGGTGTTTGGGTATGTAAATGAATTTCAGACTATGGACTACTCACAGACTTTTTCGTGTGATTATTTGCTATTCAGTATTTGTTTTTTCGACTTGTATGATGGGTCAATGAAGTTCCATTGTATTGTAATTTCCAGTGACAATTCATGTTCTTGCACAAACAAACCTATTTATGCAAATACAAGCCTTGGACAGCTATTATATGAAAACCTCCACATGTTTGTGAACAGCACATAGAAGATTGATGTGAATACCATCACACTGAGGTGGAGGCAAGCTAGATTAGCTAAGCCTGTCCATTATCAGGAATATTTCTGCTGCTAAAGACTTCACAGTTGCTGTGGTGGAGGCCAAGACACCTTTCTTCACCTTCTACACAGACATGGTAGAAGGCTTCAAGCACTATTCTGTGTTGTCATGTGTCAGACTTGATAGAAGATTCCTGCCCTTGGTGCTCATGTCTCCCCTCTTGTTTTTGCTGTTGCTGATTGTCCATGAATCATGATGATCTGTTAGATTGAATCTGAGAGAGAGGATATTTGGAGGCTACTTCATTGACTGTTGATTATAAGGCACCCCAGCTATGATCTAGTAGGAGGGAATCAGTTGTCTGGATAGGGATTTTTGTTGCTGTTTTTTCTTAAGCAGTGATGACAGTGACAACTAAAACACACCACTGGAGATGCACGGGGTCCATTCGCCTGAGACGGTGGACCATGAAAACGGCTCTTGTCCCCACAGGAAAGGCGTGCCCCAGTTCTAAACAAGAGAGGGTAGTGAATAGGTCATTGCAAGGCTGACACTTCCACTTCCAACCCAGCACTCTGATCCTACCTCCAAATCTATGATATCCAGACTGTGGCCGGTTGTATCTGTTAAGCTAGAAACCACTTAGGAAAATCCGATGGTTGTCATAACAGCCCTGAAATTTGTAGTTACTCAGAATCTTTCTTACAGGTTTTCCAAGAAATAATGACTAATCAGTGATTGGTGCTTGTTCATCACATCCTGCCAGCTGTTTTGAGGTTAAACATACAGCCAAGCACTTGAAACTCTCATAAGAACCAGGAGTCTTGTCACCACACACTGCTTCTATTGCCTTCTTAGGCTATGTCTACACTACAGCCTATGTCAGCAAAGCTTATGTCAGTGTGGTGTGAATAAGCCACCCCCCAGAGCAACATACGTTTCACCAACATAAGCACGCGTGTGCACAGCGCTATGTTGGTGGGAGAGCTTCTCTTGCTGATGTAGGTTCTGCTGTTTGTGGAGGATAGCTCTCAGTACTGCTGCTTCGCTGTGGTGTTCCATGTATAGACATACCCTTAATCTCAAACACCATGGTTGGCCAGTGAACCAGCTGTTGGGGGAGACTAGCCCCCAGTCCCTCCCCTTCTGCCTGAGGCCCCTCCCCTTTCTCTCTTCTTTTGCTCCCCCCCCGCAGGAGCTCAGAGGCCCCCCACCTGCAGCCCCCCCGAGTACTCCCAGCCCTGGAGCTCTGGGTGGAACCCCAACCCCAGCACCGGACGGCGTGGTCCCAGCACCCTGGGCAGGAGGCGCGGCCCGGCCCCACCGCCAGTGCCCCAAGTCCCTGAGGCATGCCAGCATGCCCCAGCACTAGCCAGCCTGGGCTACAGAAAAGTGGGAACCGGGAAGGAACTGCAGGAAGGGGCCTAGGGGCGTGGGCAGGGCCATGCCAGACTGTTTGGGGCAGCACAGCTTCCCCCAGCCTATGATACCCACCGCCCATGTCAAACACAAAGAAATTGTTGCCAGACTGAGTGCACTTCCCAACTCTTCCTTTGAGCTATGAATTGCCTGCAGGGGAAATTTTTAGCTTCCCAAATTTTGAGCTCCGTTAGAATCATTTTTGCTTGATGTGGGGTGTGGGACTGAGAAGATTCCTTGCGTTTGTTAGACTGTAATTATGGGACTGTGAAATGTATCACATGACTGATGGGTATGGAAATTAATTCCATGCCACTAAAACAAACAGCTTTCACTGTGCTTGTCAGACTAGTGATTTCAACCACACTTGTGACACTGCAGTTTTTTTAAATAAATCTTAAATTTCCAAGAAATTGGAAAGCTGATCATGAGCTGCACAGAAAGCTTCAGTCTGTAGCTTCCAGTGAGTGTCAGGGATGGACCATTATAGGTCTACTGGATGGGCCAGTATTGCACTTCATTAAACCACTAGCTTACTTAGGATGAAAGCATTTTTTTTTCATGCAAACGGTATGCGATATATGTTTGATTAATTCCCAGGATGCTATAACAATGAAGTTTAGGGGTTGAGACATTAAGGGATCAGAGTGCATTGCTGTGAAATTTCATGTTAAAAGAAATCAGCTATGTTTATAAAATGTCTAAACGTGTTGTTATGGTTAGGAGAATACACAAGAAGCCTTTGTTGAAATGTAAATGTTGTGTGAGTTATTACCACAGCGTGTTGTCTGAGTGCATTCCTGTAATGACACAGACACCAGCAGTCAAATTAATGCAATTGTGGCAAAAGGCTATTAGTGTTTTATTTAATTTTATTCCTAGGGATTTCTGTGGCCCTCTCTCTTCCCTCTCTCTCTCTTTTTTTTAAACCAGTTCCATCCAGTGTTGGAGGCTGGTGGCTGATGCCTTCTGTGATGAATGTCATTATGATACAGCTACTTGGGGAAGTCCTTGTTCAGTGTGGTGTCTTGCAGCACACCCTATGGGTGATGAGATTGGGGATAAGTCTCCTTTGTAATAATGGGCCTTTCACTGAGAATACCCTTCCCTCTACTGTCCCAGGAGGAAATGTGAGCTCTGACAGCACAGCAGTGACAATTGGAATGAAGCAAGGATGGTGAGGCGCGTAGGGAGATTGTTCCTGAGGTACAGCAAATGGGCCCCTGCCCATTCTGAGTGTGGAAGATGAGGTTGAGTTGGCCCCAGAATTCAACTTGCAGCTAATGCAAAGTGTGGAACACTAGTGTGGTGTGTTCATGGCCATTGGCTCTGCTGAAGACAGAGGCAGACTGAGAGATCATGAGATGCTGTACTGCCAATGAGCAGGATACTTGTGAACTCCCATTGGAATCCTTCTAAAACCCTCCTTTTTGGTTGCCTGATTAACCCCAGAAATAGCCTGCTAAACTTCTGTGTAATCCTTTGTAAAGCTTTAAGGAGGACAGTTCTTTCAAATTTTGATTTCAAATTTTGCATCTCTCAAATAGTGGGAGCAGATCAAGAATGCAGCGAAGGTGGTAGAGCAATGAAGATGGCAAAATGCAACAATACGGTCACCAAAATCTGACCACAAACTACCTTAAATCTGAGTGTAATAAAAGATAGTAAGTTGTCAAGGATCAAAATGTCTTTACTGGCCTCCTTAGACTAACTCAGTGGTTCTCAACCAGGGGTACACATATGTCTGGGGATACACAGAGGTCTTCCAGGGGGTACATCAACTCATCTAGATATTTGCGTAGTTTTACAACAGGCTACATAAAAAGCAGTGGTTAAGTCAGTACAAACTAAAATTTCATACAGACAATGACTTGTTTATAATGCTCTATGTACTATACGCTGAAACAGAAGTGCAATATTTATTTTCCAAATGATTTATTTTATAATTATGTGGTAAAAATGAGAAAATAAGCAATTTTTCAGTAACTGTGCTGTGACAGTTTTGTATTTTTATGTCTGATTTTGTAAGCAAGTAGTTTTTAAGTGAGGTGAAATTTGAGGATACGCAAGACAAATCAGACTCCTGAAAGGAGTACAGTAGTCTGGAAAGGTTCAGAGCCACTGGACTAACTAACTGAAAGTGTGTAGCTGGATTTCCAGGTTATCAACACCTGAATAGGCTCAAACCAAGTTGCCTACTTAGATGATAAAGCTTAAACTGCAAACCCCAAAGTACAGATGTGCCAATGTGAAGTTGGAACCTGCCTTAACTGATTGAAAACAAAACACAAGAACAGCCCTGCTGAAGGAAGCGTCTGTAAATGATGCCGTGTATGTTATGTAAACAACCTGGAAGTTTACAACACATTAAATCAACTGACAACCTCATTAGACTCTAGGGATAACCAGGATTGTTGTTGTTTGTTTGAATTTTTACAAAAAATATAAAAGCGGCACCTTTCCTAGGGTCTGTGAAATGTTTTCACTTTTTCTTTGAAACCAGAGTATCATCTGTTCAAATGAATACTTTGTAGCCTGTCCACTGTTTTATTAATGGGCTTGTATATAAAGTGTAAATATATTAAAAATGAGAAACCTTGCCCAATATTTTGTTGTTAATCCTACTATTAAGTGGGCATTGGTTAAATTTATTCTGTTAAAATTATACGTATTACAGCAAGCCAAGGCTTGGCAATAAGAAAGTGCTGTAGTAACACAGATAAACTGCAATGGTTTATGAATTCAGTGCCTTCCAATGAACAGCAGAGGGCACAAATTCTCTAGAAGTTGGCCTTGTCCCTAGTCTTTGTCAGTAGGAATGTGCTAAAAACATTTAGACAAATCTAAATGAATCAAGCTTTGAAGAGTGAAAAATAAAGCTTAAATGGAAATGTAAGGGGAAATTGAGGATGGTGATGTTTCATATATATACACACACTCTTATATTCTAGATAGTACATAAAATTGTGTGTCTATGCATGTGTGGGTATGTGTATATTACTAATGTCTGTAGATTTTGTTTCATACATACATACATGATGACGTGGTGTAAATGTCTTAGTAGGAATTTCATGACTGCATTCCTCATGAGTGATGAAGCCACAAGTGAATTATGCAGGTCATGCTAAGTGAGTGCTAATCAAAGCTTTATACCACAACATGCTGTTTTTTGTATATAACACGTGATTTAGAAATATATTGGAGAGTTTTAAATATGTTTATTTGGACTATTTCTTGCGTCTCTTCACCTGCAGAACTAGGTGTCTTTGCTACCAGGAGCCTGTGCTCAAGTCCCATTGACTTCAGTGGGTCTTAAACACATTCTTAAAGTTAAGCAGGAGCTGAAATGCTTTGCCAAACTAGGGGCTTAGTCCCTATCTTGGGGACCCTCCAGATCTAGAAGCAATTATGTGTTCCCCTCTGCAGAGCTAGAAACCTCTCCTCTCTGACGGCATAAAGCCCTGGTTCAAGCTGTGCAGTGCTGTGAATCTTGGAATGGGAATAATTGGAAAGCATGAGCTCACTGAGGTATTGTGACAATAAGTATATTAGCTAAGGTGCTCAGATACCATGGTATTGAGGGCTATATATGTAGCTAAGTGACAGACACCATCTATACTCTGGTTGCTCCCAAATGTGCAAGAGATTGACCTTCAGGGCCCATAGAAGATTGTAAGCTCTTGAGGGCAAGAACAGTCTTAAACTAGGTGTTTGTACAGTGTCTAGCACAATATTTATGACCTTGATGAGGCCCTTTAGGTGCTATTGTAATATTAATAATTCAGGCTATTTTGGACCAAAGAGCTTATGGATTCCACAGTAGAGCCACTTACTGAGAGAGCTTTGCTGGCAGCTTTCTCCTATATGTACCAAGAGAGCTCCAGTGCCATCGCCTTTGCTGATCTCAACTGTAATGGGATGGTGGAAGGAAAAATGTAGTCTTTTCTGGCAGGCAGAGTCATGGGCGGCTATTTAGGACTTTATAGGTCAGAACCACCACATTGAACTCTCCCCAGAAGCCAGCTAACAAGCAGTACAGCTCATGGGAGGCTGATGTCACTTACTCCTGGCAAGGCACTCCACTCTGGAAGTGGGCAGCTACATTCTGCCCCAGTTTCAGCTTCCCAAATGATTTAAGGTGTAGTTTCATGTAGAAGGCATTGCAATAGTTTAACGACAAAGGAATGGATGAAGATTGCAAAGAAAGCTGTTCTGACCATAGCTGCTGGTCTTCTAAACCAACAGCTGCTTCTAACCAGACCTCAGACTCCGAATGGCAGGTGCACATCTTCAGTCAAGGAGGTAAATACAATCTCCAACATAACTTCAGGTTGTTTCGCCATACCTATCAAAACCTGTTGTATTCTGATTAGTACGCAACCCCCTGAAAATCTGAGCTCCAAATCCTTCTTAAATCACAAATCCTCCTAGTCCTTTTGTACCCATGTAAAAAATCACCATGAAATTAGTTTTTGTAAGCTGTATCAACACCATTAATTAAATCTGTTATTAGCTATTGCTTATCTTTGTATTCGAGAGGTGTCTGGGAGCGGAATGATTTGGATAATGGAAGTGGGGACTGAGGGGTGTTGGGACAGCTGCAAAGAGTTTACCTGTGCTATGCATGACTCTAATCTATTGTAGTAGCCGTGGTTCTTCACTTTCATAAGGCCTAAGTTCGTTCAGATAGAACGGTGTGTGCGTGTGTGTGTGCGTGCGCATGCACGCGTCACATAACCATACACTATGATAAAATGGGAAATCTAGTAAGAAACACAAAAGTAACTGTTTCTGAGACCACACAGGTATCTAGAAGGCAGCAATGTTTGAAAAGGATAAAGAGACAAAGTGGAAGTGGAATGTTGGGCATTTAACCTGCTCTCCCCCAAAACAAAACAGACAAACCCACAGTATTCATAAGTTTATTTAAATGGAGAGAAGTTGAGCTTTCTGGAGCAGCAGAGATTAAAGTAGGTGAGCTTCATCCAGCATCCAATACATAAGATGCTGATCTTTTGAAGTTAGTGTGATTATGGTCAGAAAAGTGACTGTAAAAAGGCTGCCTTATCTGTTTTATGAGCAGATTTGTTAATGTCAACAGTGGAGTCACTCCTATTAATCAATAATACATGTGAATTTTAATGAGTAGTTCTTCTGTTTCGAAGAGCCACCTCCTTTGTGTACTCCAAGCACCCTGGTCCTTTTATAACCTTTTAGAGGCCACTTCTAGTTGTATTATGATTTACTGGAGGAAGAAATCCATTATCTAAGAGTATAGATTACTGCTCCGTATGCCTGTTTAACCATGGAAGAGGTGTCTGGTAGAGTAATGGGTTCTGTTGGTTATTTGAGGAGAAAAATGCAAGTCCTGCTTGGAGTTTTAATTGTCCAGATGCCCTGATTCTGTATGGTGCTGGGTAATCTCAGTTTTCATTTCATGACCAGTATCAAGCTGTGTGTGTGTGTCTGTGTGTCTGTGTGTGTGTGTGTGAAGGAAGAGAGCTAGGAAAATGTTGCGTCTTTAAAATAAAGTTTTGTCATTTTATGTCCTTTAAAGGTTTTTTTTTTTCTGTTCTATGTACTTGACCATTTTAAAAACTAAGCCCAAACCCATCTTCCACAAAGCCTTCTAGGGTTGATTCCTTCCCTGACTTTCCAGCTCTCTTGCAATGAGAATGTTGGCTTGTGTTTTCCATTTGTCTGAGTTAGACGATAAACTGCTTGGAGTAAAGGCCTAATCTACACTACATGTCTGTGAAGCACTTTATCAATAGTCATACCATTAGTGCTCTCAATCAACGATCAATAATAATTTTACTTGGTGCTTAATGTATATATTTACATACAAAAGGCACATGCAGATACCAGCTTGTTGCAATATTTAGTAAGTATCCATTTTCTTTCTTTCTTTTATACATTACATACATTCAGAAAAACCTACCACATACTTTTCTATCAACAGAGGCTGCAGCCATTTCAACTATAGATAAGGGTATAATCCTACATAGAAACAGTGGGCTAATTCAGAGTCAGTGACACTGGTGTAACTTTGGAGCAGTGCTGCTGAAGTCAATGGAATTACTTTGAATTTACATGGAGGTCAGAGTTTGTTCCACTCCTTTTAAATAAGATAAATATCTTGAGAGGAGGAACTCCCCAATGGTTTAACACCACTCTTTGGCCTTTCTCCAAAGAATAGCCATCTTTTACTGCTGCTTATTTGATTTCCATTGACTTCAGTAGGCTTTGAATCAGGCCCTATAAGCACAATTTCCTTATTATTAGCCGCTGTACATTGCTTAACACTGCTTGCTCTACTATTCAATTGGCCAGGCGCAATCTGGTGCTGTCAGACCTCAGGAAAATCATTGGCGATTCCATTTGGGCAGTAGGAGATTGTAACGTAACTGGGTTACGGCTACACTAGAGAGTTTACGGCTGTGAGCTCTGTAATGTAACCGCTCTAAGCTGTCGCTTAACTACTCCAGCCTTGCGAGTCGTGATAGCTATGTCGGCGGGCGAAACTCTCCTGCTGACCTAGCGCTGTCTATGCCGGCACTTAGGTCAGTGTAACTTACATTGCTGAGGGAGGGTGGTTTTTCCACACTCCTGACATAAGTTATACTGCAGTAAGTGCTAGCCTGTAGACATAGCCTCAGGGATGTGCTTCTATAAGGGGTAACAATGTTTCTCCTCAATATCTTTTGCCTTGCCAATTCACACATGCGGTTCTA
The DNA here is from genome assembly GCF_011386835.1 of Chrysemys picta bellii. Taxonomy (NCBI): domain Eukaryota; kingdom Metazoa; phylum Chordata; order Testudines; family Emydidae; genus Chrysemys; species Chrysemys picta. The sequence continues at coordinate 124,977,570 of NC_088793.1, read as the reverse complement.
ACCTACATATGTTAAATAATAGTAATAAAATCAGCGCTTCATTCATTGAAAGGCATATTTTTCACCAGCGTGGTAGGACGTTAACTTTGGTAAAGGCAGACTTCTTCTATTATTGGTGTCCATGTATTTATCCCTGGGTCTCTGAGAATAGACTGGATAATTCTAGCTATAGACTGACTAGCAATGAATTATTATTATTTATTGTACAATGCCTTAGATGGGCGTAGCACTTCACAAAACTGTGAGCATCCCTGTCCTGGAGAATTTTGGTTGTAAGTTATGACCTCAAATTATGATTCAGGCTTTTATATGGATGTTGATAAGAAAATTAGAGGTAAATGTGTATAAACACCTCAGTCCATCCCTGTGGGTACAACAGCTGTATTTTGATATATTGTGCTAGGACCACTGTCCTGTAAAAAGATGCATCAGTGGGAATGGTGGTGTGCTGGCAAATTGTCATTACTGGCACTGTGATGTTTGTAACTTGGAAATGCCCTCTTGCCTTTCCACCCCAAAGTCATGTATAGGTATCAAAAACTGAGTGGTGGTTACAGCTCCTGCACTGACAGTTGTTTGGCTTTTAAACTACTGAGAATAGCTAGGACAGGGCTAACACTTCTGCTTTCCCTCAGGGCCAGAGTCTTCCTGAAGATGCACGTGAAATGCTTGTTGAATTCTGCTTCGCGGGAAGTTGTGTGCAAATATCTCAGGATGAAATTTTCCCTTAAAGTTTGACCTGAACTGTTGCAGGGACTGGAGAAATAAAGGACAACAGAAATGGAAAAAATTGAGTTAGATTATATAAACTCCATCCCATTGCAAGGATGGGACATATTATTTCATGATCGGGGCTGCATCAGATATTGAAGTTATACTACACTTGATTTTAGCCAGTAGTACTCAAGGAATAAAGACAGGAGACCAGGAAGCAAAATATAATTTGTTTTGGAATAATTCATCCATGTCTGTGAGAGTTCATGGGCCAAATGTTGCTCTTTGATTCACACCCACCCACAATTTCCATTGAGGTTGGTGGAGTGGCACCCAGTTTGACCTCAAACATGTAGTTTCTTATCCCTGGTGCTTTCACTTATTTTCTTATTTGGTAATTACAGATGCTTCCGGTAATTGCAGATACTCCTCTTTATTCCCCCATTGAAAAGGCTAAATCTCTGCTTTCCATGGCATCCTAATTAAACCTGTCTCTCTCTCTCCCTCCCCTAAAACCATAGAAATCAATTTTACCATGACGCTGAAGATGGACTGTTCATGGAAATGAACAGCAATACATTGTGGGGAGAGAGGAGGTGGGGGTGGGAGGGATAATGGGATTTCCCTGACCTGGTGCAAACAGGATTTCACTGTACCCAGATTTTCCATTTTATTGTCAGTGTACATGATTATTGCTTAGTGATACGATAACGTTATAGCATTTAATCAAAGGTTCCCAGCATATGGGAACTTATTAGGTTTTGTGCATTTTTTAGAGAGAGCTCTCTGAATGCCAAAATAAATGTCTGATTTCATTATCCTTCGGGAGGAGAGCCTGCCACGTTCTCCCTCAGGGGCAGGGAGGGTCTTTGCACTGTGCTATAATCTTTGTTGACTCTGAGTCCAGCAGCAGGGTTTTGGAGAGTGATAATATGCAGTACTGTACCTTGCTCTGGTAACTGCCAAGAGAAGCACAAAGACTCTGTCCTATAAACAAGACCTGAGATGCAATTTCTCTCTTTCTCTCAGCCAGTTCTACAGCTTCGGGGCTATTTCTTCCATCAGGCAACAGCGATGAGGAAATATTTTTGCACCTTGTACAGTCGGTATTAAAAAGCTTGGAAATACCAGTTTTCTTCATATTCAGTTGTTTCTGTTTGTTAAATCATGATGTCTTCATAGTAAGCAAACCTTACGAAAATGTCATAAATCCTTTACATATTTAGCAGTTGTTGGCGGATTTATTCTCTGTAGGAAGTTATATAACACATGGTACAATTTAGTGCCTGTCTTGTGTGCTCAGTGAACCCCAGACATGTTTAATATTTCTCTCTCTGAGGTTTAGCAGCATATAAATAACATTTAATAAACAGCCTTGAACTTTAAACAAGCGTAGTCAGGCTTACCACGTCTGCCCAAATTTCATGTTTTAAGTACATTAATAAAACCCTGGCAGGATTGATTAAATCTAGCAGTATTTCCTATTATAAATAAGTTAAATGTCTCTTCTAGCAGCACCATTTGCACTGCCACGGTTACATTGTGGCACTTGCATTATAGACCCTTACTTTCAAGAATGGATAATTCTGCCATCATACTTCACTGTGTGTTTAAACTTGGTGCCTAAAGTTTCTCCCCAAGATCTAATTTTTTCCCCAAAACTATTTTGAAAAATGGTTCGTCCTTAAAGTAATTAAAGTGGAAATAGAGTAGGAAAAGAGGGACTCAATGCTTTTATTTTTCTGTGGTCTTATAACTATGAAAGCCACCATAGTTTTTTTTTTTTTTTTTTTTAAACAGGAATGTGCAAGCCATATTCTAGAATCCCTTCGTATTTTGCGAATAGAAATCTTTTTTAAAAAACCCAGTTAAAATGTTGTTTGGTCTAGAAAATGTTGTTATTGGATGCATGCAGCACCTTTTAATAGTCTTAAATTTCAGAACATTTTTTTCTAATGTGGAGGAGTAGTGGGGTGGTATCAGGCATGGGAAGAAGCAAGAATCAGGAGGACACATGCACTTGGTAGGGAGAGGCAAGGAAAATCAATTGGTAATGATAAAAGCTAAGTTAATTGAAGCAAGTGGCAATGGTCAGTAGGTTGATGGTGGAATCTGTAGTCTTGGAGTGGCTGGTGTTGGTGCGATAAAGCTGGTGACTTCTCTACCTCCCACAGTAGCTCAGGTTCCTGCACAGAAGTGGTAGTGAATTCTGCCTCTAGGCCCAGGAGGCTGCTATCAGGGAGGTGGGATGTTTTGATGAAGTAGCTTCATCCCCCTTGGGGTGGTTTCTTTTGCTGTTTTTTCTAGTGGTCCATCAGTATAGTTTGAAATGTCTCGAGGAATGGGGCTTGCACCACTTACCTTGGTAAGACTATTCATAGTATGTGCAGGGGTCTCAAATTGCTTTGAGTAAAATCGTGCAAGCTGCTGTTACCAAACATAATCACTTCCAGATTTCTGACCTGTTTTGCAGTGCAACATGCTGTACCTCAGACCTCTTATTTCTCAATGCGGTGGTTAATGGGAGCTACGTGAATGCCGAGAGGAGATAAAGCCTGTTGTGCTTTATATTTTCTGCTTGTTAATTGGAGGGCAGAAGTGCCAATCCAGATTTCAAAATGGTGGACTTAAGTGCTGAAAAGTATCAGAGCTGTTCCCAGTTTCATTTAATTTGATCCACCCACTGATTTGAATAGAGATTTGTGGGTAATTTTGGAGGGGAGAAAAGGGTATTCTAGCTCAAAAATCCCCTCTTCCTTCCTTCCTTCAGGAGAAAATTGAAGTCTGTAATTTTCACTGGATCCCAAGTGGTGAGAAGTCCTATTACCCAGCCATAGTAGTGAAGTGTTACTAAAAGCCGTCCTTGTGTTTCCTGTGATTGAAAAACCCAGAGGAACTTTCAGGGACCAGTTCTCTAGAAATGCACTGGCTAAGTAATGTTCTAAAACAGTTTGTGCTCAGATTCAGAGGGCACTTAGTTGGCAGGTGCAACCATTAAGACGACGTGAAACTGGCTACTGGGTCTTAGCCCGGGACTAGTCAGCAGAGTGCCCACTGATCTTTGCTCTGCTAGCTTTGCCTAAGATGACGCAGAATTAACAGAGCACTGAAGGATGCAGCTAGCCATAGACACCTCCATTCCTACAGTAAATTCAGAACTACCATAAACAGGTGGAGAACACATCCAAGATCTCTTGGCTGCAAATTTTTCAGACCCCCATACCAATGTTGCTGCAGGGTCCACTTGCTCTATCTTCAGTATTAACTGAAGATGGCCCTTTTTAGGACTTTTTAAGGCAACCTCCCACCCTTCAGATCTGTGGGGCTGTAGGGACAAGAAGTAGGGGGAATGGTGAAGCTAGTTTAAAGGAGGAAAAGAAAGTGTAAACCACCTGTGGGATGGTGCTATTCATTGTGAAATGGCTGATGTTTCACCATGGTAGTGAGTGAGCTAGCTTTCTGTCTGTAAAATGCTTTGATGTCCTTTAGGATGACCTGAAAAAATAATATGACTAGAGACGGTCAGGAAATTTTTAAATTTAAAAAAAATTTGACTTAAAAATTGGTTCTTTTTTCTTGTGAACTTTTGTGTAAAATTCATCTCATCTTTCAACCATCTCTAAATGCAAATCAAACGTTGCACTAATAGTGAGTGGTGAAGATCAGGAGAAAGGGAGTCGTAAGAATGTTTCATTGTTTTATAGTACTATGGATGTGCACAGACCTTTAAGATCCCTGGGGCAGGGACCATCTTTTTGTTCTGTATTTGTATAGTGCTTAGTACACTAAGCACTAGTGTATTAGTACAGTGGGGGCCTGGTCCATGACTGAGGCTCCCAGAGGCCAGTAAGGCACGACAGCAGGATTTGTGATCGAATACTGTAAAACAGGGGATGCAAACAAAGTAACAAAGTCCGAGGTAAGAGAACATCACCACTAGTTACATTGCCTTCGCAGTTCTAGGAAACAGCTGATATCTCTGACTTGGGTGTTTAAAACTAGACACCTAGATCCACATTCAGGGAGCGTCTATTCCACAGCTGAAGGAATGATTGCAGCAAGCACAGGCATACTTGTAGTGGCTTTAATCTAGATAGCTCAGGTAACAATAATAGCAAAGACGTGGTGGCACGGAGTTCATCACAGGCTAGGGGGGACCCTGGGGATGTACTTGGATGTACATCTACACCTCCCATGGACGGCTACAGGACTTGCGGGTGCTCAGCACCCCTGAAAATCACACCACACCTACTTCAGGCACCCAAGCTGAAAAAGGGGCCTGACCCTCAGTCTCCTGTCTTCAGAAATGGGGATAAATACTTTGGAAACTGCAAAGCACTAAGTGCGTATGTGCATGGTGGAGGAGTTTGGGGGAGATGGGGCATGAATGAATTGGGCAGTGGGGAAGGTGAGGGGGAAAAATAACTCAGAATTCCCTTAGTTGTGGGTTTAAATCTCAGACTTAATTTGCATCTGTATCCCAGTCATAATGTTCCATTCATAAAGCTTTTTTCATTGAAGATAGAGAATAATGAATGGGCTAGAAGGATTAATAAGGGGAAAGAAATCCACCAAGAATGTTGCTGAGAATCTGAATTGAGTGGCGCTACTGCAGAGTGGTTTACAATGTCATTTGAACCCCATGATTAAGCTGGCTCCAGGTAACTCAGTGCAGGTCTGTTTTTCATTTCCCAAGATATATTGACTCAGTCTGGAAAGTTTAAAATAATTAAAATCACTTTCTGTATTTGTGCGGCAAAAATTATAGAAACTCTTTCAATGCTGTGGTTACTCTACAATTAAAGTGACTTTCAGATGCCTCAGTCAGTGAGTTTGGGGGAAAAAGAGAGGTCTCGAAATGGCCCTGCAAGATCTGAATTTCATCAAAGACTGAGTGTTCGGATCTGTGACAGACTGCTGGGAGCTGCAGGTAATGAAGGGAAGTGAGATACTAATCAAAGTAAAGCCCTGAATTCAGGGAGAGGAAATAACCATTAACATCAAAGGACAGACAGATGTGGGGAGGCCGCGGGAGGGAGATAGAAATGGGGAAATGAGGCCGAGTCTAGCTATGGGCGGAGGATAGGAGAGGCACACATCAGAAGGAGGGACTTGGAACATCATCTGAAGATGCTGCCAGGGAGAATTTGAGGGAAGTCCAGCCAAAGAAGGAAGGGTAACATGAGGGAAGCCCAAGTAGGATTAGTAGGAGCAAAGTAGCTGGTGGGGACCATCTCACAGGGGAGCTCAAGATGCTTCTGGGAATTCTATTAAGTTCTGAGCATGGGATTTCATGATGATTCCAGGAGTGCCTTTATTACTTCTCATCTCCAGCTTTGGGGAGAATAACTGCCCCAGTCAGAATATGAAGGAATGAGGGGACAAATCATTGCCTTGTGCCAAGAAAACCCACAAAGAAACAAGATATGAAAAAAGATTCTCTTGAAAACTCTTGTCTGTGGCTAAGTTAGAGAAGCAAGAGACAAACACTGTGTATGTGCAGTAGTTGAAAATTGAAGGGGAAACACAAATGTGTGTTTATTTAAAGTAGTCATTTCTCACTGTGGTTGGGCAGACCAAATTTTGGGTGACTACGGCTCCCATAAACAGGTATTTTACACTATATTTTCTATACCATCTGTTTACGACTAATGGAGGTACCCTTGGGAGAGGCTTCAGTAAAGAGGGAAAAACTTCCAAAGGTTGCAATTATTTTTTTTAAACTATCTAAATGCCAATATAAAACTCAATGTGTTGGCATGCCATCTATTTACGTAGTTTAACTGATGGAGCAAAAACCTTTACCTAAATTAGCACAGCTTTGTTGGATTTTCCCCCCCCCCCCACCTCCTTCCATTGGTGGAGAAAGAGGAAATATAGACTTTGTCTATATGAGGAAATTGACTGACATAGCTTCAGTAGCTGTTCCTCTATAGTTATTCCAGAATAGCTCCCGGTGTGGGGACACACTATTCCAGAATAAAAGTCACTTTTATAGCTCTTTTAAAATATCCAACGGCAGGAGGCAGGACACTAGATGGGGATGGCTCTGAGTTACTACAGAGAATTCTTTCCCAGATATCTGCCTGCGGGGTCTTGCCCGCATGCTAAGTGTCTAACTGATCACCATATTGGGGTCGGGAAGGAATTTCCTCCCAAGTCAGAATGGTGGAGGCCCTGGGGGGTTTTCACCTTCCTCTGCAGCGTGGGGCATGGGTCCCTTGCAGGTTTAAACTAGTGTAAATGGTAAATTCGCTGTAACTTGAAGTCTTTAAACGATGATTTGAGGACTTCAGTGACTCAGCCAGAGGTTGGGGGCTATTACAGGAGTGGGTGGATGAGGTTCTATGGCCTGCCGTGGGCAGTCAGACTAGATGATCATGATAGTTCCTTCTGACCTTAAAGTCTATGAGCTCTAGTGGAATAACTTATTCTGCTGGAGCTGTGCTGATCAGTTTCTCCATGTAAGGCCTTAATCTGTATGGTGCATTGCTGCAGCAGCACAGGGATATTTGATGTTGTTCATTGAGGACTCCTGTAAGCAGGGCCGGCTCCAGGCACCAGCTTACCAAGCAGGTGCTTGGGGCGGCCACTTCGGAGAGGGGCGGCAGGTCCAGCTGTTCGGCGGCAATTCGGCGGACGGTCCCTCACTCCTGCTCGGAGCGAAGGACCTCCCGCCGAATTGCCACCGCAAATCACGATCACGATCGCGGCTTTTTGTTTGTTTGTTTTGTTTGGCTGCTTGGGAGCCAGCCCTGCCTGTAAGATACATATTAACAAATAGTACACAAGAATTTACCATGACAGTAGGGGATCATTCCACCCCCCATTGAAGCATCTGTAACTACTATTTCAGGTTACAATTGCTGCTACTGAGTAAACTTAAGTTAGGCTCTTTAAATCCATGCTTGGGCACTGAAATGAAAGTGGTCTGTGTTTTTGTTTATAGACATACTAAACACCGGGTGTTCTGGCTGGGGGTGTGGGCTCTGGTGTGGGGCCAGGGATGAGGGATTTGGGGTACAGGAGGGGGCTCCGGGTTGGGGCTGAGGGGTTCAGAGTGTGGGATCAGGGCTGCGGCAGGGGGTTGGGGTGTGGGATGGTGAGGGATCCGGCTGGGGGTGTGTGTTCTGGGGTGGGTCTGGGGAATGAGGGTTTGGGGTGTAGAAGGGTACTCCAGGCTGGGACCAAGGGATTCAGAGGGCGGGAGGGGAATTAGGGCTGGGGCAAGGGGTTGGGGTGTGGGAGGGGGTCAGGGGTGCAGGCTCTGGGCAGCGCTTATCTCAAGCAGCTCCCGGAAGCAGCAGCATGTCCCACTCTGGCTCCTATGCAAGGCGTGGCCAGGAGGCTCTGCACGCTATCCTGTCTACAGGCGCCGCCCCCGCAGCTCCCATTGGCTGTGGTTCCTGGCCAATGGGAGCTGCGGAACCGGCGGTTGGGGCAGGGGCAGTGCGCGGAGCCCTCTGGCTGCCCCTAAGCCTAGGTGCCGGAGGGGGGATATGGCGCTGCCTCTGGGAGCTGCGCGGAGTCACGACAGGAAGGGACCCTGCCTTAGCCCCGTTGCCTTGCAGACCGGACTTTTAACAGCCTGGTCAGTGGTGCTGACCGGAGTTGCCAGGGTCCTTTTTCGACTGGACATTCCTTTCGAAAACCGGACAGCTGGCAACCCTATACCAGAAGCAGGGGTACTCAGCACCTCTGGAAACCAGGCCATTTTTGTTTATTTAATTTCCTAAATATGCATTTGGAGCCTAACTTTAGGCACTCAGGGTGAAATCCTGACCCCCGTTAAATGCAGTGGCAAAATTCTCATAGACTTCAATGGGACCAAGATTTCACTCTCGTATGTGAAAGTGTTGCCCAGGGTCTGTATCCAGGGGATTTTATCTACTTTTTTAATGAGCACAGACTAGATGATTCATTGTCTCTATCACAATGTCAGACCTTTAGCACATTGAGGGATAGCTGCATCTCTGTCCCCTTTCTAGTCTCTGAGTGCATCCCCTTAGGTATTGGGCCTCATGCACCTACCACCCCACCAGTAGACTTCTGCAGTTCTGCCACTCATAGGCTGGGCCCTGGCGAGCCCAGTCTATCAACTGTGCTTATCCAGCAGGACTGATGGAGTTTGGGTACCTGCCGTTCTTTCCTCTGGGAGTCTATGACCAGTGGTGTACAGTGATCAGACAGCCTACTTAAACCAAAGTATTCATTATTTATTTTGCAATAGGAACAAAGCATTAGAGAAAAAGGATTTTAAAACAGTCTACGAACATCTATTATCTAAAACCCTACCATCCTGTGAGGATAGCTGTTATGGGTGGAGATGTAGACCAGGAGTGGGCAAACTGTGGCCTGCGGGCCGGATCCGACCCACCAGCCATTTTAATCCGGCCCTTGAGCTCCCGCTGGGGACCGGGGCATGGGGCTTGCCCCCCTCCGGTGCTCCAGCCGGGGACCAGGGTCCAGGACTGTTCCACGGTCCCCCTCCAGCTCCTAGGTGAAGGGGCAGCCAGGGGGCTCTGCTCTGCATGCTGCCCCTGCCCCAAGCGCTGCCCCCGCAGTTCCCTTTGGCCAGGAACTGCGCCAAATGGTATCTGCAGGGGTGGTGCCTGCGGATGGGGCAACATGCAGAGCTGCCTGGCCGCTTCTCCTCATAGGAACCAGAGAAGGGACATGCCGCTACTTCTAGAAGCTGCTTGAGGTAAGCGCCGCCCAGAGCCTGCCCCACGAGCCTCCCCCCATGTCCCGGCCCCAGCCCTGATCCCCCTCCTGCACCCCAAACCTCTCATCCCCAGCCCCACCCTAGAGCTGACACCCCCAGCCGGAGCCCTCACCCCCCGATGCCCCAACTCCCTGCCCCAGCCCTGATCCCCCTCCTGCCCTCTGAATCCCTCGGTCCCAGCCCAGAGCACCCACCTGCACCCCAAATTCCTTATCTCCAGCCCCACCCCAGAGCCCACAACCCCAGCTGGAGCCCTCCCCCCTGCACCTCCCTCTGCGTCATCCCGGAGCCCCCTCCCGTACCCTGAACTCCTCATTTCTGGCCCCATCCCAGAGCCCACACCCCCAACCAGAGCCTTCACTCCCTCCTGCCCCCATTCCCAATTTTGTGAGTATTCATGGCGCGCCATACAATTTCTATTCCCAGATGTGGCCCTTGGGCCAAAAAGTTTGCCCACCCCTGATGTAGATGGTCTGGCCTAGTAATCAGAGCAGGAATCTGGTCTACGGGGCAGCATTATCTCCTGTAAATGTAAACAAACTTGTTTGTCTTAGTGATTGCTTGACCAAGAAGTAGGACTGAGTGGACTTGTAGGCTCTGAAGTTTTACATTGTATTGTTTTTGAGTGCAGTTATGTAACAAAAATATCTACATTTGTAAGTTGGACTTTCATGACAAAGAGATTGCACAACAGTACTTGTATGAGGTGAATTGAAAAATACCATTCCTTTTACAGTGCAAATATTTGTAATCAAAAATAATATACACTTTGATTTCAGTTACAACACAGAATACAATATATATGAAAATTTAGAAAAACATCCAAAATATTTAATAAATTTCAATTGGTATGCTATTGTTTAACAGTGCGATTAAAACTGCAGTTAATCACAATTAATTTTTTTTAATCACGGTTAATTTTTGTCTGATAATCGCGTGAGTTAACTGTGATTAATCGACAGCCCTAATTACTATTAATTAATTTTGAATTTCATCCTGCCTTTTGCCATTGTTTGTGTAATTAGCCCTGTTGCATTGGTCAGCAAGGTGACCTTCATTTCTGTTGGTACCAACCCTTCCCCCCATGAACTCCCCCATCACGAAAAAAATCTAATTACAAGCTTCATTGCAAGTCCATTTGCTCTGCATCATGTGTGTCAGTTCTGCAGGACACAGAGGCTTTTAATACTTCTCCTGCCAATTTCATCATCTCCCCGCCAGAAGTAACTACAGACATTGGATGCTGGGACAGAAATCCTGGATTGGGAGCATGGAGAGCCAATCTTTTGCAGACATTTGGTTTGATCCTAGCCCTCATGGAATAACCAAGGAATCTCTCCAATGTGAAGAACTGCATAATGGCTCTAGCAAGGGGTGGCTCTGGCTTTTTTGCCACCCCAAGCACGGCAGGCAGGCTGCCTTCGGCGGCATGCCTGCGGGAGGTCCGCCGGTCACGCGGCTTTGGCGTACCCACCGCCGAATTGCCGCCGAATCCGTGGGACCGGCCAACCTCCCACAGGCATGCTGCCGAAGGCTGCCTGAGTGCTGCCCTCGCAGGGACTGGCAGGGCGCCCCCCACGACTTGCTGCCCCAGGCACGCACTTGGAGCACTGGTGCCTGGAACCGCCACTGGCTCTAGCGCATGGAGTTGTACATCAGTCAACTCACTGCTTAGCCCTTGGAGTACACCGGGAAAGAGACTAGCCAAAAATAACCCGGGGTTGTCAGTGTAAAAACCTTCTGTTTGTTTTTAATCATATGCACACAACACGTAACTCTTCCAGGCATGCATTGTAGAGGAAAGTAGTTTTGTCGTTCTTTTTTTTTTAGTGAGACTTAGAATATTTTTACACCTAGATTTTGACCTGTTTAAATCCTTTTTAAATTAAAAAATACGGAATCTCCCACCCTGTAAGATTTGGTCTTTCAGTTGTCCTGGTGGGGTTTTCACACACTTCTGTGCAGGTGTCATAGTAAATCATTTATGATGTTTTTGGCTTTGTTTTCCAGCATAGCCAACTCTTTTCATTATGCCATTCAGCATTTTACATGGTCAAAGGTTGCAAAAATTGCCTTTGGGGGCTCCGTTTCCATTGTTAGTCACTTTTTGCTCTGATTGTATACATGAAAAGAGAGACTTGGCATCCATCCTCTTAACTCTGTCATAGAGGCAGTGAAAGCCCACCCTCCCAATTCCCCCGCCCATCAAAGCCACATTCAGATAGTTAGTAGAAGCAGTCTTTGAATGCTGAATGACAAGCCTGGCAAGTGGCTGTGCCAGTGTAAACATCAGCGGTTACATACTACAGTGACAACAGGGCTCTGCAGAGATAAGGCCCTCATGAATCCATTCCACTGCTCTGAGATACTTTTTCCACAAGGCCTCTGAGCAGCAAAGCAGTGGCACACATGGTATTTCATATTTAGATATGAGAAGCTAAGAGGAGGAGTGGTGTGAGGGAGGGAAAAGAGAGAGACAACAAAACAGCATTGGCTACTGTCCTGATGCAAGCCATGTCTTACTTTCCCCCTCCTGCTTCATTTCATTACAATGTTGTAGTTTGATTCATGAGCTTATTCTCATTTTACCGCTGAGCTGGGTGACTCAGAGGATGGGTTTGATAAAGGTTTCATTAGCTGAGATTAACGTCCATACGTATCTTGTGTTGTCCCCAAAAAACAACACCTTGCAGTTGTTTGAGTAGCAAGCGTCAATTAAGAGATACATGGTTGTGCTCCTGCCCCTGCTTCTGTTGCTGTAAAATGTGGGCTGGTTTCCCCAGATGCAGTTCAGAGCCACTGCATACCTCCTGATTAAATCTCAAATAAGTGCAGGCTTAGACGTAAACTGAAGCCTCCTCTACCATGTTAGGTGCTGTTGCTAGCGTCATGACTCTTACCTTAGTACTACGATTAGTAGTTGCATTAGTAGGAGCATTGCCAGCAGATTGAGGGAAGTGATTATTCCCCTCTATTCGGCACTGGTGAGGCCACATCTGGAGTATAGCGTCCAGTTTTGGGCCCCCCACTACAGAAAGGATGTGGACAAATTGGAGAGAGTCCAGTGGAGGGCAACGAAAATTATTAGAGGGCTGGAGCACATGACTTATGAGGAGAGGCTGAGGGAACTGGGCTTATTTAGTCTGCAGAAGAGAAGAGTGAGGTGGGATTTGATGGCAGCCTTCAACTACCTGAAGGGGTGGTCCCAAAGAGGATGGAGCCAGGCTGTTTTCAGTGGTGGCAGATGACAGAACAAGGAGCAATAGTCTCAAGTGGCAGTGAGGGAGGTCTAGGTTGGATATTAGGAAAAACTGTTTCACTAGAAGGGTGGTGAAGCACTGGAATGGGTTACCTAGGGAGGTGGTGGAATCTCCATCCTTAAAGGTTTTTAAGGCCCGGCTTGACAAAGCCCTGGCTGGGATGATTTAGTTGGGGTTGGTCCTGCTTTGAGCAGGGGGTTGGACTAGATGATCTACTGGAGTCTCTTCCAATAGTTCTATGATATGGTAACATTTCATTTTCAAGAGGAAATGGAAATATTGTGGCCTGGGAAGGACTGTTTTTTAATAGGCATTCTAATGACATCAGGAGCAGCTAAAGAATGAGGGCAGTGATTAGCAGCACCTAGCAGCCAAAGCCACCATTTCATGTTTTCAGTGTCACAGCACGAGCTCCGAGGGGAACGAGCATTTTGTTTGTAGAGAAAAGGATATTAGAATGGAGCACAACAAAGGTTTAAATCTTCTAGCGGAAGAGAGAATTTTAGATAGTATTTTAATCCTATTTCAAATCTCTAAAGTTTACTGATATTGGCTCCTAGAGCTGGGAAGGAAAAAAGTAATTGTTGGTCATTTAGAAAGTTTTTTAAAAAAAGGAGGGGGAGGGGAGCCAGGGTGGGAAGAGCTGGATAGCCCTGGGAATTGGTGATGGAATAAGGAGTCAGTTGCCCCTAGGTATCAGATTATTATTAATTTATTTATTTTAATATGGCCTAAATCAGCATTGGCTGAAAGTCAGTGCCATTCCAAGGCTGTTTGGCGGCCTGTATGAACTGTAGTAAGTGGACACTGGGACCACTTTCTGGTCTCTTAAATATGCTCCTTCCACGCCTTTTAGAGGAATAGTGACAGGGGAAACTTGTACCTGGTTTGTGAATAAAGTGAAGTCTTCACTGTCCACGACTGTCAATCCAGCACTTCTTCCTGGAAGTAGGAAAAGGCTTGCAGGGAATATATCTTTGTATCCAGTATGAAGTATAACAAGAACCGGGTCTGTGCAGGAACTAGGTGAGAAATGGGCCAGGCAGTAAACTGCAACCTGTGTTAACAGCGCATCGAGAGAAATAATATCACAGAGCAATCCAAAAAGAAGCAGGGCAAGAATACTGCAACAGTGATACAGAGCATGATTCAGCAAGAAAGGCGGCCTTTCCACTGTATATCATGAAGGGAAACAGTACAGCAGTAAATAGGACTATTCAATGATAAACAGCAATGTCCAATTGACACTGCAGAAAAAAATAATTTGGGCAGCAGTGCAAGAAATGGGTAATTTGAGGCAGAGTATTAACCATCAGAGCTATGCAGCAAGCCGTTGACCAAACAGCAGTCCAAATAAGCAGATATGTTTGTAATATAATAAGTGCAGCCGGAAATGTAAGAAAAGTAGGCCTATAGAGTAATTTATAATGAAATGAGATCACCAGGTGACCATAGAAGAAGAGCACAGGTAAAGCTTCTGTAGCCAAGTATCAAAAACAAATATGGGCAGATTTCTGAAGTATAGACAACAATATCACTAGTAGAACATCATAAAATGGAAACGGGAGGCAAATCCCTCCAATGACATAGGGTGGCAATGTTAGCAAGCATACAAACACGGCAGTATAGTTGTGTGCTAAAATCTGGGCCTCTACAATAGTTGACAGATCGATCAGGACAGAAATGATTCATTTGCTAACTGATGAGCAAACAGAATACTACTTGAATATCCTCTAACTCCATGGTGAGACTATGAGGGATTCTGGTGATTGTTTCCTACATCTTTGCTGTGATGCTGTGCTTCATTCTTTCCTCTTGGATGTTCTTAAATCATCAATAAGAACTGTATCAAATTCCGTGCTATCTAAAACTCACTCCTACAGTTTAAAAAAATGGAGGTAAGGGAAAATTGGCAGAGAATAACAAACAAAAGATTTTTACTCCAGTTTGTTCATGGGTAGTAAGTAGAGCTGGGGTCAAAAAATGCTGAAATTTTCAGTGGAGGAAAATCTAACTTCTTGTTTAAAAAAACAAAAATAATTTTTTTTTTGAGGAAAGCAAACATTTTTCATAGAAATGTTTTGTTTTGTCAAAAACCCAATTTTCCTTCAAAAATTGTCAACCAGCCCTGGTAATGAACAGGTTTTAATCAGTATGGTGGGACATTTCCCCTACCCAATGTTGCTACCTTTTGTGATTTTTATTGTGAGACTTGCATTATTTTTCTTAAAGCCCCACTGGAAACAAGAGCTTGCATGACAATATCTGCTTTTATTTTTTTTTAAATTACATTTCTAGCTCTCATGATTGCAGAGCAAAGCTAGAAAATGTGAAGCAAGTGCATCCTAAAGGCTCAGATGCCAGACGGCAAATTATTTTTTTTCTTGTTTGAGTAATGAATTGTATGTCATCCTGGTAAGAATATGGCAGTGCAAAACAAAGACAGACAGACAAGCCTATACTTAAACAAATGAGTGGTGTTGACATTAATAGACCTAGACTTCTTGAAACTGCTGACAAATGTTGAATGCCAGATCACTGAGCCATAAAAAAACCATTGCTCCTTTACTTAGCCTTTTTGATGAACGTATTATCTATGACTACAATGATAATCTAGATGCTTTCTGCTTACAAAGTGGTAACCCCTATCCTGTGCCGAATACAGTACAGAATGAAAGGCTCAGAGTATATTAGCCCCATCTATTACTGAGTGAACAGGAAGCACTTTGACTTGGTGCTATTAATTACTGTGCTGAAACTTAACATTAAATGTACACAATGTACAATGGCAAAAATTGATCTGTCAAACAACTTTGGTACTTGTTGATGTTTAATTTTTTTGTCTTTTCCTTCTGTGATGCATGGCTAGAAAGGGTTAAACATCCTGCAAAATAAATAACTTTCATAAAACATGTGGGGAGATACTGTTTGTATTTTTGTGTATTTACATATGTATGAGTAGGGTCGACAATGTAATCCACAGTCCCTGTCTATGCTGTATTCTGATAATTCAGAGGTCAAAAGAACATCCTATCATTTAAACAAATTGTAAACGGGATATCTCAGTATGCATCTCTATTTGAAATGTACTGTGAATGGTGGAGGAACAAGCAAATGGCCTTATGCTAATTCGTAGAGCTACATACCGGTGATGGACCTCCTCCAAAATCATCCTAATTACGTTTTGTTCCCTGAGGAAATCCCAACTTGTCAAAGAGGACATGAAATTGTATAAAAGATCCCTGGGTCCTGATTCTGTCATCTCAGAACTGCTTTGACTTCATCAGGGGAAGTTTGAGTCACAAGACTGAGGTCCCAGTTATGCTGGTACGCCCTGAATATGAGATTTGGACATTGGACTATAACCTATGAACTATTTCAGCAACTACGAAGCTCATCATTTCTGCTATGAATCTGAACCTCAATGAATTGAACTCATGTCTGTATGTATATTGATCTTTTAACCATACTCTCTTTCTCTCTCTTTCTCTTTTTTAAATAATTTCAGTTTAGTAAATAAGAATTGGCTGTAGCGTGTATTTGGGTAAGATTTGAAACATTCATTAACCTGGGAGGTAATGTGTCTGATTCTTTGGAATTAGTAGAACCTTTTATTTTATATGATGAAATAAGATTTACAAAAATTTTCATCATATTTGACATGGGTACCTGGATGGAGGCCTGAGGCTGGATCATTTTAAGGGAACTGTGTTGTTTGGACTTCTGAGTAACCAGTAAAGTAATAAAGAAGCTGTTTTATGCTGGCTTGGTGAATCTAAATATTGGAATATCCACCAGCTCTATGGGGGTTGTCTGCCCCATTTTTTGCAGTACACTGTAATTGAGTTACCATAGCTGGCCCCCACTGGGACACCGGTCATACCTTCTTTTTTCTCATCATTTCCATTTCTTTTCTTCTTTTCTTCATTTACATCCTTTTTTTTCCTCAGGATTGTCTGGTCCCATCATACAGGACAGCAAAACACTTATCCCTAAAATAAGTTGTTACTTTTTGTTTGCTTTGGGAGAATTAGTTTTTCTGAAATATGTATATAATTTTAAATGTAAATAAATTTAAGACCATGTTTCTGGTGAGAACATCTTTACTGACATGGATAGATTTTAAGGGCAGAAGGCCCATATGAAGGGTCCATTTCAACTTCCTTCATAACACAAGCCATAGAATTTCACCCAGTGATTCCTGCATCAAGCCTATAACTTCTGTTTGAGCTATAGCATATATTTCAGAAAGCTATCCAGGATTAATTTAAAGACTTCAAGTGATGAAGAATCCAGCCCGTCTCTCAGTAAGTTGTTGTAACGGGTTATTACATTCATTGTGGAAAATGTTGCATCTTCTCTCTAGTCTGAATTTGTCTAGCTTTAGCTTCCAACTATATAGATAGAGCTGGTCAGAAATTTTCTGATAGAAAGTTTTTTTCCAACAGAAAATGATGATTTGTCAAAACCGACACATTCCACAGGAGCTTGTCACTTTTACTTAACTTTGTGAAGGAAACACGCAGATTTCTCCTGCCTGGTTTCCTGCTCGCTTGCCCTCCCATCTCTTGGCTCCTTAACAACCTACCTGGTGGGCTGCTGGGGAGCTGGGACTTCCTGGGAACCCTGAACCCTCAGAAACCCACCTGGTAGGCTGCCGCAGAGTCCGTTCACCTAGGGCTTTCAGGTTCCTGGGGAACATATTTTGTTTTGGAAATACCAGAGCTTTGGCATATATTACAGAATTTCACTTCCGTGACATTTTTAAAGGTTTTGGTTTTTCATCCTAATTCAGGACAAAATTGTCTTCCAAAATCTTGACTTCTTTTGCAGAAGTAAAATTCACTTTGCTGCCCAGGGCTTTGTATAGATTAGAGCTGGTTCGAATTTCTGTTCTGTAGGCAATTCAGATGTTTTAAAAAAATTATTTTAGTTCCAAATTAGAACGAAAAGGTGAAATTTCCAGCACAAGAACTCCGAAAAATGTTGTATAGGAATCATTTAATCTTTTCTTTTTGATAATGGGGAAACACTATAGTATATATCTACATCTACATCTATATATCCTTCAATTTGAAACAAAATGATAAAGTCCAAACTGAAACATCTGGACCTTATTAAAACATTTCAGTTTTTCCCATCAAAAATTTTGTTGAATTGACATGTTCCAGAAGCAGAAAACTCTTCCATCAAAAAAAAAATGTGGCTATACAATCTGATGGATTGTATAGGAGGGAGGAGGTAATAGAAATTGGGTGTAGGGATAAGAGAAAGGACTGAAGTGTCAAAAGATTTCATTTTTTTTAACCGTAAGTAAAATCCATGTATCTGACTTCACACCTGTTTTCTTTGCTTTTTGCTATACATATTTTCCTTTCAGATACTTATTGCAATTTTTGTGCTTCAGCTGAAGGAAGCAAGAACAAGAGATGGCTTCTTTGTTGCTAGTAAAAAGCCTGAAAATTCCTGTTCTCTGATTGCTTAATAGTGGCTGTCAGGCAAAGTATAGGGATTTGGGTGCTATGTGGTTATTGAGGAATATCATGAGTGATTATGCAAATCGAACACCCACAACCAATTGTAAGGCAGGGTATTGCATATCTGGAGAAAAACTGAGAAGTTTGCATCAGTAACTCTGCTGCCTCCCTGCAGTCTCATTGACAGAGACAATTGCATTTGTCCAATAATAAACTTGTGTTATACTTTCTACTGGGTTTCATTCTTTTGCGGCGTATACTCTGATAACAAAATGGCTCTTTGGTTGTTAAAAGTGAAACAGTTTTGGCTTAGGTGATAGGTTCAAATTCACACTAAGTTGTCAGTCACTAAACATTGGTTCTGCACAATGCAATTCTGGTCTGGATCCAAATTTCAATGCTAAAAGTTGCTTGAATCCAGGATTTTGGCACAGCCCATTGTAGGGACAGGGTCTGGCTGCAAAGTTTGGATCAAGGTTCAGATTCCACCATGGTCTGTCCTTCCACAAAGTTCAGAAATATTCAGCCCTGGTGGGTTTGGTTCAGATCCAGGTCTAGCAAGGAGCAGAAGTTATAGGAATTTGATGCCTGTTTGGTGCCTTCTGTGAAATGAGTAGACCTTGGTGGACCACCTTGTGAGGTGTGCCCATCCCCAAAACCATCTCCCCCAGCTGGCATCCTTATTGGCAATCGCAGCAGAGAGGCCAGAGACTTGATGGGCATTGAGCCTGAACTACTGTCTCATCATCATCATAAGTGGTCCCTGGAGGATCAGGATTGAGGCACACTGATGGTGCACCTTGATACCAGACTAAGTGCTTTTTTTAAAATGTAGAGCTGCAGTTCTGTTACCCGGGCTATGGTAAAATAGAGGGCTTCAGTATTCAGAGCTGTCACCCACCTCCTTCTACCAGTACTAAAAAAAAAAATGTTTTAAAAAGACGTACTGAGATACCCTTTACCTAGAAAGCTGCACGGTGTGGATTTTGCAGTGTAAAGCACATGTCTTCCTGAACTGCCAGCCCGTAATTCAAGTCTGGTACATTACACTCCTTTGAAAATCCATTAGATCGTCACCCTGGATAAAATTTTCAAATACATCTAAGTGACTTAGGATCCTAAGTCCCATAGAAAGTTAATGTGACCTAGCCTCCTATGTGATTTATGCCCTCTATGACTTGCATCTTTTTTCTGAAAATGTATTTTAATGCTTCATTACTAGTTATAGGAGTGTTTGTGTTTGTTGTACTTGGGGTACATCTACACTACAGGGGGGAGTCGATTTAAGATACGCAAATTCAGCTACGTGAATAGCGTAGCTGAATTCGACGTATCGCAGCCGACTTACCCCGCTGTGAGGACGGCGGCAAAATCGACTTCTGCGGCTTTCTGTCGACGGCGCTTACTCCCACCTCCGCTGGTGGAGTAAGAGCGTCGATTCGGGGATCGATTGTCGCGTCCCAACGGGACGCGATAAATCGATCCCCGAGAGGTCGATTTCTACCCGCCGATTCAGGCGGGTAGTGTAGACCTAGCCTTGGTCTTGGTATGTGTTTCCTTTCTTATATCTGGTAAATATGCTAAAAATTCAGATTTTTCTTGGAAATAAACTTTTTGGTATCATATCTGGATCTTTTTATCTCTTGCATAAGTGCTTCTGAAAGAGAAACCCCAGTGGAAATCTGTGTCACTGGCAACACTAATGCTTTTTTGACCCAATTGTCCCATCCACTCCCTTAGACAAATGTTGAAGACTAAGACTGGAGTTATCTGAGCTAGGGTGAAGGGCACTCCAATATAAAATATGGCTTTATCCCCTCCTTTGCCCACCAGTCCTCCCATAGTTGCCTCACATACAGCTCTGTGGGCTGGGAGGAGGCAGGGTCCAAGGGTAGGAGGGCTGGGTTGAGGTTATGACCACTATTCAAGACAGTTTACTCCCTGTGTAACCTAATATGGACCCGGACAGCCTTATCTTATATCCATTCCCCCTCCACTGAGTAAACCTCTTGTGGATTACGGGCAGCAACCAGCAGAAAGTCATTGGAATCCTATACAGGGTTGGGGTGAAAGGAAGCAGTGCAGAGGGACAGGATCTCTACAGTTGTCCTGAGGTCTTTGTGGATCTTGGGATGTCCATGATTTGGAGGTGAACAACAAACTTCTCCATCCTCCCCAATGGAATAAGTAGGAGAAAATGCTGTAAGTCAAAAGGAAAGTTTCCTGCTGCCAGGCAGTTTTCCCCAGATGGGGACAATGTAACCCCTAATTAGGCAACTTTTTTCTTTGTTTGTTATTTTTATAGGAACAAAAACAAAAAGTACATTTGTGGTACAGAAATGCCCGATGCAACACAATTTGCTGCAATTAACTGGTACAGTATATAACCATTTAATACCCAAAGTTCATTAATGTGTATACCGTTAATATGTAATAACATGCCAAAATACTTTTGAGTTTCAATTCTAAACCATAGTAGGTAACCACCTTCATACTAAACTGTCAGAATGTAGTCTCCGAGCATTTGTAAACCATGTTCATCCATGAAAGCTTGCTAATCATTTTTAAATGTAATTATATTCTGAAAACATGCCTTCCAATGGTATCTGTTTGAACAGTACTCACTGAATACAAAATTGAGCCAATTTTGGATTTACGTCTTTACAAATCATTTGTGAACTACTTCTGGTGTTTGCAGATATACTTGGCTTTCAAAATACTTGATGACAGTTGCAAGCAAATAAATAAATAAAAAATGAGTAGCCTCGAGATAATGAGTGAAGTAGACAGTGTTGATATTTTGTATTGGTCCCTGTAATTTTCCTATCCTCCTACCCCCTTCCTTCCTGTACTGTTGCCAAGAGCGACACTCACGCTCTCCCCCTGAATGATAGAACAGTGACCAATCAATACAGTAATGTTCAAGAATCACAGGCTCCTTCTCTAGCTCCCCTACTGCCACACTGATATGTGACACAAAGCAAGTGTATATAAAGAGAGGAGGTGGGGCAAATCTATGTACTAGACATCAAATCCATGTATTCAAGCACTTAATCTAGAACACCTCTAAAGCTTTGCAAATTTGTGAATTCTCATAGACTTGAATATATTTGATCTCAGTCAGAGGCTTAGTATTAGCAAAATAGTCTTCATTCCCCCTCCCCTTAACTTAACTATAAAAGCTACAAAGAACTAGTTTGAATCTGTGTGATCAAGTGGATGGGTTGACAGAAGTTAGTAAAGATAATATATATCATTTGTAGTAGTCTGATGCATGGAGCTTCAAAAATGCTGCTTTCAGTGAAGAAGTGAAGGCTTAAATTAGGTTTTCTGAATTTGCAACAAATGTAAGCTAAGTGTAATAGATGTGAGCACTTTCTTCATGTTCTAGACCACATACTGCATGAGAATCCACTTTAAATGTGTGATCGTGATTCATACATCCTTTCAATCCCAAGGACTTTCTGCAGGAAAAAGCCAGATGTACTTACTAGTTTGATTTCTCCATTGCCACATCATGCCAGCTTTTGGGATCTAGAGAATCAAAATCCTCTCTTCTCCAGTGTCTAATTCTTACATTTGAATTAGTCATTCCAACTTAAGCTATCTCCCAAATGGGTTCAGTATCTTTTCTTTTTCAGCTAGCAGTAACAATACTAGCATTATTAAAGTTAAACTGTAATTCGAAAAGAAAAGATCCAAGTGTCCTTCTGGTGGACATGTTTTATCACCACTATGGTTTCTCTATTGTCTTCCAGTAAAAGTAGTAGATTGTGTTGCTTACATTCAAAGCTCTTCATGGTCTTTTTGCAGCTTCTCTCTTACAGCTTAACGCATAATATTGGTTGTCACTTTCAGTCTTCTGTTAATAATTTAGTTTTTCTGACATCTCACTGAGAGGAGCTGAGGTAGCTAGGCTCTTCCTTTGAAATTGTTTCTCTAAGGGTACTAGATTTAGGAATACATAGACATTTCATTGGTCATTGTGGAACGTGTACATTTTATTTTAAAATGTGCTGTTACTTAGCGCCTCTATTTTACTGTTTTGGAATGGAGTGCATTGATTCTCTATGGAGGGCACGACATCAGTCTGTTTTTACACTGCAGTATGTTTAGCATCATTTAGGAATTATTGCCATATTTTTATTTTAAATGGACCATGTGGCAATAGAATATCTTCTTTTATAAATGCAGAAACTCCTGTTGCAGAGTTTGACCATCACCCAACCAGTATCAGTGTTGACTATTCCATATCCACATCAGAGTGGGCTCTAATGTGTTTTAAACCCAGCCTAACCATCTTATGAGCACTGTTGATTTTTAGTAGTCTCCTCACTGGTATCATGGCCTCTTTGGTCTCCTCTTCCAAACAGGATGTCAGTCTTTTCATTGGTAGCTATTAGAGGGGCCTCTGGACTTTGACTCGTATTCTGGTTGTCTCTGGAGCTTGAAGGACGCTATGTGATTTTAATCATGAGTTGCAGGAGGTGAAATGGATGAGCTGGAAATTGGGGAGAAGATGGCTCATGAGTTACCTGGAGTGTGAATATTTTTGTACAGGGAGTTTATTCAAATATGCACAAGTGCAATGAATGAGGCCAAGAATTATTTGTCCTCAGCTGTAGAGCCCCACAGGAAGCAGATCAGCTTGTGGTTTGGATGCTAATGTTTCTGTGACTAATAATTGCACTGATGACACTTGAACAGTTTTCCCTGTAAACTTAATCTAAAAAATCATAAATCCCTGGCTTTCTAATAATACCTCATGATTAAAATGAAAAAACCCTTGAAAAATCAAATGTACATTTCCCTATTTATAGTATTTACTTTTTGTTTTTCTCTCAACTTTGACTCTGTGAATCCAACAGTCCATTTTGATTTCTTCTCATGCATTAGCACATGTGTTTTGGATGTCTGATTACAGGGGAATGTTTAATTCATTGGTTTCATTAAAACTTTCCTGTAAAACCCTTTTTCTTTTGCTTTCTGTGAAAAATTACATATTTTGTTTAAACCTCTTCACAGTGTCTCCTTAAAAAACTACTGTCCAGATCTGCCCAATGGCATGGAGCTGAGTGCAAATATACTACTACTTTCAAAGTGGCTGCCCAGTGGCATAACGTGAAACTAGATGACGATAAGATCTCTTTTTAATTTGATGACAGCACAGTCCATATCTGGTGCTCATGTCTCCTTCTGAGCACATATTCGCTGAAAGAGGTTAATTGAGTCTTTCAAGAAGGGATACTGTATGACGAGGTAACTTACGGTATCTAATGTGTGTAAACAATTGGATCATTTTGCCAATCTAATTATCTGGATGTTTTCTTCATCTAATCTAATGGCCCCTCCGTCCTGACATTCTTCTGAAATTCTTTAGTGCACATAACAATAAATTCTCTTGAGAGCAAGGTAAGGGTGGTTGGACAGAACTAAACTTGGAGGAGGCATGTTGTAACCAACTACCTTTGTGGGTGGCTTAAGTATAATAGAGAGGAATAAATGAATGGAAGTTCATTTGGTGGGGTGGCTCCAATTTCTAAAATATTTACTTTTCTACTTAAAAATATGTAACTACTATGTTGCATTACAGTGGTGTCTTCAAACTAGTAAATATATTAAAGGTTCATTTGCTTAGCGCTACACCTAACTGCATAAGGATAATTGATTTCAATGGTCCATGAACAGGACTTCTCATCTGGCTGTTCAATGCTCATGTGTATGAGTGGAATCATGCATTTGGATGTTTACTCTAGTGATGGTGGAGCCTTACCTAATTCTCTATTATGGACAATCTTTGTGCTATATGTTTACACCGCGCCTACCACAATGGGGCCCTGATCCAGGACTGGGGCTCCTACATGCTACTGCAATACAGAGAGAGGCTTGTACTACAACCATCATTGGGGTTTGCAGATATAAGGTTTTAGGTCTATTCCTTTTTCTCTCAAAAATTAAAGGAAACGGGGCTGGTAAAACTAATCTCTAGTAGGAAGGACAGACCTCCTGTTATACAAACTGTCTTCCTCCGGGTGACATTTCTCTTTCTTTAAAGCCCAACACATGAATCTTCCTTGTTAGGCCTGCTCCCATTCCAAAGGTTGGTCCAAGCAGGATCCCAAAGAGCGAGCTGCCTCTGATTCATTCCTGGGAAGCCTCCATTTCCCCCATAAACCTTAGCCCTTCTGCTCCTTCTCTTGATGGCTTCAAATGCAACACAGTCTGTAAGCAACACCATTGTGGTTCCCATGCTTTTTCCAGCAGAAAGCACTAGTGAGCAGGGTAGCCAGCTGAGCTCTTTCTCTATTTCCCAGAATGCCGTTAAATCTCCCCCCCTTTTTTTTTTTTGCCTGCATTCCTCTTATCTCCTAATTTCTCTATCCCAGAGAGCATAGAAAACCAAACCTGAAACTGCCGGAGTACATGGTATTAAGTCTCTGGGACAGCGCAGAATCTTAGAATGGAAGGGGAAATGTGCAAAAGTTGTGGGGGTGGGATTTGGGGTGGGAGGAGTTTATATACACAAACTAATTTTCGTTTTAGTTGCTGATCAGCAGCAATTCCTGTGTGGATCTGTGGTGTTCTTGCTGATCAGGAGAAACTGTTATTGCTAGATTGATGTTTCTAGTACTAGGGGGAAACTGGTCCAGCTCACCTCTCTCAGGCTGGAGTGCTAGGGAGGAAGTAGGAGAGGGGCTCTATACAGAAGATTGGTCTGGCTCTGGGGGGAGAGTGTCACCTTGTAAATATTTCAGATGTGCTAGGTAGATATTCCCAGGGGAGAAGAAGTGGCCTACTGGAGAGAACACTGGATTGTGACTCAAGACCTGGGTTCAGTACCCACCTCTGCCACAGGCTTCCTATGTAACCATGGGAAAATCACTTAATCTTCTGTCTCAGTTCCTCGTCTGTAAAAGGTGGATACAACTTCCTACCTCACAGGGATGTTGTGTGGATAAAATCTATTCATAAATGTGAGGTACTCAGATACTGCTGTGATGAGGCCCATATAAGTACAGGGACAGATACTCCTATTGCCTGTCAAAGTGTTCAGCTATTTCTCAAACCCATGAGAAGCAGAAAAACTGATGATAGTCTCCAAGGAATTTACTTACTTTAACTGGAGAAAGTGAGAAAGTTGGAAAGTGCTGGTGTAGCTCTGTGATCTTTTCAGGTTTCTTAGTAGACAGTTCTTTAAACTATTACCTGCCCACACTCTTTCTCTCTCCCTACAGCTCTGAATAAATAGCAGTGCACTGCATGAAAAAAGGGCAGTGGACAAAAATACTCCTCTGCTACCGTAGTGATTACGTAGTTAAATTGTCATTGGATTTCTGACTGCCTGCAGTTTCTGGGCTCCTTGCAGTATGCTGTAAACATTCACACTTTTTGCCACGGAGCTTGGTCTCCACAGCAAACTGACGGCTGAAGCTGTGCACTGTACTGCATCGCTGTGCATGAAAGCTGGCTGTTTGGCTAATATCATGTGATGTACCTAAATACATGCACTCACCAATGTATCTTTGCACGTAAGGGAGAGAAACAAGGAGTTTATTTTTTTGCTTTAAAGCACTTTCTGTCAGTGTTCCAAAAGGTCAGCGTTATTTACAGGAAAAGCAGCAGGCGTCTTCAGCTGGCTTATGTTAACCACCTTGTTTCTGTCCTTCCTTGACAGAATGGGCTTATTCAGGACATTGGTGAAAAGCTGCATGCAAACAAAGAAGACATTTTAAAAGTAACTTTTATTGTGTAACTTTAAGATATCACAGATCTTTCTCTCTCCTCCCTCCCCGCCCCCCTTGCTGAAAGAGCTGTCACCTTGAAAATGTTTTCAGCACAGAGGCTGAAGCCTACTCTTGTCAAACCTAGTCAAAATTAACTTAAATGCTTTTGGAGGGGGAGAAAATTCTGCAAAGAAAGAGCTGCAATAGATTCACTGCTGTTTCTCCACCTCCCTCTTTCTTTTGGGAGACCCATGTGGCTGGTAGACTTTGGCTCATCAAAATGTAGTGTTATTAAAAAGCCAGAAATGAGCAAATTTAGTGAAACCCGACTTTCTTGTCTGGGCTATTTGTTCATGGTCAGTCCATTAAAAGGTCTCTCTTTTAAATCCATCTATCATATTGTTGGTGTCAACATTTTTCACATTCATGTCCTAAAAAAAGGAAAGCCAAATTAGAAGTTGTTCAGCCATATAACGATGTTATTGCTATAAAGAGACACGTTAAAAAAAAGTTTAACCATCTTAATGGGCAAGTTTAAATAGGACATAATTACTGCAAGTCTTGATTTGATCTTCTTTCTCGTGTTCATAACATCACATGTAAGCATGAAAGGGGGTCAGTTTATGAATTTGCCAGGGTGCCAGTTAGATTTTAAAGCTGAAATCTAATGAACTAGATTTGTGTGTATATACAATATTAGAATCCAGTAGGATAACCCATTATTACTGTGTCCAGGGGCATTAGCTTACTAGTTTTAACGAGTCTGGAGCATCTGGGGAGCTACAACCTGGGACATCTGAGGAGAAGCAGCAGCCAGCACTGTCACCTGGGATTGGGGCACAGGGAATGGGCAGCAGTTTGCTGGAACGCTGAACTCTGCCTCTTGCTGAAGGCGGCTGAGGTAGGTTCTTGCATGGACCTCCAGGTCCTCCAGTCCCCAGTGAAGATGGTGATGTCCCAGGTTCACCACTTCGTATTCTCTTAACGGTAGGATGGGTGAGAGTCCTTTCCACACAACTGGTCCAACTGTTGGTTGCACTTAGGATTCTTCACCTTTTTGTTGGGTGCAGTCAACTCCATAGGTACTGGAACTAAGGGTGCTGCTGGGGGTGCTACCGCACCCCCCTGGCTTGAAGTGGTTTCCATTTATATACAGGGTTTACAGCTTGGTTCAATGTCTCTCAGCATCCCCACTATAAAATTGTTCCAGCACCCCGGTCAACTCTCTTCAGCACATGGTGATGTCAGTTTATATACCCTCATTTCAGGCTCATAGGAGGGGGCCCACCCTCTTAATCCCATTGGATACCTGCCAAGCGAGTGTTTAGGTTTCTTTGCTGCTTCCATTGGTATCCAGTAGATGGCTTTGGTATATAACCAATTTCTTCAGTCCTTTTGTTATTGGAGGCTTTAAGTTTGATTCATTTTAAGGATTGTATTTCATTATTTGCCACTACTATCAACTGGGATCCTTCCTCTTAAGCAATTGGTCTTAATATCCCAAAGTTATATCCTGATTTATATCTTTTAACTTTTTTTTTCTTTCTTGTGCCACACAATTCTAGAGTGCAACAGTTATTTACAATGAAAACCTACAAAATGCTTATAATCTTCTAAATTTTGGAGGACATATATCCAAACATTCTTTGATTGTACATAAGCACTTCACCTTATTTAGGACTTATAACAACAAGACATTTCTTCACATATAGAAGGATGTGGACCTAGGTCATCTAATTTGGGATGAGAGATTTCCATGATAAGTTTGATTTTACAAGGAACACACTGTATAGTTTATTACTTTGGGTGAAAACACTTTGCATAGGAAAGCAGGGCATGACCCTTGCTTGGTAACTGAATTTTTTCCAGCTAGGTTGGGGGAGAGAAAGTGCTTTATTTATATGCAAATTATGAGGGATGATTGCCTAGGTGATTAACAATACTTTCATTTAGCCATGTTCAGTTTCTGTGTTTGGGGAGAGAAACTCCCGATCTTGGGCTGATCTGTGGGTTTTTTGACAAAGCGTCTCTCATGTTGTGAACCATCTAATTATCTCTACTATTTAGATGGAATCTATTTTGGATAAGCAGAGGTGGACAGTTTTTCTAACGTTATGAGGGCCAGAAGGAATCAGTAGGTATTAATCATTCATGGCATATCTGTTTCATATGTCCCTTCACCCCAGAGCTCCTAAGTGTGTGTGAGTGAGGGGGAAAGAGGGAACCAATTAGTCTAATAGCTAAGACAATATAGCCAGAAAAGGCAAGAAGAGTTGGGAATACTCCTTATCCTCTCCCCTCCCAATGAAAGGTCTCCCAAATAAAAGGAATAGATGCCTATCGCCTGAGTCCTTCAGGCTCTAGCAGCTTCTGCCATTGTCTTCTGGTGGGTTTCTATAGGCAGCACATTGAAGACTGGCTGTGAATGGCACAAGCAGCATTGCCTGGCAAAGGAGGAGCAAACGTTTTTACATTTCATGTTGAAACATTGTTGTAAAAACACACAAATTAGCACTTGTAAATAAATTATGTCCTTCTGTGGCCATGACAGTGAGTTGATTTGGGATGGGGAGGGGGATGGCAGCTTTGCTTTTGGAGGGGATGACTAATAGCTGGTCATTGGTATGTTGCCTGGATCAACTAGCTCAAAAGGATTAGGATGCAACTTCCGTAATGCATAGTCTCCACTTCTGATATATGTTAGATGCTGCTTATGTATAATTGACTGCTATATATAAATCTAAGTTCTTTAAGCATGTTAATATGGGTAATCTGTAGGCACTGCATGAAAACTCCAAATATGGGTCAATCATAGAATATCAGGGTTGGAAGGGACCTCAGAAGGTCATCTAGTCCAACCCCCTGCTCTAAGCAGGACCGATCCCCAACTTTTTTTTTTGCTCCACACCCCTAAATGGCCCCCTCAAGGATTGAACTCACAACCCTGGGTTTAGCAGGCCAATGCTCAAACTACTGAGCTCCCGCTTCCCCAGTAGTGACTTACCCAACAATTTGCAAAGTCCGAACCATTTTGGTGGATGGACTGTTGCCCAGGTCATCCATAGGATCCCACCAGATGTGAACTGGGGAAGGAGAAATAGCTCTAATTTTTCCATCTTCCCCTTTTTTTTATTTTACCCCACCATGACACATTCAGCAATGGAATGGGGAGCCAGTCCAACAATCAGATGAAATGTCTGGGGAAAAAAAAGTCCTGGATGAACAGTTGGCAACTGATCAGGGAATCATTCATTTCCTTACAGGTTACACGTTCAAGGACATTATCTACAGCTCAGCAATGACCTGGAACAAATTCTCCAACATGAGCAGAGAAAAATGCTGGCTGAATGGTTTGCTAATGAGAGCAAAGCAGTGAAAGAACCTGAATTGGATTCAGAACCCAAACTAAAAATGAGATAACCAATGTGAAAAGTGAAGCAATAGGAAATTGGCTGGATATGGCAGGAACCCACCTCTAGTGCACTCACCACATGAGGTGGTTGAAATGCTGCTCATCTTCTAGTGATAATTCAGCAGCCTTTGTGATGATGGCTGCTGCAGATAAAGTGGCAGCAGCAATGAAATATAACCCTGTCAGTGAACCCAGGGAGAGCCCCAGACTTATCGGAGACTAAGAAAGAAGGGCTAAGCCCCAAAAGTGACTGAGAGGATAAGTAACCTGTTGAAAAGAGCTGCCGGACATTAAAGAGACAGCTTGAAATATGTGCATGCTTCAGCAATACTGATATAAATAAATGGCTTGAAAACACTTTAAAGAAATAATTCTGAACTAACTTTCTCAGACCCTGGGGAAATTTCACGAACCCAAAGTGCTTCCTGTCCCAAATTCATTAAAAAATAATGTCGTATACTATTACACAAAGTCCCCAAATACCTATGAAATAAAAGGGGCCAGCTCCAGTCATAAGATAAATCAGATACTTTGAGGAAGGAGATGGATGGTCTCGTAGGCAGAGTGGGAAGCTTGTAGGTTTGGTGTCTGTTCTCACATCTTTCACAGAGTATCTCTGTGACGTTGGAAAAGTCCTGTGGCACTTATATGGCCCAATTACCATAATATCTGAGCTCCTCACAGTCTTTAAATATATTTATTCTCACAAAACCTATGTGAGGGGGGCCAGGGGAAGTGCTGTTATCCCCATTTTACAGATGGAGGAAGTGAGGCAGAGAGAAGCTAAGTGACTTCTCTAAAGTCACACAAGTAGATTCTGGCAGGGTAGGGAATTGCAACTGTCTCCAGGCTAGTACCCTAATCACTGGACCAACCTTCCTCTTAACAGCTCTGTGCTTCATTCTTCCTATATGTAAAATGGTGCTAATGCCTTGGTACCTCTCAGGGGTACTTGAGCTTTACTTCATTCAGAAGACACTGAAGGAAGTACCACATACCAATCCATACAATGTTTTGTTTGTGATGTTTGGTATGTTAAGTACTGCATTAAATTGGGCAGGTCTAGGAACACCAATATATAACTGGAAAAACACTGCTGTGGTACAATACTCATGTAGTAAGTAACCCAATGTTTGCATGCGATTTTCCCCTCCATTTATTCCAGACGCCTTGTAATCTTGGACAACTTGTTCATGGCCAGTTAGAATCAATTTACAAGCCTGATCCTGGTGGGTTCTGAGGACTGGCAGCTCTTTAAAATGAATGGGAATTGAGAATGCTTAGCATCTCTCAGGATCAGACCCTGAGTAAAGAAATATGGAGACAGACTACTCCACTCTGTTAAAGTGCTGACAACAGAAAATGTCAAAGTCTTGATCTGTTAACACTGTTGGAATCCTGAATACTTTAGTGGTGACATGCTGCACGGAATTTATCATAGCAGCGTAATCTGCATTTATATTTTCAGATCTAAAGCTGAAGTGGACTCTTTGGAGTTAAAGTGCAGCACCAATAACTTTTATCCAGTGCACTTTGATGAGATGTGTGACGTTGAACTCGCCCTTCTACTCCATCCAAATACTGGTCATCATTTCCACAGCATGTAAATGTTCGCCTGAATGATGCCATTTCATCCCCTCCTATCCCATCTCATGTTACGTCTCTGGGAATATCTATTATAACTCTTATCCATCCACACACTGTGCTATCGTCACCACTGCTCTAGCTAATCCACTTCTAGTTGGCAAGAAAACTGTTTATCCATTCTGCTGCAGGACAGATAACCAGGCTGTAAAAGCTGAAGGACCAGGCAGTACATTATGTTTTTCTGAAGCAGTATTAACATTCTAGCTGAGCTAAAAGAAAGGAAAAGAGGAGTAAGTGGTTTAGTCATTGAACTAATTTCTGTTAGGTACAGGCGCTGATGATATACTCCCAAATAAAAAGTTATTGTAATCTGTAGGAGAGGAATATAGACCATATTGTATGGATTTCTGAACTGTCACTTTCTTTTCAATATCTTGGAAAGTGGAGAGAATCAGTACTCTGATTAACAGCATGGAACTCCTTGATTGATTTGCTGTCTAAAGATCAGAATGTTTATGGCTCAGTGTCTCCTTTTCCTCAATTTTTGCTGCCTCTGTGTTTGTTTTGGCTGACCCAGTGACTCGGACAGCAGCATGCTATGCTACCACATCAGATCTATAGTTGCGTAGCTGGAAAGAGAAGCAAGCCAAGAGGCTTTAATCTCATGAACAACTGATAACAATCTGCTGCTTCTTCCTCCTCTCTTTTTCAACTTTTTACATTGTTACATTTAAAAAAAAGCTTTTTCTTAACCTTTTGTACCAGAGCAAAAGTAACACATTCAGAATAAAGCAAACACCATAGCCAGCCTCAGGGAGGAGGGAACTAACAAAATCAGTGGGGGAAATTTTCTTGTGACCTACCCTCAAAAGATGGGTAAGCAAGAGAGCTGACCAGAATTCCGTTCCACAATTTTTTGTTTTGTTTTCTGCATCAGTCCAAAAGTGAGAGACACGCTCCAGACTCATCAATTGGCTAGAGCGCTTACCTGGGATGAGGGACACCTAGGTTCAAATCCCTGTTCTGCTCTGCGGATTCAGTGTACAGACTTGAGTGTGGGTCTTCTATCGCAGGTGAGTGCCCTAGGCAGTGGGTTATTAGCTATTGTAGGTGTATGCTTGCACACAATCGCTTCTTGGATGTGAGAAATCTTCTCAGCTAAAGTTTTGTCTAAACAGATAAGTTTCTGGGAAAAGTTTTGGTTTTGACAAATGGGCATTTTCCAATGAAAAAACATTCACTTGAAAAATTCCCAATCCGCTCTAGTTAGCAACTCCCAACTACCAAGCTAATACGCTTTTCTCTAGATTTACTACATTCCATATAATCATCCAGTTCTGACTGAAAGACATTAATACTACTTGACACCCTTTACTCAACTAGAAGCCCCCTCCAGGTACCCACTACACTCGCTCTCTAAAATAATATCTCGAGTTTTTCTGACACCTTTAGTTCTGGTTTGTCCAGTGACCTCGGGTAAATCATGAAGAAGCTTAATTTTTAAAACAATTAAAAATTAGCCTAGTTTCCATACTTAAGTCACCTTTCATTTATCTTTTCTTGAGAGTAAGCAATTTCTTTTGTCAGTCTCCCCGCATATTGATGTGTAATCCCCTCTGTCCCTCCTATAATCAATATTTCCCTATGCTATACTATCTCCCTTTAGCTATGGATTTCTTATAAATTACATTTTAAAAAGCCATTTTGTTGTAGCTGTCTCAGTCCCAGAATATCAGAGAGACAAGGTGGGTGAGGTAATATCTTTTATTGGACCAGCTTCTGTTGGTGAGAGAGATTAGCTTTCAAGCCACACAGAGCTTTTCTTCAAGTCGGTGGGCTAGTTTACACTAGAAGCACTAGCTGCACTGGCGCTCACCCCTTGGCATAATAAAATCACCTCCGTGAGCAGCGGTAACTATGTCAGCAGGAGAAGCTCTCCCGCTGGCATAGCACTGTGAACACCCATGCTTAAGTTGGTGTAACTTATGTTGCTCAGAGGGGTGGCGTATTCATGCCCCTGAGTGACATAAGCTATACCGACATAAGTGCCAGTGCGTACAAGCCTGGGAAAGGGACTGCGAGCATCACAGCTAAATGCACATTGGAAGATTTGTTTAACATAAGCAGTTAGCATATATTCTAAGGGACCATTCATGGTAGAGTGGCCTGTTTATACTATTGCAGTCATAAGCCAAAAAAAAAAAAAGAGGGGACTAGTGGGTTAAAAAGCCCACTGTGCTAAGTGCATGGTACATGGGTTACAAAATCAAGCATGGGGAAGCTAAAAAATGTTGGATTTAAGGTTGCCCATGCAACTTCGGTTCTGCCCCCTATCTGTATATATTATGATATACTTCATACAAGTAATCAAGTACTCTTTTCCCCTCTGTGTCCCTCCCCCAACATGTTCTCTGACCCCACCTGCCTCCCCCCAGCACATTCCCTATCCCCACAGCACACACTTTTTCCTGCATTGCCTTAACAGGAGGAGGAGCTACAGTACCTGGGCTTCTTTCTCTCCCTTCAGGATCTGCTGGCTCCAGCAATCCAAAAGCTAGGTGGCACCAACAGGAGGTAAGCTAATGGCTTGGTCCAGGAGGTGTTAAAGGGAGACTAGCAACAGCAAGCGGGCATGTGAGAGAAAGGGGAAAAAGGAGACTTTTCTTTTTACAGCCTGACAAAGCAAAGTTGGAATGGAAATCACTATGGGGAGGCATAACAGGGTGGTGTGCCCTGTGGACTGGAGAGCCTGAGGCTAAGCCAGTTCTGATTACAGAATGGGCCCCATCGGAGAGGAATCAGATAGTTACTGTATTAAAACGGGCCAGGTTTAAGCCCTGAGAGGGCCCACCTGGGAAAAGGCTGCTGGGAAGAGATTGCAGGAAGCACCTTCAGGGCTGTGTGAGTGAGTAGGGAGGCAAGCAAGCAAGCTTTTCCAGCAGGGAGGTCTGGGAGTAGACCTTGAATAACCAGGGAAGGTACTGGCTGAAAAAGAGCCCTGGACAAGGGTGGAAGCTTTTTGTTTCTGTTAAAAATAATTTTTAAGTTTAGCTTGGCTGACTGTGACATGGAAGGGTGAATAAAAGACTGCAAGCTGCCTAGATGGCTGAGTTATCTGACAGAGAAACCACCATGGTGCTAGAGTGACTGTCAACAGGGGATGCTAGCTTAGCTGGGGGTTGCTGTCACACCTGGTCACGAGAGGGTAGGGTGACCAGACAGCAAATGTGAAAAATCAGGACAGGGGATGGGGGGTAATAGGAGCCTATATTAAAAAAAAAAAAACCAAAAACCCAAGATTGGGACTATCCCTATAAAATTGGGACATCTGGTCACCCTACAAGGGGGGTATACTGGCAATGGACTCTGTTATAGGAGGACACATTCTCGTTTCCCATTGCCTCTGTGGTTCCTTGTGGCTGCTTCAGGTTTGATGTTGGTGAACATGCTTAGCATGAAGGGGTCTGTGAGGAGGCTCAGTAGGGATGGAACACGCTGAGTCCAGAGGGGATGTTTGTAGAATTGAGTAGCTAACTCTAGCAAGTTCTGTTGAACAAAATGAGGACTGCAAAGGGTGATTTTCTCCCCCTGCCTCCCCCCCCAGTTTCTAACATGGTCCAGTTGAGTGAATCTTCC
The DNA here is from genome assembly GCF_011386835.1 of Chrysemys picta bellii. Lineage (NCBI taxonomy): Eukaryota > Metazoa > Chordata > Testudines > Emydidae > Chrysemys > Chrysemys picta. The sequence goes on along the minus strand of NC_088793.1, from coordinate 124,943,035 downwards.
TTAGGAGAGTAACAGTTTGTGCACTGAGACCATTCCCCTGCCAAAATTCAAGTTCCTGCTGCAAGTCATGTTGGCATTTGAATTTTTTTTTAAAAGCCAACTTTTTTGTATAATGGAAAAGTATTAGGCTACCTAAATGTGAACACAATTAAACATTTTACTGCAAATGGGGTCTCAGCAGTTCACTAACCAAATATCCTTGTTTAATATTAAGCTTAATCCTTCTCAGTTTCTGTCCTCCTTTGTAACCACAAATACATCCACTGTGAATTTGTAGTTAATAATATTTTCAAATACAGATGTGGAAAAGTATTTAGTTCTTCTGCTAATTTTTTTTTCAACAATAAATATTTCCTTACTTTGTCTCTTTATTTATGGAACCACTTGTTCTTTCTCATTTTTCAGTTCTCTAATATATTTAAAGAATCTTATTGTTAGTCTTAATACTCCTAGCTATTTGTGCTTCATTATTCCTTTGTGCACTTCAAATACCATCTTTCCATTCCTTTTGATTTTCCTTTTAAAACTAACAATGCTGTAGTCTTATGCTCCCTGTAATTTTTTTAGAGCTCCATTTTTACTTGCAATTAACTTAAGCAAGTTGTCACTCAGATTCATTGGTTTTGAAATTTTGTGCTTAATTTTGCATAATAGTATACACTCCCTTTGAGCTAACTCCATCACTTCTTTAAACTATAGCTAGTTTTTATCTATGGCACATCTATACACTGTGCCAGTCTATTTCACTTTTTCCTCCTATTACAAGGTTTATCATATTGGAAGCTGAGCTCGTTCCAATGTATTTGGAACCTTATTAAAATGAGATCAGTATTTCTCAAAATATCCTTAAATGTGTCTCTCCACTTTTTCCATAGCCTCCTTGTTCAAAACACTTGAAACTAAAATTTTATTGCTCCCATTATGCCTAGTGCCTGCTGATATAAAAACTGAGTCTCTACAGAATTCACAATAATGCACTCAGGGTGATGTTTGACTACTCCCCAATTGATTTGAGGTAAATTTTAAAATATTTAGTTATCTCTGTTTTTAATCTACTGGCACTAGTTAATTTAACAAAGCACCTTTGAGGATACTTCATTACCCTGATCCAGAACTCAGTGAATATTTTCTTTAAAGACTGCTTGGAGTCAGGTCCTCACCTAGAGCAAATTTGGAATAATGACCATTTAAACTCTCAGAAGATCTGCCCCTTTGCCCATCAATAAGTACTAGAGCTTAGAGCACTGGACTGAGTCAGGTGACCCTACTCTGCCACTTCTGGGGCATGTCTCTACTGGGGATTTTCAGCCCTTTACTCATTATTGGCTTGGCATTCATGTGACGGCCATTGCTAACAGCTAGCATAGATCAGTTGCAGGTGTGCTTACCACTGCCTTGAGCATCATTAATTGATTTTTACACGGTGTTAAGAATGTCAATGCTTTTCAAAATCCCACTAGGCACCTAAATACCTTTTTAAAATCTAGTTCACAGTAATTAAAAAGACCTGTGCCAAGTCTGTGTGAGGCTTTCCATCATTGCAGCAGCTGCAGCAATGCTAGTGGAATGGTGAGGAAAAGCTGGTGCAGACACAGCTTTGCTGTATGACCTTAGGCAAGTTACATAAACTCCTTGCGTTTCAGTTCTCCCTATCTCTGCAATGGGGATAATGATCTATACCCAAATCAATGACTTCATGAGCAATTTTGTTAGGTAACTAAGCAATAGTCTACTACTTCGATTTTTGTCTCTGTCACTGTCTGTCTGTCTTTCTCAGAAACATTCTGAGACCCCTTCTAAACTATAGCAGTATGTCCGTTACTATGTCACTGGATATAACTGTCCTTGCCATCATTCGGTGAGCGGTGTGTGTATCTGTTAAAGGACTTTTTTATTACTAGGGATAGACATGGTGATTTTGGCCTTTGAAAGAGAGAACAATGCTAGAAACTGCAACACCCACCTGTATTATATTTGACTTCTTTCTGAAGAGCAAGCTCTAGCAGAATTTGGGTCTTTAAAATGGAAGTCTGTTCTGAAAACTGATTATAAAAATGGAATTGTGAGGTTTCATGTTTATTGCATTTCAGTGACTTCCAGATCAAGAATGTTTAGTTTACAATTAAGTCCCTCTCCCCACAACTCCTAGCCCTGCAAATTAAGCCTGGGACCTAATTCACTTGTTGTTGTCATTGTCGTCGTCATCATCAGTAATTAAGGTTCTGCAGGCCCATTTAAACTCTTAGCAACACCTATGCAAACCCATTGAAGGGAATGGATTTATACAGATTCCACTGACTGGAACAATCTGTTCAGGTACCACAGGGAATGAAATCTATCTTGCTCTTCCTTAGCTGTGTTGTTTTTGCAGGGCTAACAGGAATAATAAAACAACAAAAACTATTTCTCTCAAGTCTCAGTATACAAACAGAAGTTGAATACTGTAATAAAGTGCTACTTTTATATAATGGCATGTCAAGTTAGAACTGCACTTGCATAATCTCATTTGTTGGGTAAATAGTTTGTTTGGCCTCCTTTGTCCATGTTTAAAATAAGACAGAAGTGTGTGTATGTGCATGCGTGTGCACATATGTATGGGGGCCTGTTCATCAGAGTTTTCTAGTGCAAAGCTCCTCATGTTTGACCTGTTGTCACGGTTCTCAGAGAATGTACTCTCTTATACTAAAATGTTTTGTGTGGGGATTGATCGTGCAAAGAGACTGAGTGATGGACACTTTCTTGTGCAAGCATGTGGAGCTGATCATTCTTGCTGGGACTGTTCTATCCCTCTCCTCAGTTCTAGTTTAACTAGTTAATCAACTGATGTCAGTGCCTGGCCCCAGTCACCATTGTATCTGTGATCTTCTCATTTCTAACTTTAAATATTTGGGAGGCAATCTCCTACATCCTCCTCCCTAACCAATAAAAGGGAATGATGTGTGTGTGTGTGTGTGTGTGTGTGTGTGTACACCTTACTGAGGGGAAGATGAGGGAGGAGAATCTTGTATTTAATTGGGATATGATTAAATCTGTGGTGGTTCGTACGTCTTCTGGGAGTGAGTTGTCATCTAGGCCCTGTTCCTGTGAAAGTTTCTAAAGGCCTTTGGCTATCAACATAGAGGCCTTGAAGTGGACACTGTACTGAATGGGGAGCCAGCACAGAGAGCAGAGTATCAAGGCGATGTTTTCATGGTTACCTGGATTGCTAAGCAGGCGGCCTTGTCACCTCTTGTGCCAATTGGAGCTTTCTCAGAGTGTGTTTTCTCACTCCTCGATATGACTTTCTATAATGGCTAGAGCCATTTCTGTGCTCTGCAAAGCTTTGAGTCTTGTTGCATAATTTTTACTTTCACTAAAGCTGTTAGCCCATCTGTGATGACGAGCGTACATAGCTCTCATATAATGGATGGATTGCTACTTAAATAGGTTTATTTTGGGAATAAGCAAATTTCTTTTTGTGTGTGCTTTTCTTGCAGTGATAAGATCAAATTATGGGAAACTGCACAGTCCTCTTTTATGCACAGTTCTTATTACAGAGGGTGTGGCTTCAGGTTAGCACCCCCCCCACACACACACACACACATACAGTGCAAATGTACATAGAAAGTAATTTTAGTTGCTACTCCTCTTATTGACCTTTCATCAATAATCCTGAAATATATTTGAAGCATTTATGTAGTGCTCATCACTGTCCTATCTAATAAGAGCTCTACTAGGTTCTGTTTAGTCAGCTATTTGGATATAAAGAGTTCTTATTAAATTAGTTTTTTCCCTTGTTTCAGATTCCATAGGAAGCTTTTTCCAAACTCTGTAGATACAGTCTCATTAAAACACACAATAGATTATAACCCAACCCCTTTCTATAGAATGTTTGGTGGAAGAAACACTTTTTTTTTCTCCAAGGGTGATATGTTCTGTTAAATAACTCTTTAAATGTGGTGATTACATTGAATTAAATACCAATCTTGATGGTCTTTATTCCTTAATGAAGGGAAGCACATCTGCTCAGTGGGTGGGAGGCTAAGACCTAGACTAGCTCTCTTGAGTTCAAGTAACAGTCAGGGTGGATGAACCTAATTTTCAAAGCATTATGAATGGGAAATCTCCTGGGAAGTTTGGTGCTGCAAGGAGATCACTTTCTGCACCTTCTGGCTTTGCTACAAATGGATGTACTTTTGTTGGGTTATTTTGTTTGTTTTTCATTCTTCAAGCTGTATATAGAAATAACTTTTTCTGATGCATTGATAACATCTTTTTAGGAAAGGGTCTCCTGTTGCTTGGGGAAAGGATTTTGGAACAACCGTGTTGCCAACTCCAAGTCAAGGTGTAAAAGTTCTAGTTTCTCTCTGAAACTTAATAGTGTGGTGGGTTCCCCATAGCCTGACAGCTGGGTTTGAGAGAGAGAAATGGTGCTGGATGTGCTGCTGCCTGCACCCAGCCCTGGGAGAGAGTCACTCCTGGCTGCATTTAAAATTGTAGACAATGTGGTTTCATTTGCTCAGATGCACTTCATGATGTGACGCGATTGAATTGCAGTGATGTCAGGAGCTCCTCTGATTGCACTTGTTTTGTTGATTGTACAGTGGTGGCACTTAGGCCCACATCCCTGACTTACCCTCTATTGTGTGGATGTTGTGTATATATGCCTAATGTTAAGTTGCTCTCTGCCCCAATAGGCTTACTAACTTCCTTATTTTTGACAGGTGAGTTTTCTAACTCACATGACTTTTCCTTCTGCCACTTAGGGTATGTCTACACTATGGGATTAATCCGAATTTATATAATTCGAATTTGGAAAACAGATTGTATAAAGTCGAATGTATGCAACCACACTAAGCACATTAATTCGGCGGTGTGCGTCCATGTACCGGGGCTAGCGTCGATTTCCGGAGCGTTGCACTGTGGGTAGCTATCCCATAGCTATCCCATAGTTCCCGCAGTCTCCTCCACCCATTGGAATTCTGGGTTGAGATCCCAATGCCTGATGGGGCCAAAAATATTGTCGCGGGTGGTTCTGGGTATATCCTCCCCCCTCTCCAGGAAGCAACAGCAGACAACCGTTTCGCACCTTTTTCCTGGGTGAACAGTGCAGACGCCATACCACGGCAAGCATGGAGCCCGCTCAGCTCAAGACAGCAGTCATGAACATTGTAAATACCTCGCGCCTTATCGTGTAGTTCATGCTGAACAAGAACCTGGAAAACCAGGCGGTGAGGAGCAGGCTACAGCAGCGCGGCGGCGAGAGTGATGAGGATATGGACATGGAATTCTATCAAACCGCAGGACCCGGGCCTTTGGAGATCATGCTGTTAATAGGGCAGGTTATAGCTGTGGAACGCCGATTCTGGGCCCGGGAAACAAGCACAGACTGGTGGGACCGCACAGTGTTGCAGGTGTGGGACGATTCCCAGTGGCTGCGAAACTTTTGCATGCGTAAGGGCACTTTCTTGGAACTTTGTGACTTGCTTTCCCCTGCCCTGAAGCGCCAGAATACCAAGATGAGAGCAGCCCTCACAGTTGAGAAGCAAGTGGCAATAGCCCTGTGGAAGCTTGCAACACCAGACAGCTACTGGTCAGTCGGGAATCAATTTGGAGTGGGCAAATCTACTGTGGGGGCTGCTGTGATGCAAGTAGCCAAAGCAATCAATGAGGTGCTGCTACAAAAGCTAGTGACTCTGGGAGATGTGCAGGTCATAGTGGATGGCTTTGCTGCAATGGGATTCCCTAACTGTGGTGGGGCGATAGATGGAACCTACATCCCTATCTTGGCATCAGAGCACCAGGGTACCCAGTACATAAACCGCAAGGGGTACTTTTCAATGGTGCTGCAAGCACTTGTGGATCACAAGGGACGTTTCACCAACAGCAGCGTGGGCTGGCCGGGAAGGGTTCATGACGCTCGCGTCTTCAGGAACACTAATCTGTTTAAAGGGCTGCAGCAAGGGACTTACTTTCCAGACCAGAAAATAACCGTTGGGGATGTTGAAATGCCAATAGTTATTCTTGGGGACCCAGCCTACCCCTTAATGCCATGGCTCATGAAGCCATACACAGGCAGCCTGGACAGGAGTCAGGAGCTGTTTAACTACCGGCTGAGCAAGTGCAGAATGGTGGTAGAATGTGCATTTGGCCGTTTAAAAGGTCGCTGGCGATCGCTACTGACTCGCTTTGACCTCAGCCAAACCAATAGCCCCATTGTTATTTCTGCTTGCTGTGTGCTCCACAATCTCTGTGAAAGTAACGGGGGAGACCTTTATGGCAGGGTGGGATGCTGAGGCAAATCGCCTGGCTGCTGATTACGCACAGCCAGACACCAGGGCGATTAGAAGAGCACACCAGGAAGCGCTGTGCATCAGAGAAGCTTTGAAAACCAGGTTCATGACTGGCCAGGCTACAGTGTGAAATTTCTGTTTGTTTCTCCTTCATGAAAACCCGCCCCCTTTATTGACTCATTCATTCTCTGTAAGGAATCCACCCTCTCCGTTCCCCCAGCTTTCTTTCAAAGGAAATAAAGTCACTATCGTTTAAAAATCATGTATTCTTTATTAAGTGATTATAAACATAGGGAGAGAACCAACAAGGTAATCTGCGTGAGGTTTGGGAGGAGGATAGGAGGGAAGTAAAAGGTCACTGAACAAATTCAATATAATGACAGCCTTTTGGTTGGGCTGTCCACTGGGGTGGAGTGGGAGGGTGCACGGAGCCTCCCCGCCCCGCGTTCTTACACGTCTGGGTGAGGAGGATATGGAACATGGTGAGGGGGGAGGGAGGTTATACAGCGGCTGCAGCGGCACTCTGTCATCCTGCTGCCGTTCCTGAAGCTCCACCAGACGCCGGAGCATGTCCGTTTGCTCACGCAGCAGCCCCAGCGTTGCAGCCTGCCACCTCTCATCTCGAGCATCCCTCATGACCTCACGTTCACTGGCATCTTTCCTAAATTTAGGTACAGTGTCCTTCCACTCATTCAAATGAGCTCTTTCATTGCGGGTGCATTCCATTATTTCCGTGAACATGTTGTCTCGCGTCCTCTTTCTACGCCGCCTTATCTGAGATAGCCTTCGGGACGGAGGAGGGAGGCTTGGAAAAATTGGCAGCTGCTGGAGGGAGGGTTGAAAAAAAGGAGAGAAGTTTTTAAAATGATACATTTTACAGAACAATGCTTATACTCTTTCATGGTGAAAAACACTATTCACGTTACATAGCACATGTGATTTCAGTACAAGGCCGCATTTTCCATCTTAATATTGAGTGCCTGTGGCTTTGGTGTTAGAGATCACAGACGCAGGTCCGGGCAACAGAATTCAGCTTGCATGCGGCCATGGTAAGCCATTGTCTTTCGGCTTCTGCGCCCTCCTTTCCCACATACCAAGCAAAGCCCGTTGACTGCTGCGGTTTTCCTGTTAACTTTCAGCAGCAGAAAACAAACTAACCCCCCCCCCCATCCAATTCTCTGGGATGATCGCTTTATCCCTCCCCCCACCGCGTGGCAGGTATCAGGGAAGATCCCTGCAGAAACCAAACTACCCCCCCCCCCCCCGCCATGAATTCTCTGGGATGATCACTGTACCCCTTCCCCCACCGTGTGGCTGGTAACAGGGAAGATCCCTGCTAGCCAAACGTGAAAAGCTCAGGGCCAATTCCCCCCCCTGCCCTTGGCTAACTGCAGGGAAGGATTTCTTTTCAGCCACAGGCAAACAGCCCAGTAGGAACGGCCACCTCTGTCCCCTTAATTAAGTTCCCGTATTTCAACCAGGTTACCATGAGCGATATCACTCTCCTGAGGATTACACAGCAAGATAAAGAACGGATGTTGCTTGAATGCCAGCAAACACCGGGACCATACGCTGCCAGGCTTTGTCATGCAATGATACCAGATTACTTGCTGCAAGCATGGCGTGGTCAAGTGTCCTACCATGGAGGACGGAATAAGGCTGCACTGCCCAGAAATCTTGTGGCAAGGCTTTTGGAGTACCTCCAGGAGAGCTTCATGGAGATGTCCCTGGAGGATTTCCGCTCCATCCCCAGACACGTTAACAGACTTTTCCAGTAGCTGTACTGGCTGCGAATGCATCCCAAGTCCTCAGGGCAAAGTAATCATTAAAAAACGCTTGCTTTTAAACCATGTTTTATATTTTAAAAGGTAAACTCACCTGAGGTCCCTTCCATGGGGTCATGGTCTTGGATACTGGCTTGGGAGGGTACTTCAGTCAGGCTGAGAAAAAGATCCTGGCTGTTGGGGAGAACGGAGTGCTGGGTGCTCTCTGCAAGCTCGTCCTCCTCCTCCTCTTCCCCGTCCGCAGAATCCTCAGGTGTAGCTGATGAGATTATCCCCGACCCAGAATCCACGGTCACAGGTGGGGTAGTGGTGGCGGCCCCCCCTAGAATTGCATGCAGCTCGGCGTAGAAGCGGCATGTCCGCGGCTCTGACCCGGAGTGACCGTTTGCCTCCTTTGTTTTTTGATAGGCTTGTCTGAGCTCCTTGACTTTCACGCGGCACTGATCTGAGTCCCTATTGTGGCCTCTCTCCATCATGCCCTTGGAGATTTTTTCAAAAGTTTTTGCATTTCGTCTTTTAGAACGAAGTTCTGCTAGCACTGAATCCTCTCCCCATATAGCGATCAGATCCAGTACCTCCCGTACGGTCCATGCTGGTGCTCTTTTTCTCTTATCGGCCTGCATGGTTACCTGTACTGATGAGCTATCTGTGGTCACCTGTGCTCTCCACGCTGGGCAAACAGGAAATGAAATTCAAATGTTCGCAGGGCTTTTCCTGTCTACCTGGCCAGTTCATCCGAGTTCAGATTGCTGTCCAGAGCGGTCACAATGGTGCACTGTGGGAAGCTCCCAGAGGCCAATACCGTCGAATTGCGGCCACACTAACCCTAATTCGAAATGATAAAATCGATTTTGGCGCTACTCCGCTCGTCGGGGTGGAGTACAGAAATCGATTTAAAGAGCCCTTTATTTCGAATTAAATGGCGTCGTTGCGTGGACGGGTGCAGGGTTAATTCGATTTAACACTGCTAAATCCGAATTAAAGTCGTAGTGTAGACCAGGCCTTAGAAAGTTTCTGCAACTGCAGTGTGCAGATGGAACCAGTCTCTAAGAGCGGAGTCTCTAAAATGGTGGGCACTGGTGGTTATAGTGAAACTTTGTTTTTCAGATAGAATAGAAGAATTTCCCTGTTTGCAAGTCATAAACATCAGAGACATGTAAAAGCTATTGCAGCTAATTTGCCAGCAGCCAGGTCTTCTCTGATCGAGATAGAGCTGAGCATGTTGGGACATGTACCCTCTATGGATTACACCCCTGATATTAAAATTGACCCACTCGGCTTTTTATGGCAGATAGTTAGTTTTATAATGTTGGAAATGACACATCTAGTCAATACAAAGAAACTACTTTCCAAGAGACGTGGGAGCTTATTAACTGGGCAGGGGAATTAAAACTGTCAAACAGAGAATGTGATACATGTGAAACAGCAGATCAACAAAGTGACACTGAATTGGCATGAAAAATCCTATAATGTTAAGGGACACCACGGAAAGAAAACAGACTTGGAAAAAATCTTGCGTAAGACAATCTAGGCAGCAGTGTTGCATACCAGTCTAATGACAAGCCAAGTAAAATGTCTGTCTGTAGTAACTGTTGAATGACAGAATTATTATACAGTTCTTGGAAGAATGGGCAGAAGGTGGATGAGGGAAAAATGAAGATCAAAATAAAACTGCAGTTGTCACACCTATAACCTACACTAAGAAGCCAGATAATACTTTGGGTATTAGATTTAGGGTTGCCACCTGTCCATTTTTCCATCTGGAGAGTCAGGGTTTCGGTTTGTGTGTCCAGGTGCCATTTGACAAGCCCTGATATCCGTTGTTTTTTTTTAATCTGGACGTGGGGGAGAGGCAGAGACTTGGGGGGCGAGGGGAGAGGCAGAACGGGGTGTGGCCTCAGGGGTCTGGTTACCAGCCATCAAAAAGGTGGCAACCATATTAGCTTCTGAAGGTGTAATAGCACTCCTTTGGGTTAACAAAGTGTTGAAGGTATTGGCGCCAGCTAGGTTTTTATATTCAGGATTGTGAAATTATTACCTGCTTGTTTCATCTTGTCCAAGAATACGTAATTGGAAAAGGAGCATAGAAGTTATGCTTTGTGTGGTATACACCATGTATCTTGGTAATGGCCAGTTTCCATAACCCTTGGCATTTAAGTGCCCAAATTTGTTCAACAGCTTTAGTAGTGTTTGAGTGGCCATATCTTTTGTAGATCCTTTCATTTCATTGTAGATCGTCTCTCTTGGATGTAGTCAAGCAGTCAATCTTTGCAGCTTCTTTTCTTCTGCATTGGATGGTACCTTTAGGGCCTTGTCTTTTGGTAATGTCCATTCTACTTTGTCTAAGAGATGCCTAGGTTCCATTCCATAGGTTTCCAGCATTCCTTCATCTTAGTGCTGTTTTTGAAATTGGTTTAAACTGTCCCATATTAACAATATCAATATATAATTTGAAAGATGAAACTATTTTACAACGCCTTCAATAGTTCATCTTCTGATACAATGTATGGTCACTTATATTGTTTTTATTTTCCCTTTGCCCAGACTTTTGGATCAAATACAATTCAAAGTGTATAGCGTATGGATCCTGTTTATCTGAATTGTTCACATTTTGGGGATTCTGGACTTCCATCACACTATGGCTGGCTGGGAATACAAAATCTCTAAAATAAAAATGTCTGTGGCCACCAAGTAAATCATTATGCAATTCTTATTTACATCCATAGACTATGGCTGACTGACTGGAGCAGGAGAACATTTCTGTATACTTTCAAATAAAAATTCCAAGTACTGAGAGCTTATTTACTATGCTACAGGTAGGGTGAATTCTGACAACAATCTAAGTAAGAGTGGGTTTTTGTTTTTTTGTTTTTTAGCTTTTTGTAAAATGATCATCCATTTAGAATGGCTCGTTAATTTAAACACCGAGGCCCAGATTATAAACTGGTGTAAACTGAGGTACTTGTACGAAAGTCAATAGAACTATGCCAGGTCCCACCAGCTGAAAATATGGGTCTATACGGTTAGTATATTTCATTAATTAGGTAATAGAAAATGAACCCAAGCCTACAACGAGATGTATGTGGGCTTTTGAATGGCAGTCAGTTTTCTTTGGAGGCATGAAATGTTTGATTTCCATTCACATTGCAATTGACACTACATGGTTCTATAATCAAGATAAAACACACCAGTATATTTGTAGTGTTCAGATATTACAAGATTTACCATCTGCTGGTTTCCAGTTTGCCTTTGAACACTAAAATTATTTAGAACTGTTTTTAACAAATGGCTTTGAAAGTCTTTTAAACAAAAGGGTGAACTATTTTTGTGGATGTGATACAGATATTGAACTATTTACAGGAAATATTTGTAATACGTTAAACAGCTGTTGTGGATCGTCATCATTTTCTGTTTTAACTCTGATCTGAAGAGACAGTTCTTTTCCTAACTATTCTACTTTTTGATGTAGACTATGTAGAATATGTTCTGTTCTTTATAATTTGTTGCCATAAGCTCAAGAAGGCTATTGTTCATTCCCTTTTGTTGTCCCAAATGTCTGATAGGAAAAAAAGGGGGAGAAATTCGGACAAAAGCCTTCATTAAGATAAAGAGCAGATTATAAATTATTGTGCTTTGGGAGCCTGGTCCTGGCTCCCCTTGAAATAAATGACAGCCTATCTATTGACTGCAGTGGTATAGGATCAAATCCTGTTACAGTATTCATAGAATGCTGAAGTAAACAATCTTAACATTATATTCCCTTGGAAACGCTAGCCAACGGACTATTGGTATGTAACTGCAGATTGAAAATATTATGTTGAGCAGGTGGGAGAGGATAGGAATGCCAAGTGAAGTCTACATACCTTGCTTAAGGTCAACCCTATCCTCTTTCTGGTGTTTGGCTTTACTGGTCCACACAGGGACATAGTGTGAAGCAAGGGAGGGTGTGAATATACAGCACACTAACATGCCCTGTTTGATATAGTTTGATATATGTATCTTAAAAGTAGACCAGGAAAATAATATGAATAGACTTGTCATATCATTTCACATGCATCTTTGATGTTTACTTCATTTATATATTTACATAGTGCTTTACAGACAGCTGTGAAGTTAATTCCCTATCTGCAAATAGCTTACAGTCCAAGACCATGATCCTGCAAAGACCTACTCATGTGCTTAACTTTAAGTACATAGGTAATCCCATTGATTTCAGTGGGACTAGTGTGGAATTTAGTTAAACATGTGTGGAAATCTTTGCAAGATTAACATCAGCCCTAAATGAAGGACATGTACCAGAACTGTCAAACCCAAGCATTCAAAAATCACGAATCAGGCCCCAAGAATCATGAGCTTTAAACAAAATTAGTAACTTTGGGATGATTCTTATTTGCCTTTGGTTCTCTGAGCCTTTAGAGTACATTCTGGTCATGTTTTCAGGTTTTTCTCTGCAACCAGGAGGATTAGAAACTGTTGTTTTTAAACTACAGCCGCTCTGCTCATATTAATTACATGACTCCAGAAAGTGAGACCTCAAGAAATACATCAGATATTGCGAGACTCTCACTAAAAGTCTACAAGTTGGAAATGCTGTGTCACCAGTGGCGAAGACGGCAGACGCATTTTCGTTTTCCATATGTTTGCAGAGTTAATACCTGTTCTTCCTTGCCCTCCACCTCCAAAGATTATTTTTGATCTATCCTTTCATCATGTAAAAAACAGGCATTTTGACAATGAATCATGTGTTCAATGTAATGTGCCACTTTCTGATTTCACTTATTTATACAGCTTGTTACTGTTATACACTGTTACTAGGGTTGCCAATCTGGTAATATTTAAAAACTGAACACTCCAGCAGGAGTGCTGGAACCTCCCCTACCCCAACTATTCTGCTGAGGACTCGACCCTGTCCACTCCTCTTCCCTCCCTCCTTCCCATTGCTCATTGCTTTTCCTCTCCTTCCCTCTGCCCAGATCAGGAGGGACTTGCCTGTGGGGCTGTGAGCCGCAGATGCCTAATGCAGATAGGAGGTGGTCCCGGCTGAAGATGGGCTGGCACGAGTGATGACCTGGTGCCACCCTCCCTCCCCCGTAGTTACTTGACTTTGAGTGTCCAGTCAGTAGACCTGGCCAGACACTGTATCGACTGGACTTTCCGGTCAAAAACCAGGCACCTGCCTAGTTTAGGACCAAATGTGCCTTATAGTCACAGGCTCCTATTTAGGGCAGTACAGAATGCTTCTCCTGAGAGGGAGCTGTGGATGAAATTGTATCTCCTGAAGCACAATTTCTTGGAGTTCTCAGTTCCTTAGATGGGAGCCAGCTGCACTATCCCTATGTTGTAAGCCAGCTTTCTGTGTGTGCACGGTGGTGGAGACAGGAAGACAAGGCTATAGTCCTACGTCCACTCAGTTCCCTTCAGGATGGTTTCTTTCTATGAGTGCTCTAGGAGAGGGAAATTCCTGCTGTCCCCTGATTACATGGTCTGCAGTTGTTTGGTCCTTGCAATAGGATAGTGGAAAAGCTTCTTGCACTGTTTCTCCGCTCCCTGCCTCCTTCATGCCTGTGCAGGGGCCAGCCACAACCTAGCTTTTAATGGGTTTTATTACAGGAAAAATACTTCAATAGACTTCTGTATAATTTGAGATAATTAAAAGCAGCATTTGCATTATTTCTATTACGACTACTAAGGGAAATAGTTTTTCCAGTTTTAGTGTGCATGTGAATTTCACTCCATTTTTTTTACATATACTTAGTATAAATTTGACCGAAATGGGTGTGAATAATATTCCATGTATCTGTTAGAAAAGAAGTACAGCATGCATTTAACTAGGCCATAATTATACACTAATATTCTGCGATTGATGGACATGCTGCATCATGAGTGTTCACTCTTTATTTGCTTTCATTTATGCATTGCAAAGATTTAAAACTATATATTTGTATTGTGCACTTTCTTTGCACTCCTAGGAGTATTTTCTAATTTTAGGCATTGGGAAAGAATTTTATGTACCACTTGGTTTCTTCTACATAGTCTCCATCAGATAGTGTTTTTTAATTAAAATTTGTTTGGTTTTTTTTGCAGCTGTTCTCATGAGTTATTTTTCAAGACTTGCAAATTGCCATATTATAGATTCATTAAAAACTGAATGTATGTGAACTTTCTTATCTGACTTCTCAGTATATTGAGCTACAGTCATCTATAAAATAAAGTTGATATCTTTTCTGCTAATATATAATGGTACTCTACAGTTCATAATATACTGTACAAATTAAAATATAAGCTTGAATAAACCATTGTGACAGTTCACTTTTATATTTTAAGATATTATTATACTTCTATTACTATAGGTGTGATAACTCTTGTCGATTTAAGAAAAACTGACAATTAGGTACAGTGTTTCACATTGTTCTGTACCCACTTCAAAAGTTTTTAAAGTCTTATGAATCACCTTGTAACTTTTAAAAGTTACATCTGGAAAATATGTATCATGTAAGTAATTGTTCTTTTAAAAAGAATACTTTAAATATCACAAGGCTGGATTCTCAGTTGGCAAAGTTCACTTTGTGCCTCTTTAGGCTTATGCAGCACAAAGCTTACTAAATTGGCCAGAGATTTCCCCTCCACAGAAGAAATTCTGTAGGAGGAATCTCAGCAGGTGCAAAACTGACAGAAGCAGTGTAGCTGCCTCCTGTGCCAACTTTTCCTCTGCAGTCTCCCCACCTGTGGTGTAAGCAGGAACAGGGGGCCATGGTAGAGCTGTGCTCCACAATGCTTGATCCCTAGCTAATATAAACTCAGGTTCCAAGAGTGGCAGAAGTTAGAATAGCAGGGGGCCCTCCCAGTGGGGTCAAACTACCAAAGTTAGGGAACCACAATTAGTGCAGGGTGGAGCCACAAGGAACCATGTCTAAGTGTAGGTTGGATTTACTGGAGAATTGAGGCCATAATAATCTTGGTATAATATTAATGCAGATTATGAAGAATATATAGGAAATGGAATTTAACCTGGTTCCTCGATTTCGTGATTTCTTATCAAATACCTCTTAAGCCTTCTGATGCTGTCTGTGCATTCATAATTCACATCAGCTGTGAGACCATGTCCAACATAAACAATCCCCCTTCTTCTAATGTGGAAGCACAGTATGCTGTCCCATCAGGGATCACTAATACAGCATCATGACTCTGGTTGGGGAGATAATGGGGTTTGTTGGTTAAAGCAGGGAACTGGGAATTAAAACTTCTCAGTTCTAGTTTCCAGTTGGCCACTAACTCAGTGTGTGACCTTGTCCAAATTGCTTCAGCCCAAATTTTGAAAAGTGTCCACTCATCTGGGGTGCCTCAGGCATAGGGTTACCACCTTTGAAAAGCAAAAAGAGGGTGCCCACCGCAACCCCAACCACACGGCAACTCCACACCTCCTCAGCTTCAAGAGCCACTCCTAGTCTCTAAAGAGAGAACATCATTTTCTTTCTTAAACGGTGGCAGTGGGAACACTGCAGCATCTTTAGCTGGACACAGAAACTTTTAACATTTGATACCTTGGTGTATTGTGGTGATAATGCAAAACTTTAGACCACTTTAAAACAAAAAAACCCAGCAGATTAAATTTTTTTTCTGGCAACTAGCAAATCCATAAAAATCTTGGTAACGTCAGTCAAATATTGGCCACTCGAGTGGGGGGGCCCCAAGTTAAGATGCATGGAGCCTAATTGTCGGAGTTGCGGAGAACCTGCATTTTCAATTTTCCAAATTTAATGCTTCTGATAACTAGGCCATTGATGTCTTTTTAGAATGCCCCCAAACCTGAGGCATTCAAAAGCGTTATTGAAATGTATCATTTACATCATGGTGGTATATAAAGACCACAAGCAGGTTGAGGCTCATTGTGCAAAGTGCGATACAAACATAGAATAAAGGACAGTCTCTGCCCCAAACAACTTACTAGTGGACACTGGTTGCCCTTAGCACTGCTGTCTGTTACCCATCTGTGAAAAAGGTGGTGTTATTAATCAGTCACTTATATAGCACCACAGATGTAGGCTGTGTTACATAAAAGCTGCTGCAGCAGGCGTGGGCATATCTGAAGTAATTCACTGAGGACCTTGTAAAAATTGTTTTTAAAAAGGGTATTTAGCAGAAGATAAAGAACTGCATGTAAAATGAAACTCGACAGCTTGACAGCCCGTTTAACATAATGCTTACAGGGGGCATTTCAGGTCAATTAAAACGGTATAAAATATGGTGCAAACCAGGTCAGTCTGGCCAGAGTATTTGCATGAATACAAGATTTATTTCAAAATAAATGATTATAATGAAATAACCTGTAATATATCATTTATAAGCTTATTGATGTTTTTGGAGCATTGTTCTCTCACCCCTGCCTCTTACCCCTCATTGCGAGTTCTAAGCAAGAAATGATCAAATGCCCTTCTTTTTCAGCACAATGTAGTTTGTACCCATGGGAACATACCAGAGTGACACACCTTTTTCTCTGCCTGGAAAATGTTCTATTTGCCTCTAAAATGAAACTACTTTACTTTCAAAAAGAAAAATATAAATATCCTTTCTATATCTGCTTTAGCAGTTTGAAGGGTCTAAATGAGATATCTATAATGAGGGTCTAAATGAGTTGATGCGTCACGTTTATTTTGTATAGTGAGGAGCCCTGAACAAATGCTCTAGATCCGAACAGCCCTGAACTTTGTTGTTTTGAAATCTGGATCAGAATTTTGTAGTGTCAATCCATCCCTAATTATTTTCAATAAAAGTTGCTTCTTTGTTTTGGTGTTTGTCCTTTAGAGGTCAATTAACTGGTCATTAACACAGTTCAATGACTAGCAAGGTCTGATACCACTAATGCTGTAGGTATATTTGCTTTCGGTGAAATCTGACATTTTGTAGACCTTGTGTAACCCCCCCATACCTTTGGGTTGTGGTGTTCTGTCCCATCTAGTGGCATTGAGACCACTTAGAGCGAGATTAATGAGTCTGCTCTGCCACCTCAGCTAAGATCCGGTTGGCTTTTAGCTCATGCAGTAGAGACCCATGCACTGAGGTCCCAGGTTCGATTACGCCTGCCGATCACTGGGGTCTGTTGGTGTTACACTTGTATATGATAAAGGTATTCTTGAGAAGAGCTCTCCCTGACCAGGGAAGACCCTGGCACAGATGTAATGTACCTGATCGATCCCTGTGGAGAAATCTTGCTCTCACATCTGAGCTTGCCAGACAGCACTCTGTTAGTTGAGGAAATCATCTCTAAAACCAGGAAACTTGAAGTGGAGCTGAAGAAAGCGAGAGAAATTCCCTCCAGAGAAAATCAACAATAAAAAATGTTCCTATCCAAGGTACAGGGCAGAGGGTCATCCAGATGATCCTAGACATGCCAGGCCACAGTCTGACGGAGTGATTCCATATTTTGGATAGCATGTGTGCTTGCTCACATGAACAATAATACTAAATAGACTAACACCTGCACCTGCCACAGCCAGCTGAAGTGAATATCTGAAATAGCATGTAGGCACCTTTTGGATAGATCTAATAAAAGTTTAAAATAAAATAGAAAGGAGGATGGGTTTTTTTTTGTGTGTGGATTTTTTTTGTTTGAGCATTAGCAATTCAGGGCTATATCTTGAGAAGAGTTGAGCCACCCCTCTTTGTCTCTGAAGACAAAGGAAGTCTCAAATACTTGCACTTTACAGGATTTGTTCCTAACAGTGTTGAGGTGGGTTAGAAAACTAACTTCTTCTTTCAGAGTTTACCAGAGCTGTGTGTGGATGGGAGGAGCTTCTTTGGCTATTCCACACAACCCCACCCCTGAACACACCTCAGCAGGACATCAAGTAAGAACATGTCTGAAGAAACCCAAAGTCAGAATTTCCATCACCAGAAGTTATTTTCATTCTCTGAGGACATTAATCTAGCAGATTCTGAAAGTTGCCTGTTAACCATTGCCACTTATTTTCTTGCCATAATGTTAGAAGCGTAAGACCAAGGTGTGTGCGTGTGGATGAGGGTTTTCCCCCCACTATGTTGCAATAACATGTAGCATTTTGAAGTATATTGCTTCTTTCAAAGCTGTATGAATTAGAGGCCAGCCTCTATAAGATGTTCTAACAGAAATTGAGGGTACTCAAGACTTTGCCAGGGAAGTGCTTGTTGTACTTAAGTGTGGAGATTTTACCAGGTTTGGTGGTGGACCCAGTTTCCTTTTCCCAGGAATAGAAAGCAACCTCTGCTCCACAGATGGAATAATAAGATAGGAATGTTGTGAGCAGATTATCGGGAAACTTCCACTGGAGCCTGTTTCCATGGATTTTACTGCTAGATATGGGATGATCTGGGCCATAGTTTTAACTTTTAGGTCTCTTTTAGAACAAACATTCTTATATACTTGAAACTCAAATCATATAAAAACATACATCAACTGTTTTTGTTTTCGAGGTAAAATATTTATTGACGGAACAAAGGGAGAGGAGGGGAGAGGAGTTGATAGTGATGATGGGGGGAGGAGGGGAACTGAGTTGGTTCTCCCCCCTCCCCCGCCCCTGGAAAAAGGCTGAGTAGAAATAGAAATGAAATGAACACCTGGAACTAAGAATTGAAACACTGGACTGTCTTAATTGATGGAAGTTTGAAGAGGCAAGGTGAGCATTAATGAGTTTGTTTGTGCAACATGTTGGAAAAAGGGTGAGAAGCTGTATGTGTTAAATATTGCTTCTGAGAAAGCACCGAAACAGAAGGATGTGAGGCCAAATCCTAATCCAGTTGAAGTCAATGGCAAAATTTTCATTTATTTCAGTTGAACCAGGATTTGAGCTGGGCAAGTCACAAGAAGAGGCTCACTTGTATGAGGACATGTTTATAAACAAGTAAGAACTGTGTTTTGTGGAAAAAGTAGTACCCATATACAGAGGCCCTGTGGTTTGGTGATTATAGCCTAATTTATTATACCACTGTTTAGAATTCGGACATTAATATTGAGGTCAGTGGGAAGAGAGAAGATTGTCTTAGTGGTTATGTGGCAGGGAGGAAATGTATCTCAGAACATTTGCTGGTTTTACAACTGCTTATCAGTTTTTTGTGGCAGATCCAGAAGGTATTTGTTTTTCCAAATTTGTCCTCAGAATATGAAAAGTTGACGTAGGTAAATGAAGGGTTATGGAACAAAGGGCCTCATTTGCCACTCCATTAAATCATTTTTATGCTGGTATGACTTCAGCAGTGCATAAAACAGGAGTAATGGAGTGGTAAATGAGTCCCCAAATTTCTACAACATTCTTGTTCTTTTCACACAAACTTTTGCCCACAATAAGCACTAGACCTATAAGAGTGTAATAGGACTATTTTTGCGACAGATGGCTGAACCACAAAGCTCAGAGACAGATCTGTAAATTAATCTTGTGTGAATTCAAGGCAATTAGGATATGGGGATCCAGTTCAGGCCGAAATATTTTGTTAGTGCGATTTAAAAATTGAAGAAAGACAAAAATAAAAAGTGAAATGCTGATGAACCCTTTAAGTTTTCTTTTTTTTTCCGGAGGGGCGGAGGGGAAGCAATTTCACTGTAACTGGGATTAGTTTGCCCATTGCTGTTCCTTGAAACAAATTCCAAATTGTTTCTCATCACTAGACAGTTGCATTGTGCTGGGGTGCATTGTTCAGAGATTCCAATATATAGGGAAATTTATGTAAATGTCCCTTTCTCTTAAAAGTTTTATTATATGCTGAACAAAACTGAAAGATCCTTATAGCAGATTCATCTTACTTTGTGACTGGAATATACTATAGCAATTAGTAGCATATGGGATCTTGAAGAGCAAGTTTTGTGTTTTTGTTTTTATTATAAGGGGGCTCAGTTTATCCAAATACAGTGGGAGAACATTGAGTTTACTTGGATATATGGGGGGCTGTATTTGTACAAAAAGGTGGGGGATTGCAATGCAGATAATGGATGCTGGGGGCCATAACCCAGCTATGGTTAATGAGGACCGAGGAGAGTTTAGATCAGATCATTTAATTACAGTCATAAATAAAATATTCTAGTTGTAATATTCCAGATGCTCTCTTTGGATTCCAAGTCATGTGTGTATGCTCAGGTGCTTTCATTTACAATTGCAGTCCTCTTCCAGTTAACAGACTGAGTTTACATGTGCAAGAATAACACATCACTTGTTTTTAATCTTTCTTGTGATCAGAGGTTGGGGGCGGGGGAGGAGGAGGAGACTGAATTCACACCAGTGTGTTGAGATCTAACCCAAGAAGATGGTAGTGACTGAATTGTGAAATGTCATTATTTAAATTAATGAAATGATTTTAAGGTTTGGTTTTCTGTGAGTTTCTGTGGTTTCCTAAACATGCTAAATAGATAAAATGTGAGACGTCTCTGCTTTTACAAGGATAGACTTGTCCAACTCATTAACAAATTAATTACAGCATCTTTAAAATGCACTATTGATATTAGTGCGTGAAAGAGGTCTGCCTATATCTCCACTGGATGTCAGTAAAAGTCAAGGGACAGAAAACAAGGTGCTGCATGGCAAGTCTATTAATCTCAATTACGTAGAAATGTCAGTTACAGACTAACCAAAGCCTGTAGAAGTATTGTACGAACTACGTAAAGTATGGGGTAGCGAACACTGCTCAAGTCATCTCTATGTGAGTTGAACTTTATTTTAAAATAGAATAAATGTGGAGGATTTTTCAGATTGCAGCCAATGGTGGATTGCAAAAAATCCAACTTCCTCTCAAAATTTTACAGTAATTTTTAAAAGGTGAATTGGAAAACTTGTTTGAAAGATACTAAAAGAAATAGCAGGTCTGGCTGTTTAACATGGCAATTAAGTATATGTTAGCAAAATTCTTGCCCGAAGACACTGAGAAACTTAAGCAATGGGTTACCTGGCTGAGTGGCACAGCACATACTATATATAAATTAAAATTAGAAGGGGAAAATCTATATTTATGGCACTTGTGATGTCGCTCAGACTGTCAGAGACACATGGAAGCCTGCTGCTCAGAGGTCTCAGGATCTGAGAACTTAAATTCATTGTGGTAGATCACGGGGTACCCTAGGTTATCCGGCAGGGCAACCCATCACTCACTCACTTTTTTTAAGTGTTAAACTGGGTCCCTTCTAGGTGCCAAGTGGAATTTCAAATCCAGTTAGCTAACTGGATTATTTTTAAAATAAACTTTTCCTAATGAAGACAAGGTCTTAAAGGTGTGGTACCGGTCTCAAATTCCTGTCCAAAAAATCATAGTTGTATAGAACTAGATTAAATCTAGCACAGGAGAAGCAAATTGTATATCCTTGCATCAGCAAAGTTCCTTAAACCCACGCGCACGCGCACACACACACACACACACACACACACACACTGACCCCATGCATGGGGGGTGGGGGGTTCTTTTGGGAGCTTTCCATGGGGAAAGGCAGTTTAATTTGCTATTGGGTTTATAGGAAACCCATCACCAGACTCTGCTGAAGGGATGTGCTAAATGAGTGCATACACTGGCCACACATGTTTTCCAGACAGTGTCACTCTGTTTTTTGGGTGATAGTGACCGAGCCCCTGGAGTCCTCTCAGTTCAGGCCCGCTGACAGCAATTCCAAGCCCCAGGGCAGAACAGTCAATGGGCCCCCATGCACGCACAAGCCGCGTCTGCGCAGCCATGGTCTGCCTGACATTTGGGCGGTGCTGCTGGCTGTGCTGGCTGGCGCCCAGCGAGCTGCCGGCATGGCCAGGGCTTCCACATGCCCGCCTGGTAGGGTTACCAACTGTCTAATTGTGCAAACCCGAAGACCCTTCCCTGAGACCACCCCCCTCTCCCACCCCTTCTCCAAGGCCCTGCTCACTCTATCCCCCTCCCTCTGTCACTTGCTTTCCCCCGCCCTCACTCACTTTCACCCGGCTGGGGCGGGGGGCTGGGGTGCAGGTTGCAGGCTGTGGGTGGGAATTTGGATGTGGGCTGTAGGCTGGGTCAGGGGGTTAGGGTGCAGGAAGGAGTCAGGGGGTTGGTGCTTATCTTGGACGGCTCCTGAAAGCAACCAGCCCACCCCTCTGGCAGCGGCTCCTTGGCGGGGGGCCCAGGGCGTCTCCATGTGCCGCTGCCCGCAGGCACCACCCCCACAGCTTCCATTGGCCGCAGTTCCCGGCCAATGGGAGTTGTGGAGTCGGCATTCGGGGGGGCCAGCATGCAGAGACCCCGCTCCCCAAGGGCCACAGGGACATGCCAGCTGCTTCCAGGAGTGGTGCAGAGTGAGGGTGGGCAGGAAGACTGCCTTTGCCCTGCTGTGATGCTGGTGGTGGTGAGGGGCCCCCAGGCCCTTTTAAATCACCCAGGCCCCTGGGCAATTGCCCCCTTTGTCCCCCCTGTTGGCGGGCTTGTCTCCGTTGTAAGAAGGCTGCAGCCTGTCAACAAGTGGCTTCATCCCATGCACCATTCCATGGCCTCAGGGGCCCTGTGAGTGCCTCGTCATCTCAGTTTACCCTCTTGGTTCCTCAGTGAATTAAAAGTATTTACAAGTCCAATCACACCAGCTCTCCTTTGGGTCTGGTTCATTAACTTAAAGTTCAAAAATAAACAGGAAAGCCTTCCCTGCAGCCTTCAACTGGGCGCAGCCCCTGGTCTGGGCAGGGTCCTTCCTGCTTTAATAGGCCTGACCCAGCCCTTCATAGCTGGAGTAGCTCTCCTGTCTCCCACTCTCTGCAGTCTCTTTACACCCTCCTGAGCGCCTCCCCCGCCACCCGCTTTGCAGCTTCCTGCTTCCCTTTATAGGGGAATCTAGTCCATTCCTAGCTGGTTCTAATTAAACCCCACACCTCATCCCAGGTGTGGCAGGCAGGACAGGCTGGCTCTAGGTCACCAGGCCATAAGGGGGCAGGACACGCAGTTACACAGCCCCTCTTCTAGGACCTGCATCTACATTGGGGTGAATTTAGCCCAGAGATTGAGCAGGCTTAAGTGTGAGACTGTGACTGTGACCGAATCAGTCGGTGCATGTTCTGTAAAGTGCACTCATAAACTGAGTGAAGCAACTTTGTGAAAGCATTTGACTCCTGATGAGAATGACAGACTCCCAGAGGCTGATTAACATGTCAGTGATTCATCTAATGATTTAATCCTCTTTGTGTTTTATAGTAACTTCACTAATGAAATTTACTGTCATAAAATTTCTACACTTAAAAATTCTTTTGTTTCTTTTTCAAAGTAGATATGCAAAACTTTAGATGACCCGTACTGTTGGGGCCTGATTCAAAAACTATTGAAGTCAATTGGAAGCTATCCATTGACTTCACAAATCTTTGG
This sequence comes from Chrysemys picta bellii, assembly GCF_011386835.1. Classification (NCBI taxonomy): domain Eukaryota; kingdom Metazoa; phylum Chordata; order Testudines; family Emydidae; genus Chrysemys; species Chrysemys picta. The sequence continues at coordinate 124,919,664 of NC_088793.1, read as the reverse complement.
ATCAGGCCCTTAATGTCTGAAGGACTCTTAATTGATATGTAACTTTGCAGTTGTACTGCATTGTGGTAGTCAGCTGGTAGCATCCATGATATCATCATTAAGGTTGCAAAACAGTTTAAATTACAGCCTCTTTCCTTCACCTTCTGAAACTTTCACTGCTTGGCATGAAAACATTCAAAGCTGACCTCTTCCTAGGAAGATTTTTTTTCTCTTAGAAAATGTTGAGGAAAATCCCTTAGCTACTTACTATTTGGCAAGGATGAAAACATAAAATATATTTTAAAATGTGTATTATTTACTAGTACTGGAAAAGTGCATTTAAAAACATACCGCTGTAAAGTATTACAATCATATCTGTAGTCCCAAGTGTTAGTTTTTTGGTTTGCTTAATTAACATATAGACAAGGTTTTATTTTACAGCAAAATATGTTTCCAGTTTTAGTGCTTGAAATACATAAGATATACAGCATGGCCAAGTCACCATTGCTGGGTCAACCTTAATTTTGGAATTTCCAGAGTTCTTAGAGCTCTAATTTTGCATTAGCACTCTTTCAATGTAACAGCAGTAAAATAGTCTATATATTGATTGAGTTTGTATTTTCTAGTATATTTCAGAGTAGCGAACCCAGTAATGCAGTGTGAGCCAGCGTGCACACCCAGCTGCCGAGGATGGGGGCGGGGGGGGGGGAAGTCCCATCTACAGGACTCTTCATAGCTTTTTCCTCAGGGCTTGCATTATCTCCAAAAACACACCCTCTAAGACTAAACAAAACAACTCAAATTATTGGATAACAACACTGGCACCTTTCGAGCACCAGCTAGCTAGATGGGGCGACAACACAGCCTTCTCCTATGGTAGATTCCTTTTCACCAGCCTCCCATTTCCTTTTATACCCCGCCAAATCAGCTGCACAGACCACAACTTAAGGCCTTTATGTCTGATGCACCACTATGATGTAAATTTGGATGTCCAATAAGGAGTTGTGGTTAACAGACATCGAATGCATGTCTGGTAAACAAGCCTAGGATCAGCACTGTGTATTGTTTATACAGAGACATAGGCACTATGCACATCTCATAAGTAAAACAGTACAAAACACACAAAGACAAAGTTCCTGCTGTGAAGAGCTTGTTGTCAGTATAAGCTGAGTAGGAAGAGATGATGGACAATGGGAGATTGATGGGGAAAGATGAATTGTGAAGCATGGAATAACTTTGACAAGTCACACACATTACATTTAAGGATATGATTTAGTCATGGAGGTCATTGATTCTGTGACTTTTTAATGAACCTCTGTGACTGCTTCTGCCCCTGTGGCTGGAGCTGTCAGGCCTTCCTTCCATCCTTACCTTGCAAGGCTCAGGCTTCAGTCCCCCTCCTTCCCTCCCCCCCCCCCCCCGGCTATTTTTAGTAAAAGTCAAGGACAGGTCGTGGGCTTCATGAATTTTTGTTCTTTGCCCGCGGCTTGTCCATGACTCTTACTAAGAATAACCTGACAAAATCTTAACCTTGACTATGTTTTTAGTATACATAATCCTGCTTAATATGTATAACTGTACAGTTCAGAGTATGGAAATATTGTCAAGTGCATTTAAGAGAGGATTTTGCGTTTAGTTGTCCATTGAAACATTATCTGTTTTTAACCAAGTAGTATAATCTTGCTAATATGCAATATGTTACTGCAAAGTGATCAAACCATTATATGTAATATCACTTGTTTACAATATAATACAATGGCTTGCACAATTTGAGGAGCTGCAACTTTAATTGCTTATTGTTCACATCCCTCCTTCAAGCTCATCTGAAGCAATAAGAGATTAAAAGAAGATCTTGTTAGAATGAACAGATGAGAGTTTTTGTGTTTTCTGCAACCCAAAGATAAAGACTTCACTTTAAAATTATTTTAAAAATGAGAACTTGAACTAATTCATTAATAAATGGTGAAGTACTAATAGTTTGCTGGATACGCTTTTTGAAAGCATCTGTATGGTGATCCCAGTCATTTGGAGGAAATGTTCACCTTTTTAGAAGACGGCTTGTGGTTCTTGGTGATCTTTATAATAAGCTTCATAGTAATGGGCAATTCCTATGGACTTCAATGGAAATTTCATCCTCTTACACCTGCGTTGAATTTGGTCCAGCATGATGATGGTGATGATTCTATTGGGGTAGCACCTAAAGACCCCAATTGGGACCTCACTGTGCATACACCTAATACGAAGATGGTCCTTCCCCCCCAAACGGCTTACAACCTAATGTTATGTTTACACTATGAGCTAGGGGTGCAATTCCCCTGCTTGTGTACACAAACCTGTGCTAGCTCTCACTGAGCTAGTGTGTGTAAGTAACTATGTAATTGCAAGTGTCAGAGGGGTAGCCATGTTGGTCTGGATCTGTAAAAAGCAACAGAGTCCTGTGGCACCTTATAGACTAACAGACGTATTGGAGCATAAGCTTTCGTGGGTGAATACCCACTTCGTCAGACGCATGACGAAGTGGGTATTCACTCACGAAAGCTTATGCTCCAATTTGTCTGTTAGTCTATAAGGTGCCATAGGACTCTTTGTCGCTATGTAATTGCAGTAACACTTGTAGTAGCAGCGGAGGCAGGGCTGACCTGTGCCGAATATAAACCTGCCTGAAACTGGTGGATATTTGCTCTGCACAGCTCAGCGATTCCTCTGCTGTCACTATCCATGCAACTGCTATTTGTACTTGTGCTAGCTCAGGGGCTCTCAAACTGGGGGTCGGGACCCCTCAGGGGATTGCGAGATTATGAAATGGGGGCGGGAGTCGCGAACAGTCAACCTCCAATCCAAACACCCTTCAGCATTTAGAAGGGTATGTCTACACTTGCCTCCGGGTCCGGCGGCAGGCAATCGATGTTCTGGGATCGATTTATCGCGTCTGGTCTAGACGTGATAAATCGATCCCGGAAGTGCTCGCCGTTGACGCCGGTACTCCAGCTCAGCGAGAGGAGTACGCATCATCGACGGGGGAGCCTCCCTGCCGCGTCTGGACCCGTGGTAAGTTCGGACTAAGGTACTTCGAATTCAGCTACGTTATTAACGTAGCTGAATTTGCGTACCTTAGTCCGAAGTGGGGGGTTAGTGTGGACCAGGCCTAATGGTAAATATATTAAAAAGTGATTTTTAATTTATAAGAGGGGTCACACTCAGAGGCTTGCTGTGTGAAAGGGGTCGCCAGTAAAAAAAAGTTTTGAGAGCCACTGTGCTAGCTCAATACAAGCTAGTGCTAGTATATGTGTGCAAGCAGGGGAATCACAGACGTAGCTTGTAGAGTAGATGTAGCATGAGTTATAAAGAACTCTTTAAAATTGTTCTTCTTATTGACTTTTAAAATAGTGTTTTTCCCTATAACCCCACAGCATGCTAATAGTGTAATATTTGAGTATAATATGAGGCTATGATATTATCACAGCCTATTATAAAAGGTGTAGGGAGGGATGAACACCTGGATATTTGCATTTGGATGGTATTCTTATTTGGAGGGTCTCTTGTTAAGAGGCTATTTGGGAATGCTCAGAGTTGTAAATTTACAATGGAAACAATATGGAGAAAATATGAAGTATGACAGAGCAGGAGGTGAGGGCATCATTGTGAAAAGAGCAAGAACAATGGAGAATTTTGAGACTTTTATTTACTGCGGGTATCTTCCTGGGGAGCATAACTAAGATATGGAAGGGCTCGGGAACTACAGTGACCGACATCAGCACAGAACCCTGAAATAAACAGCTCCTGCAAAGCAGGGCGCACAAGTAGGAAGTGGAAAAGTTAAGATGAGTAACACTGCATTTGGCAGCAAAAGTTTATCCCTAGCAGCAGCAGCATAGATATGGGGAATGGCAGCAGCACAATAGCAGGCAGATAGGATAAAGTCTTTGTTTTCCTTTCCTAATTTTACATTGCTTGTAGGTGTGGAGATTTCACAACATTGAGTTTTCCAGAACTGAGAGCAACTGTGCTTCCGGTCCACACCCAAACAAGTGAAGCATACTGCAGAATAGATGACGAAACTCAATCCAGTCGCTAATTGGAGGAAATGTTTTCTTGAGATTTAGAAATCTGTTTCAAACGTCTAATTCTGTTTTGGTGCTTGTACTTTCAAGTATCTGGCAGTTGAGTATTTTCCAATCCATATTTGGGAATAGGTGGTTTGTTGAATAAGGCTAATACTCATGCTGTTTGGGAAATGTATTAGTTGGCTCACCCATATCTAATAGTATAAAACTAGCAGATATTTTAAATAATTTCCAACTCTCTTCTGACAGCTCAAGATGGAGCAACAAATTACACAAACTACCTAGGGATAGCTCATAGAGAGCAAATGAAATACTCTGCACCTTTTATTTTAAAAATGATATTTTAGTTACACTATGTCTCATCTAATGTCCTGGGTTTAAAATATCACACTGTTTCTTTTTAGCTGTGCAATGAGCCTAGTAACTATCTGAGGCTATGCTACCCAAGTGTTGAGACAAAGCTCTGAACAGAAATCAGCCATTATGTTGTCCACCATTCTCTGACATTGTAAACCACTCAAACTTTGCTGTCGTGTTTCCTGCAATGTTACTAATCTCTGTGGGTGTGACTTCAGAGCTTAGTTAGCTGAGTAGTATTCTCGCTCTCCATTGGAGATATTTAGTAGAGATGGTCCCAAATTAGGATACCAGATGCAACCCCCTAGAACTTTGGATCCAAATGTCTTCCTTTCAGGCCAGCTCTCTAATATGGACCCTAAATGGAAGGGTGGCTCAGGGTTGCTTTGGGGTAGTTAAACTCAGACCCAAACTAAAAACTGAAGATCTATCTCTAATACATAGACCATAATGGAATCCTGGGTTAACAGCCTCCAAACCGGGCACCTTTCCCATGCACTACATTCAATTTGTGGGGAGAAGTTAAACAGAAGAACCCTCCGTGATCACATGCTAAGGTAAATAAATGCCCAAAGTTTCATTTGCTACCCTCCTCTGGTATTTTACAAATGCACCACACAGTATAAATCCAAGAACTGATGGAAATACCGCAGCAATGTGAAGCAATTCCTTATGAGAAGGTAGCACATTTAGGGGTTAATCCTGCAGGGCCCTGAGCATTTCTGTGTGCTGCTGAGCACCCACAATTCCTCACTGGCATAAGTGGGTCCTCAGTGCCTTGCAGAAATGCTTAGCACGCTTCAGGATGAGTCCTTTAGTGCCCTTTTTATTTCTTAGTATGCTAAGAGTAAATAGACTAGTTTTATAGAACATAAAAGATAGGTCCTGGAAATAAGTTTGATACACTTATTTTCTGGTAAAATATTGATTTATGAAGCTGGGCAAAATTTTCTGAATTGTGAGTGTTTGAAAAGTTTGTTAAATTCAATTTGAGGTGTGTATTTTTTTTTTTTGGTCAAAAAATGTTTGTTTCTCAACCAACTACAGAGCTTGATGAATCTTTTCTTCTAATTTTGAAAAATCAGTAAAACTTGCAAATACTCCCTACAACATTTTAACTGGTTTCTCACCCAGCGGTGTTAATTAACTTTGTATTCTAGTAGCACTGAGCCATCCCGGTTGAGACTGGAGTCCTGTTGTGCTAGGCATTGTACACACAGGGCAAACTGTGTGTCTCTTACTGATGAGCTTACAACTTCAGTAGACAAGGCCGTGTGGAAGAAGGGACGTACACCTCTACTCTGATATAACGCTGTCCTCGGGAGCCAAAAAATCTTACCGCGTTTATAGGTGAAACCGCATTATATCGAACTTGCTTTGATCCACCGGAGTGCGCAGCCCCGCCCCCCTGGAGCGCTGCTTTACCGAGTTATATCCGAATTCGTGTTATATCGGGTCGTGTTATATCGGGGTAGAGGTGTATAATCATCCTCCTTTTCCACATGGGGGAACTGATATACAGAGAGACGCACGGGGGAGATTGCAAAGGCACGAGTGATAGTGAGGCATCTAACTCCCCCAGGGGACTTGTCCCAGCTCCCAAAGTCACTCTATGGCAGACCCAAGAATTGACCTCCGATTTCCTGAAGGTGGTCTACATTCCAAGCACCACAGTAGCACAGCCGCTGCACTGCTGTTGTGTAGAGACTTGCTACAGTGATGGCTGTCACTGGAGTAAATCCATCCCTTTGAGAGGTGGTAGCTATGTAGGGTTGCCAGGTGTCTGGCTTTTGACTGGAAAGTCCAGTTTTAAGGGGACCTGTACAGTCTCTGGTCAGAAGTATTGACCAGACAGCAAAAGTCCAGTTATCACAATCCCATTGTCATGCCAGCCCCAGGCCCCTTTAATCACCGAGTGCTGGCCCCAGAGATGGGGAGGGTCAGAGCTGGTGGTGCCCTAGCTGCTAGTCACAGACAGGCGGGGGAGGGACACCACCACCTCCCCCAGCTTCAGGAAGGTCCCCCCACATTTCCTGCCTTCATCGCTCCCTTTGGCTCAAAACTGCTGCTGGGAGAGAGACAGTCCCCTTCAGCATCAAAAATTTTGACCATAGCTGTGTGTAGTGTCTAATTTGGAGAAATTGGAAAGTTGGCAATCTATAGCTATGCTGACAGAAGAATTCTTCCATCAACCTAGCAGTTTCCACACCAGGGTTAGGTCAACCGAACTACATTGCACAGAGTGTAAAATTTTTCACAGCCCTAAGTTTTGGGTATAGACCAACCCTCAATCTGCCATCCTCTTTCACCTGATGCTAACACCCATCGTTTTAAGGGATGTCTTCCTGATGCATATAGGTGCAGAATTGAACCCTTTCTATCCATAACAAAGAAAGAGCTATAATAACTCTATCCTTCTACTCATCTTTTCTGTTCTGTATAGTAAAGGCCATTTTTTTAATGGAAACTTTGTTTTTACTAGTCTAGCAGCACAAATTGTGTTTCTGGTAGCTTCATGGGTGTTTTGTGCCTGGGAAAAGTCCAAGAAAAACATTTATTTTTTTTTTTGTTTTCTTCTGATGACTTTTTATAAAGTTGATAAATAGGGAAAAAAATCCGCCTGTTGCCATAATAATGGATGATGAGGGCATAATGTTAAGCCAGTTGCTAAGGAAGTGTTGGTTACTACTGTTATGTAATTCTGATTGCAATGGCCAATACTAGGGTAGGAAGGAGAACTTTTAGGGACAATTACTTTGGAGAGGTTGCTTAAGTCTAATCACTATTCGGCTTAACAATGTTGATTTTTATATAGTACCTTTTTGTTATGGCAACAGATCAGGTCTCTGAAATGTCTAATCTTGTTTCCTCCATTGACCTTGTTTTTGATTAATGTGATTAAATTTTGTGGGAAAATTGCTTCACTCTGTTTGCTAGAAATATGTAAAAACAAATTCAACTATAAATGTGCAGCATGGCAGAGGATATAGAATTATCACAATATTTGTATGTACACTGAATTATGTTTGGTTTTTTTAAGGCAGTATTTTACAATAATCACCTAAGATAACACCTCTTGCAACAGAAGAGCTGTCAACTTTGATCCTTGGCTGCACTGGGACTGCTTCAGAGATTCACTCAACATACGGGGGTACTCCAGTGTTGTAGAGTTAGTATAATGGCTACTATGCCACTTCCTGCCTGTGGCTGGAACTCCCTTCACCCCAGCAATCCCTAGCAGTTCTTTAAGCCCCCTGGAGCTGTTAGCAGCTGATCTAATTTAGAGCAGCCTTCAGACATCTCTAGCTTATGCCAGTGCACTGCCTGACTCAGGGTTAAGAGAGGCAAGTACGCTGTTGTAAGCTAGAGATGCCTGAACCATCTTTGTGTGCACATGCCCCTCCTGAGTTGTGCTGTGTGCTCCTTGACTGCAGCTGGGGAATAGGGTCGTAGTGTGTTGAGCCATTACAGTAGATGACAATAGTGGTTCACAAATAAATTATAGTACAGATTGTCAGTGTCTAAGGTTATTTTACAATCAGAATGAACAGTTACATCATAATTGAAATATTTCCATATCTGCTCTTCAAGTACTATGGAGCACTGGCTGGCACTGGGGCTCCATAATAAGGTAAGGAGTCAGGATTCTTTCCCTATAGACCAGCTCCATCCTAGGTTAGCATCTACTGAAAACCATTAATATCAAGTATCAGAGGGGTAGCCGTGTTAGTCTGAATCTGTAAAAAAGCAACAGAGGGTCCTGTGGCACCTTTGAGACTAACAGAAGTATTGGGAGCATAAGCTTTCGTGGGTAAGAACCTCACTTCTTCAGATGCATCTGAAGAAGTGAGGTTCTTACCCACGAAAGCTTATGCTCCCAATACTTCTGTTAGTCTCAAAGGTGCCACAGGACCCTCTGTTACATTAATATCAAGTTGCTCTGAAATCATTTTGGTGACTTTAGTCCAGTTTCCAGTGCACTATGGTCAATATCACAAAAGCATGAACACAGCAGGCTCTCACTGGCAGTCTCATTAGAGGGGCCAAGGATTGGATGAATAAAACAATTCACCCCCATTGAATTGATCCTTCTGAGTCAGGGTTAAGGCACACTGGCAGGGCATTGCCTGTATTGTACCTTTACTTTGCAGAGCGCTTCAGACTCTTGAACTGGCAATCTGCCAACCTTGAGAACAAACTAAGTTTTGATATTCGTTATGTATAGCACCAAAGGTATTTGTGGCACTTAGTGCCAGCCCTGAGAAGCATTCGCTCAAGGTTAGATGTAATATAATATGGCTCATGGGGAGGAGACCTAAAGAGGGGAGGTTTGCACAAAGTAGGGTCATGAGGTTGCTTGCATAAGCCAGGCCTGTGTTGTGCTAGTTTTTTACTTCAGGGATTTTAAAATTTTCTTATTCGGCTGATGTGAGTCATTGCTGGTGAGGTTGTGGAAAGGAGTAGGTTTTGAAGCGGAGGATGTAAAGGAGGAGAAAGAACACAAACTGTTTTTCAGGTTCATGGAAGATATTCTGGAAGGTTTTGGAGCAATATAAATGACAAACTACAAACTTTAATTCCATTTCCAGCATTCTATTTTTGATATTGCCAACCACTCAAGCTTTGCTTTCTTTGTCTCTCATCACCGCCCTCCACCCCTTGTGGGAGTTATGGCTTTGTAAGTTTTTGCAGATTTGTTGTTGTTCTACATCGGAGATTTTTTTAACTTTCCTTTGGGATTTTTTTTGTCAGTACGTTGCCTGCAGATGGAGTAATCTTACAGGATCTTACACCAACTTGCTACCGGTTAGATTTTGCCATTAGGCACAGACCCAAAAGGGGTGGTTCACAAGCTGCATTGCCTAGAAGGATCTATGACTTAGAGGAGGGGTGAATAATTTACTTTAGCCCTTGAAACAGTGCATCATATTCCCCTGTTCCTTCCACTATTTGTGCCCAGCCAGATGTGCTGGTTGGCATGTGGGGGGCAGAATAAAGGCTCCTCCCACTTTTTCTCTCCCCATCCTCTTCCTGCTTACTTGCTCATAGTTGGGAGCATTGGCCTTGTAGTGCGTGTGCTATACCCATGGCCTGGTCCCAAGATCTGAATAGCCCTTTTTCATCTATGCAAAGAGGTGTGGGGCTCATTCCCCTGCATGGCTGCCTTAGTGTTGGCAACAATCTAGACTTTAGTCTATTTCTTGCATCAGAGAGTGATCTGCAACAAGTCATTGTTCTATCTCATGCTGACCTGGTAGCTTGTGATGAACCAAGATCCACTCAAACAGAAACTGAATAGCCACTGTTGGAAAAATAGCTTTCAGATATTTGAAAGAATAAATAAAAGCACAGTGACTTTTTAGGAGAGTGTATGGAATAGAGCGTAGTCAGCATGAATTCAGGCCCACTCAGAGATTAAATTTAAGAAATGAACTTGTATCTGCTGAAAGGTAATCATGGGCCTTCAATACAAAACTTTCATCCATCTCAAAAGGGTGAAGAGAACAGTCAGTAAGTAGAACTATCTGGTACCCATGAAGCACTGAGTTGCTAAGATTGTGATTTCAGAGGTAGTTTCTGCTCATCATCTTCTCTCCTCTCCTCTCTTCCCTGTTTCCCACTTCATCCCTCTTCAGCTCAAATTCCTGAGCAGGTGAACAGGAATGGCAAACAGTGGAGTTTCTGAAGGAGTTTACAGGAGGGAGCACGTGAGACTTTCGTTCAAAGTAGAGTTCTACACTCAATCCTGTGACAGCCAGCAATAGAACAGTAGTCACAACCTGCAATGGATGTGCCATGTTTTGTGTGCTGCCTGAAGCCAGAAGGGACTTCCTGTGCATGAATTATAAGATGGTGGCTGTGCTGGAAGAAAAGATTAATGATGTGGAAGGGCAAGTACAGACATGACAGTTTATCAGAGAGTTTGAGAGGAGCTCTTGGACAGCCAGGTTCAGCAAGTATCACCCCAGATTCCAGGAAAAAAGGAATCGGTCAGGAGGAACCAGAGACAGAGTCGATACCAGAGAAGAGTCTTGGCAATTTGTAACCAGAGGCAAAAGGACTAGACCACATTCTACACAGCTGGAGGCAAACAAGAATGGGCAGGTTGAGACTACTAGAAAGAAGTGGACCAGGAGGAATTCAACAGAGCTAGAAGTATCCAATCACTATCATGTGCTCAGTGTGGAAACCTCCAGAAAACATGTCTGAAGAACCAGCTGGTTGAACAGAATGGAGAGCTGTATGGGACATAGCTGAGAATGCCCAACTCATAGTGGTATGCCCCCATAGCTTCTCAGCCCAACCCACAAGACAATCAGTTATGCCCGCAAAGATATCTCCAGCCATCCAGCAAAGACAGGTAATCCTTGGTGGGGATTCTGTAATGGAAAGAACATTTTGCAAGGGACAGGTGGACAACAGAGTAACATGCACTCTTCCTGAAGCCAAAACATGAGATGTGACTAAGATTGGATAGGCTTCTGAGGCCAGCAAGGATCCACTGGTGATAGTGCAGATCTGCACTATCAGAGGCTTTGCTGTTCAGGATACCTCACAGATAACATGACTTCAGAGAACTCAGGAGTGTGCTGAAAAGAGGAATGTTCAAGTGACGTTCTCTGAGATCCTTCCTATCCCATGAGTGAAGGAAGATGGAAGGCTGAAGATTCTAGAGGTGAATCACTGCCAGGGTAAATGGTGTAGGGTAGAAGGGTTTTAGTTTTGTGGAACGTTGGCCCACCTTCTGTGGGGAGATGGGCCATCTCAGTAGAAGGAGAACCAGTCTTCTAAGGAACAATATGCCTAGACTAGTCAGGAGGGTGTTAAACTAACAACAAAAAGGGAGGGTGAACAGGGAAAACAAATGAGCATTCATTTAGCACAAAATCAAGATGTAGAGAACCAAATTAATCAAGGCACCAATGCTCAGAGTTCTGCGTGGTAAACAAAAGGAATTGGAATTATTCATTTAAGAGCATAAATTCAACCTGGCTGGTATTACTGAGCTCTAGTGAGAGGAATCACATAATTGGAATGTTAAAATAAATGGTTATGACCTATTTAGGAAGGATTGAATGGGCAAAAGGGGAGTGGCACTCAGTCAGAAAAGGCATTACCTGTTTCCAAGTCACTGATAACTCAGAAGAGAATGTTCTTGAATGCTTATGGATCAGTGATCTAACGATAAAGTGCACAAGATGGGGCACTAGTTGGTATGCTACAGACCACAAAGTCACACTAGGGAACAGGATGTCTGGCTCTTGAAGCACCTATCTATAATGTGAATGAATGAAAGCTACGTTATCACGAGGGACTTTAGATTGAGTGGCATCTGCAAATTTTTGACAGGGTAATTGTGGATTCTCCGTCACTGGAAACTTTAAAATCAAGAGCGGATGAATTTCTAAAAGATATAGTCTAGCTAAACTACAGGTAGTGGACTTGAAGCAGGAATTAATTCAAGGAAATCCCATGACCTGTGTTATGCACTAGGTTAGACTAAATTATCACAGTAGTCCCTTCCGGCTTTAACATCTATGAAAGCAGCTCTAACCACAGCTTAACTGTTCAGTGCACTGTAGCCATCTGGTGTATCTGTGACTCTGCTCTCAAAAGTTAAAATATTTAAAAAGTGTTTTAAGGTTGATATCAGATATTTCTAATGATCTGAAGGCATCACAGAATTCTCTTTGGGTTTCTTGTATATTAAATTATTAATTTTGAAAGACCATGGAAATTCCACATTAACTCTACCCTGTAGTGATGCTGTGAAGGGGGAGAAATGAAGGGGTCTGTGAAAATGAGTTTAATTTATTCTGGGACCACAAAAACTAAAGTCTTAATCATATGATTATTGCCTGGTGTCACTATAGGGCAGATTTAAGGTTGTTTGGGTACTCAACTGTGCATTTCTGGCCTTAGCATGTTTGGATTTCTTTTAAGTGTAACCTTACGTCTGGGTTTCTTGGGTGTATAAGGCTTGGTTTTGGGATACTTACAACCACCCTGTAATGTGTTTTTTTTTTTTACCCTTACAGTTGGGAGTATGTGTCAGTAACCTAATTTTAATTCAGCTTTGAATTAAGGTTAACCTAATCCATTTTAATTTTTTTTTCTTTTGGAATAATTAACTGGGCTACATATCCTCTCATACTGCCCTAAGCATGACAGAGCACAACCTGGAAGCAAAGTGGGCAGGGCAAACTGAGAATGTAGGGAGGCCAGACAGTCACTTCGGCTGCTACCCTGTGTTCAGTAGTTGGTTCGAGGATAGTGCAGCAGTGGAAGTACAGCCAATGAAATATTGTAGCTCTTGACCTGGAGTAGTGCACTTACACAGTGTCAAGCCCATGGCAGAATGCAGTGAGCTAGTTGTCTGAGAAGTCACAATAGCTATACTGAGGCTTATACGGTACAAACCAGGATAAAGGACAATGAATTTATATCACCGCAAATGTAAAGGAAACCCAAGAGTTCTTTACTAGATGGGTCTGCAGCCTGCATATGGGTATGCTGTAGAGAAGAAAGCCCGCTCTGCAAAGAATTGCTCTTCAATCCCTGTTTTGTTAAAGCATGAGGCACAAAAGCCACCTCCGCTACTTATATGTGGTATGGGTTAAGAGCTGAGCCTTTGTAACAGTTTGACCCTGATTCAGCAAAGCATTTAGACACAGATTTCAACTACTCACATGCTTAAGGTTAAGTACATGCTTAAGTGCTTTGCTGGATTATGACCTAGGTACAGTATGTGGTAGACCTGGCCCTAGATTCAAATACACTGCATGCCCTTTCCCCACCAAAGATCAGGTATATGCTGATGGAAGTACATGCCATGTCTTTTGGGGTACCACTTGCACTGCTATGGAGGGGTCCAGCTTGACTGGATTCTAAAGGTTAGTTGTCATGTCCCTTTTAAATGGGTGGGATGTAACTACACATTGCTGGCAGTGAGGGCCTTCCCAGCCTTTCCCTTGCAATGTTGTATCTACAGCTTCTGTCTGCCACAGGGTTTCCTACAGGAGCATGCATGCAGCTGGGACATCTGAGTATGCACTAGTTACTCTGCGTTCTAGACTAGTGCTTTCACTTGGTTTGAAATAAAATGTTTAGGAGTGTTTGAAAACTACCGAGTATGTTAAATAGAATGGTGGCATTTTCCTTGGGAGATGCACCTAATGCAGGTGTGTAGCTGAGGAAGTGCACACTTTCTGAGCCTGGGTAAGTTGCAGCAGTCCTGTTGTCTTCCCTCATTGTGGTGATTTGTTGTTTACTTTCTGCAGTTTCAGCTATTACTCTAAAGCCTTAAAGTGAAGTATTGGGTTTGAACCCACCGTAGGCCAAGTCACACTTGTCCTCTTTATGTCAATACTTTTGCTGACTTCACTAGGTTGTCTGTCTTAAACAAGCCAGCTTTGGCTTTCAGATAGTGTAGTGGCAGGCACTCACCTCTGGAGTGCCCCCGGGAATGGCAGTTATATCTCTGCCTCAGTTTCCCCTACTGAGCTTTTAGTAAGTTCAGTGACTGTGTACAGTGAACAGTGCCCCTTCAGGGGTCTGATTTATTTAATCAACTGCCAGACATGGTACATATATAAACCGCCTTCTGCTGCAGGTCTCCAGACTTCTCCACAGCCTGGAGCTCTGCAGTCACCCAGAGTTAGTGGGGGGACTCTCTCAGGCCCCCTTTTCCTGGAGAGCTTCATAGTCTGTCTCCTCTAAAGCTTTCTCTCTTTGTATTCTGGGGGCTGTTCCTCTCTCTGGGAGCCTCTGCTCTCCAAGGAGACACCACTGGGAGTAGTTTTCTCTCCAGCTCTCCTGAAGCTCCTAGGGAGCGAGCTCCTCATCTGTGTTCTGGGCTCCTGTCTGAGCCCTCGTAACCCTTTAGAATGCCCGGGTGTTCCTTAACTAATTAACGACTGTCCAGCTTACTTATGCAATTAATTATCCACAGTGGGGATCTGAGTTGACTCGTGCTCCTTAGTGGAGCCTGTCACAGGGAGGCTGGGTGCCTGACCCCTCAGAGGGCCAGGCCCCATGATAGGTGGGTTAAAGCTACTTAAGACAAATTAAGACTGGGGATAATTTTAAATTGGAAAAATCTCCCACTCACAGTGTTGCTTGGGGGTGGGGGGAGAGTGCCAATGTCCTAGAAGACTGGACAGGATACAGGAGGAGTATTTTCTACCTTTATAAGTATTCAACTTAAGAAATATCTAAAGATATAGACACAAATAGGTATGGAAATGCACACTTAGCCTGCTGTGCTAATAGACACTAGTCAATCTTTTATTGACTCATGCCTGTTAAATCTTCAAGTGCTCTGTTTGCCAACTATGTTGATAGGCACAAGTTGGCTGAATGTCCTTGTTATAAAGCTGGGAACTTTGTTTCCCCCCTTCCTTTAAAAAAATATCCAGCAAATGAAATGGGGGAAAATATTAAGTGAAGCTGAACATTCAACATTAACTCTGCCCTCTTCCACATATGCCTTATGATATGGTCTTTAAATCCATGCCACTCTGTCTCTAATATGCATATGTATTGGAGGCTGTAGAAGAAGTTGCCTTGTGTTTTTATAATATGGGTAATAGTATGTGATCCTAGACCGTATTATAATGAAGATGCACAAAGGACAGAGATGAGGTTACATGTTCACTCTTGACTTTCCCATTTCTGGACTTTTGAATGCTTAACTTTGCAACCATAATGTAGCGTGTGTTGTGGGGTGTAGTTGTTTGATTTGCATTAAATATGTTGTGCTGCACCTTTGCAAGGTGTGTGTAGGGGACAAACATCAGAAGTAAGGTTTCTTTTTATTTTAAAAAGCTTCACTTTTAAATGAAAGTCTCTGCCAGTGACCCATTTTTCAAGGCAGTATCTGTAAGATAGGTTCTACAATGATGTGGAATAGTCTTTGGTTTTATAAACCACTAAAATAATCCCAAAAGCAGTTTGCAAAGCAGTTAGTTACAAGTTAGCACAGTGACTGTGTAGATAGTAGCTAGCACAGAGCTTTGAGCAGAAGAATGGGTTTTATTTAGAGGGGGCTCTTCACCAGAACACTGCTCTTAAGTTTCACCAAGCCAACAACTAGAGAAGTCCAACCTATGAAGGTGGCAGGTGACCAGGATTAGTTGGGGACTGGGTGGCTGCAACAGGACATCAACTTGTTCAGTATTACAGTGCTGATTTTTCACTGGCATTGTGACTCTTTATTTTCCATCATGTCTCTGCCTCACCTGTTCACATGGCGTGACTGACAGCTTTGCCTTGCAATTTATTTGAGCATGGTAATTTTTTTTGACAGGCATGCTTGTGATTTTTTAATATGTCAAATAGAGTTTAATAATAGCCTGCTATTAAGTCCTTTCATTTCTCTCTCGGGATTTACTTATGACTGTTGCCTCTTTTACTCATCTGAAGTTCTGAATCTGTTTTCCAGGTGGGAAGAACTTGGGAGTGGGGAGAGTGTGTGTGTGTGTGTGTGTGTGTGTTTGTATTTATAATATCTAAAAACATGCAACAAAATTGATGCTGTGCTTGGAAACAAACACATTTCAGCATGCAAGGTAATAAAAAGCTTTATTTTCAGGAGTTGTCCCGTCAATGGGGCTATTTGTGTGGGTACAGGCAGTAAGAATTTTCCCCAGAATGTGTGGGTTTTTTTTCTTTGAAATAAACATAACTTTTGCCCAAGTTGTGCTCCCTTTGAAGATGAGTTTTGCCATTAACTTCATTGGCTTCAAGATCACACCCCCGCACATACTGTGGGTTTAGAGACCCTCCTCTGCCACCATCTTTCCTACTTTTTGGGGACCAATTCTTTGGCCTTCCCACTGGCCGTACACTGGGGCATGCCAAAAGCTCCAGGCATCAAAGCCTGCCAGTTGTGCAATACATTTTCCCCCCCAGAGCAATGGGCACTCTAGCTATCTCTGGTGTGTTGGCGATTCTTAAACATGGTGACGTTTGCACAACATTTAAGAGCAGGTCTTGCAAGGAAAGGGAGGTGAGGTTGAAACCTCTCCTCATGGAGCTCTCCCTAAGAGCTGTGGGGTCTGATCTCCCCACTCCTCCCAGTACCTCAGTGGCTTCTGAGACTCCTTCAGAGGTGAAGCACTCTAAAAAGAGAGAGCTCTCCTTCTGGACAAAGCCTCCAGAAAAAGAGGTAGGTCAGCTCATGTCCCAAAATGGGTACCTCCAAGGTCCCTATTGACACCGCCCTGGGGCCCTGGTACGGCCCAAGTAGGCAGAGAAACTTGAGACAAGCCTGCTAGCAAGCACAGAAGAGAGCCAGAGAAATACCAGTCTATCACCTCAGCATCCTCCTTGATACCTTGTCCTTCATCTCTGGCTAGGGCCCTGGACCAAATGCCTAGACTTCCTTGGCAGGAAGTTATTCTTCCTCTGCCCTTCAGTTTTGGGTAGCAAACTACCAAGCCTGATGACAAAATATGACTTTAGTAACTATGCAAAGTTACTCATTTTAATTATTTGTCACAGGACAAGAGGGAGCAGTTCCAAGCCTTCATTTCTGAGGGCCAACTCCTAGCCAAGACTTCTTTACAGACTGCCCTCAACACTGCTGATACAGCTTCGTGTTCTCTAGCACTGTTGTTCTGATGAGGTAAGTATCCTGGCTTCAGTTGTCTGGCCTGTCTCAGAGAGAGGTACAAAACACAATGGGAGATCTCACCTTCATAGGACTGAAGCTGTTCCATGACAATACTGACACCTCACTACATTCCCTCGGGGATTCAAGGGCAACCCTGAGGTCGCTCAGAATCTTTGTACCTGGTACGAAGATGTTAGAGTAAATTTCAGATAGTATAACAATCCCAGCCATTCCGTATCAACCATACCAGGCCTATTCCAGACCTACAGAACCTCCCCGAAGAATACCCAGGCCTTACAGAAGAAAGGGACAACCCTAACAACCACCTCCCTTTGTGGGCCTCCTTCCAAACAACCATCTTGACAGTCTTCTTGAGGGTCACAGTCATTCCCCTTCTCTGGGTATGCTGCACACCCCTGCCTTCTGCCATCACTCTGGGAACAGTCTCTTGCATTTCCTACACATGTGTGAACTTACTTCTAAAATCAAGTTGTCCATGGAGATAATAGCTATGGGTTACTCTGTCCACTTCCAATCTATGGCCCACCCTCCCTTCCCTTCCCTATTCAGGGACCCCTCTCACAACAATCTCTTGAAACAGGAGGTTCAGTCCCTTCTCAATCTGAGGGTGATAGAACCAATTCCCTTAAAATGTGTTGAGAGGATTTTACTCCAAATATTTCCTGGTTCCGAAAAGAAAGGGCAGTTACAGGTTGATTCTAGACTTCAGGAGCCTGACCACTTCTATCCTTTCACAGCATTTCACCGTGCTGACTCTCCTTATTATAATCCTATCCCTGAACCAGGGGGATTGGTTTGCTGCCTTTGACCTTCAAAATGGGTGCATAGCAACATGAAAACACCCCTCTCACAAACATTTTCTACACGTCTCAATAGTAGAAAGCCCTCCACACATAAAACTTACCTGTGGAAGTGGAAATGCTTTCTTTCCTGGTGTTCATGTAATGGTTTATCCACTTCAGAAGCAACTTTCAAGAATCCTTTTACCTGCTGGAATAAAAAACAAGGGGATTATCTATGAGTTTGGTTAAAGTACACCGGGCAGCTATTACGGCCTTTCATTTGCCTATCAAGGGTCTCTCATTTTTTGCCTACCCTACCACGACCATCTGATCTAATCTGTTTCCTTGTATCTGGAACCCCTCACCTCCATCAGACTTTTGGTCCTCAGTGCCTTAAGGAGTCACCTTTTAGAACTTCTGGTTACCTGTTCATTCTGCCATCTTTCCTTTAAAGCCTCATCCCCACTGGCCGTCACTTCAGCTAGTAGGGAGGGAGAACTTGGGGCCCTCATGGCTGACCTTCCTTATGCTCCCTTCTACCATCACAAAGTCATGCTATGCCCCCATTCTCTGTTCCTTCTGAAGGTCTCATCAGACTTTCATATCAGTCAGGATATCAATCAACCAGCATTATTTCCCAAACCTCTCTTCGGGAGAAGAGGCTAGCCTTACACTTTAGACATTTGGAGGCTGTTTTCCTTCTATCTGGACAGGACTAGAACCTTTAGGATTTCGCCTAGATTGTTCATATCCTTTTCTGAAAGAATGAAAGGACAAACAATCAAAGTGGGTTTCAGGTTGCATTCATAGCCTGCTATCAGGTCACAGGTGTACAGCCCCATCCTTGGGTGATAGCTCAGTCCACTTCTGTTGCCCGCCTCAAGGACATACCCATTGTGGAAATTTGCAGAGCCACAGGTTGGTCCTCTGTTCAGACCTTTTCTAAAGATTATGCTATTCTACCTGCATCCAGGACATACACGACCTTTGGTGATGATATCCTCCGCACCCTCTTGGATCCACCTCCATGTTCAGTTACTGCTTGGGAGTCTCCTGTGGAGAAGCATCCATATGGATATATAGTTGGAGGAGGAGAGATTACTTACCTTTCAATAACTTCAGTTTTTCAAGATGTTTTGCCCCTATGGGTGCTCCACCTCCCGTCGTCCTCTGCTGCGGAGTCTCTGGCTCTGTAATTGAGAAGGAACTGGAGTGGTGGCGGGTCCGCTTCTCCCTAAATGCCCTTGTTTTGGAGCATGAGGCTTCATGGTGTGCAGGCGTGGCCCCATGGATGCTGCTAATACAAATCTCCGAGAGCACAAGAATGCACACACTTCCTACAGTGGGCACCTATAGGGACAAAACATTTTGAAGAACTCAAGTGAAAGGTAAGTAACCTCTCCGTGGGCAAATACATGTGTTGGAATTGGGATGATGCCTGCTTAGGCCTGGATAATCAGATTTTTAAAAGGACAGATTCACAGATCCTTTGATACATGTGTGCTCAGTGGAACGAATTACCACATGGGAGTTCACCTGTGGTTGTCTATATGTGCCTTCTGCAACTCAGATTGTTCGCATAAATTGAATTACAAGGTTGAAGCCATGGTATTTTCCCATTCAAATTATGCCAAGTCCCCCTCTTTCAGAAGGGAAACTTACCTTTTACTGTCATGTCATATACCTGGCATGGGATTTTTTTTCATTACATTCAGTGGCTGTTGGGTCGGGCCCTAAGTGAAGAGAGTTCTCAGGCAGTGTTAGCTTGTGAGATCAGCACTAACACCGCATAACACTAGAACTTGAGCTGTGCAGTAGTACACGAGTAGAGTAGAATCCTCTTAAGCAAGACAATTCAGGGGAAGATCAGTAGTTCTAGTGTGAGTGGAATTCCAGACTGAGGTGGCATTTCAACAGTAACATGGCTGTCCTTTAAGCTGCAGTGATCCAGTCACATGAGTGCATATTGCTTGGATATCAGAGGCCCTAGATATGCAGTTGGGTGAAGATTGAGCTGTCTGCCCACCTTTGGCATTTGAGCTGCTTCAAAATGTCTGGTACAGCTGCCAGTGATGTGGAAGGAGCAAGGTGCCAGTCAGGAGGAAGCACTTAAATCACCTCCAGTACATACAATGGCTAAACAGGAACTAAAAACTGTTGTTTGAAAAGCAGACTGGCAAAAACCGTATTAAGCTGAGACACAGTAAAATGTCTGAGTGCCAGTAAGTACCCCAAAAGCTTTCTGCTTCAGTGGCAGACACACTGAGTAGCAGTCAGCTTTGGTCTGTCTATTGGGAGATGTGCGATTTGAAGCAGTTTTCCTGATTAAATGTGGAGTACTGTATAATTTTCCCATAGATGAATTGCTTGTGCATTGTTTTTCCAGGGTATTAGGCAGGAGAGGACTATCCTTTGTTTGTAACATGAAATTCTTTCCATCTTTTTATACTTATTGTGGGTTTTATTCCTCGTGGCTATTTGCTCTGCTTATAAGTGTTTTGCTTCCAGTATAACACACTTAGAGTACCTTGGGGAATGGCCAGATTGAGGTCGTGTTCCACATTTATGTGCAGGTCCTCGGCTGGATGGAAGGAACAATCTGCATTAGAACTTCAATAGTGAAGCATTGCATGGTTCAATGGGTCTATAATAAGAGGGGGGAAATTTTAGTTTCCAGGAAAACAGGTGCTTTGAAGTTTGCAATTGTCTTTCGGGAAAAAAGAGCGCACTCAGGACCTAGTATTCCTCATGTACGAAACAAACAGAAACTTTATTTTTTAGTAGAAAACAAAGAAACTAAGTGCCTCATTGTATATCATATATGAGCAGTGAAGGTTAGAATTGTTTCAGATCACCTTTATGGATACATATGACAGTGTACCTATAAGTTGACTATTTTGGAAATTGTTGAATTTATTTTGATTTGCAGCACTAAAAAGCACTCCCCCACAGGCTCTGCGCACCCTGCCTGTTGTTTAAGCCTCCAAAACGAGTTGTGCATTTTGTAGGACTGAGGACAGTTCAAAGACATATTTCTTAATATAAAATATTAATGAATCCGTTCATCAGCCCGCATCTGAGCCTCCCCTGATTCTCCTCTGAGGCCTGGTGAAACAAATGAGAGCTGCAGCATGCTCCACTGTTGACAATCCAGGTTATTTTGAACCAGAGCTGGAGCTATTGTGAACCAGTGAGCTATTCTAGAGAACACTGGACAGCGGCCCCTTCTGTTACACCGCGAGGGATCTAGCGTACAAGCACTTTTCCAAGCTGTGGCATTGTGTCCAGGAGAGAGAGAGGTCCTATGGTGTTGTATACTAGTTGGAAAGTCCTCCGAATTCTAAATATCTTTATTTTTTTGAATCTTAATAAAACTCTACCTCCATTGCCCAGAAAGCACCATCAGAAGAAGTTTGGTGGAATAATTCAAAAATAATTTTGTGACACTCCCCCTGCTGTTCTGTACCAGGTAGTAGTTTCTATAACATTTTCCCAGAGCTGTGATTAAATGGTCAGTGGTGGTGATGATGTATAAGCAGGGAAATAAATAAAAAATGCCATCTTCCTTTCAGATCATGTAGAAATAGAGAGTAGAAAATCAATCAACATTTGCCAAATGAAAAAGGAGAGGGACAGAAACTCTGCTTTTCTTTCCACCCTTTTTGTATCATGGAAAAAATTATTCAGTATTGATTTAGCTGAAATAACTCATAGTATATAAGCTTGCAGCCCCAGAATAAAATAAATAGCTCAGAAGCATCTAGGAGTTCCCTACAACTCTCCAAATGGAGTTAGTTGATAAACTGTTATGCACAATTTTTCTTTCAATTAATTTCACTGCCTGTGGATTTTTTTTATGGGTCCAAAGTGTCTGCTTCTTTCAGGAACCAGGGACTGAATCATTACAATCAGCCTACAGGTCTGATGACTTCATTTCCTGGGTTATATAAAATCCAAACTTCCTAACAAATTGTCTGCAGGAAGTGTTTACCACATTGCTATAGAACAATTACAGAGTTCAGAGAAACCTGACCAGGTTGAAAAAACAATTGCATGACGCATTGACGTTAATTTGCAAAGCCTGTTAAATGCCACAGTTGGATTCCCAGCCAACCTGCCTACCTGGTTTCCTGTGCAGAAACATTCAGCTGGACCTTTGAGCCAAGCTTTATTGGTACGGAGGCAGCCTGTATGGGGGGGGGGGGGGGGAAATACTTATTGAGGCAGATGACCAGCACTAGGAACCTAGCACTGACCCAGCCCTCTGGTAGCTAAGTTACTAGCTGTTCCTTCCCTCTCCCTTCAAGAGTGGATTTAATTTGGAGGATGGGTGCACAATGGCTTGATTAGGCCAGAGGCTGGCAAGCTAATGAGAGCAATTGAGCTGTCAGCTAGGAACAGTTAAAGGAGAGGAAGGAAGTGTAAGTGGGGAGGCTGGCATGGACCAGGGGATAAGGATCTTAGGTTGGTAAGCTTTTGCCTTCTTACTCCCACAGAATAGGCTAAGGAGAGAGTTTACTTCAGATTGTGTTCCTGCACAAAGCTGTACTAGTGAATTGGTGGAGGGGGGCCCAATTAATAACACATTGGGGTTTATAAACTCTGAAGTGTCCAGCGTGCTACAAACCATCATGGCTGGTTTCTTCTCTAATAAATTATACATCAATCTAAAGGAAATGGGGGCCAAAGACCCAATTCTTGTTTCACAAACAATGGCATAAAACTGGAGTAACTTCACAGAGTTATGCCCCTCTGCCATGTACATTGGTCAAACCAGACAGTCTCTACGCAAAAGAATTAATGGACACAAATCTGACATCAGGATTCATAATACTCAAAAACCAGTGGGAAAACACTTTAACCTGTCTGGCCATTCAATGACAGACCTGCAGGTGGCTATCTTACAACAGAAAAACTTCAAAAACAGACTCCAACAAGAGACTGCTGAGCTGGAATTGATATGCAAACTAGATACAATCAACTCAGGATTGAATAAGGACTGGGAATGGCTGAGCCATTACAAACATTGAATCTATCTCCCCTTGTAAGTATTCTCACACTTCTTATCAAACTGTCTGTACTGGGCTAGCTTGATTATCACTTCAAAAAAATGTTTTTCTCTTATTTAATTGGCCTCTCAGAGTTGGCAAGACAACTCCCACCTGTTCATGCTCTCTGTATGTGTGTATATACATCTCCTCAATATATGTTCCACTCTATATGCATCCGAAGAAGTGGGCAGTAGCCCACGAAAGCTTATGCTCTAATAAATTTGTTAGTCTCTAAGGTGCCACAAGTACTCCTGTTCTTTTTTTCACAGAGTTGGTTTAGATCAAGCCAGTGTAATGAAGAACTTAATTTGTTTGTGTGTGTGTGTGTGTGTGTGTGTGTGTGTGTGTGTGTGTGTGTATGTAAGGACATACACTCCTGCACTATATAGAATGCCATTGAAGTCAGCATGTCCTCCAACACTGAGTCAATTGCAGGAGCAAGATTTATATGAGTAGGAGTCAGAAGAACACTTAATATTCCACTGTATAAAGTTACCACATTCAAAGCAGTCTCCTGGCAAAATGTTCCCCATTTTGCATGTTGTCACTTACCCTATGATTTCTTCCTTCATCCTGTAAATACAGCATTTTCCCAACTGATCATTTTCATAACCACAAAAAGCAGGATTAGGAGAAGCAGAAAATTTCAGACAACTATGTGAAACTGACTACTTTCAAATTAACTAACACATTGTTTTTAAACCAACCAACCAACCAACAGAAAACTGCAGAATGTCACAACATTGTTGGAAAGTCTCTTGCAGTCTTGGCTAATGGGTCAAAATATTTTTAAAGTGTCAGGGTGCCAGATTCCTGTTAAGAAAAATAAACTGCAATTTTAAATTATTAAAAATTTCTTTTAACATTCACAAACACAACAATGATCTGAAATTTGAAGATAAGGGAAGATGCGACTGATTGTTATGGTTGGATGCCAGCATCAGATTTATGCAGAAAACGGAATGCAATAGAAACTAGAAAAGTACATCTGCCAAGTTTACTGTGCGACAATCCCCTGCTCCATGTAAGTTAACTGTAACAATATAAATGAATCAGTATTTAGCTGGCTCTGTGTGGATATATTCAAAAACAAAAATGAATATTGTATTAGCTGCTAATTTTAAACGCAATAATGGAAAATTACTTTATAAAACTATGACACTATTCCGTGTGCCTGTTGGATGAAAGAGATTATCTACTTCTAGTGGACACAGAACCATGCTTTAATATCTATAGAGTTTTGAAGACTGATGCTGAAGGTCACTGAGTAATTCCAATTCCCCCTGAAGTCAATAGGAGCTGCTGTGATTCAGCACCTTACAAGATTGGGCATTAAACACCTGTCTCATGAGAAGATTAAGATTCCCCGGGCCAGTCACTAAAGCCATGTGCCAGTGGTTAAGTTTTATTGTGTCAAAATCCCTGCCAAGCAGGGCTGGGGCTACCATTAAGGCGAACTAGGCGGTTGCCTAGGGCGCCAAGATTTGGGGGCACCAAAAAGCAATGGCCCCAATTTTTTTTTTTTTTTTTTACAGCATTCCTCCCCGAGCGTGTGGTCACCGCTCCACTTCTCCCGCTTCCCAGGCTTGCAGTGCCAATCAGTTGTTTGGCGCCGCAACCCTGGGAGGAGAATTAGAGCAGGGGGGCGTGCTCAGGGAGGAGGCGAAGCAGAGGTGAGCTGGGGTGGGGAGGTGCCACACAGCTCCCCAGGCCGGATGGATGGGGAGCTGCTGCGGGGGTGCCTCAGGGCGGGGGGGGGGGGGAAGAGCTGCCACAGGGCTCTCCACCCCAGCTCACCTCTGCTACGCCCCCTCCCCGAGCACGCTGTCGCTGCTCCACTTCTCCCGCCTCCCAGGCTTGCGGCGCCAATCAGCTGTTTAGCGCCACAAGCCTGGGAGGGGAGGAGAATTAGAGCGGGGGTGGTGTGCTCGAGGAGGAGGTGGAGCAGAGGTGAGCTGGGGTGGGGAGCTGCCGCACGGCTCCCCGGGGGCGGGGAGGGAGCTGCCGTGGGGGCGGGGGAGGGGGATGCCTCAGGGCGGGGGGGAGGGGGCGGGGAGCTGCCGCAGGGCTGCGGGGGTGGGCGCAAGGTGGAAGTTTCGCCTAGGGCGCGAAACTTCCTTGCACCGGCCCTGCTGCCAAGTATTTTTGTTTGGTCACACTATTTAACCTTCACCTTTTAAACTCTAAGGATTGAATCTCTACTGTGTACATATGGTAGTAACTTTAATCCTCTACCAGCCAAAGTCATGTGTCAAAAGGATGCACATGTAAAGTATCTGACTACTGCTTTACCTAGCTCCAGTTGCATATTTGCCCAACACATGCCATTGACTGGTAGCAGATCTCCAGTAGGTAATCTTTTCCCATAGCTTGACAAAATTTAGTAATGCTGAAGTGTTCGTTGTGTCCATTATAGATAGGCCACTTCATTTTCAGTTTTTATTTTATTTAACTTTTCTTGGGAATTTATCAGCGTTTATTTCCACAACAACAACAACAAAAGTGAAAATCAGTGCAAAAACTATTAATAATGTTCTGGGCAAATATCAGGGTTTATTTTGGAGGATGGAAGATGGGGGAGGGGGGGAGTACTCAGTAGATTAATGCTTTGAATTGTATTCATCAATGTGGTTTGCTACAGAACTCAGAATACCATGCCACCTCTGAGTTTAAGAAAACAATATATCTCTGATTCCCAAATAACTTTTCATTTGGCTAAAGAGTCTGCTGTTGCTGACTTAGATCTATTAGCCTATAAATATTTACATTTAATAATTGGGCCACGCCGTTTGCAGTTCATACACTCAACTTCATCCTTTTCTCCTGTTTTTGTTTTTTCTAAACTTTCAAATACTTCCTTGTGTTCTGAAATATCTTCTGATACAGATTTTCATTTTCTTCTCATTTTAGTGTGTCAAGTCTTTTAAACCATTAGCTGCTAACAGCTTGAAATGTGTATGAGGTGGGTGTGAGATTCATCAGTATGTTCAGATGTTCATGCACTTCAGAGCTTGCGTACGTGTCTGTTTAGTGTATCTTCTAGACCAGGGGTAGGCAACCTATGGCACGCGGGCCGAAGGCAGCCCGCGAGCTGGTTTTCAGTGGCACTCACACTGCCCGGGTTTTGGCCACCAGTCCGGGGGGGCTCTGCATTTTAATGTAATTTTAAATGAAGCTTCTTAAACATTTTAAAAACCTTATTTACTTTACATACAACAATAGTTTAGTTATATATTATAGACTTATAGAAAGAGACCTTCTAAAAATGTTAACATGTATTACTGGCACACGAAACCTTAAATTAGAGTGAATAAATGAAGACTCGGCACACCACTTCTGAAAGGTTGCCGACCCCTGTTCTAGACTAATACATAGCCTTACTTCAACAGGCAGTTTTGCATTTACACACAGACTAATGTATTATTGTAATACATATATTTCATGCAATGTGTTGTTTTATTAGGAAAATACAAATTTTTTTTTTATATATTTGAATGATACAAAAGTTGTTACCAGATGTGCCCATTACTTTGGGGTATACTCATTTATTCGGGTTATTCCTCTGAGGAAGGGGGTTCTGTAATCCTGACAATGTACTGCTTGTGTCACTTGTATTTACATATGGAGCTCTACTTCTCCCTTCTGCAAGTCCCCTCCCAGTGGAGCTATCCTGCAGGACCTAGGGTCCCTAGGGCTGGGTTACTCCCACCCCAGAACCGGATGAACACCCACACACACACACGTACATTAACAGAGCAAGTCTGAGCGGACCGGGTCAATCAGCACTGTCAAGCTGACCCCTTATATGTCTCTGGACTCACTGGGCTGGAGGAAGCAGCACTTTCAAGCTGTCTCTCCTTATATGCCCCTGGGTTCCATGGACTGGGTCAAGCAGCACTTTCAAGCTGTTACCCTTATGCGTCCCAGATTCAGCACGTCCCTATCCCCACTCCCTCAACACAACTGTACTGGCAGTAATCTACTCGATGAGCAAATCCCACTGGGGTTTTGGGCGCTGCAGAGATCTTTAGCTTAGGTAAAAGAAGCGTTGCTGTAGAGTGAATGGGGGAAGCTAAAAACACAAACGAGTAAAGTTCAGCAAGAGAGAGAGAAACAACCAACTTAACCATAGAAGTTATTTATTGAATAATAGTGATAACTACACAAGGAGGACTAAACCAACATAACATACATGATTAAAGGCTAATACCTAAGGTAGACAGGAGAACAGAGAGAGAGAGAGAGAGAAAGAAGGGGGTCTCACCACTACCTGAAGCTTGAACTGGTCGGGGTTCTCAGATGATGGTGGTAGCTGAGGGTCCTGAGGGCAAGAGGCAGGCAGAGTCCCCAGCATGATCAGTGAGGAGATGATGGAGTTCCAGTGGAACTGATGCCTTGTTTGGATCTAAGCATCAGAACCCTGACTAGAGGGTGAGTAGGGATTTTTGTAGAGAAAATACAATGGTTCAAGGGAGGACACTAGATTTTGTTTATAGGTAAACTGATGACTCAAGGGTTTTCTTTAGACTAGACAATAGGAGCTGATCACTCTTGACTATGGGTGGTGTTTTCTTCCAGGGAGCTCACAATACAACTAGGCTGCTTCAGTATTTGGATATCAATTAAGGATTCATTACTAGAATTGGTCTGATAACTGCTGAGCTGGGTGTGTGTGCAGGTGTAGGTTCATTAGCATCTGGAGCAGAGATTCCCAGGATGCAGTGCTTCCCTGCTTTTTCTGGTCCCAGAATTCAGTGTGGTTCTCTGTTCTCCATTCTGTATATCTTCCTGTCCCATCTTTCATGCAGATGAGGATAGGGGAGTTGTCTCTGTTCTCCATTCTGTATGCTAATGGAGATGTCTTAATCTTGTCACCCTTGTCAGGAGGGGTCTAGGTGTGTCTCCCAATGCCCTTCACTGGTCTCTGCAAGTTTTTTCCTCTGATGGGTTTTGGTTAAGCAGAGGCTGGGGCGGAGAGTCGTGTCTTTCATGAATCAGGCTGGATACTGCACCCTGGTTCCCCAAGAACACAGAGGTGTCTGGTATCAAAGTTGAGTGGAAATCCATCAACTTCATGAAAAAAACTCATACAGATACAGACAGACATCATCTTCCTTTCCAAATGCAAACAAATGGACATCATGCCAAACGGACTAAAGATAAAAAATCCATTACAATCTACATATCTCACAGACTATGCTGAGAGATTGTGCCACACACACTCAAAGAAACTGCGAAAGCACCTGATCCTATACAGCAAACAGGGAAAGATTAAGAATGAGCTCTCAAAACTGGATACTCTCATAAAAAAAAACAACCTTCCACACAAACTTTCTCATGGATAGACTTTACAAAAACTAGACAAGCCATTTACAACACACGCTGTGCTTCTCTACAAATTAAAAAGGACACTAAACTATCTAACTGCTACATGCCACAAGGAGCCACAACAGTTGTTCCTTAACCCACCCAACAATATTGTTGTTCTTTCCAGCTATACTCTTAGCCTGGCAGAAGAGTCTGTCCTATCTTGGGGCCTCTCCTTTTGTCCCTCCAGGCCCACAAACATGATACAATTCTGCGGTGACCTAGAATGCTACTTTCAACGTCTCCGACTCAAAGAATATTTCCAACACACCTCTGAACAACATACTAAGTGACAGAATCCTTCCTACCAGCACTACAAAAAGAAGGATTCTGCATGGACTCCTCCTGAAGGTCGAAACAACAGACCGGACTTCTACATAGATTGCTTCTGTCGACGTGCACGGGCTGAAATTGTGGAAAAGCAGCATCACTTGCCCCATAACCTCAGCCGTGCAGAACACAGTGCCATCAACAGCCTCAGGAACAACCCTGACATCATAATCAAAAAGGCTAACAAAGGAGGTGCTGTCGTCATCATGAATAAGTTGGAATATGAACAAGAGGCTGCTAGGCAGCTCTCTAACTCCACATTCTACAGGCCATTATCCTCTGATCCCACTGAGGATTACCAAAAGAAACTACACCATCTGCTCAAGAAACTCCCTGAAAAAGCACAGGAACAGATCTGTACAGACACATGCCTAGAACCCCGACCAGGGGTATTCTGTTTGCTACCCAAGATCCATAAACCTAGAAATCCCATCATCTCAGGCATTGGCACCCTAACAGCAGGATTGTCTGGCTATGTGGACTCTCTCCTCAGGCCCTACACTCCCAGCTATCTTCGAGACACCACTGATTTCCTGAGGAAACTACAATCCATCGGTGATCTTCCAGAAAACACCATCCTGGCCAATATGGATGTAGAAGTCCTCTACACCAACATTCCACACAAAAATGGACTACAAGCTATCAGGAACAGTATCCCCGATTCATGTCATGGCAAACCTGGTGGCTGAACTTTGTGACTTTGTCCATCAAATCCCTGTCAGTTCTTGCTCTACTTCCGCATCCTCAACCACAACTATTTCACATTTGGGGACAATATATACCTTCAAGTCAGCAGCACTGCTATGGGTACCTGCATGGCCCCACAGTATGCCAACATCTTTATGGCTGACTTAGAACAACGCTTCCTTAGCTCTCGTCCCCTAACATCCCTACTCTACTTGTGCTACATTGATGACATCATCATCATCATCTGGACCCATGGAAAAGAAGCCCTTGAGGAATTCCACCATGATTTTAACAATTTCTATCCTACCACAACTGGAGGAGGGAGGGGGTGGAGACTGAGGCTATTTGAATCAGGGAGGCCTTGAGGCACCATTTTGACAATGAGCACCAGTAATGTGTCTTTCTGTAGAGCACTCTGCCATATTCTGTTAATTTGCTGCTTTGCATGAAAATTTTGATTCCTGACCAGGATTTGTAGTCTGCAAATGATCCAGTTGCCACTGTGTGTTAATTTCAGCAGCAACCACCATGGGTAGGAGATAAATAAAGATAATGTTTTTATTAAATACCAGTTAACAACACACATCACTTGGTGGGAAGGGAGATAACCATGAAGGGCAGTATAAGCTCTCATAGCTTTGTGTAAGTCCAGCTATCATTTTTGAAGCTGCCCAAAGGGTGGAGTGTATGTGGTACTGAGACTGGCTGGGAGGTTGCAAGGACTGTGTGAGAGTTTGGGGAGTGCATAGCAAGCAGTTCTGTATCGGTTGCAGGGGAGGTGAGCATGCATGAATTCTACCTGCAGCGTGATTAGGGACTGCGACATCTCCGTTTGGTTCTCCGTCACTTTTGTCATCTGCTCCTGGCTTGCTAAAATTCACTCCTGGCTATCCTTTCTGTCCTGCCTGTCTATTTTATACTTTTTTTTAAAGTCTCTCTCCACGCCCTCCATTCTTGTTTATCATCCTCTGAGGATTGGAGCACCTCTTGAAACATGTCCTTGCTCCTTCTCGGTTGCTTCCTCCGCGGGTAGAGACACTCCGCAGGTGTGTAGGGGGCTCTCCTGAAAGCCATACCTGTAGAAGCAAACAATAGACAGAAGCATGATTGTTAGTGCACTCACAGCATTGAATCATTATAGTAAAATACACCTCTTTTTAAATATGAATCAGTTTCTCACTGTCCCTGGGCAAGCACACAGCTTGGCAAACACCCTGAATTTGGCCCATGGAAGGCAGGGGGGCTCAAGATGGGCAAAGAGTCTACATGACTTTTTAAGGAGATCACTGCAGGTGACTAGGACAAAATTGTAAATTCTACCACCATTTTCCACAGGCAGGGGTCATTGTAGCTGATATCTCACTCCTGAGGGCAAGCAAGGATGCAGGGGCGCATCTCCTGCATGTGTGCAGCTTCAGATCAGGTCACTACGCTGCTCGCTTGTGTGCCGCCTTGATCACGGCACAAGTGATTGCTGATTGGTGTGGGAAAGTTTCCTACAATGGGGGAAGGAACAAAGCAGCTCTTCTAAGGAACCTTTGGCAGAGGACTGGCGAGTACCTCCAGGAAAGTTTCCTAGTGATCTCTATGGAGGATTCCTGTGACATCTTGGAGTGCATTAACACACTGTTCTGTTGCACTGCTTAGCTGCACAGGGAAATGTGAAGCACATGCAAACACAGCTAGTCATGTACATTTCTATCCCTTTGCCCACTTCTAGAATATAACAAAGCAAAGGACAGCTCTGCCTCATAACCAAGCAGCATCAACTCAAAAAGAACATTTACCAGAGCTCCCCTCTCTTGCATCACGTACGCCAGAGACTGAGTACTGGGACTGACTAGAACCCTCCGGAGTCAAGAAGAGGTCCTGACTCCCCACGGTACTGGATGATCCTATTGCCTGTCTTCCAACTCGAACTCCTCATCCACGTCTTCATCCTGTGGGCTGATTCCGCTGGCTCCAGCTCTGCTGCCGTATTCATAAGGCTCTTGGCAGTGGAAGTTGGATCGCTGCCAAGGATGGCATCCAGCTCTTTCTAGAAGTGGCAGGACTTCAGTGCAGCACCAGAGTGACGGTTTGACTCCCTTGCCTTCTGGTACTCCTGCCTCAGCTACTTGATCTTTGCAGGACACTGTTGCATGTCCCATTCATAGCACTTCTCCAGCCTGCCATGGGAAATCTGACCTTGGATATCGAAGTTCCTACAGCTGGAGCAGAGCTAGGACTGCACAGCCTCCTTTCCCCACAAAGCCAGCGGATCCAACAACTCAGGTGCGCTCCAAGCTGGAGAGTGTTTGCTGCATGGAGCCACCATGGACAGCTGAGAAGATGCACTACAAGCTCTCCACGCTGAGCAAACAGGAAGTAGAATTCCAAAAATTCCTGGGTCTTTAAAGGGGGAGGGGCAGATGCTGGTGTACCTGGTGCAGGGTAGTGAGTTCAAACTGCTGACCAGAGCAGTCAGGATGAGCACTGTGGGACACCTCCTGGAGGCCATTTACAACAACATAACCAAGCACAGTGTCTACCCTGACACTTTGTCGCTATAACTTTGCTGCAAAAAGCTCCACTTCTCGCATCGAGGTGGTTTTATTTTGTCGGCAAAGCAGGAGAGTTTTGTCGGCAGGAGGAACATTGTAGCATGTACACCTCCACCCTTTTGTCAACAAAAGCTGACATTTGTTGACAAAACTCGGTAGTGTAGACAAGACCGTATTGTACCCAGTTTTTTGCCAAGGTTTTAAAAGGGCATGTTCTTAACTTGGATTTTTTTTTTGTTTGCTGTATAGAGAATGGAACAGCCCTTTAATTGTCTGACTCAACCTTGCTTTGCATTCCAGGCTTTGACTGTGCAAGGGAGCATACGTGTAGATTGAGCCCTTGACGTAACTGCAGAAATTATATGTATTTGATGCACCACCTTTTACATGAATCAACCTTTAGTGCTGTTAGACTGCTGCTATTGATTTTTTTAATGCACTAGAGCCCCCTGAGCCTTTGTTCTTTCTGCTCCCCGTGCCTATTTTTTTTACCTTTTTCAATTAAAAAAAAAACTGCTAGTTTTAAAATTTCAGAAAACAGCCTGCAGCTGTAAATTGCATCTTCTTTATAAGAGTGTCCTTGGGAAGGAAGATTAGAGTAAAGAGGTGATAATCATAAGCAGTTGGAAAGGATGACTGTAAAGCAATGAATGGAAAACTAGTGCGCACACTAATTCCAGTAAAACAGCAAGACCAAAAAAAAAAAAAAAAAAGCTGTGTGTGTGTGTGGGGGGGGAAATTTAATGGAGGCAAGGTTGATTACTGACAGATGGTAATAACCCCATTAAATAATACATTTGGCTCCATTTGTTCCGCTTTAAGTGTCTGAACCTTGTTGTTAGGCTATGTGTAAAATACTCATCATACGAATATGAACCTGGAAACAATGGGCTAGATCCTCAGGCCTGTCTGAGCATCACTTGGCTCAGGACCTGAGCATGTCTTTCTGATCCTGACTGGAAGCTGATTTAGTCCTCAGTTGAAGTTAGAGCAGCTTTTGGGCTTCTCTAATTTGTGCCCAGCTGAAGTATCCCTCACTGGGTTGTTCTGGTCATTGGCAGAATGCTAGAATACAAGGGGTTTTTTATCCTTGTCCCCTTACTCCCCACTATAGTCCCTATGGTGCAGGAGCCATGAAAGAGTGATGGAGAGCCAGCTATACCAGCTCTACATCACCTAGGGATTCCCCTTTATGCTGGGAGAATCCTTGTATAGCCAGATAAAGTGGTTGTTTTGTACTTGCAGACTGGCTCAGAGATGCTGCAGCAAGGGCCAGGGTCTGCTCCAATGGGTTTGGAATAAATCAGCAAATACTTGTATACCTCTGTGTGGGTGGGTGGGTGGTGGTGTTCTGCCAGCTGTTCTTGGAAACCGTTGGTGTGGTGATGTCAGCCTGCTTAGTCAATGACTTTCCTGCAAGTAGTTCACTAGCTATTCCTAGAAATACATAAGAAATCCCAGGTAATCATGCTGGAACTTGAAAGGCTCTAACTAAAATTTAAGGATGCGGGTGGGGAGAAGCAGAAAGCTTATTGTGATGAGTGAGTGTATAAAGTATGTTCTTCAAACACTGGCCCCAACCCCGCAGCCTTTACTCATCCAGTGAAGTCATAAGGATTAATCACGTGAGAGAGTCTTGCAGGGTGAGGCCAGCATATTTTGGCAGCTATATTTCCATCAGAGAGACGGCTTGTAGGAAAACTGCAAAGTAATATATAAAATATTTGAATCTCTACATCTACCACTTAAACTGTTCAGAGCTCTGCAGACACTGAATTGGTCTCAGATGGTTCTAAAATTGTTTTGAAAATTCAGGTTCTGCTATTTTAAAAGCCTTGTTTAAAGTGGCTAGCACGCCAAGAGGCAGCTACAGGGAGCAGTATACAGGTACTACAACTGAGTCAGGGCCTTGGGAAGGCAAAGGAGGTAATGCCCCTTAAGCAGTCCTTCCCCTCCTGACGTGCTTAATCTTTGCACATGGGTTAGACACAATCTGGCTCTGAATATTTATTTTAACTCTCAAATTATGACTAATCGCTGCAGTGTTTCTTTGAAGCTTGGGCAGGAGACGTGGCCATCGGATGGTACTGCGTGAACATAGGTCCCTTTCTGATTCTGTCTTGGGCTACTACTGGGGAAACTATTATAAACCAGTCAGACCTAATTAATCTGATTCTATTTTTGTCCATGCTAATTCTATCTGGATTAAAAATAATTTCAGTTTATTAAATTATTGGTGAATGTGTATAATGCAGTTCTCCTTCATGCTGTGAAGCTGAACACCATGCCTGTCCTTTCAAGAAATCAAATGCACAGATAAATTAGGGCCTGCTCCTGCTCTTATGGTGAGCAAGAACAAATCTCCCTGGACTTCGGTGGTGCAAGAGATGCTTAATGCAGATTAAATAACTTGGGCTGGTGTTCTCTTATTTAACTCACTTTTGGTAGACAGGAAAGTGGCATAAGCAACCTGTCATTTCAGCTGATCCTTGTGTCTGCCCTCTAACTCTTCTACTCATCCAGTCACATATATACATAGTAAATGTGACTGGATGAGTAGAAGCGTTAGAGAGCAGACACAAGGATCAGCTGAAGCAACCTGTCATTTATGCCACTTTCTTGTCTACTGAAAGTGACGTATATAATTGAATTGGTAAAAAGAATTCAACACAAGAAAGGACAAGACAAAACAGTTAGTTTCCCTCCACACGCACTACCCCCCTCAAAAAAAAACCTACCAAAAAACCCCACCCCTAAAAGCTTGTATAAATAAGTCTGAAACAGTCTAAAATTTCAGGAAATATATGGCTTTGGGTACATTTTTTTTTTTCATTTAAAAACATCTCAGAATGGCAAAATGTCAAATGTCAGCAG
Source organism: Chrysemys picta bellii (assembly GCF_011386835.1). Lineage (NCBI taxonomy): Eukaryota > Metazoa > Chordata > Testudines > Emydidae > Chrysemys > Chrysemys picta. The sequence goes on along the minus strand of NC_088793.1, from coordinate 124,884,993 downwards.
ATGTGGTCTACTGTCTCTAGGCCCTGTGGTACAGCCACACATCTAAGTAGTCCCAATGATTTCCTTGTTTCTGTTCCCATGAATAAGGTGTCTACAGGATCAGGCCCTAAAAAAGGGGACTGACAAATCAGGACTCTTGGGTTCTATTCCGCATTAAACTTTTTGTGTGGCTTGGGGCAAGTCACTCAACTTCAGTTTATCTTGTGGTAAAATTGGTATAACACACCGACACAAGTGTGCCCAGACACTACAATGATGGGCAGTCTATCAATGCTTACAACAAATATAGCTCTGGGCTACATAATTAGTGCATATTTATTTTTGGAAAAAGCAAATCTCTCTCTTACAATATAAAGATTTTTGTAAAAAGAACAGGAGTACTTGTGGCACCTTACTTTTTCTCACACTTCTTATCAAACTGTCTGTACTGGGCTATCTTGATTATCACTTCAAAAGTTTTTTTTTCCCTCTCACTTAATTGGCCTCTCAGAGTTGGTAAGACAACTCCCACCTGTTCATGCTCTCTGTATGTGTGTATATATATATCTCCTCAATATATGTTCCATTCTATATGCATCCAAAGAAGTGGGCTGTAGCCCACGAAAGCTTATGCTCTAATAAATGTTAGTTTCTAAGGTGCCACAAGGACTCCTGTTCTTTTTGTGGATACAGACTAACACGGCTGCTACTCTGAAAGATTTTTGTGTAACCTTGTAGATGGGCAAAACAGAGGTGATGGCTTTTGTTTTGTAAAACCTTCCAGCTTGGGTTATTTTGCAAAGCCAAAATTGGGGTTGGTTCAGAACTGATTCCATTTTTAACTGGACCATTGAAGATCAGGAGGGTTTTGGTTAATTGATTTCAACTTTTACTGATGCTCCATGTTTTCTTAAGTGATAAATGCTGGGGGGTGGGACCTGTAAAACCACAAACAAGCCCCACCACCCAATTAAAATAGGGAAATTTAGAAAATATTCAAGTGATCAAACAGAGCAAAAGTAGCTAGTAAATAATACTTAGAAGGGTTTGGGGATGGTCATAGGTTGAAAATGCTTGTCTAAAACAAATAGATTGATGGATGGGCAATGATGGAGGAGAGAGTTGGATGGTTTGAATACTTTTGGAGGGGAACAATGGGACTAATAAGGCCCATGCGTATCTGCACCCTGATTGCTTTGATTGTGTATTTTATTCTGCTCCTCCTGCTCTTCATCTGTTGTTGGGATTTGGAACAGTAACCATTCTGAGACAAGGAGCATGCTTCCTGTGTGTTTGGAAAGCACCTAACATACATGGGTACTACCGTAATCTAAATAACAGTAATTGCAGCTCTCTTCTTGGTGTATTCTGTGTGAGCAGGGTGCTCTGAAACGTAAGAGCAGATGTTCAGTGAATTGCAGGATCATTGAATTTCACTTGCCATCGCCTTTTGGAGCTCTGTCACTAGGAATGGACTCAATGTGTCGGTGTTTAGAGATTTCTTCTGCATAATTCTACAGAACACTCAAACATAGCACCTCTGGCAGTGCAGAGATTGGTGCCACCTTCCCCTGCTTAACTAGTCAGATACCATATTCTGTGGGGGAACTGGCTGGCCAGCCTCTCAATTTTGGCTCTGTTCTTTTTGGGGAGGGGTGTTTTTTTTTTCTCTTTCTTTACCTACCTGTAGGCCATGGGAGAGGATGGGGGCAGTAGAGATTTTACCCTTTTCTTGGCATCCTTCAAGAGGCGGCGAGAAAGTTACAGTTCACTGTCGCCCACTAAAGAAGGAACTGACCTCCATGGACTGTTCCCCTTCCACGTGGGGGGAGGAAGATGTGAGCTAGCAATTTCCCCTGGTTTAAAGATATTTTTCAGTGGAACCAGTTTCCTCCATGATATGTCTCTTAAATGGAACCCTGACTTTGTCCTTAATTTCTTAGCCTCACTGTTGCATTAATTTGTCTAATGATAGCAATGATATCCTTGCTCCTCTTGTTTCCTCAGGAATAATTGGATTCCTTTGTTGTAACTAAACTACTTGGCCTTCATTTTTGTATGTTATCCCTTCGGGAATTGGATTATTGTATTTGTAAAAGAGAGGGGACCATGGTGGTGTTGCTTAGTAGGGTGAATCCCAAATGTTATGTATGTATTGGATTATTCACCCAATGGGTCGCAATTACCAGAGTCTTGTCTTTTTATTCTTTTTTGGTTTGTTACATAAAATCAATAAAGATGGACTCTCTCCCACATCAAACGTACACAGTTCATATTTAACAATTAGAATGTTTTCCCCACACCCCAAAGGTATCCCTGTCTCCTTCCCTTCTCCAGGCCCCTTCCTCAGGCCCCTTCCTCTGACCCCAGCCCTCTTCTGACTACTCTCCCCCACCCCCCGCACTGTTTTCCCTCTGCTGCTGGCCTTTCTCTCTACAGTCTCTTGCGGTCAATGATATGTTTTAAGGGTTAAGGTGTCAGTGTAGTTAAAATTAATAGCCTTCTGCATGATCTCTTTTATTAACAGTAACGGAGTGTGATTGAGCAGTAGGAGATACTCAGTATCGTTCCAGATCCTAATTAATCTAGTCTGATCCACATCTGTGTGTGTGTGTGTGATTTGATTTTGGAGTATAAATTACCATGAAATAGCTGTGCAGAACTGTTGTATACCGGGTTATAAAATGATATATTGAACAAGCTCTTGTTTCTATTGTGGAATCTTTTGAATAATTTGGCCAGTGCAGTTAGTGTCACTTATAGAAAATGGAAAAGATTTAATGAAAAACTTTTATCACTTTTTGTTTTGAAAGAATTTCTTAATATGGTCAGCCACTGTTCATCACTAAGCCAGAACCTAGGGTATTAGTGAGGCCTATTAAAAATGTGCTCATGAAAATTAGACCTACATTGGTTTCTTCTTAAGATGTCTGGACTGGGATTTTAGTCACTGGTGTAGGGTTACCATATTTAAGAATTAAAAAAAGAGGACACTCCACGGGCCCTGGCCCCGCCCCAGTTCCACCCCTTCCCCACCCTGGCCCTGCCCCAACTCCGCCCCTTCCCCAAAGTCCCCGCCCCAACTCTGCCCCCTCCCCTGAGCGCCCCGCATTCCTCCTCCTCCCTCCCAGCCATGCGAAACAGCTGCCTGAGCGCTACTGGCTTCACGGTTGGCCGGGCAGCCCCCAGACCTCCAGACCCTGCGCCCTCAGCCGGGCACTTCCCCAGCGCAGGCGGAGCCCGGAGGATACTGCTCTCTCCTCTCCAGTCACACCCCTGCCCTCTCTCCAAACCTCCCGGTGGCCTCACCCAGTTAAGAGCAACAAGAGTGCAACGCAGGTGGCTGTTGGGGCTGGGGGAAGAAAACTTTTGCTGCAGCAGAAAGGCATTGGGAGCACTTTTGCCCAGCTGCAAACTGCCAAGTGACACCCGATGCGAAGGGCCAGAGACCAGCCAGATCCACCAGCCCAGCCCCGCTTTCTGCACGTTGTCCAAGACCCGGCGCTGCATCGCCCCCCCGGTCTGCATCCCGCCCCCCGCCGCGGTGCTGGGTCTACTCATGCTGCTGTTGTGGCCCGACCAGTGCACCATGCCCTGCGGCTGCTCGGGGGATGCTCCTGCCGCCTCCCTGCCCTGCTGGTCCCGCTCCGCCGGGACCCCCCTGGCTCTCCTTCGCTCCGCCTGGCTCCTTCTCAGCTGGCTGCCGCGGGGCGCACGCCCAGTCGGGGTCCGCTGTTTGCCTCGTCAGCCCGGCAGGGCGGGCGCAGTCCCCCAGGGGGGAGCTCGGGGCAGGCCGGGGCCAGCAGAGCACGCTGGGGATGCGCTGGGGTCGGGCTGGCTGATCGGTTTCTCCTGGCTGGAAGCAGCCAGGTAGGTCATTTCCCCGCCAGGAACCACCTCACCTCTTCCCCTGCGGCCCGGCCACCCGGGCATGAATAATAATCCCCACTGCGGCTGAGGCAGCTTCCCCGGGGCCAGGCAGGTGCGGCACGTTATCTCGGCCCCGCTGGTGCCAAAGGTGCAGAGGAATTGGACAAGCCAGGTCCCGGCAAGCAGAGCATACACGATCTCTGCCTTTGCCCCTGCCCCCACGCCTGGCTTTCCCATGATCATATGCCACCTCCCCAGACCTGCGTCCTGTTGAAAGTTCCGATCCTCCCCGCAACTCCTCTGAAAATGCAGACACACAAACATGTCCCCTGGAGAATGAAGGAACAAACACTCCCCTCCCCAGCCGCTTCAGTAATGCCGGCATTTTCCCGGACATGTTCGGCTTTTTGGCAATTCCCCCCAGATGGGGATTTGAGGACCAAAAAGGCGGACATGTCTGGGAAAATCCGGACGTATGGTAACCCTACACTGGTGCAGCTGTGAGGGTGCAAAGCAGAGGAGACACTATTAAACTGGTCTATCTTACCTCAATACAAACCAATGCTGCACTGTGGTAAATGCTGTCTTTACCAGGGGTTTGTGTGTGCACAGCTGCACCAGCGGCTAACTTCCTAATGTAGACGTGGTTTGATATTGGGAAGCATTTCTCCTTAGTGTAGATTTCATTCCAGTCAGAAGGTGTATAGGTATGTTCAGGGTAGGAACTTGTAAGTAGGTCCAGAGACCCAGTTAGGCTCCTCGGTGGAATACAGGAAACAATATAAGAAAATGCACTTGGTAGTTGGAATATTGGGCAGTATCAGACAACTGAAAGGCTTCCATGCTGTCAGATGAACCTTTTCCACAAACATACATGAGGACAGGGGAAACAGGGGAGTGTAGATTGCCTTCTTATCATGTTGTCATCCAAGAAAAAGCATTATTATTACTATTGCTATTTTAAAAAGTGGGTGTTTGTTTTTCACTTACAGTAGCTCCAAGTGAATAGTATGGTGATGCCTTTCAGTGGAAGGTTGGCTGAAAGTCAGAGTGTGCATTGCATCAAGCTTGCAGTGTTGGGTGTTCTCAGTCTGCATTTCAGCCGTATGATCAGCCAAACTCCTCTTCATAAAACTAAGAACGGAGGCGTAGAATGCTCAAGTGGTCAGTAACTGGGTAAAGGTGGCTTTCATCTTTTGGTAAGAATCTTGTGGCCTGTTAATCCTCACAGCCTCCATGTTCCCTTTTATGACAGAGAAAAGGCTATAAGGGAAAGAAGGGGGAAAACATGCAAAGGACAAAGAGTGATGATGGGGAAAGTGAGATGTTGAGCATATTCAGAGGCAATGGCTCCAAATGTAAGCAGTGCTGTTCCCCGAGTGTAAAATTTAGTCTGGTGTGAAACAAGGGGGTGATGGTCAGAAAGGGGATGTATTGTGTGGATATTAGCAGCTTTCTTCAAAGACCAAACATAGGTTAAAACCTGGTCAGACTTTTTTTTTTTTTTAAATACTACAATATTTGTTTTTCATCACTCAGTTGCCTCCTGCTCAGCACCAAACTGAAGCTAAATGGACTTGCCAGTAAGAAATATCTTCTGGCAAAGCACTTTAATATAATTGTCTTAGCTGAAAGGGTGCAGAAGCTGGTAGAAATGTAAATGGTGAATGCTCCATAAAAATCTGAATCAGCTATTCGGCCCAGCTTGGTCTGTCAAGTCTTTGTGGCACTCTAGCCACAGACCGTGGTAGTGGTTCAGCCTGACTCCACCTCAGCACCTGCCAGTTTTCATGTCACCTTTTTGTTGAATCTAATTCCCTCCAAAATGTATTATGTTTTCACTATCGTCCATTGGTCACTGGTGGAATCCATGTTCTCGGCATAAGGTGTCCGTTTCCCAAAAAGGTTCCTCCAGACATAGATGCCAACTTTCTCCGGCGCCGGTGGGTGCCATCACCCCTTTCCCTGCCCCTGGCCCCACCCCCATTCCAACCCCATCCCCAAAGTCCCTGCCCTAACTCCACCCCCATCATGCCCCTATTGGATCCCTTCCCCGGGGCCCCACCTCTTCCCCCAGCGCGCCACATTCCTCCTCCTCCCCCCTCCTTCCCTGCCCCGCAAATCAGCTGTTTCACGGAGCAAGCGCTGGGGGGAGGGGGGAGAAGCAGGATGTGGTGGTGCACTTGCGGAAGAGGCGGAGGCAGAGGTGAGCTGGAGCAGGGGGGCGGGGCCATGGGGAGCTGCCGGTGGGTGTTGAGCACCCACCAATTTTTTTTCCATGGGTGCTCCAGCTGGTAGAAATGTAAATGGTGAATGCTCCAGCCCCGGAGCACCAACGGAGTTGGCACCTATGCCTCCAGAGCCTAATGAAATAAAAAGATGAGTTGAAGCCACAGATCTGGACTTCAAACACACTCAATCGTGGGGTGTTTTAATCTGGAATTTTGGTATTGATAATTATAGGGGCTATTTACAGAATTCAGATCCTGATCAGGGTTTGGATTTCGAAACCCCTCTGAAGTTTGGAGTGTTTGAATGCAGAATTCTGGTTCATTCTCAGTTCTACTTTAAACCTTCCTCTTCATCCCAACACAGATTCACATGGGCACTCTCTGTATGCCTTGATTAGCCACATAGGGTATGTCTACACTACGGGATTAATCCGAATTTAGATAATTCGGATTTGAAAAACAGGTTGTATAAAGTCGAAATGAATGCGGCCACACTAAGCACATTAATTCGGTGGTGTGCGTCCAAGTACCGGGGCTAGCGTCGATTTCTGCACCGTTGCACTGTGGGTAGCAATTCCATAGCTATCCCATAGTTCCCGCAGTCTCCCGCGCCCATTGGGATTGTGGGTTAAGATCCCAGTGCCTGATGGGACAAAAAACATTGTCGCAGGTGGTTCTGGGTACAGCCTCACCTCCTCCCTCCCTCCCTCCCTCCCTGCATGAAAGCAACGGACGGCAGACAACCATTTTCGCGCCTTTTTTCCTGGGTGGGTGAACACTGCAGACTCCATACCACGGCAAGCATGGAGCCCGCTGAGCTCAAGACAGCAGTCATGAATATTGTAAACACCTCGCGCGTTCTCGTGGAGTTTATGCTCAGCCAGGACCAGAAAAACGAGGCGAGGAGGCAGCGGCGGCGGCAGCGCAGCGACAAGCATGATGAGGACATGGACACGGACACGGATACAGAATTCTGTGAAACCACGGGCCCCGGTGCTTTGCAGATCATGTTGTTAATGGGGCAGATTCTATCCATGGAACGCCGATTCTGGGCAAGGGAAACAAGCACAGACTGGTGGGACCGCATAGTGTTGCAGGTCTGGGACGATTCCCAGTGGCTGCGGAACTTTCGCATGCGTAAGGGCACTTTCATGGAACTTTGTGACTTGCTGTCCCCTGCCCTGAAACGCCAGAATACCAAGATGAGAGCAGCCCTCACAGTTGAGAAGCGCGTGGCGATAGCCCTGTGGAAGCTTGCAACGCCAGACAGCTACCGGTCAGTCGGGAATCAATTTGGAGTGGGCAAATCTACTGTGGGGGCTGCTGTGATGCAAGTAGCCAAAGCAATCACTCAGGTGCTGCTACGAAAGTTTGTGACTCTGGGAAATGTGCAGGCTATAGTGGATGGTTTTGCTGCAATGGGATTCCCTAACTGTGGTGGGGCAATAGACGGAACCCACATCCCTATCTTGGCACCGGAGCACCAAGCCACCGAGTACATAAACCGCAAGGGGTACTTTTCAATGGTGCTGCAAGCACTTGTGGATCACAAGGGACGTTTCACCAACATCAACGCGGGCTGGGCGGGAAGGGTTCATGATGCTCGTGTCTTCAGGAACACTACTCTGTTTAAAGGGCTGCAGCAAGGGACTTACTTTCCGGACCAGAAAATAACCGTTGGGGATGTTGAAATGCCAATAGTTATTCTTGGGGACCCAGCCTACCCCTTAATGCCATGGCTTATGAAGCCATACACAGGCAGCCTGGACAGGAGTCAGGAGCTGTTTAACTACAGGCTGAGCAAGTGCAGAATGGTGGTAGAATGTGCATTTGGCCGTTTAAAAGGTCGCTGGAGATCATTATTGACTCGCTCTGACCTCAGCCAAAGAAATCTCCCCATTGTTATTTCTGCTTGCTGTGTGCTCCACAATCTCTGTGAAAGTAAGGGGGAGACCTTTATGGCGGGGTGGGAGGCTGAGGCAAATCGCCTGGCTGCTGATTACGCGCAGCCAGACACCAGGGCGATTAGAAGAGCACACCATGAAGCGCTGTGCATCAGAGAAGCTTTAAAAACCAGTTTCATGGCTGGCCAGGCTACAGTGTGAAATATCTGTTTGTTTCTCCTTCATGAAAACCCGCCCCCTTTATTGACTGTTTTTCTGTAAGGAACCCACCCTGCCCCTTCCCCCAGCTTTCTTTCAAACCAAATAAAGTCACTATCATTTAAAAATCATTTATTTTTTATTAATAGATTAGAAAAAGAGGGAGGGAACCCGGGTGGTATTTGGGAGGAGGATTGCTGGGAAGGAAAAAGACACAAAGAAAAGGTTAAAAAAATGACAGACTTTTGCTTGGGCTGTCTACTGGGGTGGAATGAGAAGGTGTACGGAGCCTCCCCCCCCGCGTTCTTACACGTCTGGGTGAGGAGGATACGGAACATGGGGAGGGGGGAGGGTGGAACAGGGGCTGAAGCGGCAGTCTGTTTTCCAGCAGCCGTTCCTGAACCTCCACCAGACGCCGGAGCAGCCCCAGCGTTGCATCCTTCATCCTCTGGTCTTCCTGCCGCCACCTCTCATCTCGAGCATCTCTCCTCTCCTCACGTTGGTCCCTCCTCTCCTCACGTTGGTCCCTCCTGTCCTCACGTTCACTGACTTCTTTCCTATACTTTGAAACTGTTTCCTTCCACTCATTCAGATGAGCTCTGTCACTGCGGCTGGATTCCATAATTTCCGAAAACATGTCGTCTCGCGTTCTCTTCTTACGACGCCTTATCTGTGATAACCTTCGGGATGGAGGAGGGAGGCTTGAGGAATTTGCAGCTGCTGTAGGGAGGGGAAAAAAGAGAGAATTGTTTTAAAAGCTACATTTTGCAGAACAATGCTTATACTCTTTCACGGTGACCAACACTGTTCACATTACATAGCACATGTGATTTCTGTGCAAGGTCGCATTTTGCCTCTTAATGCTGAGTGCCTGTGGCTTTGCTGCTAGAGATCACAGGTCTGGGCAACAGAATTCGGCTTGCATGCGGCCATGGTAAGCTTCTGCGCCCTCCTTTCCCACATACCAAGCATAGCTTGTAGAGTGCTGCAGAAGCCTGGCCAATCTCAGCCAGTTGGGGGGGGGGCGGCAGTGTGGGGGGGCTTGACTGGGCCCCTTCAGGCAAGTAGAGTGCTGCGGTTTTTCTGTTAACATTCAGCAGCACCAGAAAACAAACTAACCACCCCCCCCTCTCGCCATGAATTCTCTGGGATGATCGCTGTACCCCTCCCCCCCACCGCGTGGCTGGTATCAGGGAAGATCCCTGCAGGCACCAAACTAACCCCCCCCCCCCCCCGCGCCGCCCCCCTCCCGCCATGAATTCTCTGGGATGATCACGGTACCCCTCCCCCCACCACGTGGCTGGTAACAGGGAAGATCCCTGCTAGCCAAACGCGAAAAACTCAGGGCCAATTTCCCATCTGCGCTTGGCTAACTGCAGGGAAGGATTTATTTTCCGCCACAGGCAAACAGCCCAGTAGGAACGGCCACCTCTGTCCCCTTAATTAAGTTCCCGTATTTCAACCAGGTTACCAGGAGTGATATCACTCTCCTGAGGATTACACAACAAGATAAAGAACGGATGTTGCTTGAATGCCAGCAAACACCGGGACCATACGCTGCCAGGCTTTGTCAGGCAATGATACCAGATTACTTGCTGCAAGCATGGCGTGGTCAAGTGTCCTACCATGGAGGAGGGAATAAGGATGCACTGCCCAGAAACCTTCTGGCAAGGCTTTTGGAGTACCTCCAGGAGAGCTTCATGGAGATGTCCCTGGAGGATTTCCGCTCCATCCCCAGACACGTTAACAGACTTTTCCAGTAGCTACAGACTTTTCCAGTAGCTGAACTGACCGCGAATGCAAAGTCAGGCAAAGTAATCATTAAAAACCGTTTGCTTTTAAAACAAGTTTTATATTTTAAAAGGTAAACTCACCTGAGGTCCCTTCCATGGGGTCAGAGTCTTGGGTACTGGCTTGGGAGGCTTGGGAGGGTACTTCAGTCAGGGTGATAAAAAGATCCTGGCTGTTGGGGAGAATGGAGTGCTGTGTGCTCTCTGCAAGCTCATCCTCATCCTCCTCCTCCTCCTCTTCCCCATCGGCAGAATCCTCAGGCGTCGCTGATGAGACTATCCCCGACCCAGAATCCACGAACACAGGTGGGGTAGTGGTGGCAGCCCCCCCAGAATTGCATGCAGCTCGGCGTAGAAGCGGCATGTCCGCGGCTCTGACCCGGAGTGACCGTTTGCCTCCTTTGTTTTTTGATAGGCTTGTCTGAGCTCCTTGACTTTCACGCGGCACTGCTCAGAGTCCCTATTGTGGCCTCTCTCCATCATGCCCTTGGAGATTTTTTCAAAAGTTTTTGCATTTCGTCTTTTAGAACGAAGTTCTGCAAGCACTGAATCCTCTCCCCATACAGCGATCAGATCCAGTACCTCCCTCACGGTCCATGCTGGTGCTCTTTTTCGATTATCAGCCTGCATGGTTACCTGTGCTGATGAGCTATCTGTGGTCACCTGTGCTCTCCACGCTGGGCAAACAGGAAATGAAATTCAAATGTTCGCGGGGCTTTTCCTGTCTACCTGGCCAGTGCATCCGAGTTCAGATTGCTGTCCAGAGCGGTCACAATGATGCACTGTGGGATAGCTCCCGGAGGCCAATACCATCGAATTGCGGCCACACTAACCCTAATTCGAATTGCTAAAATCGATTTTGGCACTACTCCGCTCGTCGGGGTGGAATACAGAAATCGATTTAAAGGGCCATTTACATCGAATTAAATAGCGTCGTTGTGTGGACGGTTGCAGGGTTAATTCGAATTAAAGCTGATAAATCCGAATTAAAGTCGTAGTGTAGACCAGGCCATAGAGATGAGTTCAGGTTTCATGTTACTATTTAGATTGTAAACTCTTTGGAGCAGGGCTGTCTGTTTTGTTCTGGTTATACAGTGCCCAGCACAGTGGAGTCCTGGTTCAAGATTAGGGCTCAGAGATGCTACAATAATACAAATAAATGACAAATGTTACTATTAAGTTGAACATTTAACCCAAAGTGGTGTTTTTTGCTGCACTTGCCCACTCAAACCATTTCTTCTCGTTGCTGTCAGCAACATTACAAAACAGTAAAAGGAATGATTCGGGGGCAGCCTGGATGTTGGCTGATTTCAGGAGGCTCTGAGCAAACACTGCTTGTTTTGGGAATAAATGAAACTTGGCATGCAAGGTCTCTGCACAAGCGGAAGTTTAGGAAAAAAAGGTTGTTTAGGAAAAAAGAAGTTAATGGTTTTGGATGGTGTTTGTACACTGCTCTAAAATAGGAACAGCAAAGCTTAGCGTTTTGGGGAAAAAATCTTTTTTGCAACAACTTATTTCATGCCATGCAAAATCTTGTCTTTTAATAGCAGAACTCTTTGGTTTCAATGTATGGGTTCCCGAGCATTGTATACTACATTGCCCTTTGAGTTTTGGCAGTGGGGATCTCCACTCTTATAATGTGCATGTGCCCAAGAGCGTCAAGTAAGAACACTCTTCAGAAAGGAATGATAGCTGAAGCTGAACTTCTGCCGGCTGACAGCACTATATGTTCAGACATGAGTGTATATATGGGAGTGTACCCTCAGCCCCTCCTAGGTGCATCAGCTGCAGGTGGAACCTCTAGTTTTTCTCTTCTTTCACTTTAATGGATGTTTACCATCAGGGCTGGCCCACAACATTTTGGCACCTGAGGCTGGGAGCTCAAATGACGTCCCCATGCCCCCTCGCTTGGGCCAAAACTTTGAAAGGTCTCAATTCTGCCTTCTTCCTGTTCTACTCCTCTCATGGTACTGCTCTGCTACCTACCCCAATAAAGGAGAACTAACAACTTAAAATGCCCTGTTCAAAAATTTTTGAACAACACTTAACTTTCAAATACCTGAACAGGAAATGTAATTTTTCTTGTCTGAAAAGTAAACACTGGCATTTTTATGTTTGAATAATAAAAGTGGTGCTTTCCATGCCTTCTTGGTTGCAAAGATTTCAACTGCTTCTTGAAGGTCCACAGTCTGGGCCAGCTCATGCTCTATTGAGATGGTTGCAAGGCCGACCAGCCTCTCTTGTGTCATTGTGGAGCGTAGATGTGTTTTTTATTAACTTCAGCTTGGAGAAGCTGCGTTCTCCACTGGCAGCTGTTACAGGAAGTGTTAGAAGTATGCACAGAGCAACAAAAGCATTTGGAAAGAAGATGATCACCTTATTTGTGCACAATATATTCCAGAACAGCCTTTGGAGTTGATGCCGCTGAAATGTATCTTGAAAGGGCTTTCAGTTCATCACCTAAATTACTCGCATCAATATCGTGCATGTCATCATGTGTCAACAGTGTCTCTAGTGCCCTGCATTGCTGGTGTAGGTCTTCTTCAGGTATAGCGAGGAGTTTTGGAATATCATACAACATCCCAAATATACTGCTGTGTTCCTTGAGCTGCATGAAACGTTCTTCAACTGACTGTATTGCACAATCTAGCACCTGGTTAAAGAATTCAACTTTGAATTGTTGTTTGGGGTCTCTTATGGGATTATCCCGTGCCTCGTAATCAAAATGTCTTCTCCGGTGACTCTTGAATGGGTGGGAAAATAGCTTCAGTGTGAAGTTCCTCTGTCAACTTCTGTGCACTCTTCAGAACGTTTTGAAAACCCTCATCTGACCGGTAAGACTGTAGGTATGACTTTGCTTTGTCCAGTTGTTCCATTGCTCCAGATATATCAAGGTCAACGCCTTGGAGTCTCTTGCTTACAACATTTATTTCAAACAGTATGTCATGCCACAACATTAAGCCACACAGAAATGTGAAGTTATGTATGTTTCTGGTGATTCCATTTCCCTCTGCCACTGTTCTCCCATAGCATTATCCTCCATAATGGCAACTATGGCATCATCTATCTTCCCAATTTGGTGTTTGATAGGCTTTATCGCCTCCACTCAACTTTCCCATCGTGTGTCACTCAGTGGTTTCAGTGTCAGAGAGGCTGTTCCCAGATGTTGCTTCAAAATTTGCCATCGATGAGTTGATGCAGAGAAAAATACATAGATGCTTTGAATTACATTAAAAAATTCAGCAGCCTCACTAGAAGCTGATGCTGCATCACTGACCACCAAGGTCAATGAATGAGAACTGCATGGGACAAAAAAAGCTCGAGGGTTTAACTCTCGGATCCGTGTCTGCACTCTGCTGTTCTTTCCTCTCATGTTAGCACCATTATCGTAGCCCTGACCTCTCATGTCAGCTATTGCAATTCCTGTATCTTCCAGCTTTTTAAGAAGCACATTTGTCATACCAGTTCTTGTAGTATCATCAATGTCAATAAATTCTAGAACATGCTCTCTGACAGTCACCATTGCAGGGACATTTTCACTAGGTTCTGTTGTTACAAAATGCACCATTAAAGTTATTTGTTCTGTATGGCTGATGTCAGGTGTGCAGTCCAGAATAACAGAGTAATATCTTGCTGACTTCAGATCTGCCACAATCTTCTGTTTGACTTTTGTTGACAGTAACTGTATGATCTCATTTTGAATTGTTTTTCCACGGTGGTGGTATGTGTACATTTCTTGGGTGGTGACTCTTCTTAGGTACTCCTGGAGTACAGCATCAAACTCAGCCATCAGCTCCACAATTTTAAGGAAGTTTCCATTGTTTGGTACATACAGCTGATCTGAAGTGTCACGCAGTGCTACGTTTTGGGTAGCAAGCGTTCTCATAACGGCAATGAGCCTTTTCAGAACATTTTGCCAATAAAGAGACTCTGATGCAATCCCCTCTTGATGCTGATCATCTATGGTGGCCTTTAACCTTAGTCTCATCTCAAGCTCTTTCCACCTATGGAATGCTCGCTGGTGATTTGCTGCCTTCTCATGGCATGCCAGATTTTTCCAGTCCTTTGTTCCTGTAGAATCCAATGTGGCTGGAACATTAGAGTGGAAGAGTTTGCAACAAAAACAGTATGCAGCATTCTGGGTTTTTGAGTACATAAGCTATGGCCTCTCCACTTTGTCACTTTGGGGATTTCATGCCAGTAATGTGTTGGATGGAAACCTCTATTTTCATTGTCTTTGGGGAACATGAAGTTTTTTCACTTGCTGTGGCCCATGCAGTACAAAGAAGTTCCTCAGGCTACTGCTCAAGTGGGTCCACAGTCCTGGATCATCTAGAGCTAAGGAACTAAACTAAGCAGCAGCTGTTTTGTGCACCTCCACCACACTCTTCTCTGATCTACACTTTTCTTCGGGAATGTGCATGGTTACATCCATTTGAGATGGAGATATGGATCCTACAGTAGCTGTCAGGTCACCTGCACTCTGACTAACTGGAAGATCAGGCATCTCCTCACCACTCACATCCTCACTGGAGCCAGAAGGCTCACCATGAACATTTGTGTCTGTTTATTTCAGGAGAGCTCCTTCCTGCTTAGATAGAAAAGCTTCTTTTGCTTTCTTTCTTTTTCTGAATGCTGCCCCAGATGGGTGTTTTCTTCTTTCACTCATGACTGCTGTTCTGTGCCTGCTATAGTGGCTCTCAACACTCAGTTGAAGGGGACAAATAAGCAGGCTGATAGCAGGGCCTGAGTGGGGGAAGATATCAGCATTTTAAGGGCCTAACTGGCTCCTACTACTTCAGTTGCCTGCCTGTTCTCCTCAAGTGGGTTCAGGGAAGCAGCAGGAAACAGGAAGCTCCATGAGAAGCTGGTGTTAATCAGTACAAGGATCCTGTGGGTGCTAGAGAGGTACATAAGAGGCTCCTCCTCCTCTTTCTTTCCCTGCAGTTCTGGCTGCTTTCTGTTATTCCTTCTCACTTTTTCTCCTGCCTGCCTGTTATGTCTCTTGTACCCTCCTTCCTCCAGCACAGCACTCCAACATCTCTCTGCATTTAGAGCAGAGAGAATACATATGCACCAGCAGCAGACCCAATTTTCTACACTCTGGGTCCTAGTAGTGCCCGCCCCCCAGAGTCTGGCACCTGAGGCGGACGCCTCAGTTCGCCTCATCGTAAGGTCAGCCCTGATTACCATTAACATTTCAGCAAACCAACCCTTGTGAAGACAGTGGCAATTGGTATTTAATTAGTTCTGTAATTAGTGTAGGTAAATGGATTTTTGGGATCAATTTCCACTCTGTACCCATATGGCATGGGCTGACAGCTCTATTCTTTGGTACTATCAACAAAATCAGTCTCTGCAAGAAGTCTGGATTCAAATGGTCTGCAAGCTGCCAGGGTGAGATGTCCATCACCGACCACCATTCTTGGTGCCTGTAGTGCCTGGGAGGAAGGGGATTGCTCAAGTCTGTGTTTGACCTGAATGTTCTTTGTTTCCTGAACCTATGGGCATTGAGAATTGAAGCTTAGCCTTCTCTTGTTAGAGAAGGCTGTCTGAGTATCTGCTGCATATGAATGTAGTCATTCAGAGTTGGGACCATCTTTGAAGCAGTCCTCTGTGCCGAAGGCTAGATAACTTGAAATTGACAAGATCCAGAGGTAAAGAACAAAAGACAAACTCTGCACCAACTGCTGCTTCCTGTGCACATAGGAGGAAGGAGGAAAAGATGGGGAGGAATGACCCAAACCTCACTTAGTATGATGTGATGAATGTGATATCCAATGGATAGAAAGAGAGAGCATGAGACTGCACCAAGATCAATACAAATTTGGGAAGAGTTGAAACTAGGTATATAATGGGGAGCTAGCTTTAACTTCATGGAGGGAGTAGCCTCACTCGCTGTCATCAGAGTACATACAAGTGGTAAACAGAAGATACCTGTGACTGTTGCCTAATTTAATAATGAGGATGACGGAGATGAGCATCGTGATAGAAGCTGACTTTTCTAAGGGGAGTAACACAACATCAATAGATTTTTTTTTCAAGGGGCAGCTTTTAAAACTGAGGAAAATGGTTAGCAGAAGGGTGAAGTAAAGGCCATAAGAACCTAACCAGCATGTAGGCTTTTCAGAACACTGTACTAGAGGCTCAGGAAGCTGGTGTGCCTCTGAGCCAAAGAAGAAAAAGTAAAATGAGCATGATTAAGCAGAGAAGTACACAAGCTTATTAGGGCTAAAAAGCATCTCTTTAAGAGGCTAAATTCTCTCTGAGCAGTGAAAATAGCATGGCACACAGGCAACAGTATTGGATAAGATGCAGCTAAAGCACTGCAGCTAGGTCTGTTTTCTATGCCAGGAGAGAGAGAGAGAGTCAGGCCCACAGGCTTTACCCTCTATGTTGTATACTAGCCCTTTCATGCAATTCCAGTGGCATAAAGAGACTGTAAATCTGGCAGAACAAGCCCCTGGGCAACAACCTGTATGAAATGGGGTGGTCTGGATTGGGTACAGCTGGCAGACTATTTCTGTGCTGCCCAATCACAGGCTTTGGCTTAGGGCACATGCGAGAGTCATGGCTAGAGCACTGCTATGCTCCAGTTACTCTCAGCTGTGCAATTGTGTTCCTGCTGAGCATAAGTTAGAACAGCCTTGAGGCTGCACTAACCCATGCCAGGGACTGGGTTTAGAATACAAGGAAGTGCAAACCCACCTTCCGCCATCCTGCTCCTCTTCACAGAGAGGAAGTATAACATAGAATTATGGTGAAGTAGGAAAAGAGTTAAATTGTGATTGGATCACGTAGCCACTCTGAGCATAGGGCTCCTACATGATCAAGTTCTGTAGTTACTATGCATATTGGATTTTACTGGGGAGGAGTATGAAGAAAATCCTCTTCTAAGAGGACTTTTCCAGAAAATTAGCAGTCATTGGAACATTGTCAAGTTAAATTTCAATCCCAAATGTAAGTTTCATCATAATTTCTGTAAAACTGTACAGAAATATGTGCGTGATTTAAAAAAAAAATGTAGTGGGGATTTTATTTTAAAAATAAAGGTATATTCCTATCACTGATGCTTCCCCAAATCCTTACATGATCTTGTGAATGGTGGACTGGGTGAATAGGCTCCTAAATCTTACCCTATTCCTGTTGCTTGGGGTACTCTGGGGAAGAGAAATCCATGGCCACCTTCCATTTGAGAAATGTCCCGTGCACAGGTGCCGAAAGGCCGGTAATTATGAATCAGGTATATTTGGGGTGAGATGACATACAATTTTTTGCCCGCCCGCCCACGAACGGCCCTTCTTATTAGCATGTTCAGCCCTCTCTAGGGCTGGGCCTGAGCCAGCTGGTATGCTCTCTTTGTCCTAGCTGCAGCAGCTGCTGCCACCAGTGGCCGTAGGAGTTCGCAGGGGATGCTAACTCCATGCCCTTTCCCACTAGCCACCCCAGAAGTGCAGTCGGAAGAGGAGATGAGGTGGAGCTAAGCTGCTGCGGCACTGAGAGCAAATTCTGCAGCTGTCTTTTCCTCCCACTTGCCCATGTCGCATGTCCAGTCCCAGACTGCTTTTTTTAAGAGCTCGGGTTGTAGATTGTTGTAATAAGCCATAAAACCATTGTCTCTATTGAGTCCATGGTTTTTTTTAGTGTCTAGCCAAGTTATGAATTTAAGCTTCCAAGGTTGTCTTTTGAAAGTGTTGCTCAGGTTTTATTTGAGGATGAGGACTGATAGGTCAGATGTAGAGTGATCGCTTGTCTCTCTCACCAAGAGCAGTTGGTCCAAAAACAGGTCTTACCTCACCCACCTTGTCTCTCTAAAGGAAATGTTGACGTTTAAAAATATGATTTTTAACCAGTCTGTCTCTTTAACAGAGATTGATGTGACTGAGGGGGAAGATATAGAGCCACTTGAGAAACCAAAGTTCAATAAATTGCCAGATCTTTCAGGTACCAGTATTCATCTAAGAGTTCTGAAATAAATAAATTGTGCAACAGAAAAAATATTAATATACTCAGTATGGGCCTGATCGAAAGACTCCCAGTTTTTTTTTCCCCACTGGGTTCTGGATCAGGCCCTAAGTGTAATATATATGAAATAGCTGTAAAAACAGCAAGAGTTTCTGAAGTTAGGCACCACATTAGTGACTTTCCAAACTGCCAAAAACTAATCAGAGGGAGCCTATTTCAGATTGGTGACTCTATACCAGTGGTGGGCAACCTGCAGCTGCCCACCACTACTCTATGCTTCTCTTTCAGGCTATTGTGCTTGTAATTAAGGAGGGGAAAGTGCAACATTTGGCCACATATACCCAAATAAGACCAAGTTAGTGTGGCTTTTGTAAGGGAAGAGCCATTGTGTCTTTCTACCCTGTTAGAATGCTTTGAAAAAGTCAGTGCAATAGATAGTGGTGTCTTGGCAGACATGGTATATTTAGACTTTCAGAAACTTTGGTGATGTCCCTTATAAGAAACTTGAAGGAAAATAAATAAATCACAGGGTAAGGAGTCAAGTCTTGGCATGGATTACATCTTGGCTAAGCGGTAGATTCAGAACCATAGATATTTGCTATGCCATTGGGTGCTCTACAAAACAATACAATAAGTGATTAATGGCAGCTCCTCAAAGTAGAGTGAAGTTTGTAGTGTGTTGGTAGTTGTAACAGTGGACGGGCAGTGAGAAGTTGGTAACTGAAGAAGTGTGTAAAATATGTTTATTAATGATTTAGAGCAGTGGTTCTCAACCAGGGGTACTTAAATGTCTTCCAGGGGTACCTCACTCATCTAGATATTTGCCTAGTTTTACAACAAGCTACATAAAAAGCATTAATGCTGTCAGTGAAAACTAAAATTTCATACAATGACTTGTTTATACTGTTCTATATAATAGCCACTGAAATGCAAGTACAATCTTTATATTCCAATTGATTTATTTTATAATTGTATGGTAAAAATGAGAAAGTAAGCAATTTTTCAGTCATAGTGTGCTGTGATACTTTTGTATTTTTATGTCTGATTTTATAAGCAAGTAGTTTTTAAATGAGGTGTAACTTGGGGGTACAGGAGTCTGGAAAGGTGGAGAGCCACTGGCTTAGAGGAGAGAGCATGGGTTTTGGATCAGATCTCAACTCACATTCTGAAGTCAGTGGAAAGAATCCCATTGATCTCAGTGAACTTTGGATCATGCCCTTAGTGAAGTGATTTAATAACACAAAAGTGTTTTGGTCAGTAATATATGTACAGAATTGTGAGAACTTGGATGTAAAGGTCGTCTTGAACTGAGTTACACAATGGAGATTCAACTTAACTTAGAACAGGGTAAGATAATTCATACTGGCAAAATAGTCTGGACTTCCCATGGACACTTGATAGGCTCCAGGATTGTTTGAAGGAAAAGATCTTGGGATCACTGTGGATAGCTCAAGGAAGATGTTTGTGGGGGGCATAGCAGCCGTTAACAATGCTGCTAAGATACTTGCCTGCATTAAAAAGGGGATAAAAATTAAGCTAGAAAATATAAGGTGACATTGTATAGACTCATGATAGCCTGGAATATTGTGTCCCATTTTGGTCACCTCTTAAGAAAAAATTAGTAGTGATTGGAAAAGTTAAAGCACTGATAAGAGTTCTTCTAGAAGGATGATAGGATTTACACATGAGGGAATGGAAAGGAGAAGAGCTAAAGGAGATGGGACTGAGACATTAAAAACTATGAAGGAGAGTAGTTATCAAAAAAAATTATGGAGAGAGTGAAAAATTATCATGTCCTGCTGTTTTTTCCTCTTGAATAATGCAAAAAACAAGGATGTGTTTAATGAAGCTAGTGTAGTAAATTTAGAGCAAATCAAAGGATGTACTTCCTTTCCGAACACATACTCAAATTATGGAATTTGCTGTCACAGAAGGTTTGGACAAATGAGAAATACTGTGGATGGATTTATTTTTAAAGGATTGGACAATGTTATGACCTGTAGTAACATTTCTGCCTAAGCAAGTTAAGAGGTTAATACTAAAGTTCATCTGCATGGGTTAGGGAGAAACTCCTCATACCCTATATTCGACACTGCACAATTGGTTAAATTTATTATCTCCCTCTGTCACCCCCAAACACAATTTCTCTGAAGCATCAGGTATTGATCTCTACTGGAGTCAGCACACCAGCCAACTTGGAGCTGTAGGCTAACCTGCTATGGCAATTCCCCTTCTATGTGCCATTCCAGAAAAGACTATGGTTTTGGTGTCTCCGCGTAGTTCTGGGGTGTGTGTGTGTGTGTGTGTGTGTGTTATAACATTGGCCCTATCATTTAGTTCCATTTGCCCATCTCTTTTTTTTTTAAACCACAAGGAACTGTCCCTCATCTCTGGCCTTGTGAAGAGCCCGATAGCTGCTGTTCTGCAAACAGCAAGTATATTTTCAAGGCCTATTCTTTAAACTGCTGCTCTGGCAAAAAGATCCTTCTCACGCCCTTGACATGAAAACAATGGGAGCTGGCTCGAGCCAGTGTGACTCTAGAGTGCACTGCATGGAGGAGTCTGAAAGGTGGGGGGTGGAAATCATATGCAGTTGAGGGAGGATGTTTGGTAGACTGTTTGCATCAGAGGCTCAGATCCCACACAATAAAAATGAAAGTGTAGAATGCGAGCCAAATACCTGTGATAAGATCACATTGTTGGAATTGGAGGAACGTACGTCTCAAATCTGGACCGGAAAAAAGAGTACGTCTTGAACAAGCAGTGAGATATCACACTCGTTCTTCCTTGAGTACTGACGTATCAAGTGATTTTTGATTTTTTTGTGTGTGTATGTGTTTCATAGTACGACAAAGCCAACAAAGTGAGGATTACAGCAGACAATACAGGAAGGGAATTGGGAAGAATAGGAATACAATGTGGTAATAAAAAATAATCTACTTAATAAACAGTCTCTGATGTTAAATTTCAGGATATCCATGCAATATTAGGATTGTGATTGGACATCATGGCCTCACTGTTGCTGCTTATTCAGGGGGTTTGTAGTAAGTAAGCACTTTGGAACAAGTTCAGTTCTCATTTGCATCCTGTGTGGGCCCCAGAATTTGACACATTATCGCTTTTACATCTTTGGCCTGTTCCCAGTGACCGGCTCAGATTTGAACAAAAACAGTTTTAGAAGTTCACTGATGCTGTTACAGTTTTCCAGATGGCTGGGATTTTCATCATGGATTCAGCATTTGTTAGGACAAGTTTGAACTTTTGGGTGAAAATACTGTCCCCTAATATGCAGCTGTTATTTCTCTTCTAATTGTTTTATAATTCCCATGCAAAGGCATAAACTAACTCACATTAAACATCCCAATTCTGTTAATGAATATATTCATAAATATGAATAATCATACACAGATTCCTAAATTTCAGAAGAGTCTAATGGCTCTGTTAGATTAATGTGTTTAGCTTTCAGGGCCTGACATCTGTACTTCCATTCATTCCAGTTTGGGATCGCTAGCAGACTAGGGTTGCTTTGTCAAAAGAAGTATAATTTTCCATTGTGAGATGGATCTGCATTTTAACCAGAATATAGCAATAATGTCTCTGATTCCTATTAGGAGGCCTGCTTCTAAGACAACGCTGTTCCATAGTCTGTGTGCATGCATAGTCTCAGATCTGGAAATAAGAAGATACCTCTGTCCTATGGTCCAAGAGCCACTGTTAAATTTTAAGAGCTATCTCTCAGATCTAAGATGTGGATAAGCTGGATTGCTAGGAGGTTTGTTTTTATTTAGACTTTTATTAAGCACTCAATAGCCATTTAATAAGAGAAACAGGTCTTATCTATCCTAGCAGAACTGCTTTTTAAAAAACATAAATAAATGATCAGATCTTCAACATTCTCCATGTTTGATTTAATAAAAAATCCACAGATAGGTTATGTGAAAGCATAGATGGCAGTTGGGACCACCACTTAGGACTTCAAAAAGAGGCTAGAGAATGCCTGAGAACCTAAGACCTGGTCTACACTAAAAATTTAGGTTGACCCAGCGATGTCACTTAAGGGTGTGAAAAATCCACACCCCTGAGCACCATAGTTAAGCCAACCTAACCCCTGCTGTAGACAGCACTAGGCTGATGGAAGCATTCTTCCATCAACCTACCTACTGCCTCTTGGGGAGGTGGAATAACTACAGCAAAGGGGAACCTGCTGCAGTAGTGCACCTGCGGTGCTGCAGCTGTGTCACTGTAGCATTTCAATGGTAGAGAAGCCCTAACAGAGATGCCACTGTCTCCTTTGATGAAGGGAGTCTACATATTGCCCTAAAACAAGCTATGGTCCAACCAGCAGTATAGTCAATATCGGTTGACACTAGGAAAAACTACCGCCCCCTAAATAAACCTCACTTTTTTAGGCAAGCTAATGAAGAAGCTGGGGAAAAAGTCTCCAACATCACCCGTTACCTGTCAGTATAGTTGGTCCCTCCCAGTCAGGCTTTGGGCCAGAACGCAATGCATAGACAGCACTTGTAGCTCTGCTGGGTGACTTCCTTTTGTCCATAAACAAGAGAAGTTGCATCAGTACACATCCTACTGGTCCTTTTTGTGGTATTTGATATGGTTATCACAAAAATACCCTCGCTTACCTCTAAGAACCTGCAGGAGTTTATGGAGATGACTTGAAACAACTCAGGTCTTGTGTCTCAGACCTAATCCATGAAGTCACTGGGGGGCAACTATTCTTCCCTTTCCAAAGCCCTTACCTGCAGTGGCCCATAAGGCTCAGTCTTTCCTGCTATATTATTCTCCTGTTATTGAAGCCACTTGGAGAGCTGTTGGAACAACATAATATAAAGTGCCAGCAGTACTCTCTACTTTTCTTTATCCAGCTCTACTTCTCCTTTAATATCAAATGTAAACAGCACCTTCTAACAGTTTTCTCAATGCCCAGCCAACATAGTCTCCTGGATGAAGAGGACCAGGCTAAAACTGAATCCAGGCAAAACTGAGGTGATGCTGGAAGAAGAGAAGAAGCTCTTCACAGAACTTGGCTTCTCTATATCACCCCCGATAACATGGGCATCTTCCTTCCAATTACTAAATTGGCCCACAAACTTGGGGTCCTTCTGGATTCCTCTGTACTATTGCATGCTCAAATAGCCATGGTGAATTGTCATGATGCTCTCTGGGAGTTATGAGACACCTGATTGTCACCTGCCCTTAGTGTGAACCAGTCTTGTCTGTACCTGCTCTGGATCAGCTCCTGAAATCACCAGCCTGTGGCAGCACAACTGCACTGCCTTCCAGGCCCTGACACAGACCTTGCTCTCTGTGTGCAGGCAGCGACAGGCACACACCAACCCCTAACTCCTCAGAGCATTCCCTGCAGTGTCTGGCCCCTTAGCTGCTGAATGCTCAGAGAATTACTAGGCCTGCTGGTCCCAAAGGAGGAGTACACACCAGCTTGCTAGTTATACCTCTGTGCACAACTCTGCTGAACACACAGCACTTAAACTCATTCTTGCTTTCACTACAAATATATCTATTCTCAAAAAAGAGAGGTTCGAAGAATAGTGAATTAGAACATTGGAAATAAATGGTTACACATACAGTAGCTACGAACACCTCGGGAGTGGAGGTTGTTTGTAACTGTGAACAAAATATTATGGTGGTTCTTTCAAAAGTTTACAACTGAACATTGACTTAATACAGTTTTGAAAGTTTACTATGCATAAGAAAAATGCTGCTTTTAACCATCTTAATTTAAATGAAGCAAGCACAGAAACAGTTTCCTTTCCTTGTCAAATCTTTTTTTAAACTTTCCCTTTATTTTTTTAGTAGTTTACGTTTAACACAGTGCTGTACGGTATTTGCTCTTTTTTTTGGGTGTCTGCTGCTGCCTGATTGTGGTTCCAAATGAGATGTGTGGTTGACTGGTCAGTTTGTAACTCTGAGGTTCTACTGTAAAACAAAATCATAACACTTTCTAGAAACTAAACACAACTAACAGGTTAATCTCCTGTCTGAAGAAACTTCTCTGAACCCAAGTTCTCTGCAGCATTTTCAACCATGCCTTGTTGAGACCACTTTTTCATGAAGCAAAAACACCATCCTTTTACTTCATCAATGAACGGTGCCTGGGCATCTTCTTTGTCCCCAAAAATATACTCCAAGAAAACCTTTAATATGCACTTCAAGATAAGGTTCTCTCCCCTCACTGTCTTTTCTCTTCCTGTTTCTTTCTGAAGTTCTCATAATCCTTCATTTGCATTCAGTTCAGACTGATGTTAGGAGGCCCATTCTAAGTGAGACAAAACTCAGTTTACACATAAACAGATGGATATACATTTCTTATTTGACAGAAAATCTGTTTTTCACCTTATCTGGTGACCAATCCCCAGACACAGACTTTAAGAACATATTTTCAGTGCATATACATAAGTCCTTACACAATATCCAATCCGTGCCTGTGTTTGTGGTGATATGGATAACTACTGTGACACCAGCTTTTATTTGAGACCTCACATGACTTTTTGATTAACTAGAATGTACACACCAGACTCAGGAGATTACTGTAACCCCTCTGCACCCTCTTGCCGATGGCCATTAAGAGATTCCTGGGTCACAAATATCCACTTCCATCTGCAACAGGCCCCAAGATTGTTTCCCAGTCTGTCAGATACAGGCCCAGACACCATGATGTGTGACCTCCAGGATTGATCACTGCAGTTCATCTCTAGAAATGAAGCCACACACCCAGAAAGAGTCTAGTTGATACAAAATGCAGCTGCCTGTTTGCTGAACAATGCAGTTCACTATAAACACACCAGCCTAGTGCTCTGACTTGTCACTGATACCCCATTGAATACAAAATCCAGTTCAAGAACTTGTCCTGGTATTCAACCTCATCGAAGGGATTGGCCCTGGCTTCTTTCTCGGCAACCTTAAAATTATGATTCCCCCACAACAGGTTCGACTGGCCCAAGGAAACTGTTGAGGCTTGTCAGCTCATGGGACAGGACTGTCACAGGAAATAGATCTAGCTTACAGCCCTCTTTATCAGAAGAGAGAACAATGGCTGCTGACTTTACCATATGCAGAACTAAATCAAAAAATAATTTCTTTGACTTCGCTTTCTTTCTGTAAATTCTGACTCTGTTGCACATGCCGCACATACTACTACTAAAAGAACTGGCATATCAGATTGCTAATCAAACTATCTGTTTGAGGCTGGCACCATATGACTGGAGAATAGCTAATGTCACAGATTTGTAATTGCCTTTCTTAAATATAGATGTTAGTCTGAACTTAGTACTATTCAAGGCTTTAAAATAAGTTGCGAAGGAAAGAACAATTAAATTCATGGAGTTAAAGGGGATGTAATGCAACAAGGATTTACCAAAGGTAGATATTGCCAAACTAACCTGATTTCCTTTTTTGAGAAAATGACTATTTCTTTAGAAAAGGGAAATGCAGTAGATCTAATACACCTGGACTCCAGTAAAGCATTTGACACCATACCACATGGGAAATATTAGTTAAATTAGGAAAGATGAGGATTAGTACAAAAATTGTAAGGTGAATAAGGAACTGGATAAATGGGGAGAAGGCAATAGGTTGTGCCAAAAGGTGAACTATTGTGCTGGAGGGAGGTTACTTCTGAGGTTCCTTAAGGATCGGTCTTGGGACCAATTTTGTTCAATATTTTTATTGATCTTGGCACATGAAGTAGGAGCATGCTAATGAAATTTGCTGATGATATAAATTGGCAGCATGGTGAACACAGGGGAGGATCAGGATACTGTACAGGAAGATCTGGATCTCCTTGAAGCCTGGAGAGAGAAATGGGATGAAATTCAATCGTTACAAGTGCAAAGTCATATACTGAGGCTAATGAGAATTTTTGCTACAATGTGGGGGTTTATCAGTTGGAAGTGACAGATGAGGAGAGAGACCGGGGGGTGGGGGGGCAATCACAGGATGACTGAGGCCCAAGTGTGATGTAGCTGTGAAAGGGGTAAAGGCAATCCTAGGATGTATCAGGCAAGACATTTCCAGTAGAGAGAGAGAAGTATTAATGCCATTGTACAAGGCACTATTTAGACCTCCTGTGGAATACTGTGTATAATTCTGGTCGCCCACACTCAAGAAAAATGAATTTAAACTGAAACAGGTGTAGAGAAGGGCTATTAGGATGATCAGGGAATGGAGGGCCTATCTTATAAGAGGAGACTGGAAGAGCTAGCCTTGTTTAGTCTTGCAAAAAGAAGGCTGACAGGGGATATGATTGCTCTCTACAAATATATTGTGGGGTTGTGATGGGGTGCATGCCTCACACTGGGCTCTATGGAGTTAATAGAGCCCTTTGGCTGCTCCTCTCAGCCCTTCTCTGGTTGGCTGCCTCCGGTGCAGCCTCCAATCAGGGCTAGGCAGGCCTACATAAGAAGAACTGCAGGGCAGAGCAGGTTCATCACTTCCTGGAGCTTGAGGAGGACTGGCTGCCTTGCAGGCTGATGGCAGCAAGTACCCTGGACAGAGCAGTGCTGCAGGCAGACCGGGGAGCTAACAGCAGCCCCTGGTGGGCTGCAGGGATCTGAGGCTCCCAGGCAAGGGCAAGGAGGGTGCTGGGCCCGCTGGGAAGTGGCCTAGGGAAATCTACTGAGGAGTCAGAGGGAGTGCCACAAGCAGCAGCCTACTACAAGAATAGTAGTACAAGAGCCAGGACCCAGAGTAGTGGGTGGACCTGGGTCCCTCCCACCGAGAAAGTGGCCAGACAATGTGCTGCGGTTGCCACTGAGAGTGTCTGGACAGTGGACTGCAGGGCCCCCGGAATGGGGAAACACAGAGTGTGGCACAGCAGAGGCTGTGTCCTGAAAATTATCCTTGGAACAACATGCGTCCAGGAGCAGAAGTGGTGATGGTGATACCCACCAGAAGAAGGCGCACTGGCGAGCAGAACTAATCCCTGGGACAGCCAGCAGAAGGCACTAGCGTGGGGTGTGAATCCCGTCACAGGGGTAAACACCCAGAACGGTAAAGAGCTGTTTAAGCAAAAGGCCAATGTTGGCACAAGAACGAAAGGGTATAAACTTGCCATGAAAAAAATCAGGTTGGAAATTAGAAGGTTTATAACCATCAAAGGAGTGAGGTTCCGGAACAGTCTCCCAGTAGGAGTTGTGGGGCAAACAACTTAATTAGTTTTGAAAGAGCTGGACAAATTTGAGTGTGATTGTATGATGGGGTTGTTTGTGATTGTAGAGGGCAGGGCTCAACTGTCCTGGGGCTCTTTTCTGGTTTGTCAATGCACCTCAGGCCATGTCTGCATTACCACTTATGTTGGCAAAACTAATGTCGCTCGGGTGTGAAAAAACACACCCTTGAGTGACATAAGTTTCACTGGCATAAGCACTAGTGTGCACAGCACTGTCATAGATACCACCGCTCGTTGAGGTGGTTTAATGTCAAGGAGAGAGCTCTCTCCCGTCAGCATAGAGCAGCTACATGAGCGAGCTTACGGCGGCGCAGCTGTATTGGTACAGCTATACATGGTTTTAGTCCTGACATGCAACACTCCTCTAATTCCAGGCCTTTCTTGAGCAAAAATTGCCAGCTGTGATAGAAGCCTAGTCTCGGGATCTAAACCGAACACTGGAGGCTAGGAAATTGTCAGTACTATTCCTTGCTCTTTCTGAGCCTGATTATTTCACTGCTACAAACAGCAAAGAATACCTTGCTCTATGGATAATCTTATTGAAACCACAAGGCATGTTCTCAGATTGAAGTGCTTTTCTGCAGGTATGTCTACACTACACTTTGTCTACACAATTTCCAGCTCGAGGAGACACATCCACCCCAAACACATACCCTTCTGAGACCCAAGGCATGTACCTGGGGTGGCTAGCCTGCTGCTTGCACTGCAGCAGCTACGCTCTGTTTTTAGTGAGAAACTGCTCAAGGTCTGTATGTACCCACAGTATAAGGATGACAGAATTGGATCCTCTGAGATTAGATTCTGATTCTGGTTACACAGGTATAAAACTGAAAGCACTGGAGTTCCTAGTACAGAGATTAGAATGTGGCCCTTAACCACTTTCCCTCAATTTCACTATCTGTACAAGAGAATCATAATGCAGGGGAATTTGAGGATGGATTAACTAGTTCAACGTTTCCCAGACTTTTGAGAGTTGAGCTGCCCTTCAGGAAAATAAAACCAATCATGCCCACTCTTGATCCAACCAAGTAAGCAGAACAATTTAAGGGAGACTTGTGGTGCCTTTGTTCTGTCTACCTTGCCCGACCTTGGGAAATGCTGAAATTAGTTAAAGTTTGCAAAAGACTTTGAAGTTGAAAAGTGTTTAAGTGTGAAGTATCATTACTGAATTGTGCTGTGTGAACCAGTGTCCTCCTGCAGTTTCGGATGGGACACTAACCTTATTTTCATCTGTGACTGAAAGCACGTTTTGAACCCATATGTCCAGGTTTGAAATCCAATGAGCTAACTTAGCCCCCTTGGTTACCATTTCAATGCTTCCAATTCATTTTTTTCTGTATAAAATCACAGGGCCTGACTTCTAGTTTCACTCGTCATTGCTTAAATCAGGAGCACCTCCACTGAAGTTAATAGGAGTAGTACAAGCTTAAAATCATTATAAATGATGAGAGGAGAATCGAGCCTACAGTCTACGTTTCAGATGAACCTTATGGCTGGGTTCACAGAACTCCTCAGTACTATTCTGCAGCAGTTGCATATAATGTAAACATGTAAAACAACTAACCACAGACTCTAAACTACATTACAAAACCAAACCCACAACAATGCACCACCACAACTTTTATTCTGTCCGTCTACGTCAGTCAGCGTTTAGCACTGGTTAAAAAGGAATTTGTTCAGGAAACTGCAGTATACCAAAAAAAGCATGAACTTAATGGGATATGCAGAATTGTCTGATGTCACATCCAACCAGGGAAGTTTTAAGTGGCACAGTTAAACAAGGCTTCAGATTTCTTTTAAAAATCTTTTCGCACCATTTGGTGTGATTAAAATGGTGCTGCTCTCCAGTTATCGGCAAAGGGGAGTGGATATTTAAACTGCTTTTTTTGTCTCTCCCAGAATGTTTTCACACTGGGGGGGGGGGTTGTGTTGGTTTTGGTCTAGAGAAAAAATATATCTAAACTAGGTATTCAAACTCTACATTCATGGTGGTTTAGGGATTAGCCCAGACAATTCCACTCAACCTATGTTTGGTTTATCCTGCTGTTGATGCCTAAGACTTTAATTTCAGTGGGAAATTCAAAATACATCAGGTGGAAAAACTCCAGAAAATGTTCTTTCTTTCTTTTAATCGGACTTGTCATGGTAATTAATTTGGTGACGTTAGTTATAGATAGTCCGAATACTTGCCCACTCTCTCTTCCTTTCCTGTCCCTCCCTGCCACATGCACCAAATACTCTTTGGTCTGTGATGCTCTTTACCAATAGGTCCCATCTGCAACAGGCTTCAAATGAGTTGAGTTACATAACTGTGGTGTTACACATCTTCAGGGAAAATTGATTTCTGACATAGGCCTTGTGGATGTGACCTAACTATTTAAAAAAAAAAACTGGGTATCTAAGATATAATTTTTAAGTTCTGTTTTGTCCTGGTCCTTTCTCATGATAACATTAGTGATGGGTCAGCTCCACTGGAGACAGCAGCAGTTGCAACTCTAGTGTAAACAAGGTATCTCTGACAACCAGTATTTTAACCAATGTGTCTCCTAACCCTGCTCAGAGCTAGTCTAGGTGACATGGTGCTCAGATTGCTAGTGGCAACCAGAACCTTTTGTACATGAGCTCCCATTGGATGGCTCTGCATTGATGGGCAACTTAAAGAACAAAAACAGCTCGGTGTAAAGAAGGCCTCACTGCTAGAAATCAGTTATGTTGAAACCAAGTATAGATTTGTGATTATCACAAGAGTCTAAGGGCTTGTCTACACGGGAAAGTTTTACCAGTTATGCATCTATAACTCCTCATGTGGCCAGTCTCATTCCAGAATAAGAATGAATTTTTTGATTTAGCTTAGTCCCTTCCAAAGTCACATAGGGGTAAGCCAACCAAAAAAAAAAAATCATCATTCCAGGATAGGAGTGTCCATGTGGGAAGTTATACATACTTTTAATTTTAAATTCATAACTTAGCTTATAGTAGTATAACTTTCCCATGTAAACAAGCCCTTAGTATAAAGCTCTCTGATAACACACACTTTGGTAAAAGGTTACTGTCAGGAAGGATGGTTTTGTGGCTAGAGCACAAAACTGGGAGTCAGAAGATCTAAGTTCTTTTCCCAGCTCAACTATGGATATTTTTTGGTGACCTTTGGGCAAGTCATTTAATCCCTCTGTGCTTCAATTCCGTATATGCAAAATGGGCTCCCTCAGCAAGGTATTGTCAGTTTGAATTTATTAATATCTGGGGTGCATTATTATTCCATTGTATTATTATTGTATTCCAATGTTGGCATTTAAATAATCAGAATTCATTATAATCACTAACCTTATTCAATCATTTATATCAGAGAAGGGAACAAATTTCATGCTCTCTGGTGCAAGGATAGATATTTTTAAACATCGGGCTGCTATTAATTTTCTGCTTGAGACTAAGTTCAGACAGGATTCTTTTCATTTTGCTGACCACAGCTGCTTTGAGGGTCGGAAGCACCAGCAGCAGTGGCAAAAATGGCAGGAGTTACCAGAAAAATAACTTCCTATCAGGAAACACCTACCTGCTCTTCTCCCTCTTCTACCCTTCCCCATCGCTTTCAACTATCTATGACAAATAGTTTTACAGGTAAAAGGAAAATAGAGAGAAATGCTTTACAGATGATTTCAGAAGCTCTTGGAAGCAGAAAAGCATATTACGTGGTCATTTCAGTGTATTCAGTGGATCAGCATCTCTGGCGCAGCGCTTCAGCTCTCTTTCTGCCTCACTTGGTACACAGCTGTGAAGCTCTGGGGTGAAATCCTGCCTCCATGGGAGTTTTGCCGTTGATTAAATGGAGCCAGGATTTGACCCCACAAATCTGAGTTCAGATAAGACCCTCTCCTCCTCTCGATGTAGGCTAGATCCATGTAATTGAGAGCCATCTAGAACCTGGTTCTCCTTTCACTTATCTCAGGTTTACGCTGGTGGAAATGAGAGGTGAATCAGGTCCTCTGTATTGTTGTCAGGGAGGAGACCAAAGAAAGCACAGACAGATGCGAGTTTTGCCTCTGGGTTTCCATCCCCATTTCCTTGTTACTATCCTGTAAGGATGTTTTGGGTACCTGTGTCTTTAGCACTCTTGCTTTTTACTCTACTCCCCCATTTTACCTTACTCCCTCTGTGTGTGCCATTTCCTCTTGTTAGTAGTCTAGGTCCTCATGGACCTAACAGAAACACCTATGTTTGATAACTTTATAGTTAAAATGTATCTGGGCATCTATTTCTGGAATGTCATGATGAATAATGATGCAGGAGAAAATAATACTGCATTTATTCTGGCACTGTCAATCTCTTCTTTGATTGTTGTTTGCCCCATTCTATAATAGAGGGTAGAACGTTTAGATTTTGCCTTCTCTTTTGATTTGCTTAATTCTTTCTTCAACCTTTTATTTGATGCACAATTTGGACAGCTACCTTTATAGGAGAATCAATCCAAAAGCCAGTCTGATTTTTGTCCATATGGGCAAGAATATTAAATATTTGTTCCCTTAAATATTAGTCTTTTTTTGTTCTTAATATGTGTTTTGACTTACAACTCCTTTTAGTTTCTGTGTTATGTCCTGTTAGCGAGAGAGGTGACATTTACTCATTCAGTGGGTACATTGGACAATTGTGAATACAGCTTCAGCACTGTGTTGTTAATTGTAAAGCTGTAGAAAGGATCTGGGGTGTCCCATTTTAAGACTGAATGGTTATTCTCAAACACCTGCTGTGATAGCCTAGAGGAAAATATGTGGCTCAAGTAGAAATGTTAAAGCCATTCATGAATGCATTTCTAATCATATCAGCCATTTGGGGTTTTTTTGTACATGAAACTTGAATTTTGGGCTTAAACTACCCTGATGTTTTGCCTGACATTAAAATGTAATTCCTGCAAAGCATTGTAAGTATACTGCTCAGAAACCTCACCTGTGGGTTCTGTGTTGTTTGCATCTTATACAGCATTGAGTATCTTGTCTGCATTTGATAAATATTAAATAATTACTGATCTGCAACATACCAGGCTTAAGTAGACAATATCGACCGTGTTGCAAAAACCAGCAATGTACGTTATAGGTATCCCTTTATATTACCTTCCTCAGTGACTATCCAGAGGTGGCATGATAGTCTTGTTACTATAATCATTTGACAAGTTCTGTCTATGGACATCAGTCCATCTTTCTTGGCAAGTGTCTGTTTATAATCTGATGCCTATGTAGTGGCTGTCCTCATTGTCTACTGGTGTCCATTACTGGATATTTATGCTCCAGTTTCGCTACCATGTAACTGGACAGTAGCGTTGAATGGTCCTATTGGACCATTATATACAATAATAGTATGTTTTTCTGTTATAAGGAAGAATTGGATCCCATATTTTCTCTCTATATATACAATGTGCTGTGCATGTTTTTATATTGGACTCTTTTAAAATATCTTCAGCTTTATTGTTTTAAGCCCACTGTGTTAGTCCAGGAAAATTTATTCAAAAGACAAACATCAAGGTAAATTTTGGGTGGAGGACAGAATATAGCATAAGATGGAGTCCTGAATATTTTAGGCTTGCTTGCTCCTGCTGCAGGGAAGAGAATTAAGTGACTCATCAGCTCTGTAAAAATGAATTTTGGCATGTTTAATCCCAAATGCTGGCTCCTCTATTTGTTGTCTATTGTGTGTGGTGCGAGATACTAACCAGACCTGGACTACCATGCCACTATTGAGGCAGACTGTGTGAAACAACAGAAAAGAAAAACTAGGGATTGGAAGGGATTGGCTGATCATTGTAAACTTTATTAATGGTAATACTGTAGCAATTGTCCAACATTTTTCATTCATAGAACTCAAAGTGCTTTATAAATTTGATTATCATCCTCATTTTACAAATGTGGGATACGAGGCACAGAAGATTGAAGTCACTTGTCCAAAATCAATGGTAGTTTTAGGACTAGAGCGCATTATTGTTTTGGCTTAAGAGAGACATTTTAAAATGAAATGTTTTCAGAAGGACAAGCCTTTCCAAGTGGAAAAGAGTATATTGTGTTTTTAGTGAGTTTATTTGTGTTTTGCCTGGACTTCCAAGGTTTTTCCTGGCTTATCTGAAATCAGTTGTTTAAACTTTACAGGAGGCATAAGCTTGCATATCCTTGGGGTGAAATCCCAATCTCACTGAAATCAGTGGGAGTTTTCCCATTAACTTCAGTGGGGCCAAGGTTTCACACTTGAACTTTTAAAGCAGACATTGTTTGCTGCTGTTCAAATCACGTGCAAACTGATTTATTGTTCTTAGACATCGTGGCCTATTCAACAAGTTTTACTTCTACATTAGTGATCATAACCAGATCTGCAGCTATAGTGCTTACATTGTGCAGAGGTAAACATAGTAGTACAGCATTTGCCAATGACCGAAAGCCATTTGACATCTCCATTTAAGATTGCAGTCTGCGTGTTGTGAGTTTAGTGGGTTTTTTCTTTATTTCTTTTGTTTTTATTGTCTAGGTTAGGTGATGGTGTTGGGGGAGGGGCGGTATTTTTACTGTCTCAAGTATTGGTTTTGCTATTCAAATCTATTGTGATTTTGGAATTCCTGAGTTTAGTTGTTGGGTTTTCTTAGCTGTTCAGAAACGTTCAGGTTTAACTATCTTGGAAATAAAGATATTAACAACAATAACAGCATTTTGCATTTTTATAGTGCCATCTGTCCAGGGATCTTTAAGTATTTCACTAACACTAACAGACTGAGGCTCACAGCCACAAACTTTCAACCATAATGGTCAATTTGGGTTTTCAAGGCTATTTTTGCAAAGAAAAAGCCAGAGATGTGCTTTATTATTTAAACAACAATTAGATTAACTTGACACGTAGGGGTCCCAAATTAGGGAGAAACACTAATTTTTTAAGTTTTGCCCCCACCATTCCCAAGGCAGACTCTTAGGTTGAGATATGATTATGCAAACCCCACTAGTGGCTATGAAAATGGACAAACCCAAGTGTTTCTAGATCCAAGTCTTTAACATCTCTCTCCCATGCAGTGGTACAGTATTATTCAATGCTTTTGCTTAATCAGCTGTCCATAGAAGGCTGAAATTCTCCTTTTGCCCCTATTGTCGGCTTATATTTCTTTGACAGCCACCATGGGCCCGAGCCTGCCATTTACCTGAATAGAAAGAAAATCTCTTGCCTGAAAGGGGTTAGAGCAGTGATTCTCAGATCTCAGTGGTTCAGGAGCTAAATTAGCAACCAACCTTGCCCAAACGAGCTACAGTAGTGTGAATTGCTTGTTTAATTTACTATAGGAAATTCATATAGAGTATTCATATTTAAACAGTATGACAAGGTAAATATTTTGTGTGTGTATATCTGTATCTGTATGTGTGTATATATAATTCTCTCAGCAAAATGACTGACCAAGCATCATTATTTTATCAACTACAATTGGTTATTAACATAGTAATGCATCCTGATTGGTTAACAACTTAGATTGGTTAGTAATTAAATCACATAGTGTTTTAATATCATGTGCTGCAAAGAGCTGCCGAAGATGCATAAAAGAGCCATTTGTGGCTCATGAGCTTCAGTCTGAGTATCACTGGGTTAGACAGATGTATGGGAGTGGGAGAAATGGGGCAGGAGAGTTAAAATTTGGGCCAGATTTCTCTGTTTCTCTGCACTTTTTGTAATCATTTACACTAGTGCGAACTGGGTACAAAATGCTGCCAAATAACAGGCACACCATATGTATTTCAGTTTCTTGGCAGTTTTTATCTTTGTTTGTACCATGTTGAATTGTTTGTTAAATTTACTAAAAACAGTCCACCTAAGGCCAGAGCCCAATTCTGATACCTTTAGTCATGTTGAGTATACCTTTACTCCTTGAGGAGCCTATTAGCAGATAAAATATTATTTGGTTTGAGTAAAGGCACCCAAATCTGGCCCCAAGAATGGAGCATGTTAGTCTGAAGTTGCCATCTGGAGATTATTTGGGCTCAAGCCGATATTCTGGGGCAATTATACAAGAGTCATTTTTTTATTTCGTGTAGCAGGAAACCAAGATACCTACACAAGTTGGGGAATGATTAGCCACTGCTCTTCTTATCTGGGGGAGCTATATGGCTGTTACACTAGCCTTTTCAGTTAGTCAGCTATAATGTAGGCCTTGGCTACACTTGGCAATTCACAGCGCTGCCGTGGCAGTGCTGTGAAGCGCAAGTGTAGTCGCGCCGCCAGCGCTGTGAGAGCTCTCTTGCAGCGCTGTATGTACTCCACCTCTCCGAGGGGAGTAGCATGCAGCGCTGCGAGCGAGCGTGCAGCGCTGCAGGCACTGATTACACTGGCGCTTTACACATCCTTCTGTTTCAGGAAGGAACAAAATCCTCATCTTCTTTTAAAGTAAGATGTTCTACCAACCACTATTCATTTTGTCTTCATTGTCTAATGGAGGTCAGAGCAGGGTCAGTTCATGATGTGTCTGCAGTTTCCTTCATAGTCCAAGATTTTTGGAATTGCGTCAATGACAATATGATTGATGTTCTATCGGCAGTTGGTGGAGGGGGATTTATAGTGTTTATGCAGTGTCTGATGACGGAGTCAGCAGGCCTGGTCTTTCAAGATCTGTGAAGTATTTCGAAAGTATATGCTTAGAGTCATAGGTCCCATCATTCAGTCCTGGCTGACTGCTTTGGCATTAGTATTTCCAGAAGGGTTTACCAGTGTCTGGTGATCAGTAATTATGATTAATAGAGCAGAATACAAGGATGGATAAAAGCATTCACCACCCCACGCTCCAGCCAAAGCTCATCTTACTATCTTTATTTATTTTTGTGATCTGACTGGCTTCCGCCTGAAAGGGCTACAACATGACGATGATCCAGCTGGATTTATTTGAGTCATTCTAGCTGAAAATCAGAATGCACGTATATTAGCCACAAGTTCTTTGTAAAAAAGTAGTGCTAAAGTCCAGCAATGTTATGCATTCAGCAAGATCAGATGTTATGCCTTCAGATGCCTCCAATCATCCATGCAAGCACCTTGTCTTGTTTTATAAGTAATTTAAATGGAGCAGTCGAAGTTGGAAATTGTAAGAGGAGACACAAGCAAGAACTGGCATACGAATGGTTAGACATCTGCAACACTGCTGTGTTATCATCATCTTGATTGCTTTGACTTTTACAAGTTCTAGGCTGATACTTTTGTCTGAAAATATATGTTCATAAATGCATTTTTCCTTGTCTGATGTTACATTCTGTTTTCAGATGTTCTAGGATACACTTAAGTGCTTTATTGTGTTTTTTGGCATATGGTTCCATTGACAAGAATGTTGCTGAGTAATTACTTGTTCTCTCCCTCATTTACCTCTGCAGTTTCTGTTGAATAAGGTGTTCCTCACTTTCTGTCCTAAATTATTGTTGTAGCGTTTACATCCACTGTTAAATAGTTCCCATGTTTCCACCCCGTAGTGTTTCCATAATGTACAATTATAAAGTACGTTGGGATCTTTCTGGGAGGAATGTCACACTATATGTAATATATTATTTTATTAATATACTTTGTAGCTGGCACTTTGTTTTAGACTAAATTGTATTATTATTATTACCTAGCTCCAGGACAGCACTTTTTTTTTTTTTTGCCAGTAGATGTTAAAGTGCTTTACAAAGGAGGTCAGTATCATTCTCCTCATTTTATAGATGGGGAAATTGGGGCACAGAGTTGAAGTGAGTTGCCCAAGGTCATATGGCAGGCTAGCGGCACAGCCAGGAATAGAAGCCAGGTCTCCTGAATCCCAGTCCCGTGCTCTGTTAGACCACACTGCTTCCCTTTTGCAGTTCAGCAACACCATGACAGCCATCCTTGTGGATGATCCCTTTTGACTGCTAGGCAGTGACAATTAGTGTGAGCTAAATCTAGAGGGAGACTAGTTTTTAAAATGAATGAACCTCCTTGAGGTAGAAAAGATTTGAATGAAGTGGAACCTGATTCATTTAGCACCAAGTAGTGAATTCCATTTAAAGTCCTTTGACTGTTGCACCATTTACCCCACCCCCTGACACACATAGGCACCATATTCCCTGGTCCATGTTCAAAAATCATGAATCAAGACCTCAAAAATCCTGAGGTTAAAGCAATGTTGGTGGTCTGGGGTGGGGAGTGCTTTTTAGTGTTCACTCACTTTACACTTTCAAGTTTTTTCCACAACCAGGAGGGCTAAACATGTCACGTTTAGAAATGAATGCTGAAATTGTCATGCTGTCTCTTGAATTTAGCACCTGGTATTTTAAGAAAAAAGATTAGAGTAGTGATAAAATCGTGAAACTTAGCAACACTGCAGATAGACAGATACGGCCTGATCCAAAAATCCACTAAACTCCATGAAAGATTCCTATTTACTTTGATGGGAATTGATTCAGGCCCATAGACAGACATACAAATGAGGTTCAATTCTTTCCTGATGCTGAAAAGTTAAACCTATTACACTGTAGAATCATCTAATGCTTAACCTGAGATTCATTCTGTGTAATTTGTAGTGTAAATAAACTCCATTTAACTAGTCACTCACTTGTAAATAGAGAGGATGCATGTGACTTGTGATTTACTCTTGCAAACATGTTGTATAGAAATTTAGAAAAGCCTTATAATTCCTGCCTGCTTTTTTTAAGGGTAAACACATTTGGCAAGTTCAAACACCAGAACAAAAGCTAATTTTCAGTTATGAAAAACCATCAATGTTGTTCTGATTCTGGATTGGCTGTTTTTAGAAACAAAAATGTTAACATTACAATTTTTTAAAATGTAGATTATCTGGCTACTTCTGATGCTTTTCCTAATTCAGCCCAAATCTTATGTACTTAACTGAGATGGGAAATTGGCAGTTCTACAGCCAGACAGGGGATTTGAGCACCCAGTTTTTTAGCTTTGCCTACAGTGCAGTGAACTTGAGAGTTCCTGCATTCACTTCAGGAACAGCTTACGTAACTTCAGACATGCCAGCAATACACTGTGCTGTGCAATAATCTCTTTCTTGCTTGCTGTCCTCTCCCCATCCCCCAGAGGGATTGCATCATTTGCCTACTCTACACAGACCAGGCTGCAAGGGAAAGGAAAGGAATAAATCAACACACTTCTTCTCATCAAATAAACCTTTGTTGTGTGGTCTTGTTTAGAGAAATTTACATGCCTTCTACCCGGCTTTTAAGGGTTTTTTCCCTTTTCTTTTCAATAATTATTTTTAAAAAAGCTTCCCAAATTACTCTGACAGAATATACATTAACTTGTAACTAATATGTATTAACTTAACGGGACAGGTTTTCAAAAATGTGTCAGAGTTCTGAAAATATACAAATATCCAACATTTAAAATTAAAAAAGTTAAAAATAATTTCTTCACTTATTTACTATAGATGTCACAATTGGAGTTTGATTTCTTCAGGACCTGAAAAAGAGCTCTCTAGAGCTCAAAAGCTTGCTTGTCTTTCACCAATAGAAGTTGGTCCAATAAAAGGTATTACCTCACCAACTTTGTGTCTCTCATATCCTGGGACTAACAGCTGCATCAACACTGCAAACAACAGTTTCTGTGGTACGCATCTAGAATATCTCCGTTGATTTCAGTGGAGGAACTCTGGATTCATGTAGTGATCAGTAAGAACAGAATCTGGCTTGATGCAACTAAAAACTGCAGAAGTATAGGAAAATGGTCTGCTCATGGTGCTAGCAATATCAGCCTTAGCAGAAGAAACTCAAAGCAATGAAGTCATATTCTGGCAGGCAAAAAGATTTTCAGATCTCCTTTAATGCTGTGATGTATGGAGCAATGGTTATGATCACTGTTTCGTTTATATAAGCTAATTTTCACCAAGGAATACCTCATTTTCACTTATTTTTTTATGTTTTTCTGTATTGGGTAAGATGGTTTTTAATTTTCATTTATTGCTTTTTAATGTAATTGCTCCAAAGTAAAAGCTGTGATGGGATTTTTGAAGCTTCTGGATGGTTGCTGATACAGTAGGTATCGTATGGGATGTATGCATATAAAAATGACCCTTGAGCTTGTCAGTTTCTTTATACTTGAATCTTGCATCATTTTTCAAGATGACAAGGTTAGGTTTAAAAACCTATTACAAGAGAAAATATTACTTATTTTAGCTAAAATCCTAAATCAAGAAGTATAATGCTCTGTAGCTTTCATTCAAGCTACAAAACACGCTGTGTTTGGAGGAAGAGCAGATGTAGCATAGTTTAGTTTCTTAAGGCATTGGCTGAAGCAATCGATCCCCTGTACAGTGCTACGGAGGCTGCTGCATCAAGATTTGTATTTTAAAATGTGTTCTTCTTCAGGACATTTCCCTCTACAGAGCCACACCACAGAAGCTGCATGCTCAGGTAGGGGGATCTGTGGCAGACCATACATAGAAAAGGAATTACGTGAAATAAGCTGACACCCTTTTTATTGAGTGAATGAAATCTGTTGTTGTTACTCAGGGCTAGATCTTTCCATCTGATGCACTGTGATGGGAAGAGGGTATATGTAGAAACAGATGGTCAGGATCTTTCTTTACTGGTCATGAGAACCCTAGAAAGGAAGAGACAGTGAAAATGGTGGATGACATGCTGTGGCCCTAGGGGATACAATATACTCCTTTTCAGAGCCACAGCAAATTCTCTCTACCATATGACAGCTATTCTGCTCCCCAACCCCCTTCAGTTTTCTCCAAACAGGGATTACAGAAGCCTCCACTAGGTCCTAGACTTGTGGTTAGATTCATCCACACAGATCCCCACTGAGTTCAATGGGGCTTTGCAGAAGCTCATGGGTGCACCAGCTGAGGGATCTGGTCCTTGGATTCTAAAAGGAAGAATGTACCTAAATGGAATCCAAGGTCATTCCTAAGGGTTTGATCTTGAGAGGTTTTAGTCATTTCCTGTGAGATTTTGAGTATGGGGTTCTAAATTATTTTCACGTTCGGACAGACCCAGCTTTAACACACACATTCCGTCTCCCTTGAAAAGTTTTGTTTTGTTAATTTCAGCAGCCAAAAATTTTATAAAGCAAACACAAACAGAAACCCCAAACCTAAGTTCAGAAACACATTTCAATTAAAGTTTCATACTTTGAGAAAATTTGCCTCAATTTAAAGTGATTATCAGGTTAAAAATTATATTTAAAAATCCTTATCTCTGGTACAAGTAATAGTTTAGATGATTAAAAATGAAAAGATTTTAAAATAATTTATTTACTTTGTAGTTTTTATGCTTTTAATTACTGAATTGTATTTGATAGTTTTTATCTCTCTCTCAGCTTGGACAATAATTATCCTAGTCAGTTTCATTTTTATGTATAGTCAATTTCATGTTCCTATTTCTAGATACAAAAGTAAAACACCAATATTTGTGTTGTAAGGTTTTAGGGGCCAAATTTGACTTGTCAGTCCTAGTAAGAGTAGGCTTAAAAATATCTATAGGCAAATATATCTTGCTTGCATGAATGATTTATGTCCTCAAGAATTTGGCTTACATCATGGATAGCACAAAGAAGTAAGCCAAAAGGCTCTACTGTGTTGAAAGAAAAGACATATATGGTATTTTACACTTGACTTTCGCTTGTGTAAAATAAATGTTCTAGGGAAAAAAATATTGCAATATCCTTCGCATTTAGTTCACCTTGCTGAGAAGGGAAGTGTTTACTAGAGAAAGCATCTGGATTGTATTGTTTTTTAATTCATTGTGGACGGCTTGATGGAATCTGGAACTACTTACCATGACACAGCTTTGCAGTGCCATATGCAGTAAAGAGAGGCAAATCCTGGACTGCCTAACCTGAGCTCTTAAGGATGTTATGGTCTTTCTATTGTTAAGTGAGACATATTAGAACATCCAAATATTTGTGATGTACCTTAAATTGCCTCTTTGTCCATGTTAATATCCCATAAGGTAAACAGGCTGCAAACTAATTTGCTAGGACTAGGAAGAGGTCACCAAATTTGGCTAAAAAAAGTATGGACCTGAATCCAGATTATGAACCTTTTTTGCAGAAAGGTGTTTGGGGGTGGGGCGTATGTTTAAGTAGATGACCCTCCTCCATGCAAGCGCACTTACTAATTTTTTTATCCACATTACTCAGATTGTCTCAGTTTTCTCAAGGACCATAAGATGAAGAGCTGACATTCCAGGAAAGTTCATTCATTGTAATTTCTCATTCAAATTTGCCAAAATTAAAAAATTTTGGATTATTTGGATAAAAGTTCGTGTTTTCAGAAGCTTACCCAAACCTTCTGTGTTACTGAAACTGAATTTTCCAAGTTCTAATTACTTTGTTTTGAGGAAATAAACAGCAATATAAAGCATATGATCTGCAGTTGCTGGAGTCCACGAAAGTGCTAAAATCTTCTAATTTTCGGCTTCATTTTCATTATAGTTTTAAAGTAACACTCACATGTGCGGGAATACACCGTAAATGCACAGCAATTCTCAACAAAACAGGCTGCATTCATTCCTATCACACCACTGAAGTCTATGGAGTTTCATCAGGGATGAATTTGGTCTAGTGTACGTAATCAGCCTATTGATCTGTCTAATAACTCTCTTGGTAAGATATGGTATCCAATATTCACTTTCTCCTCATGTTCCCATCGTTTTATGGCTTAAGATTCTGCTGGGTAAGGTTTCCTCATATCTGTTTGCTGTTGGAAATGGTGTTTGCCTGTACATACAACCCCTGATGTCAGAGAGCTAGCAGTATTAATACACAGAAATCTTTATTGTGAAGCAGTTATGTTATGTGCATAGCAACCTTCTGTGATACAAAGCCACAAAATCAAGGAATGAACAGTTAAGCCTCCTAATAGTATGTATCTGCTTCTTCTTCCTCCCTCTGCAAGCTCACATCTTACCAGTACTATGACTATTGTACCTTCTGCAGGGTATGCAACTCAATCTTAATGCTGCCTCCCTTTTTGCCCTTCTCCCCATGTATTCCTTTATTAGATTATTTCCCCCCCCACACACACTATTGTTAGCTGTGGCGATAGTAGGTTGCATTGGGAGAGGATACTTCACTAACGGGTTATGTGAGTGCAGGTGGGCAGCGAAAGGGGGTGACGGAAGGCTGACTTCCCTAGGGATGAAGAGTGAAGGGTACACATTGCATGGTCTGCATGAGGCATGATGGTTGTGTTAATAGCAAAGTGTGTAATTGTAGGTGGAGGAGTAGATGGTATGTGGTTTTTAGGTGGCTTATCTTTTCATTTCCTTTTTTTATCAGGAATTCTGTATGTAAGCAACCCTAACCCTAATTTTCTATTTTGTTAATGGTTTACTGGCTGTGAGAGTTAGTTAGGGGGCATGGGTAGAAGTACAGCTGCTGATAGAGAATGCAGCTGCACATTAATCCTCCTCCGCTGTAGGACAGTCAGACAGAAAAGGGCCTATATCACCAAATAAGGCATGCATCTGGCCAACCCCCATCAGCCAGTTGGGCTTGCATGCACAGTGCCTACACCTACAGCATGAATCATAATTAAAAATTAATCTAAATGTAACTTAAAAAAAAAACTACCTTTTGCGCCGGAGTCCACCTTTCTGTCAATTTTTGTATCGACAAAGATTTTTGAAGAGAGCTTGGTCAACAGTAGGATTGTCAAGGGAAAAATTCAGATAGAGCCCAAGTTAAAAAAAAAAAAAAAAAAAGTAGAGAAACCAAACAAAAACTACACAGAAAATTCAAAGGGTATAAAAATTATCCCTATATGACACTTCACACTGAATAAGCCACCTAATTTTAAAGAGACAGGATTTTGTGCCCTATTTTAAACCCATTTTAGAACACACCTCTAACTACAGAGTCATTACCTGCCTTCTTCACAATATACGTACTGCCTTGGAGTGCACAGTTGCCTGGAGCCCTCCCTTTGGTATCTTCCAATGCCTTAAATGGTGACCAGGTTAAAAGGAGGCTGCCATAAACACTTATGTGTTGGAGAGGAACCTTCTAAATATTAATAAACAAAATTCAGCAGTCTGACATGCTGTCTAAATTTAAAATGTGTGCTGTGTGGATGTGTTGAAAGAGATGTCATCTTTACAATTTTGTAAGGGGTGGAATTTGAACATTTTAAAAGCTCTTAACAGTGTTATAGGTTCAGGTCCTAGTTACGCATGATGCTTAACAATATGCCCAACTTCAAGCACATGAGTAGTCCCAGGACGTACGTATTCCTGTTTTAGTACATGGAAAGTAGTGCCACAAAATGGCCAAAACATGGCTTGAAGATTCATGGATTTTTAAGACCAGAAAGGACCTCTGTGATTGTCTAGTCTGACCTCCTAAAGATGATATTGCACCATATTACTAAATCATAATAGAGCCTTGTAAAGTCCAAGGCTACAGCAAATATCTGCAACATAGTTAAAACATTTCAGTTCTGTCTACAGAGGCAGGACCAAACAAAATGGCAGTGTTTGTGATGTACATAAGACTGGAGACAATTGCAGATATTTGAGTCAGGATATCTGTATGTTTCCTTATGATAAAAGACTGCAGTTCCTGGGCAGTGATGGATTAACCCTTTCTGTTGCCTTGGGCTAAAACAAAAACAAAAAAAAACCAAAACAAAACACTGCCTCCCAGCCTGCTCCACTGAAGGGGAGGAAGTAAAACTCTCTCTCTCTCTCCCCATACCTCTGTATCTTGCCTAGGCTACTGGAACTGAATTCAGCAAACAGGCACATCTTCAAGTATCTGCAAAAATGCACTGGACAAATGATCAGAGAGCAACCAGTGGGCCATAACAAAACACATGACTGTGAGTAAAATTAAAAAGTGAAAAATGTCATGGGTAAGAAATCTGAGTTCCTTTTCTCACTCTTTTGATTCTTAGATATTGAGATTTGTTTATTGTTGCCCCAGGTCTTACTCTATCTGGACCACAGGGTTAAGGCACTGAGCATAAATATGTCTTGCAGGTTAGAATCAACCTTGTTTCTAGTCCTCTCCTCCTGTATAACACTAATGCAGTCTCTGTTAGCAAATGCTATTGACCCGTGTGACAGTCCAGTGATTACAAGACTGATATTTATTTTGTCCCTTCACTGAAAAAGGAATAGCATGTTTAACTGTCTTTATAAATCACATATCCATTTCCCGCAAAATGTTTTTCTTACAAGTTTCTGGTCTGAATTTTAATAAGATTGGGGGTTGTTTATTTAGTGTAAAAAGTGCTGTGTGTTTGTTTCATTTTAATAATCAGTTTCACTAGAAAAGCACTCTGGCTTATGAGAAATAAAACAGATTATCACGTTACCATTATCACGATTACCAGAG
Source organism: Chrysemys picta bellii (assembly GCF_011386835.1). Taxonomy (NCBI): domain Eukaryota; kingdom Metazoa; phylum Chordata; order Testudines; family Emydidae; genus Chrysemys; species Chrysemys picta. Next base: position 124,840,535 of record NC_088793.1, on the reverse strand, counting down.
GAATGTGATCAAGAATAGTCAGCATGGATTCACCAAGGGCAAGTCATGCCTGACTAACCTAATTGCCTTCTATGAGGAGATAACTGGGTCTGTAGATGAGGGGAAAGCAGTGGATGTGTTATTCCTTGACTTTAGCAAAGCTTTTGATATGGTCTCCCACAGTATTCTTGCCACCAAGTTAAAGAAGTATGGGCTGGATGAATGGACTGTAAGGTGGATAGAAAGCTGGCTAGATCGTTGGGCTCAACGGGTAGTGATAATTGGCTCCATGTCTAGTTGGCAGCCAGTATCCAGCAGAGTGCCCCAAGGGTTGATCCTGGGGCCGTTTTTGTTCAATATCTTCATTAATGATCTGGAGGATGGCGTGGACTGTACCCTCAGCAAATTTGCAGATGACACCAAACTGGGAGGAGTGGTTGATATGCTGGAGGGTAGGGGTAGGATACAGAGGGACCTAGACAAATTAGAGGTTTGGGCCAAAAGAAACCTGATAAGGTTCAACAAGGACAAGTGCAGAGTCCTACACTTAGGACAGAAGAATTCCATGCACTGCTACAGACTAGGAACCGAATGGCTAGGCAGCAGTTCTGCAGGAAAGGACCTAGGGGTTACAGTGGAGGAGAAGCTGGATATGAGTCAACAGTGTGCCCTTGTTGCCAAGAAGGCTAACGGCATTTTGGGCTGTATAAGTAGGGGCACTGCCAGCAGATCAAGGGACGTGAGAATAAGACTCCTTTTGATTTTTTTCAAACGCCCTGATCCTATCACTTCCTGAAACCTGCTTTATTTTTTGCTTGTGTATTACAAACATGAAGTTTTATGGTCCAGAAGTTCTTGCTTTATGAACTGAGTTGTCCGTTTTGTAACCATGTGTTTGGATCTGAAAGGCACAAGCTTAGTAATTTTATTTATTTTTCCATGAATGCCACTACAACCAGGTTTTTGGTCTGGAAACAGAATTGAAGTAAATGACCAAGAGAGTCATTAATGATCTGCTTAGATAGAAGGCTTAGAATGTGCATATCCAATCTCTAAAAGTTAAATAAGAGCTTTGAATCAGCCATTAATTAACTTTATTCATTCTTTTTATTGGAAGTCTGGCCATTGAATCCCTTTTAAAGTTCAATGATGTCATCTTTGCTAAAAACATTTTTTTTCTGTGCAAAATGGTGCTAGCAGATCATGACTCGTCTAAATAGAAATTCCTATTTTTTATCTGGAAAAAGCTTCCAATACATTACCAGAAACATTTATGTCCCCGTAAAGCTGGCCACTCTTAACAAACCAAATGATCAGCACATGGAAAAAATAACCCACAAGAGGAGGCTAACATAGTAAAAATGATAGAAAGGGCATTCAGCCTGCCTTTGATAAGAGCTACAGAATGATTCTGGTGGACATCCTTGGAGATGGAGTTCCATGAGCCGGGGCTTTGAACTGGGAAACCTCTGTCCTTAGCCTTGTCAAGATGGCACATTGGACAGAGAACACAGGCAATGTAACAATTCTCAGTTGCTTTAGAGGGACATGCTGTGACAGTTGTGGCTTGAGGTAACTCAGGATATTAAGGTGAAGTGGAATGATAATTTTTTTAATTGTTTCAGTGCACTTCAGTGTTGGATCATGTGTTTCAGCTTAATCCATTATACAAATAGGGACCAGCCTCAAAGATTCAAGCTTTCTCAAAGTTCTGGGGTGTTTGGATTGTAAATTGTTTTTTGTTGCTTTTCTGTTCCTGATGCTGTATATACTTCCGGTGTCTAAAGATAATAATTTTATTACCATTAAACTGAGTGAAACCAGCTTATCCTTTGTATATTGGATGTATGATTGTGTAGACTAGGTCACCATTGATGTAGACTTGAAGACATAGGAATCAGTTCTTTTTTTTAATACCTCATTTGCAATAAATGCACCTTTAGCTTGCTATCTAAGTATTTATATAATCCCCATCACCATAGTACCTGATCAACTCAAACCTGATGAGTTGATGAGTTTATCTTTACAGAACCCTTATTGAGGGAAGGAAGCTCATTTGATAGATGGGTAAGCTATGATACAGAAAGATGAAGTAACTTGCCCATGGTTACACAGGAAGCCTGTGGCAGAGCCAGGAATTGAATCCAATTTTTCCAGTGCCTTAAGCATAAGACCATCTTTCGTTCCTAACTTCACCAGCCTTCTCCCACTAAACCATCTCCACCTGGACTACTTTTTACATTCCAAACTTCTGAGAAACTTCAAACAGCACTTAAATGATATAGACATATTACTAGATGGAGATGGAAAAATTGCTGATGATTCAGAAAAGGCAGAAAGGTTTAATGCATATTTCTATTGGAAAAGTGGCAAGATGATGTGTTTGTATCATATGAGGTTGTTGTACTTTCTAGTCCATTAATATCTCAGGAGGATGTTAAACAACATCTACTAGGGATAAACATTTTAAATCATCAGGACTGGATAACTTGTACTCAGCAGTTCTAAAAGAACAGACTAAGGTGATCTCTGGGCCAATGGTGTTAATTTTTAGTAAACCTTGGCATACCAGGGAAGTTCCAGAAGACTAAAAGAGTGCTAGTGTTGTGCAAGTATTCAAAGAGGGCAGGAAGGATGACCCAAGTAACAATAGACTGGTTAGCCTGACATAAATCCTGGGTAAAATAATGGAAAAGCTGATACAGAATTCAGTTGATAAAGAAAAGATAGAATATAATTAATGTCAATCGACATGGTTTTCTGGAACAAGGTCCTGTCAAACAAATCTGATTTCATTCTTTAAGGTGACCACAAATCTGGTTGATAAAGTTAACTGCATAGATGTAACATAAACTTTTGTAAGGCATTTGACTTAATACTTATTTTTTAATCCGAATGTTGTGCAGTACTATACAGTATCAATGGAGAACCCCATTAAATTGATTAAAAATTGGTTAACTGACATCAAATGGAGATGTTTCTAATTGAGTTCCACAGGGATTGCTTCTAAGTCTCGAGCTGTTCAACACTTTTATCATTGATCTGGAAGTAAGTATAAAATCACTGCTGATAAAATTTGTGGATGACTCAGTTTGGTGGGATGGTAAATAATGAGGAGGACAGGGCAGTCGTACTGAATGAGCTGTATTGTTCAGTAAGCTGGGCACGTTCAAACAAATGTCTTAATACAGCCAAATGCAAAGTTGTACACCTCTATCCCAATATAACATGACCCGATATAACACAAATTCGGATATAACGTGGTAAAGCAGCACTCTGGGGGCGGGGTGTGTGTGTGTGGCTGTGCACTCTGGCGGATCAAAGCAAGTTCGATATAACGCGGTTTCACCTATAATGTGGTAAGATTTTTTTGGCTCCCGGGGACAGCGTTCTATCGGGGTAGAGGTGTACATCTAGGGACAAGGAATGCAGGCCCTACCTACAGAATGGGGGACTGAATCCTGGAAAGCAGTGACTCAAAGGATTTTTGACAATGGACAAGCAACAGAACAAGAGCTCCCAGTGTGATACTGAGCCAAAAAGGGCTAATGCGCTATCTTTGGATGTGTAAACAGGGGAGTGGTGAGTAGGAGTAGGGAGGTGATAATACCGTTGTATACAGCACTGGTCAAACTAATATTGAAATACGGTGTCCATTTCTAGCATCCACATTTTAACAAGGATGTTGAAAAAATGGAGAGGGTGCGGAAAAGAGCCACAAACATTATTTCAAGACTAGAAAAAATGCCTTGCAGTGAAAGATGTAAAGAGCTGGATCTGTTTAAGTTATTGAAAAGAAGACTAAGAGGTGACATGATCACCGTGTAGAAGTACCTTCATGGGGAGAAAATAGCAGGTACTAAAGAGCTCTTTAATCTAGCAGAGAATGACATAACAAGAACCAATGGCTGGAAGCAGAAGCCAGACAAATTCCAACTGGAAATAGGGTAGGTTTTTTTTAACAGCCAGGGTAATTAATCACTGAAACTACCAAAGGGAGAGGTGGATTTTCTATCTTTTGATATCTTCAAATCAAGACTGAACACCTTTCTGGAAGGTATACTTAGGTCAAACAAAGTTTTATGCTTAGTCACACCCAAGTTTCAGGGGTAAGTGGATGAAATTTAATGGCCTGTGATATACAGTAGATAAGACTACATGATCTCATTGTCCCTTTTGGCCTTAAACGCTACGAATCTATGAAAACAAACAAGACAAGCCCTCTCTTCCCCAAATGTTTTTCTTTCCTCACTTAATGTGGAGTTTCCCCCAAAATTATGGGGTAAGCAACATTCACTTCCCTGCTAGGGAGGGGTTTAAAATCCAGGGTCTCAAGCATCTTTAAGACTCAAAGTGATATTTTTATCCACCCCATTGTGGACCTTGAAGCCCTTCCCTCCTCCCCACCCCCCACAGTAATACAGTGTTTTTCATACTCCAGCCTGTCAGGAGATACCAGAATTCAATAGGTTTTTTTTTAGATGCAATTTATGGGATGAGGCAGTTAAGACCAAAGCTAATTTATCTGAAAAATTAGGTATTCTATACGTGTTTATTACTGTTGTATATGCTGAGTAAATGATTTAATATGTACTTTTAAAATAACTGACTGTCATGGACTCTTTCTGGCATACACAGAATGGTATGCAGTAATACAAGATGCTTCACATATGTATCTAAGTTTGTCGAAAAAATGTTACATTGCATTATTTGAGCAATTGTATGTAATCCTGTGTAATTAGAAGACTATTATGATGCATATCCACAAAGCGGTAGAGTTTAGGTTGCATGTACAATCTCAACTTTGTCAGTTCCTGTTTTTTGAAAGTTTCACTGTGCAGTCTTAACATTCTTTTCATTCATTTTTTGCATCACGTTTCTTTAGAAGTTGTTTTGTTTTAAAATAATCAGATTATAGCCAGTCCTGAACTATTTGACAAGACACCACTGGAACACTCTGTGCTGTGCAATTTGTGAAGTGTGTTCATAGGTTTTAAGGCCAGAGGGATCACAGTGCTCATCTAGTCTGACTGCCTGTATAACACAGGCCATAAATTTCACCCAGTTACCCCTATTCTGAACCAATAACTTGTTGGAGGGGCTCTTTCTCCTGTCACCTTTTGGAGCCTTGTACCATCCTCCCGCTGTGGAGGCCCTGCCTATGGGGCCCTAAGGCAGCTAGAGGTCACTTTACCTGTGAAATTCTTATCTGAACCTAGGAATACCTTGTAAAATTTGCGGTGACTGGAAAGAGAAGCTGCAAGCCAGAGGTTAGGCAGGCCGAGTCTGGAGCTGGGAGTCAGGTGAAACAAACACTGGTGTGTGCTGCTCCTAACAAGCATATGCCCTGTCTGAACCTCCAGGAGGATAAAAGCCTCCAAGCATGTGATTGGACCTGGTTACTACTGTGGGGGGGGAGGGACAGGGGGCTAAACTTAGGAGACTGCAATTAAGTTGTGGCCCAGGAACGCAGAATATGTGTATCCGCTACCTGTTTTATGGCTGTCTTATCTGGGATAGAGCCAAGGGACTCATCTGTTTGTCACTGGCTGAACTTGAACAGAAGCCTTTTTCCTTGTTTCCCAGTGCAACATAAATATTCATAAGCAAAAACTCAAGGGCACAGGAGACAACCTCCAAACAGCTCTTTATTAAAACCAGTATTCTAAATTATATATTAAAACCAATTACTTAAGACATTCCAGTTTTCAAAGATTTTTTTCAGTATCTTGTGATGTTTTCACATGCAAATTCCTTGGAGATTCTATGTGGAGAGCTGATTGAATAGTGTTGCGGGGGAGTGGAACCTAGTTAAGCGCCTACGCACTAATCTGAGAAAGTTACTTGTAACTTTCCCATCCTTTTGAGAGTGGTTATTATAGAGGATTAAAAAGACAGTATCAATTTAGTTGAGGCCTAAAATTTAGTTGGTGGGTTTAGTTGAAAGGTTTGGTTTCCAAAATTGGTATGAAAACAATTGTTTTCATAAATATTTTTTGGGGGGAGGGAGGGTTTTTAAAAAATAGATTTGAGTTCCCCTGTAATGCGAATCCAAACAAAAGAATTTTGTGCTAGTGCATCAGTGCTGGGGAGTGAAATGAACCATAAACAGAAAGGTTTCAGAGTAGCAGCTGTGTTAGTCTGTATCCGCAAAAAGAACCTTAGAGACTAAAATTTAAAATTTGTTAGTCTCTAAGGTGCCACAAGTACTCCTGTTCTTTTTGCATAAACAGAAAGTGAAACTTACAACTCTAGTATCATTCTCCATTATAACATTTTTGGCAGAGGGCTCCCAGAAACACTGACTTGCAAAATACCACATCGCCAATTGGGGGGGACAGGGACAGGAACAAAGGGAAAGCAGGATAAACCCAGCAGGGAGGGTGACTGCATCCAAGCAGAAAACAAATACTTTGTCTCATTCCATTCCATATAGTCATCCAGTTTTTGCATAAAAACCTTAAACCATTTGGCTCCAGAAGTCTATTTTAACTACTCACCACTCTAACATATAATACCTTTTTAATTGTTCTGACATGTCTTTCCATTTAATTCATATACCTATGTCTATTAATTCTGCTCTGACAACCTCATTTAGATCAGTTTAAAGGGATACTGTCAGCTTGACTTTTTTTAAAACTGACTAATTACAAGTAGCTATTTTGTGCGAGTGCCTCTTAAATAGTATAACCTAATTAAAAAAAAAAAATTAAAGACATTTATAAGGATTTTTCTGCTCACTTTTTATGGTGAATAAGGGTCTTTGAAAACATTGAAAGTTACTATATACAAAGTGCTGTCAAATATACAAACTGAACACCTAGAGAATTTTTTTCCTACTTGTTTCAGTTTTAGCCCTCTTTAGATATTAGTTGTGATTATGTTAGGTACAAAAATTTCCAATAGAAATGTGATTGTGGCCTTTTTATTTTACATTAATAACTTAAATTAGTCCCTATCTAGTTTACATACTTCAAAAACCTCCCCTTTAACAGTCTTTTTTCAAAGCTAGATACCAAGTTTGTCAGTCTTTCACGTTACTCCATTCAGTATGTTAATTGCCTTATGCTGTGTTCTCCTTAACTTAAGTATATTATTTAAATAAGAAGACCCAGACTGGACACTATAGTTAAAATTGAATCTAATTAGTCCCTGGATTGCTTCCCTGGGTGCAAGCAAACATCTTGTTGATCATCTTTATTGGCGCTCCTCTCTGGATGTAGTATTTGAATGTTGGATATCCCAAAATACCCAGATCTCTTCTTTTCCACTGTAATAATTAATCCAGTGCCATTTAAACTTTATTTAGCATAAGTATTCTACTCAAGTGCATTATTTTGCAATGAAACATTTTATTTCATAGTCCATTTCTGAGTCCATTCACCTAAGCTATTACAATTATCCACTAAAACAGCTGTGTGCCTCTAAATCTTAACTACTTCCCTGTCTACTTAACAGGGAATTCAACAATTGCCACACAAAACATAATGTTATAACATGGTCAAGTGGTTGGAGTAGGGAATTGAGAGTTAGGAGATCTACTTTACATAACATAACTACTTTACATAACATAGATAAGATATCTTCCCTTCTCTGAAGAGAATTAAGAGTCAAGACAAATGCATGACAAGACCTAGGAAAGGGGGGATTTCTGGAAGAGATGGTTTTTAAGAAGTGATTTAAAGGAAGAGCAAGAGAGCACTTGGCAGGTAATGTGCCCCTACTGGAGGCAGGGCCGACAAGGGGTTGGGGAAGCCGGTACAAATTACCGGGGCCCGGTGGTCCGGAAGGGGGCCCAGGGCCCAGCTTCCCCCTCCTTCGTCAGCCCTGTTTAGCCGGTCCGCGCTTGCTGGGGGGGCCTGAAAAAATTCCGGGCCCGGCTCCCCCCTCCCCCTTGTTGGCCCTGTTTAGCCAGTCCTGGGGGGCCTGGAAATTTAGCCTTTGCTGGGGGGCCCGGAAAATTTTTTTCACCGGGGCCCGAACCCGCTCTCAGCAGCCCTGACTGAAGGGGGTGGGATAATATAAAATGTAAATCGGATAATAGAACAAGGAAAAAAAGTAGAATAAGCTGAGAGGACTGGAAAGACTAGAGAGGAGCAGGGAGTACAGGAGAACGTGTAGATAGAATAGCTGGTTTAGGTGAGCACAAGGCATGTGAATTTTACTCAGCAAGTGAGAGAGGAAGCTAACAGAGAGGTTCAAAGAGGAGGTGATCTAGTTTGAGTGGTGGGAGGGGATGATGACATTAATAGCTTCAGCATTTTGGACAGACTTGAAACAGGAAAGATGAAGTGCTCTGCTCTTGATTCTGGACTGATTTTGTCCCCGATACTGCTACCGTTGAACTCAGAAGCGAAACAACCATTGATTTCAGTGGTGCAGAGCCCTTGCTTTGTACCTTTACACAAGTCCTATGACTTCTCTTTGCCCCAGTTTTTCCATCTGTAAAATGGAGATAGCAGTGCACATCTTTGTAAAATGCTTTGAAAGCCTTGCATAAAAAGCACTACAGAAGTACACAGTAGCCTTATTACTTTATTTATTGTATCAAAATGGTGTAAGAGCATTGGTCCTAGAATAGAACCCTGAAAAATTCCACTTCTCACGAACTTCCAGGAAGAATACGTGACTAATTCCAGCCTTCTCTTTTCCACCTACTGGCTTACATTCTTTAGATAGACAGAACTCCCATTGGGAATTATCAGGAGGAGTTCTGTCAACATCCAGACCGCAGAATCGGGGCTCATTTCTTAATAATGTATTACCAAATGAGTGGAGTATATTATTCAGTAATCCAAAGATGTAACTTACCCCGACGTGATGCTTTAGCAACCTATATCCGGTCCAAATACTTGCTTATCACTCTTTTAGTAACTGGTGTCCTCTGATTTGTCAGTATCCGTTCTCAGAAAAACATTCTCCAGGGATATCTCTTTTTAACAAATACAGATTTGATCAAACTACTTATTTCTTCGGGGTTTTTTTATTCAGTAACCTAAAATTCTCTACTTTGGTGCCCTATTAATGGCCCCATTTGTTCTCTTATTTTTCAGCCTCTCATTATGCTTATCTAATATGTTTCACTTACTCTCAAGGGCGGCTCCAGCCACTGGGGCAGCAAGCCGCGGGGGGCAGCCTGCCGGTCGTTGAAAGGGCGGCAGGCAGGCAGCTTTCGGCAGCATGCCTGCGGGAGGTCTGCCAGTCCTGCGGCTTCGGTGGCAATTTGGCAGCGGGGACGCTGATGGCGTGACACCTGCGGACCTCCTGCAGGCATGCCACCAAATCCGTGTGACCAGCGGACTGCCCGCAGGCATGCCGCCGAAAGCCGCCTGACTGCCGTGCTTGGAGCAGCAAAATACATAGAGCCGCCCCTGCTTACTCTTTTTTGCTCTTTGAATAGCCTCTTTGCATTCTTTCTATTCCTTCCTATACATTTCGGTATTGTTAGAAATACTGATTAAGAAATGTTTTAATATATGATTTTACCTTGTCAAAGAGCCTCTCATCAAGTCTCTCCTTTGTGTGCTGTTTAACAACATTAATCATGGCATCAGAAAATAATTTTGGGAGTGGGAGGATTTACCTAAAATTGAGGCGAAGCTATTTTTATAACTCCTTCCATCGTGCTGTCCTCTGCCACCATGCTAACACTTCATCTCCTGTTTGGAACACAGATCAATATCTCCCTCCAAAACTGATGCCATTATTGCTCCGTAGGTTAGCTGACAGTGGGTGTTGTTCTATGAGTGCAACTGGCACCTACCCACAGATTCAGCTGGCCCAGAGCCTGACAGCTTGGGTCTCTTCCAAAATGTATCCAGGATCTCCAAGTTAGGAATGCAGCATATTGCTGTTTGTGACACACACACAGCTGAGTTTACTCCATGTCTAACTGTAACCTTTTAACGTTTTCATACGACTTACTCATTTGCAGAAGGCTTTATAAACCTGAACACAGACAATAGCAAGAGCTTTATACCGCTATTGCTACTTTCCCTGATTTAACTTGATTCCTGGTCTTTACTCCCTCTGGGTATCTTTCATGTTCCTTTCAGATCCCTGAGCAATGCAAGGCATTTCCTTCCCTCTTACTAAAAAGCATCGAAATAAACGTACAGTATTTTATAGCAATGGCTAAAAACACATAACTTAAAATTGTGTTATGGCTACAGTGTTTTGGACTGCTATTATGGAATTCAACAGTATTTTAAATCCGTTTTTCAGTAATCTCTTCTGCCCCGAAACATTCATACACCCCATGCTCACATGTAGGCTGAATGCTTTCTCCTACAGCCCAAAACAGGAGAGGCCTGTATGTGGTCCCATAAATGTGGCAGTGTGAGCACGATGAGTAGGCCACACTGTCATCTTATTAACTCCAGTTATGCAGATTTCTCCTGAGCTCCAACCAAGAATGTAAAAAGTTAAAAAAAAAAAAAAAACTAGTCAAAAATGGTGCTGCTTATACACCATTACCAGTATTAAATCATATTTATTATTTATTATGGTATTGCTGTGGAACCAGCCAAGATCAGAGGTTCATTATGCTAGACACTGTACAAACTCTAAGTAGTAGAGAGTCCCTGCTACAAAGAGCTTACAAGCTATACAATAAATTATTTGTGTAAAATATAAAGAAAACACAGAGCTGAACTCAGCAAAACTGTCTCCTCTATTCAAGCATCTCCTTAAACAAGAATACAGTAGCATTCAACAGCATTTTTTTTTAAAGGAAAACACTGTAACTTAAAACACTAATTTTGGGTAAAATTATACTCTTGCTAACACTGGTAAAACTCCACAGGATACACTGGGATTGCAGTGGTGTAATCGAGATTCAAATTTACCTCCATTGTTTTGGGCCATTACTGTAGAATTCTGTAATACTTTTATAAAGATATAGTAGGCTTTACAAGTCCCTGAAAATTGACGTTCAGTCTGTGTCACCCATTTCTCAAATCAGGTATGTTATTGGATTAATTGGATCCTTGTCATATGTCCTCTGTCTTGAAAAATTCCAGTTTGTGTTAAAAACTAGTGATGGTTGTTTTTTGGGTTTTTTGTTTTTAAGTCTAACTTTAGAAAAAAGGGATCTTAATTACTATCTCAGTGACTTTCAGTGAAACTTAGGCTCCTAAAACCCTAAATTGCTTTTGAAAATGGGACTCAGACTGGGACTTTCAAAGGGAAGAAAGGAAGTTATCATGTTCCCAGCTCCCTTCGAAAATCAGCAGGATTTGAGGACCTATCTTTGTTGAAAATCTTAGCCCTTGGGCTTCCAAGTCACTTAAGTGCATTTGAAATGCCCATACTTAGGCACCTAAATATACACTTGGGCACTTTAGGCCAAAATTTTCAAAAATAGGTGCCTATCTGACTTTTGTTTTAAGTCGTAATAGGTATGTATGTGATATGTTCTTTCTGGGTGCGTAACATTAGGTTTATTTTACACATTTAAAAATAAAATACATTTTAGTAGGGAAGTTTAACATGGGATCTATTGTGAGCCCAGCTGTGCAGAGAGAAGTAAGAATGTGTAAGGAGCCCCGCAACTTTGTTTTTGTGGGCAACCCACAAACCCCCCAGCCTGCTTGTTGGAAGAGCTGCTGCTGCCAAGTGGCTGCTTGTGGCTCGTCAGGAGTGGAGACTGGGTAGATTCTTGGCTCTGCCATCCCGGCGCACTGGTCAGCGACACTGAGCTAGTTACAGAAGGGGAAGTAAACTGTGGCAGCAAAAGGGTTATAACAGATGATTTCTCTGTTAGAGCGAGAAGGAAGCAGGGATAAGATTGAGACTGGAATCGCTGTCTCAGTACTGATAACTCCAAGCATTCAAAAATCATGGGTCAGGTCCCCCCCTCCAAAAAAGAACATATTTTGTGGGGTTTCATATTTACTTCCTAGTTTGTGAACCACTATGGGTGCACTTAGGTCACATTTTCAAGCTTTTCGCCACCACCATGAGGGCTAAAAACGTTTTTTCTTTTTATTTCCTTTAAATGAAAGATGAGATTTTCCTCATACTCACTTGATTCCAGGAGCTAGAATTTTATTACCTTTGTCTGGCTTGTCCTCGTCTGTCCCTCCACGAGTGCAAGTTGACGCCACACCGTTCCATTTTGTTGTGATCACATTCTTTCCATTTCTGGCCAAAGAGTTTTGTCATGGGATCGGCCCAGTGCATTTTCAGTCTGCCTAGCAGTCGCTTGTGGTCTCTGGGGATCCAGTCACTGATGTGAGTTGTCCACCTTTGATCTTGGATTTTAAGAACACCACCAAATATCTTGACAGCGGGTAACGCTGCAGTCTGGTTCCTGACATGTTTTTGAGGCAGCACTGCCCTTACATTGGTAGGATTGTAAGTAGTAAGTTAGCTGGAAAATGCTGATTGTTGAACCTGAAATGTCTCATAAAAGTGCGCTGGGTTCAACAAACTTTCATGTAATCACAAGCAGAGTTGTGTTGGAAACCTGCCTGGTTCCCTGCCAGCTTGCTTGGCAGGATGCTGGAGAGCCAAGGCTTCCAGGGTCCCTGGATCCAGGCTGCCCATTCATGCTGTCTGCCCCAAGCCCTGGGACCCCAGGTTTCCAGGATTCTCTGGGGCAGCCTGACCATACTACAGCTTCCAAGGTTCCAGCCATAGAGCTGGGAACCTAGAAGTCCTCCTGAGTTGGGTTTCCAAAGTCTGCAGCTCTGGGGCAGTCCTGTCATGAGGACTGGCTGGGGTTGGGAGCTTCAGGACTTCGTGACTTCCGGGCCAGCTGTCTCTTTGTGCTGGCGGACAGCCTAAGGAGCCAGCTGGTCCAGAAGTCTGGAAGCCGTGGGCCTGCCTTAGAGCCACAGACCCATAGAGCACCGAAAGCTGCTGACTGAAATGCACATTCTTGTTAGTTTCAGTCAGCAGCCGCTGGTCCCGAGGTGCATATTTTGTTTCAGAAACACCACACATTTCCAAAATTATTTTTTGGGGGATTTCCAGTTTGTGAGAAATTTAAAAAAATATTGGTTTTGATCCAATTCAGAACAAAACCAAATTTTGAAATGCTGAAATTTCTTGCAAACCAGAAACCCGGAGTTTTGGCCGGCCCTAATTGTAAGGTTACAATCCAACCCCTCAGGAGTAAGTGATGCAACAGAAATAAAATATAACATACATGAGCTATCAGCATGATAAAGTGCAAATGTAATAGAGGAGAGAGGTTATTTTCTAAATTTTATTTGAATTAAATAAGTTTAATTTAATTCAGTTTGTTTCTTGTTTTATATTTTACTTATACTGCCTGACAGTATAAAGTCCACTTTTGGTTCAGTTATTTGGCACAGATAAATATTAGGACACAGATGAATATAATCTTAAAAGCATGGCTTCAGTCAATGAGTGTAGTTAGTCAGACACAATTGACCAAGTGATGGCAAGAACAATACATAGTCCTGGCATTTTATTTACATTACATTGTGTTAAAGATCTGAGCAGTGTGTTACAGCCAACCAGTAAGGCTCCAATCCCACAAAGAGCTCTGTATGGGTGGACCCTCTACATATGCCCAGAGTGCATTGCAGGATCAGAGCTTTAGTGATTTGCTTTAGCAATGCTGTACATGAAAAGAATATTGCTGTGCCCATTGGAGAAATCCATAACTGAATCCACATAATCAAGGACTAATTTCTAATATTTTGATGTAACGATAATTTTTCAAAGTTTCAGGATATGTGGGAATACTGCCTGGACTTTGTAAACAAATTCAAATATAGGCGATGGTTAGTGTTCCTAACTACAATAGGGAAGAGCTCAGATATCAGGTTTATTCCTTATTCTCTCTTTATTTCCTTTATCATTCTTCTCCTTGATCTCCTTGTTGGTCTAGTTGTTTTCTTTACACTGTTTAAGGATAGCATGGCATAGACACAAAATTAATTGAAGTATCACTTTAAAATGTAGATTCCAAAAGATTCTGTATCCTTTTTTGTCTTTTCACTTTCTCTGTGGCATATTAGGGCTACTGGGCCTGATATTGGTCTCAGTCTGGTGTAAATCAGGCCACAGATTGAGATCATAATCAGGCTAATTAAATCTCCTTGCTTGCCGCTCTTGAATGTATCAATGATAATTAATAAGAATATTGCTAACGAATTCCAGTGTTGCATTAGTATGTGCAGCTGTGTATACTTGTATGAATTCTGGAATAATCAGCCACTGTATTTGCTTATATAGTTATTGTTAGGATTTGGGGAAATGCTGAATATCTGTTTCTGATATTAGAACCAAGCTGGTAGGAACTGATCTTCAAAAGAGCTTCACTTTCATTTAGGCTGTGTAATAAGTGTTTATGTTTTCATAAAAGCTCAGTACTTTGGGGGCTAAAGCAATTTTGAAAATCTAGCCCTGATTTATATACCTAAAAGGGAACTGAATTTTTCTGAAAACTGGACACCAGTTTTAGAGGGTGAACACTTTAAAATCTGGCCTTGAGCTCTTTTGAAAATCTGGCCCTTAGTATTTCACTGGCTGTGGTGAAGAGACTGAGTTTTATTGTTAAATTCTGAGGTGTGTTCAGGCAGTAGAGGAAGAGGTGGAAGATCAAGAAGATATGTATTTGATACGTTGAAAAATATGCTTTCTTTCTGAAGTTGAGATTGATAATAGGATTTATAGCCTATGACAATTGCCACATGGACAGTCCTCTCCCTAGCTCCTCCCTTGATCCCGGCTAGGAGTACTGTAGCAGATGACCTCTCTCTTTGCGGTGACTCAGCTGTCTTTAGGTGGGGGCTGATCAAGCCAACGCTCCTCCCACTGCCTGCCCACTTGCATGGGAGGGGGAAAGGTAACCCCCACAGAGGCTGCTCTCCCCACTGTTGTGACCTATGATGCAGGTAGTTTGCAGGGGATTAAGATTATAGGTTATTTGGGGCATGGGCCGTCCTTTTGTTCTGTGGTTGTACAGTGCCTAGCACAATGGGGTCCTGGTCCATGATTGGTGCTCCGAAATGCTACTGTAATACAAATAACTAATAAATAAGGGTGTGCCTTATGCCCCCTTACTTCCTTGCTCAGGTGCCTCGGGCAAGAATGAATTAGTCCTCACAACATTTCTGTTGGGTAGATAGGTATTATTCCCATTTTATAGACTGAGAAACTGAGGCCTGGTCTACACTAGGCGTTTATGTCGAAGTTAGCGCCGTTACATCGAATTAACCCTGCACCCGTCCACACTGCGATGCTATTTAGTTCGACATAGAGGTCTCTTTAATTCGACTTCTGTACTCCTCCCCGACGAGGGGAGTAGCGCTAAATTCGACATGGCCATGTCGAATTAGGCTAGGTGTGGATGGAAATCGACGCTAATAGCTCCGGGAGCTATCCCACAGTGCACCACTCTGTTGACGCTCTGGACAGCAGTGCGAGCTCGGATGCTCTGACCAGCCACACAGGAAAAGCCCCGGGAAAATTTGAATTGGAATTCCTTTTCCTGTCTGGCCAGTTTGAATCTCATTTCCTGTCTGGACATCGTGGCGAGCACAGCAGCACTGGCAACGATGCAGAGCTCTCCAGCAGTGATGGCCGTGCAGTCTGTGAATAGAAAGAGGGCCCCAGCATGGACTGATCGGGAAGTCTTGGATCTCATCGCTGTGTGGGGCGATGAGTCCGTGCTTTCCGAGCTGCGATCCAAAAGACGGAATGCAAAGATCTACGAGAAGATCTCTAAAGACATGTCAGAGAGAGGATACAGCCGGGATGCAACGCAGTGCCGCGTGAAAATCAAGGAGCTGAGACAAGGCTACCAGAAGACCAAAGAGGCAAACGGACGCTCCGGATCCCATCCCCAGACATCCCGTTTCTACGAGGCACTGCATTCCATCCTCGGTGCGGCCGCCACCACTACCCCACCAGTGACCGTGGACTCTGAGGATGGGATAGTGTCCACGGCCGGTTCCTCGGACATGTTAGGGGACGGGGAAGATGAGGAAGGAGATGAGGAGGGCGAGGCAGTCGGCAGCGCTCACAACGCTGATTTCCCCGACAGCCAGGATCTCTTCATCACCCTTACAGAGATCCCCTACGAAGCGTCCCCAGCCGTTACCCCAGACACAGAATCTGGGGAAGGATCAGCCAGTAAGTGTTGTAAACATCTAAACATTTATTTTTAACAAAACAGGAATATTAACAATTAAAAGAATGGGTTGTTCGTGATTACTGTGCCCTAGGCGCTTAACAGTTTAGTCATGGGCAGTGCAAGTTTTGAAAAAAAATCTAGCAATGTCCGGTTTTCAGTGATTGTCCTGCACAAGCCGCTCTACTGTTTATTCCCTGCTACTGCAGCTACAGTAAAATGCGGTCTATATGTCCGGGGATAGAGCAGTAATCCTCCTGGGACATCTCGATGAAGCTCTCCTGGAGGTAATTTGAAAGCCGTTGCATGAGGTTCCTGGGGAGAGCGGCCTTATTGGGTCCTCCGAAGTACGACACGTTGCCACGCCACGAGACTATCAAGTACTCGGGAATCATTGCTCTGCACAGCAGGGCGGCATACGGCCCTGGTCTTTGGAGGCTTTCCCGGAGCATTCTCTCTCTGTCGCTCTCAGAGATCCTCATCAGGGTGATGTCGCCCATGGTGACCTGCTTTGAATTAGGTAGGGGAATGTTAGTGTTGGGACTGCTTTCCCGTTCCTTTACAGAACTGTAACCGCTGGTTTGTAGCCACGCGGTGGAGGCGGGAGAGGGGCAGCCGAAAGGGATCGTTCCCGGGGACAGCCGCGAGGGGGTGGGACAGGGGCAGAGTTCCCGCTTGCCGGATTGCTGGCTGCAGGAACTGACATAGCTTTCAATGTGAAATGAGGCCAGTGGTAATATAAAAGTTTTAAACTGCCACAAGTGTACGGCTTACCATGTCTGCCTGCAACAGAAATTCTGTTGTCCTGCCCCGCTTCTCAAATGTGCTGTGCAAGACCCCAGGCACTGAATGCGAAGGCCGAGAATTCGACCTTGTGCTGAGTGCGCATGTGATAGGTGCTGTGCATGGTCTTGTTCACAGAGAAAGACTATGTTCTTTGTTCACAACTACATTTATCTTTCTGAGGAATTCACTCCCTTTTTCCCATTTCCACAGCCCCATCTGCGACTGTCTCACAACCTAGCCTGATATCACACTCCCAGAGGCTAGCGCGGATTAGGCGTAGGAAGAAGAGGACACGGGAGGACATGTTCTCTGAGCTTATGGCCTGTTCCCAAGCCCAGGCAGCACAGCAGACCCAGTGGCGGGAGAACTTGACCCGAATGCACCAAGCCAACATGGATCGGGAGGAGAGGTGGCGGCAGGAAAACCAGCAGGCGACTCAAACGCTGCTTGGACTACTGAGGGAGCAAACGGACACACTCCGGTGCCTTGTGGATGTTCTGCAGGAACGGAGGCAGGAGGACAGAGCCCCGCTGCAGTCCATCTCTAACCGCCCTCCCCCGCCACCAAGTCCCATACCCACCTCACCCAAAGTGCAAAGAAGGAGAGGCGGCAGAGTCCCTGCTAACTCTCACTCCACCCCTGCAGAGAGCTCTAGTAGCAGAAGGCTCTCATTTCCCAAAATTTGAAAAGTTCTTTCCTTCCCACCTGACACAAGCCCCCGTCCAAGTTTCACCTCCCAATGCCATGTGTAGTTGATAATAAAAAATACGTTTCTGTTAACTACTGTTTCAATCATCTTCTTTTGGAGGAGGAGGGGAAAGGGGGTTGGTAATTGGACAGGACAGTCACCTTTGGCAGGGTACATAGTCGGGGGCAGGCACAGCAGCAGGGCACATACACAGTGCAGTGATGCAGTGACTAGTTACCCTGGTTAGTCTGGGAGGTTGTTTTCATGTTATGTTGGGGGGGGGGTGGGTTGCTCTGTGACTTTGTGGAGGGGGATGGCAGTTACAGATCTTAAGCGCCGGTCCTTAGGCAGGATCACAGAGCCACACAGCAGGGGATCTGTAACCGTCCTCCCCCTGCCACAAAGTCACATAGACCCCCCATACACACAGTCCCGATCAGGAGGGGTGACAGGCTCCGTTGAAACAACCATCCCACCGCAGTGGAGCCTGTCAATCCTTGAGTTTAGAAGCTGCATTCGCGTCACTACACTACACCCGCTCCGCACCACAGTCTGCGTCCCAGTTTTAAAAAATTCCCACGAAAACAGTATTAAAGAAAACGGTGTGCTTTAACAAAGTAGAACTATTTTTATTTCGAAACGTGTGTTGGAAGGGGGGTGAAGGGGGTATGTAACTGGATAGGATAGTCAACATTAACTGGGTAAAGAAACGGGGGCAGGTTTAGCTTCTCAGTACACAAACTTAAAAGTCACAGGTTACCCTGCTCACTCAGGAACTTGGCTTTCAAAGCCTCCCGGATGCACAGCGCTTCCCGCTGGTCTCTTCTAATCGCCCGGCTGTCTGGCTGTGAGTAATCAGCAGCCAGGCTATTTTCCTCAACCTCCCACCCCGCCATAAAGGTCTCCCCCTTGCTCTCACAGAGATTGTGGAGCACACAGCAAGCTGCTATAACAATGGGGATATTGGTTTCGCTGAGATCACAGCGAGTCAGTAAGCTTCTCCATCTCCCCTTGAGATGGCCAAAAGCACACTCCACCACCATTCTGCACTTGCTCAGCCAGTAGTTGAAGAGTTCTTTTTCAGTGTCCAGGGCGCCAGTATAGGGCTTCATGAGCCAGGGCATTAGCGGGTAGGCTGGGTCCCCGAGAATGACTATAGGCATCTCCACATCCCCAACAGTTATTTTGTGGTCCGGGAAGTAAATACCTTGTTGCAGCCGTCTAAACAGACCAGAGTTCCTGAAAACACGAGCGTCATGAACCTTGCCCGGCCATCCCACGTAGATGTTGGTAAAACGTCCCCTGTGGTCCACCAGTGCTTGCAGCACCATGGAAAAGTATCCCTTTCGGTTAATGTACTGGGTGGCCTGGTGGTCCGGTGCCAGGATAGGGATGTGAGTTCCATCTATGGCCCCACCGCAGTTTGGGAATCCCATCGCTGCGAAGCCATCTATGATCGCCTCCACGTTTCCTAGGGTCACTACCTTTGGCAGCAGTACATTAACGATTGCCTTCGCTACTTGCATCACAACAACCCCCATGGTAGATTTGCCCACCCCAAACTGGTTCGCGACTGACCGGTAGCTGTCTGGCATTGCAAGCTTCCAGAGGGCTATGGCCACTCGCTTCTGTACACTCAGTGCAGCTCGCAAGCGGGTGTCACTGCGCTTCAGGGCAGGGGACAGCAACTCACAAAGTTCCAGGAAAGTTCCCTTCCGCATGCGAAAGTTTCGCAGCCACTGGGATTCATCCCAGACCTGCAGCACTATGCGGTCCCACCACTCAGTGCTTGTTTCCCGTGCCCAGAATCGCCGTTCCACGGCATCAACATGACCCATTGCCACCGTGATGTCCTCGGCGCTGGGTCCCCTGCTTTCTGAGAGGTCTGTGCTACTCTCAGACTTCAGGACATCACCGCGGTGCCGTAGCCTCCTCGCCTGACTTTTCTGCATCTGCCTCAGGGAAACCTTTATGATAAGCTGCGAGGCGTTGAGAGCGGCCACAACTGCAGCGATGGTCGCAGCGTGCTCCATGCTCGCAGTGCTGTGGCGTCCGCGCTGTCAATGACTGGAAAAGTGCGCGAACTGATTTCCCGCCGGCGCTTTCAGGGAGGGAGGGCGGGAGTGATGGACGGATGACGACAGTTACCCAAAAGCACCCTCGACTCATTTTGTTACCTAGAAGGCATTGCCGGCTACACCCAGAATTCCAATGGGCAGAGGGGACTGCGGGAACTGTGGGATAGCTGACCACAGCGCACCGCTTCGAATGTCGACGCTTTCACCGTTAGTGTGGACGCACAAAGTCGAATTACTGTCCTTAGTGTGGACACACATGTTCGACTTTGCAATATCGATTCCAAAAATTCGATGCAAGTAAAATCGAACTACTCTCGTAGTGTAGACAAGGCCTGAGGCAGAGAGATGAAGTGACTTCATAAAGGCAGCCAGTGGCAAAACTAGGATTGTTGCAATGGAACTTTTTTTGTGATATCACAAACACAACTGTCAGTCTCTATGGTAGCAGAGCTATGTCTGGGATGGTGTTAGGAGGGGAACATAGAGTCCTATCATCCTGAAATCTAGCCAGTGTCATTCACTGAAGTTCCAGCGAAGCTGGGGGAGCTTTATGTAAAACCTGTGAGTTGCATTGATGCCATTCTTGGCAGTGAAACACAGCAAGGAAATTCTGGAGTGGATTTACTGCCTTCCATATGATGGGCAAGATGCCATCTTCTGTGAAAGAAGTGGTTGTTAGACATGAGCTCAAGCAATCATCTCTTAACACAAACAAACTCTTTATCACCTATCTCAAATCTGCTCCTTTTGGCGAAGGCAACTGAGAAGGCTTTGACACAGCATCTTCAGCAAGATTTGAGTCATCTTGACTCCAATCGGTTCAGTTACTTATCTATTCCAGAGTGCCACAGATATGCATGGCACTTTGCAGTCAAGACAAAAATGCCCAAAGAGCTCACAACTTGATTTAAGGCGAGAGCAAAGAGGAGAGGGCAGTAACACGGGGGGAAGAGAGGATAAAGAAAAGACCAGTGTGATTATGTGGCTGCTTGTGAAACTAATGCACATGATGGGCTGGAAGTAATGAGGTATCCTAAAAAAAGTCAATGCATTTTGAAATGTATAAGATGCCATTGTTATAAGTCTTCTTGAAGTGGGTTTTGAGCTGGGATTTAAGGTAGGAGAGGGAGAGAATAAGTGGCAGATGGGGCTGAGGAAGGGAAATCCAGGTATAGTGGCAGCATGAAAGATGACTTGGAAGCAGGCATGTAAAGAGACTGCAAAGAGGATTGGGGGGGGGGGGCTTAGGGGGCATCCAGAGGAGTGGCTTGTGCTGAGCAGAGGAGTAAGAGGAGGATGGGAGGCATTAGACTGTAGAGGGTCCTGGAGGTGAAAACACGGAGTTTGTATTTGATTTGGGGTGTGGGCAATGGGAAGACAAGTGAAAGGAATTTAAGAGGTGCTCAATGTGTTATAGGTTGAGGTGGATGACCCCTCCAGCATAGCTTTGGATGGGTTTGGAGAGGTGAGTGTCAGGGAGACCAGAGAGGAGGAAACTGCAGTAGTCAATGCTCAAGAGAATCAAGATTTGTGACAAGGGTATTAGCAGTGCGGATGGAGAGAAGTGGCTGGATTTGAGATGAAACCCGCAGGATTTACAACATTCCCTCTAGAGGTTCTTATTGTGCTTACCACATAGGAGCCATAACTCAAACACATACATAAAAATGTTAAAATGAAACGCCAGCCTCTAGAAATCCAAATAAACAAAAGTAGTCCAAGCGGATCCCCTGGGAGAAAGCAGAGGAAAAGATGTATGTAGAAGTAGGGTTGGGGGGTGAGGAGAAAAATAATAATAAATATGAGGTCATTTGTATTCATAAATAAATAAAAAGCAAACATACTTCAAAAGTTTTTATTTTTTTGTAAATGGGGAAAGAAGAATGTAAATGAATATCTGTCAAGGAAGAATAAATTCCATCGTCTAGGGCTGTGCACAGCAGACAGTTTATAATAGCCTGCTGACTTTGGAGCCAGTGATGGGACATGTAAAAGAAGAATGGTGCCCTAACACAGAGGCCTGATAGATGAGGCTCAAGCCAGTCTGCAGCGTTAACAGGATTAAGATACTTTGATACAGTCATCAAAACAAAAATTTGGAAGATACTAACAGGGCCCCTGTGTGGGTGTGGAGAGAAAAGAGTAAGTTTCACAGTTCAGGGTATCTGCACCTGTATTCCCCGTCTTTGGTCCAGCAAGGGCTTTGGACTCCCCTGACCATCCCTTCTTGGGTGGAAGCACACACCTCGCTCCCTTCTGAGCTGAGATATTTCCAGTCTGCACACTCCCTTGACTATACTGTGATACCCCTGCAAGTGATTCTGCCTAAGCAAGGCTGCTTACTTTCTCTTCAGAGATGAATAACAGAGTAATTCCCCATAGCTATAAGGTATCACACGGTACTTCCTATGGAAGCCTATTTTATTCTTATGGTAAAAGCATTACAGAGAAACATATTAAAAACAAGAAAAGAGCCTACGTGCTTGCGAATAAACTTACCAGAGATCACTCCAGCCCTAACCTGGGCTCTGGCAGAAGCAGTTCTTCGGCACCCCATCCAAGGGTTTCCTTGTGGTTTCAAGTTCACAGTTTCAGTTAGGGTGACCAGATTTCCCGATTTTATAGGGACAGTCCTGATATTTGGGGCTTTTTTTTAATATGTGCTCCTATTACCCCCCACCTCCTGTCCCGATTTTTCACACTTGCTATCTGGTCATCCAAGCTTCAGTTCAGAACAAGCACCCAGTCTTATGGGGCCTCAGTAGGCCCAATCCTTCCAAACCTTCCTGAAGGATTGGGGCCCTCTCTGAACCAGAGGTCCTGTCCATTTGCTGGATCAGGAAAAAGACCACGAGCCTATTTAAAACCAGGCTATTTAAAACCAGGGGGAGGGATTGCTATTCAGAAGATATTTGCTAATGGAAGATGCACCTTTTAGAGGTCTAAAAATGTGAGGCTGCAATCATGAAGAGCATCCTGCATGTCTTCTTATCTTCTTTCTGACAATATTATACTGTGCTGTGGAAATAGTATTACTAACCTTATATGAACACTAGTCTTTTTAGAAAATCACTTCTATTCTGAGGTACCATTGTGTCACACACAAACATAAAACCCACTGTTCTTGCAGGTACCATTTGCAGTACAATCTGTTCCAAGGGCTGTATCCCAAAGTTCTTACTCAATTTTTACGCTGGCAAAACTCCTGTTGACTTTGTTCCACTGCTCTGATTAAGTCATGGGTCTCCCTATCCCCCAGTAATGTTTAATAAGCACGCAGGAGTGGGGTTTGTTAGGAACATAAGGACTGCCATGCCAGGTGACAACGTCTAATGCAGTGTGCCTTGCCTCTGAAAGAGGCCAGGACCAGATGCTTCAGAAGAAGGTGCAAGAAGATTTTTCACATTTCAGTTAATGGTTGGCTTATAACATGAAGCTTGAAGGTTTGTATCTCTGCTAATTTTTATCCTAATATAAATGTGAAGGTTTTTATTATCCCTATAAATGTCTAATAATTTTTTAAATCTTCCTATGCTTTGGGGATCAACGAAATCTAGTGACAATGAGTTTTACAGGTTAAATATGCATTGTATATTTTAAACATTTCTTATTAATTGTATGCAGTGGTGTTGTAGCCATGTCAGTCCCGGGATAATGGAGAGCTGAAGAACGAGAGCTGATATTAGTGACCAGAAGAGGAGCTCTGTGTAAGTTTAAAAGCTTCTCTTTTACCAAACTGAAGTTGGTCCAAAAAAAGATATTACCCCACTCACCTTGTCTCTCTGTTCTCAGTGGGGCATGTGTCATCTTTCAGGAAAAGAACGCACAACACTTAATTAACTATACAAATGTTTAGCTCAGTCTGAGTCTGCTCAGATTTCTGAAAACATCCAGCTCATATTAGGTATGCCCACAGGTATTAGCATAGGCATCCCCATAGTGAGATAGAACCAGTTTTATTTGCACAGTGATTCCTATACTCATTACTTTATATCCGTGGTATCCCTACGGACCTTGAGTGCACAGGGGTATAGTGTTCAAGGGGTTAAACTTTGGGAACTCTCTTCTGGAATCACATGCAACATGTAGAAGGCCAGTGTCTTGTGTATGGAACATGCAAAACTCTAAAAACAGTATTACCCTATGTGCATATTTGAATAAAGTCCCAATTGATCTTAAATACTTATTCAGCCCAGTGAACAGTAGTGGGATGTATGAGCTGAGGTGGAGGCAAAGAAAGAGAGGCTTCATTTCTTCCAAACAAGGTGGTCTATTCCTAAATGCAGAACATAGAATGCCTTTGAAAATCTTGATTGTGCAAGTCAAAATTGCCCCTGGGGTGACTGGCTTTGACCAGTTACCTAATAGGACACTGACCATGGCAATGTTATAGGAATGAATGGTTTTTAAACAATTTCTTCAGTGTATTAAGCACAAATGGGCTTTCTTATCATGTGTGTTTTGTCCCATCTGTATTTCTTTTTAAAAGATGCTTTATTGTAGTCAGTTCTAGGAAAATCCCATTAATCTAAGAATTACTCAGTGCATATAAAATGTCCCCGATATCTATGTAGCCTGAGAGGACTCAGGCTACTAACTAGGGCAGTTTTGTTTGGGTGTTTTGTGTGACAAGTGCAATCTTAGCTCTGCATTTCCTAGTTTTCTAAAGATTTGTGTTTGTTTTTTTAACTCAAACTTCCTTGGAAGTCACATGCTGAGTGTGGCAAGATCTCTAGTGTGAAGCAAGTTTTTTGTCTGGTGGCTTCATCCAGCTGGAGCAATGCCACTTAAACTGGGCATTCCTGTTAGCTTCATATAGTTCTTACGTGTAACCCACATATGCATAACAGGGGTTTTCAAACCCTTTCTTCATAGTGTGGACCCCAGCTTATTGAGAAATTGTTTTATAGACGCTTCCTCGTCCATTCTTGATCACATAATATCCATGGGGCAACTACTATAAGTGCTTATCTGGAAAAGTAATATTAGCAAAGCAATGCATTTTATGTATCTTTTTAATGCGCTTTAGCTGGTGGAACCAAGGAGGGGAAACCAGCTCTTTGTGATCAGCCAGCGTTCCACAGACCATAGTTTGAGACCTGCTGCTGATCTATAGCGAAGGCGACAAATGATGCTTGAATTCATTAGGGAGAATGAGAAAGGAATGCAGGACAGTGAATGACTGGAAGAAAGTGGCTGAAGTATGTGGCTTGATTCTCCTTTCTTTTCCACATATGTAAATAAGTGATGCCATTGAAGTCAGTAGTTACACTGGCATAAATGAGAGGAGAAGCAGGCCTAATGTTTCAGTTGTAGCGGAGAGAGAGGTTTTGTGTCTATTACACAGTGATTAAACTGCTCCTGAATCATTTATCCTTATCTAAAGACTTCCTGCATTTTATGGCCTCGTTCAGGGTCAGCCTGGGTGATCTGGACTGTGTGCATCTCCTATGGTAGTCTTCCTTCCGGCTGCATTTGTGAATCGTATTTACTCACTTCTAATTCCTCCTCATTCAGGAAGATTGTGCTACCCAATCAGACAATAATGCTGGCTGAGGGAGGAGCTCATCACCCTATTTCTGATTGCTTGGCTATAGACAGAAGCCTTCACTTTTTGTATTAATTTAATATAAACAAACAAACAAACAAAAACCTTGGCTAAACCATTAACTAATTTATTTTGTTTTTTAAAGAGAGAGGAGGATGGAGTGTTCAAAGACCACCTATCCTAAACTGGGGGTTCGCCCAAAGTTCTAATAGATGGCTTATGGTTCATTCCCCCACCATCCTTTCTCTTCTCTATTTGAAGTTGCCGTCAGATAATAAAGCTCAATTTTTTTTCTCTGTTGTATGTTTTAATGTTTGCAAACTTTGAGATCATTTGCTGGGTTTTTCTCACTCAGACACATTCACTGACTAGTTGTGGGGCTAGGTTTCAGCAGAAACACACAATCTATATACCGGGGGGAAGGGGGGTGGTTCTTTGGAGAAATATTTTGTATAGGTTTCACAAAAGCTTATTCTCATCAAGGAGTAACAGTGCAAATTAATATTTCTACTAATCACAATGTAACAGGGTAGCTGGCCCCTTAAGTGAAATTGGACCCAGCTCTCCTGTTTCAGTCCAGGTGCTCCCTAGTTTGGTGTACTGAAGAGGGCAGGGCTGCCCCTGGGAGCTATAAGTGAGAGCCTCAAAAGCAAGGGAGGGTTTGGAAGCCAGATTCCAGAGCGGGAGATTTCAGAAGAAGAGCAGGGGTTGAGAGCTTCAGGGAGCAGATGCGCCTGAAGGAGCATGGATTGAGAGTTCCTGAGAGAGCAGTGGAGACAGAGCAGGCCGGTGAAAACAGAAGGAAAGAAGACAGTTCAGGGCCACCTAAATTTTTGCCAGGCCCAAGAGTGCTGGAGGAAGCTGAAGGCAGAGAGCAGCAGAGGAAGATGAAGAGAGCCGAAGATGAAGTATGCACTGTCTTGGAGAGATGAGCCTGCTGATTTCTCCAGGCAAGTGCAGAAACCATACCTGGGAGAGAAACAGGGAGAAGAAGCACCCCAGCAAGAGGGGCAAGGGGCCTCTTTCAGGGCCACTGTGAGGCCATGAGGGGGCACCTCAGAGGTGGCTGCACTGTGGCACAGAACAACAGCCATTTCGACATGTCTTTTGAAATAGGTGTCTTGGAGCAAGTTGCAGTGTTACAGAATTCACCATCCACTTTGTCTTGGTCCTTATCTAAACTTATTCTGCATATTAACAAGGCCTTGCCTATGCTAAGATTTCAACCAGTGGAGTAACTGCACTGGGGCAAACCCCTGAAGTGAATACAATTTGCACTAATGCAAATTATGTCCCTTCTGTGTGACTCATGTCCACAATGGCATTTTCTACCAGTGCAGCTACACCAGTGGCTGAAAGTGAATACAAGGTCAAAGAAACCCATCAGAAGTGTATGAAATTGCACTAAAAGCAATGCAGCGTTTCAAGACTCTGCCCTTACCACATGGTTTAACTATTTTGTTAGACGAATTAGCCTTGTACATTTAAATATATTTGTGAGGAAAGTATAACCTAACATAGTAATCTTATGAAATCAATTAGTTATTGTTAATAAACATTACTAATTCTTGGGTGGCAATCTGGCAGTAAATTATTTTTCCTCTTCACATTTTGTGTGTGACATGCCAGCAAACCCAAAGAACAAGCTGTCATTTAAGCAAAGGTATCTGCTGAAGCTTGACTAACTGCTTTAACTCCCACAATGAACGTACAAATAAAACAAGCTCCTTCTGAGATTATAGTGCAGTTACTGTTGCTAGGAGTTTTAAAATTTCATGTAAAATTAAATTAAGAAACTAACACACAAGATGTAATTTAACATTCTGTAGAGGGGTCTTGGGAAGATGTGCTGGTGTCCACAGTGGAGGAAGCTGAGTTGAGTCCCAGCATTAAGAGTGATTTTGAAAAATCATACTTCTGTTGGATCAGATGTTTGGTAAAAAGGCTACCGGGTATGATGTATAACTAGTAGGGCTGACAAGTGAAAGAATAATAGAATACCATTTATTTAAATATTTTTGGATGTTTTCTAAATTTTCAAAGATCTTGATTTCAATTACAACACAGAATACAAAGTGTACATTGCTCACTTTTATATTTATTTTTATGACAAATATTTGCACTGTAAAAAAAAAAAAAAGATGTAGTATTTTTCAATTCACCTGATACAAATACTGTAGTGCAATCTCTTTATCATGAAAGTTGAATTTACAACTGTAGAATTATTTCAGATTTTGGAAGGCACTTCAGATTCTTAAACCTTGGGTCAAGTACTGTAGCCATCTTTAGAAATCTCACATTGGTACTTTCTTTGCATTTTGTCAAATCTGCAGTGAAAGTGTTCTTAAAATGAACATGTGCTGGGTCATCATCCGAGACTGCTATAACATGAAATATATGGCAGAATGCAGGTAAAACAGAGCAGAGGACATCCAATTCTCCCCCAAGAAGTTCAGTCACAAATTGTATTAATGCATTATTTTTTTAACGAGCATCATCACCTCTGGAATGGTGGTGGAAGCATGAAGGGGTATATGGATATTTAGCATATCTGGCACGTAAATACCTTGCAATACCAGCTACAGAAGTGCCATGCAAATGCCTGTTCTCACTTTCTGGTGACATTGTAAATAAAAAGAGGGCAGCATTATCTCCTGTAAATGTAAACAAACTTGATTGGCTGACCAAGAAGTAGGACTGACTGGACTTGTAGGCTCTGAAGTGTTACATTGTTTTGTTTTTGAGTGCAGATATGTAACAAAAAAAATCTACCTTTATAAGTTGCACTTTCGCAATAAAGAGATTGTACTACAGTACTTGTATGAGGTAAATTGAAAAATACTATTTATTTTGTTTATCATTTTTACAGTGCAAATATTTAGAATAAAAATAATATATACTTTGATTTCAATTACAACACAGAATACAATATATATGAAAATGTAGAAAAACATCCAAAATATTTAATACATTTCTATTGGTATTTTATTGTTTAACAGTGTGATTAAAACTGTGATTAACCACAATTAATTTTTTGAGTTAATCGTGTGAGTTTACTGTGATTAATTGATAGCCCTAATAAGTAGCAAGAAAGTCTGTATGGAAAGGTCAAACAAAGGTCCACACTTTAACATTAAATTCCCTTTCTTAAAAGTGGATCTTAATGGGATTAACTCAAGGTTTCCCTAAAAACTGAAAGGGCGTTGGGCCCCATGTGCTTCAGTTTTCTACCCCTATGTACACTGTGCCATGAAAGTCTCTACAGTTTGCTCCTGTGGGAGGCCATCAAACACTGTAGCTGAATTTTAAAAAGATCTGGATAGTTCTATGATGAATAATGCAATTTTCAGTTAACATAAGGATAACACACAGTCATGCTTTTGGCTGTAAGCTGATCACCACAGGAATCAGGAAGGAATTACTAATTCTTCTCCATTGAAGGAAAGACAGGAAGGGTATTAAGGTGGCTTTGTAAGTAAAATGCTGAGCTGGGAACCAGGGTGCCAATTTTTTCCCCTTGTCTCTGCCACAGACTTCCTGCATGACCTTGGGAAAGTCATTTGAACCTCTGTGTTTTTCTTTCCGTGTAATTAATATGTACTTTGCCGGGGTGTTAAAAGGTCAAATTCATGAATATTTGTGAAGCACTGAGATACTACAATCAGGAGTGTCTTAGAAATACCTATAAATAAATAAAATAAGTGGATGGAGGGATAGCTTAGTGGTTTGAGTATTGGCCTCCTAAACCCAGGGTTGTGAGTTCAATCCTTGAGGGGGCCATTTAGGGAACTGGGGTAACAAAATCTGTCTGGGGATAGGTCCTGCTTTGAGCAGCGGGTTGGACTAGATGATCTCCTGAGGTCCCTTCCAACCCTGATATTCTATGATTCAATAACCTGAAACTGCATTATGGCCTTTGTCTGCCATTAAAAGCTGCCAGAGATGGGACTGCAGATTTAATGTATCAGTGGTCTTACCTAGTATGACAAATGGTCTGTTCCTAAAGCTTTTACTCACCTCAACTTTCCATCTACCTAATCTGCTTCATTTTCAAATATGTGCTTATTTTTGTCCCATTTAAACATTTTCATGGCTCCCCCTTTTTAAAGTCTTGTCTGAGAGACTGATTGAAACAGTAATCTGTCACTCTTTCTCTGGAGTTCTAGAGAGTCTAAACAGCAACAGATGTACCCCCTCTGACGGTAGAGAATCAACTCTTTGTCATTTTTGTAGGTGAGAGATGGTCTTTGAACTCTGCATCCATATTGCATTAGGCCATGTTGCTAAGGACATGAGACTGACAGGTTGCAAAAGCTACTGGCAGAAGGTATCTGGCTTTTCTAATAAACACCCCTAGATTTTCTTTAGTGAAGTCACATCTGGTTAAGCCACAAGTTAGGTTAGAATAACTTGTGAAACACTCCCACACACAGCTTTAGGTTCACTATGAGGTTTTGTGGTCTCACAAATGAATCCTTTTCCCACAAATAAAAACCCAAATTTGCTTCTGCCCTAATCTGTTTAGTCTGAGTGTCAATCTGTCTTTACAAAAAAAGGTAATGATAGACTATGACACTTGTGTGTGCGCTAGCCAGATCAGATATAGGGATCATCTGATGTGACTGGGGTATTGGAACTGCTGCGTTGCTATAGTTTTACTGCTCCCTGGAAATCAGAAATTCAAGGGGTTGTCAAGTACCTTATGTCAATTTGATATATTTGTGATGCATTTGCCTTCAAACTTTCATTAAAAAAAGCATTCTAGCCCTCAGAGTTGCAAAGATAAACTTCTAAATGTAAACTGATGCAGCACATCTTCCTCAGTGTGTAAATGTAAATAGGCAGCCTGAAACAAAGGCTCTCCAAGGTGTGCACGCCCCTGCTCCCTATTTGTCTAAATGGGATGTTGACTCGAAAGCCTAATGTTTGCATTTCACATTCAACAATCACTGTTTCATTGCTGACCATTTTCCCAAATGGGGTGGGAATGAAACCCAAAATGGGGGAAATTATGAGTTGCTGCAAGGGAGGAAAATACAGTGGGAAGAATGAAAGAGACAGGTGAGAGAGAAGGAAGGGAAACAAAGAAGAAATAGTGATGCTGAAGATGAGTTTATTTTCCCCCAGTGATGCTGAATGCGGCAAGAAGGCATTGAACAAATACTTAATTATAATATCTTACTTTAGTTACTACATAAAGGCCATATTCCACCCTAGATCTTTGTGCAACTCTCCCACCAACATCAGTGAGAAACTGGCTGTACATTTAGGGTAGTATGAAGTAACCCTACATTTATATGGGTGGGTAACGTTGCAAGGTCTAGCAAAGAATTTCCTAATCACAAGTGCAATTTTCCAGAACTGTGCAGAACAGGTAATAGGGAAAGTCTGGATGTTCATGGTGAGTGGTGAGTTTAGGAAAGGGGGAATGGAAGGTTGGTATGCCCATTGGGGCAGGGTTGAGGTTGTGGTGGGTTGTCTGTGGGATATAATGGTTGTGTAGTAGTCAGATGTGTATCTCCTCATGGAGGAGTAAAAGATAGGTCATGTTAGATGCCTTACCTTTTCATTTCCTTGCTTTTTTGGTTTTCTTACGTATGTTCTGTATAGAGGGATGCTAACTCTCACCCAACCTAGTGTTGGTGTGCTGATTAATTACTGAATTGAAATAACATGTCAATATTACTTGTCACTTAGCAGATACATAATTGTAATCATTAGATTTTTATAAATTGTTTGCATATTACAGTTGGGAAAATAGGATTATAAAAATACTGGTAGCCTGGTTTTATTTTTATTTGCATAACAAAAATGGCTGTTTTAGTAGCATCAGTTTCCTGATTCTGCTGTCTACATTGCCTGCTGCAGCTGTTTGTAGTTATTGTTTATAATTTGTATTGCAAGAGCACCTATGAGGTCTCGTCATGGGTCCTATTGTGCTCTATGTTCTACAAACAAACAAAAAAGATGGCCCTGCCTCAAAGAGCTCACATTGTTTGTGGAACTCTTGTTATACAAATAACAAGGTATGTTCTAAATGTTACTGTTAAAGCTGGTGGCTGTCCTAGTGAACAGAGCACTAGACTAGAACTGAGGAGATTTGCATTCTATTCATAGTTCTGCCACTGGCCCACTGGGAGAATCTGTGTAAGTCATGTCACCTCTGTGCCTCAGTTTCCCCATGTGTAAAATGGGGGGAGGGGGAAAATAGTACTGACCTCCCTTGTAAAGCCCTTTGCTGCCAGAAAACTCTGTTTGAGTTAGATATTATTAATATTATTTATTAAGGTTCCATATGTTAGACAGAAGGTGTCAGTCCTTCACTGGTGATTTTTATGTCCTTTATTCTTACCATTAAAATTAAAAAAAACAAACCAACTCTCTCTCTTCCCTTCCCCCCTCCCCCGAAAAACCCTGAAACAAACAAAAAACACCTAAAAACCATGCAATATCTGACAGAGTCTGCAATATTAAATCAAAACTTTTTTGTCAAAATGTTTTTTGATGGAAGATTGGGTTTTTTGACTAAATGATTTTTTTTGCACAAGTTGTCTGCTTTCCATAGGAAATTATGAAAAACAAACAAACAAAAAACACGTTTTGTTTTTTCAGTCCCTCCGCCCCCAAATTAAAATTTTCTGTAAGGGGGGACGGGACATATTTTCCAACCAACTATAACACATATCTATGAAAATGAATATATCATTAACATTAAAGAATAACTGCTACTGAACAGACTCCTGTGACAGTTTTAAATATTGTGTATCTATTGGTAGCTTTGGCTACATATTCTGTCAGCTGCCATATTGCAGAGTGAGATGAGCAGAGCTGGGGGAATTACTCATAATAAGCAATATATTCATTTACTTTAGCCCCTTTTTTTCTATTTGCCAGTGATCTGTGATTTTGAAGAATGTGTTCATTATTTTGAATGATTCAATGAATAGTTTTTGTGAACATATTGCAGCCCTATGGGATGCTCACAAATTATTTGCTGCAAGTATTGCTTTGGGTATTTGTACTTCCTTATTTGCATCTCGTGAGTGATTCTGGTCACATAAATCAAACCATATTGTTTCTGCTCTTGGATTAGATGACTCCCAAACTCATAAAGAGCCTTCAAAATGGCCAGCAGCATGAATAGTTGTGTAAATACATATTTGTGTGAGTATTCGGAACACTTCTTCTTTTAGTTAATGACCTTGGGAACAAGAATCATCAGCTCGATTGAGTATGGAAATAAAATAAAATGACTGGTGTATACCCTTGTAGTGAATTCATGCTTTTTATTTATAAAACTTTGAGTAATCCCTCATGAGCGTGTGCTACAGAATGCAATAGGGATTAAACCAAAAGTATTCTACGTAGATTATTCAAAAATAATATAGACTTTAATAAAGAATAATGTCCTTTATATAGTGTTTTTTATCACTCTATGGAATTTGGTAGCTGAGAGATAATTATTACATTCTGTAAGATAATTTAGTAGAAAAACTATAAAAAGGGTGTCATTTTTATTGAATTACAAAGGACTTTTACATAAGGGATTTCTTTAAAGGTGGTATTTACTCAGTGCTAGGACAGAGTCTTATCTGTCTTTATTCTTCTGCCTCTTCCTCCCCCTCACCCCCCTTCCACTTTCTGGTTACAGCTCCACTTTTCTGGCAGGTTACATTTCACAGCTGTGGCCCCTCTCTAACCCATGCGGAAACCATATCTCTCATCTGCTGAATCTTGAATCCCGGATGACTTCACCCTTAGATTTTGCTAAATTTGCCTTCCCCTTTCTCTGCCTATTTTCCTTATTCTTTCAAGGGAGTAGACCAGGTTTTCATAGAGTGGGCAGAAGAACAGAGAATGGGGGCCAGAGATCAGACAGTCTACTTTGCTGTCTTTCCCGAAAGGTCACGGATTCAGGTGCAATTAGGCAAGTTTTGGGAGTTTGTTGGTTAACTCTACGTTTTAAAAACAAACAAACAAACAAAAAAACCCCAAACTGTTGTATTGTTGTAAAGTAGCTGCTGGGTAGGCACATGAACTGCTTTTCATAACATGTCTAATGATGTAAGTGCACTGAATACAGAACTTTTGATGACTTCAATTGGAGTTCTGTTTGGTGAGCTCTTACAGGATCAGAATCAACATTTGTAACTGCAAACACAAATGCCATCTAGTATACATTTTGACCATATTGTATTGGCATCATTTGTTCTCAGAGGGACCCACATATCTGAATCAGGTGGGTAGAGAGGATCATTTTAACTTCATTTGTGCACAAGAAAAGTTTATTTGATTTCTTAGATTAAGGCCTGATTCTGCATTCTTTTCACACCCAAAAGTGGTGTTGAAGTCAATGGGAGTTTCTATGAGATACAAAGCATGTAGGATTGTGCACTATTGTTGTAATAGCCCCATTATTCCACAGTGACACTGGAAGTTGTGTTATACTGAGTTTTGAATAGAGCTGGTCAAATAATGAAAAAATGGATTCACAAACAGATTTGTGAATAAACAAATATGATTTTCTGTTGATTTATTCCTGATTATTCAGAATATTCAGATAATCACCAGGCATTCATGAAAATGTTCTCAACTCAAAAAAGTTCCCAAATGTATATCTTATAAAATTTAATTTTCATTATTCTCTATTTGTTCTTCTAATAATGCTGCAGTCATTTAGTCAGGAAGCAGAAACAATATTATGGGACCAATCATCCATGAATAACAAATAATTAATGAATAATACATAAATGAAGTGAACAGTTTGCAAACAACTCTTGGCCTGAAAACTATTTGTCTGGAGTATTTGGTGATTTCTTACAAATACAGAATACATTCTCAATGGAGTATGAATGATTTGTGAAGTGTGTGTGTTTGTGTGTGTGTATAACATAATATAAAAAGCCAAACTATGGCAATGTTTTGGTTTGATTAATACTGTTCAATCAGCTATAGTTTTGGATAAGCAACAATACAGGGACTTAACATAGATTTTCAGAGTCTAGTAGGGTTTCTGAAAACATCACTGAAAATGTAGAGATTCAGTAACTAATTTAATTTAATCTCATACTGACTGCAATACCTAAACACAAGCAAGGTGAATTTTGGATGGAGTGGTATCTTTAATTTTTGGTGATGATTTTCCTTGTTGACAGTTTTACTCTAATTTGACAATCTTTTTCTATGTAAGATATTTTATTATTAAATATTTTGTAACAGTAACTACAGATATTTGCTTAGCAGTTGACAGCTCATTAATGTATTTGGTTGTATTAGGCGGTTTACAGACAGAGATAAAGACAAGGTCCTTGCCCTGAAGAGCTTACAAATTTATGTCAGCAAAATATATCCATTTAAAAATAGGTTGCAACAATAAAACACCATTCACTAATCTCTTCTTTCTGTAAACTAAATCTTTTGTAAAGGAATTGTATTATTTTATAAATCTCTAGGCATCCTGATTGCATTCACAAGAAATAACATATTCACATTCAAGCAAACAAAAGTATTTACTTTCTGTCCAACTTCAATAGAAATGTGAAATTACAGTTGTTAAGCTGTTTTGACAAAAAGAAAAACAGTATGAAATGGAAAGTATGAGTCATGAAAGCAAATCCACTGGTTTTGTTTTTCTGTATTTCAATTCAGCATTTTTAGGCAAAAATAGGTTATATATGTATGATAGCAATTTTACCAAAACCTTCCCACTTCTGTTTCTGTTGGTTTTTAAAATTAGTTCTCTAACCTGTTTTGACATCTTGAATTTTTGCAAACTGTGTGGATTGTTTTCCACAGTTACAAAGCATTCAAATAACTGACAAAAGCATTTCACTCGGAAGGCTGTATGATCTTGAGAGAAATATCATCACATTTGATAATTTTCAGGGTTAATGGTGATGATACATTAGGGCTTTGATCTTCAAACTGAAATAGTAGTCATCCTAGCCTTTTAAAAACTGTACCTGAAGTAATATGTAAAAATAATTGTATTATTACAATGAAGGACAAAATCTTACTTTAGTGTTAGTATTTGTGAGTGGAAAAATAAGTAGCTACTTTGGGGAGAAGGGTAAATATTTTGAGTTAAAATAGAAAGATTATACCTAGTTCTCTTTCTCAGTTGCAATTGTCAACATTGTCAGGATTCTAATATAAACCCCTGTGTTCAGGGGGGTTTATAAATAAATTAGCCATAACAATTAACTCAGGAATGAAACCTGGCAATTAAATGTTTTGGTCCATCTAGAGGTAGAGGTGGACCTAAAGGAAAATAGAATATTACTAGTTACAGGAGTTTTTGTGTCTGGCAAAAATATATTTTAAAATGAATATTTGCAAATTAGTTGTATTATGTAGACCAAGACCTTTTTAATATGTGCAATCACATATATAAAGTATGCATGTAATACATAACTTGTCAATATATACGTATGATAGATATGCAATAATTATGTATGTATAATACTATATACATGTAATACAGATAAGTGCTAATACTCATACAAATACTTTTGCATTCATGCTTTTTTATGGATTAGTATTATAAATCCATAATATGCAAATATGAGCTAGTGTTATGGTACCAACTCAAAAAGAGCATGCAGAATACAGAAACATGTTCTGTAATTCTGATCCATTATGCACATACTAATGCTGATCTGATTTTGTAGTATACAGTGTTAAATATAAGAATAATGCGCAAAACTCAACAAGTCTCTGAAAGATCCTCCATAGGTCTATATGCATATAATTAAACAGATTCTCCTTATTTTACATTATAATAGAAAAATCAAAACAAAGGAAATTTGTCCACAGAAATACCATACCGATTCCAATGTCTGAACACAAAGGGTAAGTAAAGAATAATTCCTTTGCTTTTGTGAGTTCAAATTAGACCTTGACCTTTATGTTAACTCAGTTTATGGTGGCTTATTATATGCAGGAAGGTAGGAATGTAAATTTGAATAATCTTTAATTAAAGAGTTTGGTTTGTTCTCCCATTAGTAGCTCTAAAAGCATTTAACAAAGCATTGCTATAATGACGATTTTTTTTTAAAAGAGACCTTTCTTACCAGTTTTGAAAAAGAAGAGATAACTGTAGGTAGCTTGCTCTGTATACTAAAACTGGCAAATAGGGAGGGGAAGTAAATAATAACTGAAGATGAGACTGAATCTAGTAAAAGAGGGAAGTTTATATTAAATGCTTATGTTAGACTCATGAAGATCTCATTTAAGTTTGGGATAGTATAGCAAAAATGTGTGTGCTCCCCAAGGAAAAATATATTTTATGTTCTGAATTTGATACAATTGTAATAAGACTTTTTTCTATTTTGGAGAAAGAGCTAAGGGTTTGGAAAACAGCTCTTTGTATGCTACTACTATTAATACTAAATTTCTTAGCTAATACCTTTTAACCAAATATAGGATCGGACCGTTTTTCAGGAGGCTGCTGCAAATCGCCCCCCAAACAACCGCAAATGCCCCCAGCACCGGGGCCTCATCTGTCAGAATAAGAAAGGAACAGTAGACCAGCTTGTTTGTGGATTTTACACCGCTGGATGTCTGGGAAAAATCTTTTCCCAGACTAGCGAGGACTAGTTTTTTCTCCCTGAAAGAACTGCCATCCCAATGTAAATGCAGCTCTCTTTAATAAGCAAGTCGGTGGCTGTATTTTCTTTCACTGGGACTTTCTAATGGTGGTATAATTCCTGATGAGATTGATTTCCGTTAGCTAATGAATTGTCACTACGATTTAGAAACAAAAATATCATCCCCGTGGAAGAGGATGTTCAAATAATGGGGGAACGTTTCCCGAATGGCCAGCTTAACCAAAGGCAGGAAGGCAGTTGATTTCTACTGAAGAAAATATCAAACAACTGGACTTTGTAGTTTGTTTTTAACCATGCACCTTAGAGAGAGAGAAAATTTCCCGGGGGGGCGGGGTATTATTAGGATATTAAAATGTGGGACGGATGTTATTACTACATGGAGCCGTTCCCCTTACATCCTGTTGTAACTCTGCGCGTGGTATTGTTTTGTTTGGTTGTTTATACTTGTCCATATCTTATTGTAACTGCAATGACCCCCCCTCTCCCTTTTGAGGGTGAAGGGAGGAAGGGCATATTTAAAACTCCCATATCGTTTCCGTTCTATGTGAAAAAGGATTTGAAGTGAGAACGAAATCCGGATTGTGTAGCTTTATTGTGGAGCTCCTCAACCCGCCCCGTGTCAAACCTCTCCGGAGGATGTGCTTGGGTCATTGCTTCCCACCACAGCCCCCCATTATTAGGTATTGTTTTGTCTGACACTCTGATCAACTGAGGTTTATTTTCCAAACACCCCGCTTTGCTACCTGTCATTTCTTTGCGGGTCCTAAACTGTGCGGTGTTGACAGGTCCATGCACTGCTAAATGAGAGAGCCTGGAAAGCCACCATGGGGTTTACCCTGGGGTTTCCGTTTAGTGATGCATCAGCTCAAGCAGAGGTTGGGTTTCTTTGTTTGTGGTGGCTGTGTTGTTTTGTTTGTTTTAAGAAGGCTACGCAATCTTTTAATTCATTTATATGTGTATATGCCCTAAATTCAACCACAAACTTTAATGTGCCACTCTTCCATGCACATCTCTCCCCCCCCCCCCCCGTCTGGTGTCAGTTACGTTCCGTGTAAATCTGGAGTAACTCTAGCGAATTTAATGCATTTACTTCAGATTTACACCACCCCGTCTGGGAGATCAGGATTTAGCTCTTCGTGGGGCGGGGAAGAGGGAGTTTTATGAGGGGATTCAAATGTGTGAACTATTTTTCGGGCTGCATGAGTGTAATAGAAACTTGGAGATTCAGACAAAATAGTAAATGGGGGAAGGGGGGTTGTTATGCGCATCATTAAGTCCCTATCTCTCTCCATATATAAATCGAGAGAAGGGGGCGGCGGTGTTTAGCTGAGACTGGACTATGCTCCCAGGAGTCCTCTACCCCATGCTCATCCCCACTGCTGCATCGCGTCTGCTCACACCAGCCTCTTTGATCTCTGAGGCTGGAACCAGCTCGGTCATGGGACCGCCTCGGAAGGTTTTTTGCCCTCTCGCTCTTAGTAAGAAAGAAACCCCCAAAGCCCGAGCGTTCCCCGTAGGCAGAGCGTTTGCTGTGGGTCCTGTGCGGGCGGCTGGCAGTGAGAGGCGCGGAGGCAGCCGGGGAAGGTATAGCTCCGCCAGTGGGCGGTTTCTGGCGGCGGGGGCTGGGGCTGAGGGAGCGCGGCAGTGATGTTCTCCGCCTCTCTTGCAGACACACACACGGAAATATTTGTATGGCGGGGAAGTCGCTCCAGCTGTTTTGAATCGCGAGGCGAGCGCGTGCCGGCGAGGGGACACTAACGGGGGGACCCGGAGCGGAGCCACTTCGCGACCAGCAGCAGCAGCGCCGTGGCCCCTCCGACCTAAAGAGGCGGGCGCCAATGTGACGCTAGTGGCAAGGGGCGAAGCTGTTTCCCGGGGGATCTGCTGGGGCAGGGAGAGCGCCTCGCCCGCTGCGCCTCTCCCCTCCGCTCGCGTGTCTCCGGCAAACGTCCTGCCTCCCAGCGCCGCCGAGGGGCGGGCGGGGAGATGTCCAACCCCGAGAGGCTGCTCTCAGCCCGCCCCCAGACCCCCCTGGCTGCAGCCGGGGGAAAGCCCGGCTCCGGCACGGTCCACTCCTATGGCCAGAGCAGCGGAGGCAGCGCCGGGGCTCCTCCTCCGGGAAGCGGCTCGGCTGCCTGCAGCTCCCCCTCTGCCCTGCTCCCAAGCAGCTGCCGCCGCCGCGCCGCGGGGACCGCCGCCACCGCCTCCTCCTCCTCCTCCAGCATCGTCCCCAGAGCCGCCGCTCCTCTCTGGGCTCCTCCAGCCCCCTCCTTCCCCGCCCCTGCTCCCTCTTCCCTTCGCTCCTTGCCGCCGCCTCCTCCTCTCCTCCCCCCCTCAGCTGCCTCTGCGCTCGCAAGTCTCCAAGGAAGGAGGGGAGGAGGAGAGGCGGCAGGAGGAGGAGATGTTGGAGGAGGAGAAGCAGCAGCAGCAGCTCCCTTGATCGTCCATCCCAGCGGCAGGAGCAGCAGCAGGAGCAGGCTGTTCTTCTCTTCCTCCATCCAGGGCTTGCTGCTCCCCTCTCCAGCCGCCGGACCCCGGCAGCACCAGCCGCGGCTCCTCCTGGCCCCAGCTGCCTCTCGCCTGTGGTCCTACAATTTCCTGGGTGCTGCTGCAGCAGCCGCCCGCGGCGACGGGATCCGAGGAGACGGCCCCGGCAGGAGCAGGACCCCTAGGCAGCGGCATAGAGGCTCCTTCCTCTCCTTCTCGTCTCCCCTGCTGCTAAGGCCAGACATGGAAGATGGATCCTCTTCTACAAGCTGCTTTAGGAGGTTTACAGACTGTTTCCTGGGCACAAGTAGGTGGCCGAGCACTTAGGGCAGGGGCTGGCTGCTTGCCTGCGGGGGGGGGGGGATGGAGGGAGGGCTGGGTGCACGGACGGGGGGGGGGCGGTTTGGGGCGAGCTACACGAAGGGGGAGGCCTTTTATTCTCCGCGTGGGGAGGATAGGGTGGCTGTGGATGCACAGAGCGGGGTGCGTAAAGATGCATGGAGGAGGGGGTGCATGGCGGAAGGGGGTGGATTGAGTTTTATTTTGGGGGAGGCTATGATGTGTTCGGAATTTCTCTCTCGATCGTTATTTTAGAATCAGTTGTAGTGCGCAGGGGGTGGCGGGGGGGTGGCGGGGGGAGGAAGGAATCAGTGTTTGACTTGGTACATGCTTGTTTGGCCATTCATGCTATGGGTACCA
Organism: Chrysemys picta bellii; assembly: GCF_011386835.1. Taxonomy (NCBI): domain Eukaryota; kingdom Metazoa; phylum Chordata; order Testudines; family Emydidae; genus Chrysemys; species Chrysemys picta. The sequence goes on along the minus strand of NC_088793.1, from coordinate 124,800,550 downwards.
TGGGGGAGGATCGGAGACTTTCACCTTTTCCGGGCTCAAGACTTGCCTAAAATCGTAAAATCAGCAAGCTCCTGCTCTCTCAAGGTGGGGGGCGGGAAAGCAGCAGCAGAGAATATGGAACCGGGACGAGGCAGGGTGGGATGTTTTGAAGAAGACGAACAAAACCCCTACGCGCCGGTCAGATCTGACACAAGGAGATGGGTGTGTGTTTGGTCGCTCTTCAGCATCCAATGCCCTCTCCTCCTGGCTGTAGCTTTCAGTGCCGCCGGGATAACAACAGCCACGGCAGAAACACGTGCTCTGTGCAGCTGCGGGATACCGCTGGGGTGAGGAGGTGCTCGAGTGGCAGGGGGCTGCAATCAATGGGTCTGGACAATCACAATGGAGTTTTTTACATCTAATAGCTTCCACCCCCAAAAGAGCGATCAGCCCCCCCCTTCCGCCCCACAAGCAGGTGTCGGTGGGTCAAGTTACAAAAGTGCCAAGAGGTGGCAGTGAGACCAATACATCCAACGTCCTCCTCCTTGCACTGCTCAGTCGGGGCGGGCTCGCCGGTTGTCCGATCGCGGCGGGCGAGGGGGTTTCCTCGGTGCTCCATGGGAGGGACGAGGTGGCGGGGTGGTTGGAGGGCAGGCGGCCGGGGTGGGGCAGGTTATGGGGGGGGCGGATTAGGGGTAGCGTGGACGGGGGGCAGCTTTGAGAGGAGGGCGGGTGCCGGGGAGTGGAGCACATAGCCGGGGGGAGCTGCTCGCGGCCAGCGACGAGCTGCCAAATCCGTGAGGTGGTGAAAGGGGAGCGAGGCTTCGAATCGCAGGACCGCTCCATTCATAACCCAGCGCCGGGCTCTCCCTCCGCGCCCGTGTGCCAGCCTCCCCGCAAGCGACCCCGGGGCCGTGCTGCGCATTTGCGTCTCCCTGCCACCCTTCACGGATGGGATTGGCGGTGGGAGTCGCGCCCTGGAAGCTCTGGACACGGGGCAGTTGCCAGGCTCTGGCTGTGAAAGGAGGCTGGGGGAGAGGTTTGCACACAGAGAAGGAAGGAAGGACAAACGGGCTGTTTTCTGGGACCTCTCGCTGTTCTATTCAATGGGCCGCATGAACTAGCCAATCTCTGACCACGCGCCTGGATCGGGCCTTTCTGTGCCTAGGCGCTGGACCTGGGGCTGCTGCAGCACCCCCTGACTTGAAGTGGTTTCCATCATATACAGGGTTTACAGTTTGGTTCAATCGCTCTCAGCACCCCCACTATACAAATTGTTCTAGCGCCCCTGGTTCTGTCTTAGGAGAAATTAATTTCACCCAAGTGCAGATATTTGTGAAACTGTATTGAACTTTCTCCACTGAACTTGAGTTGCATTCTCTCCTACCCCCACCCCCCCATTGTAACTGTACTAGTGTGAAAACGCTTTGGGGCCGATTTTGACATCCAGTTACTGCATTTAAAAAAAAAATCACAGGTAGTTTTTGGAGTTGGTTATTGCCATAGGGATCTGTTAACTAGAAGGATGTTGAATCATAGTTATTTTTAATGTCACAGGTTCAGTTTGATTAGGTGACTTTTTGGTGCATGTAAAAGCTATTTGCTTCCAAAATGTCTATATTTATGTATGTCAAAGTAAAAATTTCAGGGATGCCAGCTAAAATCACACCACGTTGCTTGATAACTCATCACTGATTTTAGTGTGATTAGCATAGTGAATATTTGTTGCTTTGTGATCTGATCCGGGTGGGAAAGGACTCCCTTACACTTGGTTCGGCACTTCTTTTCATGTTGATCAATATGTCACCCTGCCATACAATCAAATTTATATATAGCTGTTTATGCATGTTCACATGCACAGTGTTATCACACTACAAAGATGTATAGCTAATTCTAGAAGTGCTTGTAGAAGTAGAAATTAAAAAAGAAAAGAAAAGCCAAACCCATGGGATTTCTTGCTGTCTTTATTCCTGTTCCCACTTTGAGAGAGATGGTAGAAAGCTACTCATACTTACAGTACAAGTCAGATATTTTAAAATAAATAGTCTGAGAATAAGAGACTAAACCAGAGAATTTCGGCCAGTCGGGCAGTTCTCTGGCACACATCATCAGGAAAAGGATTTGCAGGATTATTATGTAAAATATTTTGAAAACATTAGTCCAGTTCACAGAGAAGCTCTTAAATAAATAATAAAGGAAGAAAGTCAAACAAAATACTAGAGTCTAGACAGCTTTAGCGGGGCTGTTGCAAAAGGTAGAACAGGGGTTGGCAACGTTTGGCACGCGGCTCACCAGGGTAAGCACCCTAGCGGGCCGGGCCAGTTTATTTACCTGCTGACACGGCAGGTTCGGCTGATCGTGACCCCCACTGGCCGCGATTCGCCGTCCCGGGCCAATGGGGGCGGCGAGAAGCGGCGCGGGCGAGCGATGTGCTGGCTGTGGCTTCCCGCCGCCCCCATTGGCCCGGGACGGCGAACCGCGGCCAGTGGGGGCCACGATCGGCCGAACCTACCGCATCAGCAGGTAAATAAACTGGCCCGGCCCGCTAGGGTGCTTACCCTGGCGAGCCGCGTGCCAAACATTGCTGACCCCTGAGGTAGAACTATATCTTTTGGAAAATGCACTTGTCAGTCCACATTTGGAATACTGCGTGCAGTACTGGTTACAGTACTATAAGAAGGATATTACTGTTATGAAGAAGGTGAGGTAGTGTAAGGTAATGAAGATAATGAGTCTGATGGATTATACTATGCATATCTCAAAGTTTATTATTTTCTACCCCAAACACTGTGTGGGTGTAAATAAAATCTTTGAAAAACTGCACCATATAATGACTAAAGGCAGTTTACATAAGGAAAGGTTATGGGAATTGGGATGGGTTTCTCAGAAAAGAGACGTTTTGGTGACCTAATTGAAGTTCTCAGCATTGTGATGCAGATGAAGTTGCTAGGGATTTATTCCCTCACTGCTCTCCCACATGTACACGCTAACCAGCCTAATAGTGGCATTCAAAATATTAGCTAAAAGCTGATTATTTTTTATTTCAGGTCCTGCAGTATCACTTCATGCCACATCTGGCTGGTTCTTGCTCTGCTGTGATGACCAAACATGCCACATACTGGTTTTGTCACAACTAGAGCATTGCACTGGCCTGCAGTGGGTCAGGTAAATGTCTTTTATCATTATATTGTGTTTTTCAAAGTTTTAAAAACTATATATTTAAGATAATTTGGGATATAAAATAATAAACTTTGGGAAACATATAATATAATAAATCCATAAGACTTGATTTTGGGTCCATCCTCCAGTGGAATTCCACAGTAGCTGTGATATTGAAAGTTGTTTTTTGTGGAATGGTCTGAATTTCCAAGAGGCCACTTCTGCAAACACACACGTAACTTTCCATGTGTGTGTCCCACGGGACTACTTGCATGCAGAAAATTACTTGTATGCATAAGTATTTGCAGACTGGAGACCTGTGCTGGTAGAAACACTATTGTGACCCTGATATTTTGGGCCTCATGTTTGCAACCTCATGTCTCAATAATGTTTTGTTGTGATGCCACAAGTTTGTCGTGCATTTAAATGTGGCAAACTTAAAGCATCACTATTCATCCAAAAAGGGTGGATGTAGTGGGATGTGGAAGGGTAGGAAAGATGAGATTTTAGCTAAAATAGTATCTTGAATGCCTTTGATAGCCTGGCTAATGGGAAACTCAACCTGGGATCAAGCTGTTTTATCTCTGGCTTATGTATCATCACTTGTCATCAAGATTCTGTAGGACAAATGTTTGTCTTCAGCAGTGATTCAGATGTGTAACTATGAGCAGAAGTAGGTTTTGCAATTGGATCTTCCTTTAAAACTTAGTTGATGATGCAGTAACCAGCATAAGCTTTGGCCCTCACTCTCATAAATGTGCTGGTTCTGCATTGTTTAAGGAGTAGAAATTTCACTGAAGTAATATAAACAATTATTTATGTGATTTGGGGTATCAGGATTGTTCTGTTGTTCTAGGCATTGTGCAAACATGTAGGAACACCAGCGGCCTTGCTGTGAAGAGCTTTCACTTGTTTCTTTTGAAAAAGATTGTATATATCAGGGAGTAGGAGGGAATGGGAGCAGTGAAGAGCAGGGTAATGATAAAAAGCTCATGAAGTTACATAGGTTAGCTATTGAACAACTTCATGGCTCTAAATCTTGTGATTTATTTTATAAATAAATCTGCTGTTCCTCAGCATCATTGGTTGACTTATTTTTTGTAGGCATCGCGGCAGAATTAGGTCTTAAATTGGGAAGGTAGCGATCTCACAGATCAGTTAGGGAGCACATTCCTTGTGGGAGGGGCAGTGTGAAAGAAAGCACAAGAGTCTTTGTGGGAGAAACAAAGAAATGGACACTGGGATCACACCATTTGAGTGAGATGCCATTTTTACCTGGCCACTTTTCAGAGTAGGACAGTCTTTCTGTGTGTTTTGTTGGATTAAAGCTTTATGACTGTAATGAAGTGTCCCGACACGCACACTGACCTCCTTCCTGCCTTTGGTAGTGGTATCAGGTATTTGAGCCACTGTCATTTAATCTGGTCTGGTGGAAATTAGAGTGTTAAGATGGGTATATATGTATGTGTTTATATACCTTTCACACCCAAGCCACTGAGTCACTTATCTCTGATAAAACTCAGTAAATATTTGTTCTTACCAACTTTTTAATCTGTTGTACAGACCAAAACTTCCCCTGATTCAGCTTTAAAATTGTTCTAATTCATTATTCTAATACCAATAGAGTGTACGTAGCAGCTTCTAGTAAATTTTTGAAATTGTTTTAATTTACTTTTAGCTTTATAAAACACACCCATCAGACATTCTCTGAATGTATGTTCATAATTTAAAAACAGAGCACAACTTAGTGTCAGGCTTGAATATATCCAAAATTATACAGGGTTTCAGTTTAATAGTAGTTTGGTCAATGAGATTTAAATGAATAACACTGTTTAAAGAATAGTCTCTGTTCCTTTTCTATTTATTATTTTAAAAAAAATACAAAATGGCATGTTTTCCTTAGCACAGAATTTACACCTTTTGTACTTTTAAGATCTTAATGTTCTTTATCACAACATTCTTCAGCTCACAGGAAATGTTAAATGACAATAAAACAAAACCGAAAAACAGCCCATTATCACCTGTAGGTGCATGCTTTCCATAAAACTATCCCTCTATATTTGACCTCTCAGTCCTTATCCTCAAAGGAGAGCTGCACAACACCTTCAAATGACAAACCTGGGAGCTTAAATTCATAACTTTGATACTAAAACTCATGGATTGAATACAGACACTGGCTTTATGGCTTTTTACAACAATTTATAACCCACTTACCACACCATCAGCATTTCCCCCACCCCTTTCCCCAATATGACTGGAGAGGTGTTGGCATTTTACCTCAAACGGTCCCTGAAATATGTGTTAGCTACTTATGCTAAACAATCTGTTCCACCTTGTATTTAGCTGTGATACTCTGAGTACCTTTCCCAGAGCTGAAGAAGAGCTCTGTGTAAGCTCAAAAACTTGTCTCTCTCACCAACAGAAGTTGGTCCAGTAAAAGATATTACCTCACCCGCCTTGTCTCTCTGATATCCTGGGACCAACGCAGCTACAACACTGCATACAATGTTTTTTTTTTTATTGTTGTTTAAACTTAACTGCCTTTATTTACTTTGACTCAATATATTTTGGGCTTTTCTACTCCCTCTGCTGGCTGATTGAATTGTAAATAACTATATCAAACTCCGGGATTAAATCTGTGCTGCTATTACCAATGCTTTCAGAAACATTGGTATTCAGAATTGCAGAAATCCATGTTCATTTCAATCTTCATTAGAAATTCAGAAAAACTTACAGTTGGTAAATAAAAAAAAATGGTGGAAAAGGAAAATATGTTCAAATTTCTAAGAAGGGTCTTCTCAGTTTTGTTTTACTTTGCATTGATTTTAACTTTAGAAAAGTTGATGTCCTTTAACTGCAGAGAGCATCTCCTTATCAGTAAATAAATATCACACTACACAGGAAAGTCTCAGATGGATGCATTATACACCAAACAATTTTCTGTCATATTAGGGCATTTAAAAACTGCAGAAAGGGCCATGAACTCTTTTTTGTTTTGTAAGGTCACCACAATCAGTGCTCAGTCTTAAATTTAGTTGTGTAGGCACATGTTCAAGTGTATCTTGTACAAATGCAATAGCTAGTTGTACAGGAAACTTGATTTGTGCACCAGTGTACAATAATTATCTTATACTTATATAGCACCTTCCATCCTTGAGCATTTTACAAACTAAGCCAGGGATTGCTTCATGTACCACTGAAATGCAGCAACTTCTTGAGGGGAATAAGGCAATTTTAAGAGTGTATAGCAACATTTCAGAGTGGGAAGTAAAGGCCACTGTATTTAGTTGAAACTGCAAGGGGAATTTTTGGACCATGCCTCCAGGATCTTTAGTGACCACCAATGGTTAAGGCCACTGTTTTATACCTCATCTGTGCTGGTGTTGTGGTTTAATTCTGACACAGACTGAATCACAAACATCCCTTCCTGCAGCACCTGGGTGTTTCTTCTTCCGTTCAGATGCTTACACAGCCTGACTTTGCTTAACTTGTGAGATCTGACTGGCACTCCGCACAGATTTGTGTGGTTGCATGTGGCATTTAAGCAGAATCAAGCCTCAGCTCTGCTGACGTATTCCATCCAATGCCAGGTTTTTACTATCTAATTCAGACAAAGCGAGGAAACAAAGTTTTGATTCTGGAAGATTTCTTTTTAATGTAGCTATTCATTGTCACAGTAGTCATTTAAATGTAACAAAATTGCATAATTCCGTGGTTTATTTTGTTTGTTTCTTCATTACTTTTTTGTCCTAAGGTGTAGGAGTTATTTAGGGTGGTCCCTTGTTCTGTAGTGATCTGTTACTCAAAGTATAACATTCAGAATGAATTAGTATTGCTTACTCTCGCAGGTGATTTTGGCACATTCTGCGAGCAGTCACACCATGATGTGAAAAACTCTAGTCTTCATGTGATTTTCAGGCCTGCCCATAGAAAACTCCCTCTGATTGTCTGCCTTCCCCACTCCCTGCCTCCTGGGGATGGGCAAGCAAACACAATTGCTGCAGGCAGTGCTCTCTCTGTCCCCTTAAGGGCTGGCAGAATTGTTCTGGGGGCAAAGAGCAGCTGATATCACTTTCATAAGGAGGAATCAGAGCCTAGCAGCTCAGGATGGCTCTGCTGCCTCCTCCCTCTTCCCTTGTAAAAAGTTTGTCATCTCATCTATGCTCCTTTCCTCCTCTTTCTCCATCAGCCTCATGCCGGAAAGGGGCAGAAGAGGACTGTTGTTGGAACTGTCCCAGGACTGGGAGAGGAGTGGGAAAAATCCCTGGACCCTCTCCTTCTTTCACTCCCCTTCTCTCTCCATCCTGGTAGGGGTTGGAGAACAGTGGTTCTCAAACTTTTTTTTAATTTGCGGACCCCTAAACAAAACTTCAAATAGAGGCGCCAACCCCTTTGGAAATCTTAGTCTGTGGACCCCCAGGGGTTCATGGACCACAGGTTGAGAACCACTGGTATACAATATCTGCAGCAGCAGGAGGCCAGGGACAGTTGTGTGACTGGGTGGGCAGAATTGATGTGGGCTTGGGGGGCAAAAAAACGATTGATTTGGAGCTGAGGGCAGACACGCGTTACAGGGCTGGAGGTGCAGAATCGATTGATGTAGGAATGGATAATGAATGGATAGTAAGGTGGCCACTCATGCATCCCCAGAATACCAATACTGGACATTCTGTTACATCCAGGAATGTCATGAGCCCACACTGCCTACGTTACTCAGCCCCTGGAGGATGCCAGCGGAAGCAGCATGTCTTGCGCTTCAAAATATCATCCTCCATTCCCGATGCTGGGCAAAACCATGTTCGGTTTTATACCAGTACCAGACAGCAGACAAACCTTGATAAAACAGGACTGTCAAGCTTAAAACAGACAAAAGGCCTGCCGAGGAGAGGGTGGGAGGGTGGGAGGGGTTACAGAATTATTTAGATGACGTTTTTGAGTTTTGGGAGAAGTTGGAAACCTTCCACAGCAGCAGAAGCACTTTATACACTTTTCTCTAATTTTATGCAAATTAAAGATCTGCTGCTTATTTTGACAAAAGATGTTGTCAGGTATGGATTTTGGAGAAGCAGAGTGAGCTGGAATCAATGTGCACGACAGAATTAGTTCCAACTATTCATTATCGCATACACATCGGGAATAGTCAGGGAGTTCAAAACACAGACAGACCAAATCCCATGATTTAATCTTTTCAAATCTCATGGTTTTTTTTTTAAGGGTGTGAGTCATGATTTTTTGAATTTTTGGCATTGGCAGTACTGAAGAACATCAATGAAACATGGCATCTCCTGTTGTGGGAATGGTGTGGAGGAAAACAGTATTGTGTATATGTATGTACTTAGATGACGGCTATTTCCTAAGATTCATTTGTGTACGTATTACAGTATATTCTTGCCAAGAATTAACGAAGGCTGCAAGTGAGCCTCATTGTCTTCTGTCCTACCTTATGCATATCAAATCCACTATTTAAAAAAAACACCCCAATTTAAATTAGAGATCAACATGCTTTATTTTATCCTGAAGAAAAAGAACGAATCATTCTTTTAATGCTCACAAGCAATATCATTCATTTTAGGGTAATTGTTAATTAGAGATGGATTTTGCTAATTGATTTATTGTGAAAAGCTTGGATCATTGTAAATCTATGTACTTCGTAAATGGAGGATGAATTCATTTATACACTCCTCAACCCCAGCGCCCAGAACTCATGCTAAAATTTAACAGCTTCAAACAGGTACAATTTAAATAAAAAAGCTGACAGAACAATGTTTTCTTCTCTAAAATATTGACCTTCCCCGCAATAAACCTGTCTGTATCCCAGGATAGGCAAGATTTAATCCTGGGCAAGTAACAGCTTTTCAGTACATTAAATGGTCACATCTGCAAAAAGTGATATCTCACAGCCCCAAAGGGCTAGAAATGGGAGCTCTATACCACTGGAAGGGAGAATCCTTGATTACTGGTGGGGTTTAGCATGCTAACCTAGCCCTAAAAAGTCACAAAATACATGACTTCAGGATGTTAATCACAGCCCAGTTTGGGAGCAACCCAAACTATTTTAGTGGTTTGTTTTGTTTTAAAGTGGCTTTTCAAAAATAAAATATCTTTTTAAAAAATCCTATAATAACAAGAATAATAATCCTGATCTTGCATGATGGAGGGAACTTCAGAAGTTGTAGATGGTCAGAATCTAGATCATCTAATCCTTCTTCCTGCTTGGGACCACCTGATCTTTTAGGAATTAATGCTTTGCAGCTAAAGACATAAACTAGTATATGTACCCCTTAGGAGTGCAGTTTTAATTTGCTTCAGCCTGTAGCGTAACATCATATTAGCAGAAAATACAACCTTTTCCTTGCCCTGGGTATTTCAGCAACATTTCTACAACTCTCAGAAATTCTGTTGATTCAGAGAACAAGAGGCTAAACTTGGGCTCTTTAGTGTGATAACTAGATATCTGTCCTCCTAATTTCTCTATAGTTCCCTTCACTATCTACTCTTTGTACCTCAACAATAGTTCCTTCCATGATGTCTCATTGCATTTACTTCCAAACTTTCCTGTATGTCTAAAGCTACTAGTCTCTCTTCTACTCTGAGATTTCCTAAAAGCAAAGTTATACCCCTTAATATTTATCCCTCACTGACTTTTCTCATGTCAAACTTGTGATATATTACCTGTTTGCCTGTACTGTCTATTTTATTTATTTTTGATATGCTTCTTTCACTTATATACAGATATCTTGGAAACGTCTTCTAACTGAACTCCTTATTGCTTTCTTGGAGTTTTGCCCTCTTTCCTGTGTTTTGTCTTCATGCTCATCTTTTAGGCCTTATCTGTTTCTCTGCTTAATATTATTTCCTCCTCATCCACCCATCAGCTTCTTTTAGCTGCTGTTTCCTTCCTGATTGCTGGATTCTGTAGAGATTCCTTCCCCTCCCCCCATATGCCTGACTCCTTACCCTATCCTTATCTACAGGTTTTAATTCCCCCCTGTAAACCCCAGCAGCTGTTTTCCTCTGAGCCAGTGCACTGGTGTTACTTCAGTTCATGTTCATTTTACCTATATGTCCTGTTCTTCACCCTTCCCCCCTTCCTCCCCAAGAATTCCAAATCGCACACAGCAATCTCAAAAACCTTCCTATGTGAGTTGCATGTTTCCTGTGATTCACTGAATTTCCTAATCTGGCACTGTCTGCCTTGCCCTAAGTGTGATATCACTAGTATTTTTTTTCTTAAAGCAAACAGTTTTCATAAAAGGTGCAGTTTGATGTAACAGAAAACGGAAGTAATCTATTCTCATAACTGGTGCTGCCTCAGCCAGCATGCACAAGTTTCTTCACATGAGCCTTCTGATGTGCCTCACTACAAACCTGTTGGGAAACTACTTTTATGGGGAAGAAGGTTGTCTTTAGTTTTTGAGTCAGCTTCCCTGAGAGAAGCTGATTATTATCAAAAAATAATGTTTTTGAGTCAGCTTCCCTTGAGAAGCTGATCTTTAGCATAGATCCTAAGTTGTGGAACTTAGTTTTCAGATCCATCAGTCTATGATTATGAGTATAATCAGCTTCAGCATGGCTTTCAGGACTACTGGCTTCTTTCCAGCCACGGCATCTAGGAGGCAAGAAACTCTAGGTGACTCAGGGTCATGACTAAATAATATTATGTCCTCTTCTGAGAACTGAAGGCCAAATTCCAGATGTAATGCAGAGTCTGGGAAGAACTAGGTAGCCTGGGAATGTGTACAGGCCTGCAGAAACATCTGTCCTGGTTGTGGAGGGAAAGGAGATTAGTGCTTCCACAGCCATCCCTGCAAAACTCTCATCAGAGAAAACTCTGCATCGGTCAAGGATATTAACTAGGGGGAATGGGACATTGCTCCAGCCTTTCTTTCTCCTCATGTATCTACTCGGTGTAGTAAGAGAAACCTGCATAGACTGTGTGGGAAGGAAACGGTCTGTGATTCACAGGGGTTTGAACATTATTATTCTTATCTGACACATTTCTTTATACCAAACCTTTGTATATGTAAACTGGCCCAGTCTTTTACCATTTTCTGCTAAGTCACTCTAGGACTTTTCTGTATTTTCTTCAGTGCATTTCATTGTATCCTTTATTTGTAACACAATGATTAGTGCATATTGTTCCTCTTCCTCCCGGCACAGTTTCTCTATGAATAATACAAATATGGTTACATACATACTGCTTGCCCATCTTTGATTTGTTAATCTGATTTGTCTCTAAAGCTGTGGCTCTCAACCTTTCCAGAAAACTGTACTCCTTTCAGGAGTCTGATTTGTCTTGCGTACCCCCAAGTTACACCTCACTTAAAACCTACTTACTTACAAAACAGACATAGAAATACAAAAGTGTCACAGCATTCATGTTATTACTGAAAAATTGCTTACTTTCTCATTTTTACCATGTAATTATAAAATAAGTTCTTTGGAATATAAATATTGTACTTGCAATTCAGTTTGTAGTATATAGAGCAGTATAAACAAGTCATTGTATGAGATTTTAGTTTGTACTGACTTCGCAAGTGCTTTTTATGTAGCCCATTGTAAAACTAGGCAAATATCTAGGTGAGTTGATGTACCCCTTGGAAGACCTCTGCATACCCTGGGGGTATGTGTACCCCTCGTTGAGAACCACTGCTCTAAAGGACCTGTGCATGGGTGTGATACTAGCACAGACCTCCAAAATAGAGACTAGTATTGATGACAATTGTGTGGGCAGTATGTAAAGTACTCTGGCCCCAAGACAAGTGTCGATATTTGCTGTCAAGGTCACAAATATGATGTTGCATTTGTATTCACTGCCAACACATGGCTGTAAGAACTGGACTTTTATTTGTTTTGGTGCATTCAGCTATGTGTAACTTAATGTGATGAACCACTTTGCTAGCACTCTGCAACATATTTTTTTTAACGTCTTTGAGGCTGACTGAGCCTGAATCAAAGCAACTGGCCATTCTGGAGAGTCAAGAAACAATTTTTTCCAATCACCTACAAAAGGAGGGTTTTTTTCTATTTGAAAACATTTTCTCTGTTTGATGCTTATGTAGTATAAAGAAGGGCTTTAGAGAAGCTGAATTCTTCTCCATAAATTATACATAAGAAAAAAGATGATAACAAAGCTGGCCACCCACCTAAAATGGTCAGTACTGAGAAGAAATCCGCATGTTGTTAAGATCATAGACATAAAGTCATGGGGAGGTGTAGGGCTTCTTTACATACAGAGTTATACTAGTTTAACTTAAGGTGTAATTTTAAACTGATTTTATTAAACTGGTTCAGAAGTCTGTGTGGATGGGACTCGTATATTAGTTTAAACCAGGATTATTTCGGTTAGTTTATGTTGATTAGAAACAGATTTAAGCTAAACTGAAATTAGCCACTTTCAAACTGAAATGAGTCTTTACATAGAATTTTGCATTGGCTTTGAATCACTTTAACGAAACTAGTGCAAGTTTGTATTTGGGCAAGGGTTTTAGAGTCTTGCTTATCTGTTGTAATCTATTTATTAAAAAAAAATTACTCTTGGGGACTTATATTTTCTCCTTTATGCTCGAAGCTAGAAGTATCAACTATCAGGAGCTATTCTTTTCTACATTCTTACATTAAATTGTGTGCTCAAGTGTCTTGTAATCAGTGTGCATTTGTTTAAATTGCCAAGGTTCAAAGTGCTGGTTACTTGTCTTTCTGATAAGGATCTCGCATTTCTGTAGTGTCTCATCCAGATGGATTCCAAAGAGCTTTATTGACTGCTATACCTTTCCCCCCATTGATTTCAATAGGAACAGAAGGGACGCTAAATGCCTAATCCTGCAAGGTGCTGAGAACCCCTGGGAGGGAAAAAAAGCTGATCATAGATGCCTTTAAAGCAGGGGTCGGCAGCCTTTCAGAAGTGCTGTGCCGAGTCTTCATTTAATCACTCTAATTTAAGGTTTCGTGTGCCAGTAATACCTTTTAACGTTTTTAGAAGGTCTCTTTCTATAAGTCTATAATATATAACTAAACTATTGTTGTATGTAAAGTAAATAAGGTTTTTAAAATGTTTAAGAAGCTTCATTTAAAATAAAATTAAAATGCAGAGCCCCCCAGACCGATGGCCAGGACCCAGGCAGTGTGAGTGCCACTGAAAATAAGGTTGCATGCCGCCTTTGGCATGCGTGCCATAGGTTGCCTACCCCTGCTTTAAAGGATAGGTTCAGACTGGGGGTAGATTATTGTTGATACATACAGAGTCAGGCTCTATGAGCTGTGGTCCATGTGTATTTACTTTAAATTAACAAGAAAATATATTCTTCTTTTCAGTGCACCTTTACCTAATGTTGATTAGCTTTAGAAAAGTTTTTATAAGTGTTGCACCATCATGCTCTTTCTGCCTGCAATCATTCTTTCTCTCTTTCCCCTATTCTCCCAAGTAAAAACCCCTAATTAAAGAAGTTATTGAGGTTGCAAAATCTATCTCATTTGAAAGTTAAGAAATGCCTGATTTGAGGATGCCTGTACACCCTTTGCTACCTTGTGCATGTGTGTTATGAAACAGTCTTTAATTACATGATCACATACTGTTCCTTCCACAGGACCTCTGCCTCATTCAGTGCACAGGGTAGATAGTGCTTTGGGAATAAAGCAGATTGTGAAGCGTTTTGAGCTCTACTGATGAAAAGCACTATATAAGAGATAGGTATTATTATTTATTACTATGTAATATTTATTTTTTCCTCAATATGCAATGTCTTAGTGCACACCATCCAAACCCTGCATGGAGTGATTAGTTTCCCATGTGCTTTCCTATGGTACTAAGCCCTGTAATATCTGAGGTTCACAAACATTAATGAATTTATCTACTCAACTCCCTTTTGAGACAGTAATGTAATTTCCATTGTACAGAAGAGGAGCTGCGAAACAGGGAGACTGAGGCCACTATGCAAAAGTCTTCATTAACTTTGGGCACCTCAGTGATTGCTCCCCATTTTGAGATACTTAGGGACTGATTTTTCGGAGTATTTTATTCGTGCAAGGCACTGTACAGGCATTGGCTGATCAGCGCACACCTGGAAGGTAAGTTGGTAGGCATCATCATCATCGCTATTTTACAGACCGGGAAGCAGACAGAATGACAGAGTGACTTGCTTAAGGCTACACAATGAATCAATGGAAAGCCAGAATTAGAACTCAGGCTTCCTTGCTCCCTACCTTGTGCTCAATTCTCTGAATCACTTTGCCTTGGCATAAATGTTGAGTATCTACAGCTTCCAGTGACTTCAGTTGCAGTTGTGGGGGCTCAGAACTTCTGCATATCAGGCTTCAGATGTCTCAGGTTGAGCACCTAGAAAATGAGGAACACAATTTAATGCGTTTAATCTAAAATGGCTCAAGAGCTATTTAAACCAGTGGTTCCCAGATTTTTTATTAAGGTGACCGACCATTGCATATATTATACAGAGAGAGAGAGAGTACGTATGTAAGTGTAGTAACTACTATTTAATATATTTTAACTTTTTAAAATTCCAACATGAAAGAAAAACACAATATTATGTGCTTTCTACACTGCTAGCACCTCCCAGCCTCCTGTCCTACCTTCCTCAGCCGGTTTGGAGAATTCCTGGTTGTGGTTTTAAGAGTGAGCCCGCCCCAACCCAGCTGGGCCTGGCTCCCCATTTCGGGCATTTCGTCCTGTTGCATGGGGTCTCAGCGCCACTCAGGTTTGGCATGGTCCCTCCTCCATCATGACTGAAGGGTGGACAAGCCAAAACTGAGTGGCACTGTGACCCTGTGCACCAGATTGCAACATCACTCAATTTGGGAACCCTGTCAAATTGAGCTTTGAAGTAAGTTGCCCCTTTTACCCTTGCCTTGGGGGAGTGCTTCCGGGGTATGCACGGGGTGGGGAATGACATGGAGGGAGGACGGCAATGACAAGCAACCTTGCTAGACCCTTCCTATGACTCACTTGTGGGTCGAGACTCACTGTTTGGGAAACACTGATTCATACTGGCATATTTAAACTGGTTTAAGAGTGCTGAAATGGTGTAATTAGATCAATTTAATTTAGGGTTACCATCCGTTCGGGGTTCCCCAGACATGTCCGGCTTTTTCAGCTTTAAATGGCCGTCCGGGGGGGATTTCTAATAAAGTAGAAATGTCTGGGATTTCCCCCTTCCCCTCATGCAGAGTGCGGCGTGGCTGATTGGACGGCTGGGCCTGATTGAAAGCCGCTTGCAGCCACTGGGGCCTCTAGCAACCAGAGTCCCTCCCCCTCTTCCTCCTTCCCCGCAAGCAGCGCCACAGTGTTTGGCTGCATGTGGAGCTCGCAGCTCTCCCTCGGCCTGGTGTGGGGGGGGCAGGCAAGGGACAGGGAACCGGGGGATTAGATTGGTCGGGGAGTTCTGGGGGGGCAGTCAGGAGAAGGGGGTGTAGAGAGCGGTTGGGGCAGGCAAGGGACAGGGAACGGGGGGGGTTAGATTTGTCGGGGGTTCTAGGGGGGGCTGTCAGGAGAAGGGGATGTAGAGAGTGGTTGGGGCAGTCAGGGGACAGGGAGCAGGGAGACTTAGATAGGGGGTGGGGTCCTGGGGGCAGTTGGGGTGTGTGTGGGGGGGTCTCAGGAGAGGGCAGTCAGGGGACGGGTAGGGGGATTATGAGGGGGCGGGAAGTGGGAGGGGGCGGGGCTGGGGCGGGGCTAGGGTGGCACCCCGTGTCCTCTTTTTTGATTGTTGAAATATGGTAACCCTAATTTAATTACACTGGTGCAAGTTTTCTAAGTTAGACAGGTCCTCATTCACCAGGAGCAATCACCATTTCAGGAACTAATGATGTATTTGTTGAGAAATGGCAGAAATAATAATGAAGTCCATCTTAACTGGGCAATAGTAATAAAAAAAGGGGGGGGAATAAGAAAATAAATAAGACAAAGGATATGAAAACACGGAAGGATAATATTAAAATGCTGCCAGACTCTGTGTGTGGCTCAGAAAATTTCTGGACAGTTGGTCTCTTCTGCCATACTTATATTCGGCCCTCATAATTTGTAGCAAATTTTGTTTCTTACCCTTGGTGGTTCGTTTCCCCCATTGGTCTCCAACTGCAGCAGTGGTACTTGCCTCATGCTTTCAGACTAAGGGCCCAATTCTTCCTTCTTTATGTTGACTAGAACCTTTGTCCACAAGTAGTCCTATTGATTTCAGTGGCATAACTTGCAGAGTAAACTACTGCTTAGTCTAAGGGTGGCAGAACTAGAGAGTATGCAAGGTGACTCTTATGGTCATTCTCAATGTTCTATCCAGCATTCTCCTTTGCTTGTGCTCAGAAATTTTTGTGAAGATGTTTTAGAAACTGTAAGAGATCTCCTTGCACTGAAACCATCATGCATTCATAAATACCAGAGGACAGGGAGGAGAAAGGAAAGAGGACTGGACATTCATGCTTAACATCGTGCAGTGCAATCACAGAGAAGCTGGAATGTGCCCCACAGTGCTGGTTGCCAGTTCTTTCCTAGACTGCTTTAGAGATGATTTGCTGGCATTTACATATGATAAAATGCAGAAGTAATACTTGTCTACATATCTCTGCTTATTGGTGTTTAGTTTTTATTGATTGGCTGTACAGTGTTGTATCTGAGCAGGGGATTAATCCTTTGGTAATCAGTACCACCTTCTGTCAAATAAAGGCCTATGTTAATTTACCTTTTTTAAATTCACTTTTAGATATCATTCTTATAATGATTTCTTATCCCACACTTTTCAGAGTAGCAGCCGTGTTAGTCTGTATCCGCAAAAAGAACAGGAGTACTTGTGGCACCTTAGAGACTAACAAATTTATTAGAGCATAAGCTTTCGTGGACTACAGCCCACTTCTTCGAATGCATACAGACAAATAGTCTCTAAGGCCTTGTCTACACTACGAGAGTAGTTCGATTTTACTTGCATCGAATTTTTGTAATCGATATTGCAAAGTCGAACGTGTGTGTCCACACTAAGGACAGTAATTCGACTTTGTGCGTCCACACTAACGGTGATAGCGTCGACATTCGAAGCGGTGCACTGTGGTCAGCTATCCCACAGTTCCCGCAGTCCCCTCTGCCCATTGGAATTCTGGGTGTAGCCGGCAATGCCTTCTGGGTAACAAAATGAGTCGAGGGTGCTTTTGGGAAACTGTCGTCATCCGTCCATCACTCCCGCCCTCCCTCCCTGAAAGCGCCGGCGGGAAAACAGTTCGCGCGCTTTTCCAGTCATTGACAGCGCGGACGCCACTGTACTCCGAGCATGGAGCCCGCTGCGACCATCGCTGCAGTTGTGGCCGCTCTCAACGTCTCGCAGCTTATCATAAAGGTTTCCCTGAGGCAGATGCAGAAAAGTCAGGCAAGGAGGCTACGGCACCGCGGTGATGTCCTGAAGTCTGAGAGTAGCACAGACCTGTCAGAAAGCAGGCGACCCAGCGCCGAGGACATCACAGTGGCAATGGGTCATGTTGATGCCGTGGAACGGCGATTCTGGGCACGGGAGACAAGCACTGAGTGGTGGGACCGCATAGTGCTGCAGGTCTGGGATGAATCCCAGTGGCTGCGAAACTTTCGCATGCGGAAGGGAACTTTCCGGGAACTTTGTGAGTTGCTGTCCCCTGCCCTGAAGCGCAGTGACACCCGGTTGCGAGCTGCACTGAGTGTACAGAAGCGAGTGGCCATAGCCCTGTGGAAGCTTGCAACGCCAGACAGCTACCGGTCAGTCGCGAACCAGTTTGGGGTGGGCAAATCTACCGTGGGGGTTGTTGTGATGCAAGTAGCGAAGGCAATCGTTGATGTACTGCTGCCAAAGGTAGTGACCCTGGGAAACGTGGAGGCGATCATAGATGGCTTCGCAGCGATGGGATTCCCAAACTGCGGTGGGGCCATAGATGGAACTCACATCCCTATCCTGGCACCGGACCACCAGGCCACCCAGTACATTAACCGAAAGGGATACTTTTCCATGGTGCTGCAAGCACTGGTGGACCACAGGGGACGTTTTACCAACATCTACGTGGGATGGCCGGGCAAGGTTCATGACGCTCGTGTTTTCAGGAACTCTGGTCTGTTTAGACGGCTGCAACAAGGTATTTACTTCCCGGACCACAAAATAACTGTTGGGGATGTGGAGATGCCTATAGTCATCCTCGGGGACCCAGCCTGCCCGCTAATGCCCTGGCTCATGAAGCCCTATACTGGCGCCCTGGACACTGAAAAAGAACTCTTCAACTACCGGCTGAGCAAGTGCAGAATGGTGGTGGAGTGTGCTTTTGGCCGTCTCAAGGGGAGATGGAGAAGCTTACTGACTCGCTGTGATCTCAGCGAAACCAATATCCCCATTGTTATAGCAGCTTGCTGTGTGCTCCACAATCTCTGTGAGAGCAAGGGGGAGACCTTTATGGCGGGGTGGGAGGTTGAGGAAAATAGCCTGGCTGGTGATTACTCACAGCCAGACAGCCGGGCGATTAGAAGAGACCAGCGGGAAGCGCTGTGCATCCGGGAGGCTTTGAAAGCAAAGTTCCTGAGTGAGCAGGGTAACCTGTGATTTTATAGTTTGTGTACTGAGAAGCTAAACCTGCCCCCGTTTCTTTACCCAGGTAATGTTGACTATCCTATCCAGTTACATACCCCCTTCACCCCCCCTCCAACACACGTGTCGAAATAAAAATAGTTCTACTTTGTTAAAGCACACCGTTTTCTTTAATACTGTTTTAGCGGGAATTTTTTAAAACTGGGACGCAGACTGTGGTGCGGGGCGGGTCTAGTGTTGTGATGCGAATGCAGCTTCTAAACTCAAGGATTGACAGGCTCCGCTGCGGTGGGATGCTTGTTTCAATGGAGCCTGTCACCCCTCCTGATCGGGACTGTGTGTATGGGAGGTCTATTTGACTTTGTGGCAGGGGGAGGACGGTTACAGATCCCATGCTGTGTGGCTCTGTGATCCTGTCTAAGGACCGGCGCTTAAGATCTGTAACTGCCCTCCCCCGCCACAAAGTCACAGAGCAACCCACCCCCCCCAACATTACATCAAAACAACCTCCCAGACTAACCGGGGCAACTAGTCACTGCATCACTGCACTGTGTATGTGCCCTGCTGCTGTGCCTGCCCCCGACTATGTACCCTGCCAAAGGAGACTGTCCTGTCCAATTTCCAACCCCCTTTCCCCTCCTCCTCCAAAAGAACATGATTGAAACAGTAGTTAACAGAAACGAATTTTTTATTATCAACTACACATGGCATTGGGAGGTGAAACTTGGACGTGGGCTTGTGTCAGGCGGGAAGGAAAGAACTTTTCAAATTTTGGGAAATGAGAGCCTTCTGCTACTAGAGCTCTCTGCAGGGGTGGAGTGAGAGTTAGCAGGGACTCTGCCGCCTCTCCTTCTTTGCACTTTGGGTGAGGTGGGTATGGGACTTGGTGGCGGGGGAGGGCGGTTAGAGATGGACTGCAGCGGGGCTCTGTCCTCCTGCCTCCGTTCCTGCAGAACATCCACAAGGCGCCGGAGCGTGTCCGTTTGCTCCCTCAGTAGTCCAAGCAGCGTTTGAGTCGCCTGCTGGTCTTCCTGCCGCCACCTCTCCTCCCGATCCATGTTGGCTTGGTGCATTCGGGTCAAGTTCTCCCGCCACTGGGTCTGCTGTGCTGCCTGGGCTTGGGAAGAGGCCATAAGCTCAGAGAACATGTCCTCCCGTGTCCTCTTCTTCCTACGCCTAATCCGCGCTAGCCTCTGGGAGTGTGATTCCAGGCTAGGTTGTGAGACAGTCGCAGACGGGGCTGTGGAAATGGGAAAAAGGGAGTGAATTCCTCTGAAAGATAAATGTAGTTGTGAACAAAGAACATAGTCTTTCTCTGTGAACAAGACCATGCACAGCACCTTTCACATGCGCACTCAGCACAAGGTCGAATTCTCGGCCTTCGCATTCTGTGCCTGGGGTCTTGAACAGCACATTTGAGAAGCGAGGCAGCACAACGGAATTTCTGTTGCAGGCAGACATGGTAAGCCGTACACTTGTGGCAGTTTAAAACTTTTATATTACCACTGGCCTCATTTCACATTTAAATCAATGTCAGTCCCTGCTGCCAGCAATCCGGCAAGCGGGAACTCTGCCCCTGTCCCACCCCCTCGCGGCTGTCCCCGGGAATGATCCCTTTCGGCTGCCCCTCTCCCGCCTCCACCGCGTGGCTGCAAACCAGCGGTGACAGTTCTGTAAAGGAACGGGAAAGCAGTCCCAACACTAACATTCCCCTACCTAATTAAAAGCAGGTCACCATGGCCGACATCACCCTGATGAGGATCTCCGAGAGCGACAAAGAGAGAATGCTCCGGGAAAGCCTCCAAAGACCAGGGCCGTATGCCGCCCTGCTGTGCAGAGCAATGATCCCCGAGTACCTGATAATCTCGTGGCGCGGCAACGTGTCGTACTTCGGAGGACCCAATAAGGCCGCTCTCCCCAAGAACCTCATGCAACGGCTTTCAAGTTACCTCCAGGAGAGCTTCATCGAGATGTCCCAGGAGGATTACTGCTCTATCCCCGCACATATAGACCGCATTTTACTGTAGCTGCAGTAGCAGGGAATACACAGTAGAGCGGCTTGTGCAGGACAATCACTGAAAACCGGACATTGCTAGATTTCTTTTCAAAACTTGCACTGCCCCTTACTAAACCGTTAAGCGCCTAGGGCACACTAATCATGAACAACCCATTCTTTTAATTGTTAATATTCCTGTTTTGTTAAAAATAAATGTTTAGATGTTTACAACACTTACTGGCTGATCCTTCACCAGATTCTGTGTCCGGGGTAATGGCTGGGGACGCTTCGTAGGGGATCTCTGTAAGGGTGATGAAGAGATCCTGGCTGTCGGGGAAATCAGCGTTGTGAGAGCTGCCAACTGCCTCGCCCTCCTCATCTCCTTCCTCATCTTCCCCGTCCCCTAACATGTCTGAGGAACCGGCCGTGGACAGTATCCCATCCTCAGAGTCCACGGTCACTGGTGGGGTAGTGGTGGCGGCAGCACCGAGGATGGAATGCAGTGCCTCGTAGAAACGGGATGCCTGGGGATGGGATCCGGAGCGTCCGTTTGCCTCTTTGGTCTTCTGGTAGCCTTGTCTCAGCTCCTTGATTTTCACGCGGCACTGCGTTGCATCCCGGCTGTATCCTCTCTCTGCCATGTCTTTAGAGATCTTCTCGTAGATCTTTGCATTCCTTCTTTTGGATCGCAGCTCGGAAAGCACGGACTCATCGCCCCACACAGCGATGAGATCCAAGACTTCACGATCAGTCCATGCTGGGGCTCTCTTTCTATTCCCAGACTGCACGGCCATCACTGCTGGAGAGCTCTGCATCGTTGCCAGTGCTGCTGTGCTCGCCACGATGTCCAGACAGGAAATGAGATTCAAACTGGCCAGACAGGAAAAGGAATTCCAATTCAAATTTTCCCGGGGCTTTTCCTGTGTGGCTGGTCAGAGCATCCGAGCTCGCACTGCTGTCCAGAGCGTCAACAGAGTGGTGCACTGTGGGATAGCTCCCGGAGCTATTAGCGTCGATTTCCATCCACACCTAGCCTAATTCGACATGGCCATGTCGAATTTAGCGCTACTCCCCTCGTCGGGGAGGAGTACAGAAGTCGAATTAAAGAGACCTCTATGTCGAACTAAATAGCATCGCAGTGTGGACGGGTGCAGGGTTAATTCGATTTAACGGCGCTAACTTCGACATAAACGCCTAGTGTAGACCAGGCCTAAGGTGCCACAAGTACTCCTGTTCTTATCCCACACTTGTTTGGTAACAGTACTTCTCTGAAAAAGCTACACCATTCATATATTCTGTTACCCAAGTAACATGAGTATCTGTGGGTAAAACACAAAATATTGACTTACATTTAGTTTTACTGGCACCTGCTCGCCTTTTTAGTAGAAGTGTGATAACTTGTTTGAATATTCCCAAATCACTGTCTCCTTTCACAGGATCAGTCTGTGTTTTTCCAGGCTCTTGACTTGCATGTTTTTTCTGCTGAGATCTTGATGAATTGCATATGTGCAATCATGACAAAGCATTTCAGCAATTAAAAAAAAATCCTTTAGAAAAATGTCCAAATGAATTTCCAGAAAGGATTCGTTTAAGGGTAGGCCCATACTCATTTCTAATGCAGCCATGATTCTCTGATGATGACCCTTGCCTTTTAGGATCAAAGAGTTCTCTGTTCTTGGAGGATATGATCATATTAGGCTTCAGAATGTGGTCAAAGGTCCCATGACCATTGAGGGGGCTCCATACCTTCCTCACAGTGTTCTTCACCAGTGTACCTTCACCTAAATAGCTGTCATTACGGGATTTGTCTCTGCAGTTACAATTATACCATTAATGCTTCTCCATTGATGAATTCATTCACATCCCTTTCAAAGTAAGGGCAAAATCTTGACTCCATTGAAGTCAGTGGAGATTTTCTATTGACTTCAGTGAGGCCAGATTTTCACCCCAGCTGTTTGACCTTGTTGTTTGTCCGCTGGTCTAGGAAAAAAGTTTCCTGAGGTTGGTCCCTCATTGCAAATCATTGCAAAGTTGCAGGTTTTTTGTTTTGTTCACTTACAGCTGTCTACAGAACTAGTGAAAGAGCTTTATTTTTAAACTTAATGCAAGGAAATTTTCTGAGTTTAATGAAACCTCTGTTTAGTTTTGCATTATGCTGAACCAGGGAATCCTTGATAATTGATTCAACAATAAGAGCTGCTAAATGTATAAAACCTCATGAATCTGATAATAAGAATAAACATTTAATGTGTTGAAAGAATACAGCTGTCTAATGCATGATACTTTCATGGAAAATGACTAACATTAACGACTAAATGCTTTTTGATGAAGACATATTGTTCCCTCCTGGCCTTTCTTGATCTAAACTCTGCATTCTTGGAAGATAAAGTGCATTAGGTAGAGACAGTATCACCTGGATCTTATCCACTGCATTAATGTATGTTTAAACCAAATCAGTTTGATATATTATGTATTATTTTAGCTATTTAGTCCAAATATATTACAATAATTCATTTAATTTGAAGTATGAACACACCACACTCCATCACTCAAGGAATTACTGTATAATTTTTAAAGATTTAAAATGAAATAACTTGTTTTGAATTTGGGTTTTGGCATTCCGAAGCTAATGACTTTTTTATGAACTGTCTGGCGTGGCCTTTTCTCTAGTCACTTCAGAAAGAATAAGGAAAGCTGACAGTCTGCACATATGAGCTACTTGATGTACCAGCAGTCACTCTGAACTGTTGGGAAGTCCAAATGTGTTTTCCTCCACCACAAACTTCCCTAATTTATGTGGTGAATAATTGTGTAAAGAAGGCATACTCAGAAGGGTTTTAACAGTACTTACAAGGCAAAATTGAGCCCTCAGCTATACCTGTTAACTTCAGTGTGATTGTATGGGTATAATTGAGGGCACAGTTTGGCCCTTGGTAATTTTATAAGTAAATTTTTGCGTGTGATGAGAGATGGGGATAGGGGAAAAGGGAATGTATGTGTATATAATAAAGTGTGTGTATAAAATAACGTAGGTATATCATGAAAGAGATTAGATTATCCTTGAAGAAAGAATTTTAAACTCAGAATCAGCCTATTTGCATTAAGCACTTTTTGGATGCTTTCAGGATTCAGCAAAATCCATTTAATGGCTTTAGTTATGAACATATTCACTTTAGACATTTCTCTAAAGTTTATCTGAACAATTAGAGATGCTGTTTTAATGGCAAAAATGACTTCAAGTTTGTTTTCCGTTCTGTTAATATGTGAAGTGGACACAAATTGCAAATGAAGAGCATTTGTTTCACTGTTGTATAGTATCTTCCATCCATGGATCTCAGAGTGGTTTAAAAACACTGATTGAGTCTCACCACAGCCATGTGGGAGAGGAAGGTAAGTGTTATTCCCAGTTTACAGTGAAAAGAAGAAAAGGGACAGACTGCTCTTTCTGTGGCTTCAGCTAATGCCTTAAGGTAGAAGGGCTAGATTGACACACTTCTTGAATATAAGGTTTCCCAAATGGTCAACTTTGCACAAAGCTTTTCTAAGAAAGCTTGTCAAAATGGCCAAAGACACTTTTAAAATAAATAAGGTATATTTTTGAGAAAGCTATTCACACTGTAGGATGACATGCACCCCTCTGCAGAGGCCCAGCCCAAGGTCTGTGCACCACTGAAGTCCCATTAAAATCCTCCATATATGGTTTAAGAAGGACTCGAGTGGTGCATAGACCTTGGATTGGCCTATGCAGGAGTCTTGCTCTTGGTCACACCTTGATTTTTCACTGTGGAACAATTGTATTTGCCTGGCTGTTCGATCATTTCAGAATTGTTAAACTTGCTCTTCCCCTCCAAGAAGTCACTGAATAAAACTTACTAAAGAACATAAGTTATCAATTATTTTTAAGTACTGTTGGAGCCCACTTACACTTAAGCCTAATATAGTAAAACTTCATCGTGAGTGCAGCAGGTTGAAAGCTTTGCATTGTTTCAGTTCGTGGCAATGTTCAAATTGCTGTTACGATAAGTAAATCTGTATTTATTGTGGTAAAAATATTTCTTCCCTGTAAAAAGATTCCACTGAATAGTATTTAAAACCACTTAATAGGAGCTGAGCATGTCTCTTGATAATATGAACTCCTGCTGGGAGGAGAGGTGCTGTCATTTTCATGGCCACTATTTCTGCCTAAATTGCATATCAAAATGTTGTCTCTCACTTCTGATCATGATTCAGAAATATTAGGTCAGCTATCGTCAGGTATTCAGCAATTTGGAATCTGTGTAAATGTACTCTACTGATGAGAACAGTGTTCCCCTATGAGCAGCTGATCCTCCAAAGGTATTTCTTTAACTCTGACAGACCTTTCATCTAGAAAATTAAAGTAGGGCTTTTTCTTCCTGATTTCACATGAATGTGCTTTTTGTGTATGTATCATTGTCTATTAGAGCATGTGTGACACATGCAGCTGGGCAAAATATACTGATTTCAGTTCATAGCAATTCATGCATACCTTTTTCATAGCGGAGTTAAATGGATTTTTTGCATCCGTCTTCACTGTAGAGGACATGAGTGAGATTCACACACCTGAACCATTCTTTTAGCTGACAGATCTGAGGAACTGTCCCAGATTGAGGTGTCAATATTTGGGGGGAGGGATAGCTCAGTGGTTTGAGCATTGGCCTGCTAAACCCAGGGTTATGAGTTCAATCCTTGAGGGGGCCACTTAGGGATCTGGGGCAAAATCAGTACTTGGTCCTGCTAGTGAAGGCAGGGGGCTGGACTCGATGACCTTTCAAGGTCCCTTCCAGTTCTAGGAGATAGGATATCTCCATTAATAGAGGTAGTTTTGGAACAAATTGATTAATTAAATAGTAATAAGTCACCAGGACCAGATGGTATTCACCCAAGTGTTCTGAAGGAACTCAAATATTAAATTGCAGAACTACTAACTGTGGAATATAACCTATTGCTTAGATTATCCTCTGTATCAGATGACTGAAGGTAAGTGATGCCGATTTTTAAAAAAGACTGCAGAGGCAATCCTGGCAATTATAAGCCAGTCAGCCTAACTTCAGTATCAAGCCAATTGGTTGAAACTATAGTGAAGGACAGAAATATCAGACACACAGAGAAACATGATAAGTTGGGGAATAGTCAGCATGGCCTTTGCAAAGAGAAAACATGCCTCATCAATCTACTAGAATTCTTTGAGGGGATCAACAAGCACGTGGACACCGGTGATCCAGTGGATACTGTGTACTTAGACTTTCAGAAATCGTTTGACAAGGTCACTCACCAAAGGGTCTTAAGCAAAGTAAGCAATCATGGGATAAGAGGGAAAGGCCTCTCATGGATCAGTGACTGGTTAAAAGACAGAGAAAAAAAAAACGGGGAAGGAATAAATGGTCAGTTTTCAGAATGGAGAGAGGTAAATAGTGGTATCCTCCAGGGATCTTTACTGGAACTAGAGCTGTTCAACATATTCATAAATGATCTGAAAAAAAGGGTGAAGAGTGAGGTGGCAAAGTTTGCAGACAATACAAAATTAGCCAAGATAGTCCAAGCTGACTGCGAAGAGTTACAAAAAGAGTCTCACAAAACTAGGTGACCTGGCAATAAAATGGCAGGTGAAATTCAGTGTTGATACATGCAAAGTATGTCCCTTCTGATCACCCCATCTCGGAAAAGGTACATAGAAGGGCAACAAAAATGATTATGTGTATGGAACAACTTCCACATGAGAAATTAAAAAGATTGGGACTGTTCATCTTGGAAAAGAGATGACTAAGGGGGAGATATGCTAGTGGTCTATAAAATCATGAATAGTGTGGAGAAAGTGAATAAGGAAATGTTATTTACCTCTTCACATAACACAAGAACCAGGAGTCAACCAATGAAATTAATAGACAGCAGGTTTAAAACATAAATAAGTACTTTTTCACACAACCCCCAGTCAACCTGTGGAACTCATTGTCTGGGGATGTTGTGAAGGCCAAAAATATAACTGGTTCAAAACAGAATTAGATAAATTCATGGAGGATAGGCACATCAATGGCTATTAGCAAAGATGGTCAGGAATGCAACCCCATGCTCTGTATGTCCCTAAGTCTCTGACTGTTTGATGCTGGGATTGGATGACAGGATGGATTGCTCGATAATGCCTTGTTCTGTTCATTCCCTCTGAAGCATCTGGCATTGGCCACCGTCAGAAAGTAGGATATTGGGCTAGATGGACCCAGTGTGGCCATTCTTTCATTTTTATGTTATGCTGTAGATTAGCCTTTTTCATGCAATGTATGGCATAAGTTTGCTGTTCTCAGTGAAATATATTTGATAGCTAATAATCACATCCACCCTCCCAAACACTTTTTATGTGTGCGCACACACAAATACCCAAAAGTGAAAGGTTAGATATTCAAAATAAAAACCCCAGACAATCAGTCACGAAAGTCATGGACTTCACAACTGCCATGGTAAAAATCCTTATTCATATGTTTAGATTATTATTATTATTAAATATTTAATGTCTATTTTACAGTAGCATGCAGTGTCCCTTATCCATTGATGAGCCTTTCCTGCTAGCTGCTGTACAACCAGCGGCAGACATAGTCCCTGCCCTGATGATTTTAGAATCTGTTCGGCAGTCAATTTCAGTCCTGCTTAAAGGAAAATTGAATTCATTTTACTTAAGCATCACAGTGTGAATATATTAAAAGTAAGAGTCTCTTCACCCCATGAATAGAACTGTAAAGTAATGTGTTTTTTTTTTTTTTTAAACAAAATTGTAGTTGGCATTTAATTCTGAGCCTAAGTCTGTAGGTTGCCATCTTGCTAAAAAAGCAGTGCTGCTGGTTACAGTTGGCATGTGGGAGTGGCATGTAAGACTGCAAACTAGATTTACCTTCTGTTATCTCATTTGTTACTACTGTGGTTACATGTGGACTGCAGCTGCTTCCTTTTGATGTGTTAGCATTTACAATTTAAGTGCCACAGCGGGTGTGTGACACAGCCTTCTAGAGCTTAATACTGGTTCAACAATCAAAAGAAAAAGTTTGTTTTAAAAAGTAAATATTTTGTTAAATTATTAACCACTAGAGTTGTTGCATTACCCTTCTCTTTATTCACCCTCTCCCTCTTGAATATTTATTTACTAAATGAGAAATATACATAGCATTGGTATGGGATTGTGGTATGTGTTTGGTTCCTGCTGTGTGTTTTTTTTTTTAAACTATTAGTTTTTGTACTGTTACTCAAATCTTCATTTATGACACACTTACTAGCTTGACAACTATCAGAAGATGAGAAAGAGAAGTAGCCCTTGCATGCAGCCTAGCCCTATTCATGTCACCTTTAGCTACTGGGAAAATGGGGTGCTGGTATTTCTACCAATATATGTTGTTCCTGAACCTTGCTTCACGGCTCCACCTTTCATATCCTCTTGAGGCAGACAGGTGAATTATAAAGTTGCCTTCTAGCTGCTGAAAAGGAAAGAGAGCTTTCTGTCTCTTCTCTTCTCCTTCCAGAACTTCTGCCAGCTGTATATATCAATGTTAACTTAATCTTCCCACAGCCTCCTGGCTGCTGTGAGCAGTGGTGGGGGTAGAGGGTGGAAGAAGTTTTTATTTTTCTTTCCCACCCCAACTTCCATTTTTTGGGTGTGGGAGGCCTTACCCTTCAACAGCTCTACTTTCTGCCTCTCCTGCTCTCCCAAGCGTTCTATCACAGCTTTCCCAAGCAGAAACAGCATAAAATTGATAAAAACTGGCAGTTTGATGTTTACCCATGATCTTTTGAATAGTAGCACTGAAAGTTCCCAAAATCTTGTTAGTTTCACTCTGTGATGAGCAGCAGTAGAGGCCCTGGATCTATCTATCTGTCTGCAGACTCAGGAAGATGGCACTGAACTTGTTTACAGTAAGCTCCCATGTGGAGGGTGCATAAAAGCTAATGCGCATATATATATGAAAGCTTAAATGCTCCCATCATTAATGGCTTAGATCCCCATGCTTGGTCTTGTATTTTGTAAGTGGATTTTTCAATCTCTCTTGGTAATAGTAGCATGATTTTAATATGAATATATTAATCTGTAAACCCTTTAATTATTAAACTAGTACTGTGCAGAACAGAGACTTCTTTCTAGCAGCTCTTAGACTCACCTTATCTGACCTCACTTGGTGAGGCTGTCAACTCTTGAAGCAAAGATTACTACGCATCAGTTTTGCACAGCCCTGCCTCATTCACTATTCACTTGCACTATGTTTTTCACCACATGCATTGTGTGCACATTGGCCTTCCTTCCTCGCTTTTATGAGCTGAACAAGAAAATCCCATGCAAATATACTGCACTTATGCAGAGTTCAAATAAGACATCAATTTGATCAAATCCAATTTACACTGGAATACTCAAATGCTTTTCATTGACTGCTATTTCCCTGGCCCATTTTAATTTTTTCTTACAACAAGAGATCTTTAAGAAAAGTTTGTAGGAATTTTTCTCTAGTAATGAATTCTATGCCAATATTAGGTAGCAATTGTATCAGTATTTTATGCCCACTACTGGCAGTGTTAAATGCTGGCTGGTTAAGATACTAGAATGGCTGCTAACTTAGACTCATAGACTCATAGACTCATAGACTTTAAGGTCAGAAGGGACCATTATGATCATCTGGTCTGACCCCCTGCATGCTGCAGGCCACAAAACCCTTCCCTGGACTCTGCCTTTGAAGTCTCCAATCCTGTGTTTCAGTGACTTCAATCGGCAGAGACCCTCCTGCTAGTGATCCCTGCCCCATGCTGCAGAGGAAGGCGAAAAACCTCCAGAGGCTCAGCCAATCTACCCTCGAGGAAAATTCCTTCCCGACCCCAAATATGGCGATCAGTAAGACCCCGAGCATGTAGGCAAGAGTCTCTAGCCTGACCCCTGTTGGCCATTGTACTATTTACTTACCATTGCTTGGTTTTCCTTGGCTACTATGTTTTACCATGAAACCATTCCCTCCATAAATTTATCTAACTTAATCTTAAAACCAGACAGGTCCGTCGCCCCCACCGTTTCCCTCGGAAGGCCGTTCCAATATTTTACCCCTCTGATGGTCAGAAACCTTCGTCTAATTTCAAGCCTGAACTTCCCCACGGCCAGTTTATATCCATTCGTTCTCGTGTCCACATTAGTACTAAGATGGAATAATTCCTCTCCCTCCCTTGTATTTATCCCTCTGATATATTTAAAGATAGCAATCATATCCCCCCTCAGCCTTCGCTTTGTCAGACTAAACAACCCAAGCTCCTCTAGTCTCCTTTCATACGACAGGTTTTCCATTCCTCTGATCATCCTAGTAGCCCTTCTCTGCACTCGTTCCAGTTTAAGTTAATCTTTTTTAAACATGGGAGACCAGAACTGCACACAGTACTCCAAATGAGGTCTCACCAGCGCCTTATACAACGGGAGCAGGACTTCCTTATCCCTACTAGATATACCTCGCCTAATGCATCCCAAGACCGCATTGGCTTTTTTCACCGCCACATCACATTGTCGACTCATAGTCATCCTGCGGTCTACAAGGACCCCTAGGTCCTTCTCCTCTTCCGTTACTTCTAACCAATGCGTCCCCATCTTGTAACTAAAATTGTTATTAGTCATCCCCAAATGCATCACCTTACACTTTTCGCTATTAAATTTCATTCTATTTCTGATACTCCAATTCACAAGCTCATTCAAGTCTCCCTGCAGAATATCCCTATCCTCCTCCGAATTGGCAATGCCTCCCACCTTCGTATCATCCACAAACTTTATCAGTCCACTCCTGCAATCGGTTCCGAGGTCAGTTATAAATAGATTAAATAAAATGGGTCCCAAAACCGAACCTTGAGGCACTCCACTAGTAACCTCCCTCCAACCTGACAGTTCACCCTTTAATACCACCCGCTGCATTCTCCCCAGTAACCAATT
The DNA here is from genome assembly GCF_011386835.1 of Chrysemys picta bellii. NCBI lineage: Eukaryota > Metazoa > Chordata > Testudines > Emydidae > Chrysemys > Chrysemys picta. The sequence goes on along the minus strand of NC_088793.1, from coordinate 124,769,934 downwards.
CCTTATCCACCTCTGGATTTTCATATCGATCCCCATGTTTTCCAGTGTAACCAATAATTCCTCATGGGGTACAGTATCAAACGCTTTACTGAAATCCAGGTATATTAGGTCCACCGCATTTCCCTTATCTAATAAGTCTGTTACTTTCTCAAAGAAGGAGATCAGATTCGTTTGGCACGATCTGCCCTTCGTAAAACCATGTTGTAAATTATCGCACTTGCCATTAATCTCAAGGTCCTCAACTAGTTTCTCTTTCAGAATTTTCTCCAGCACCTTGCACACTACAGATATTAAACTAACAAGCCTGTAGTTACCCGGATCACTTTTTTTCCCTTTCTTGAAAATAGGAACCACGTTAGCTATTCTCCAGTCTAACGGGACCACTCCCGAGTTTACAGATTCATTAAATATTATCGCTAATGGGCCTGCTATTTCCCGCGCCAATTCCTTCAATATTCTCGGATGAAGATCGTCCGGTCCTCCCCACTTAGTCCCATTAAGGTGTTCAAGTTTTGTTTCTACCTCGGATATGGTAATCTCCCATCCTGTATGCCCCTCTGTAATGGTGCTAGTATCCCTAATTCCTTCATTGGCCTCATTAAACACCGATGCAAAATATTCATTGAGATATTGCGCCATGCCTAGATTATCTTTAATCTCCTCTCCGGCTATAGTCTTCAGCGGTCCCACTTCTTCTTTCTTTGCTTTCTTTCTATTTATATGGCTGTAAAACCTTTTACTATTGCTTTTAATTCCCCTCGCTAGGTCCAACTCTACACGGTCTTTGGCCTTTCTCACTCTATCTCTACATTCTCTGACTTCACTAAGGTAAGTTTCCTTACTGATCCCTCCCCTCTTCCACTCTTTGTACGCTTTCTGTTTTTTCCTAATCGCCCCTTTGAGACGGTCGCTCATCCAGCTCGGTCTAAATCGCTTGCTTAATAATCTTTTTCCCTTTTTGGGGATACAGGCCTCTGACAGCTCATGCATCTTTAACTTAAAGTAATCCCAGGCTTCTTCTGCCTTTAGATCCATTAATACGTTTGCCCAATCCACTTCCCTTACCAGTCCCCTTAATTTGTTAAAATTGGCCTTTTTAAAATTATAAACCCTAGTCTTTGACTTAATTCTGTTACTCCTTCCATTTAGTTTAAACCGAATTAGCTCATGATCACTGGAGCCCAAGTTGTCCCCTACTACCACTTCCTCAACGAGGTCCTCACTACTTACCAGAATCAAATCTAAGATGGCCTCCCCCCTCGTCGGTTCAGCTACCACTTGATGAAGGAATTGATCAGCAAGCACATCTAGGAACATCTGAGCCCTATTATTGCTACTAGCGTTTGTTCCCCAATCTATATCCGGGAAGTTAAAGTCCCCCATAATTACACAGTTTCTATTAGTATTTACTTCCCTAAATACATTAAATAGTTCCTTATCCATATCCTGGGTCGATCCTGGCGGTCTATAGCACACCCCAAGCACTATCCCTGGAGAGGCTCTAGTAATCCTTTTACCCAGTGTGAGTATTGCCCAGACGGACTCTGTGTTATCTATTCCATCCACTATTATTTCTTTACAGCTTATTTCACTATTGACATACAATGCCACCCCCCCACCTTTACCTTTCTCCCGGTCTTTCCTAAACAGCGCATACCCCTCCATACCTGTGTTCCAGTCGTGACTGTCATTCCACCACGTTTCAGTTATTCCTACGATATCCGGTTTCAATTCTCGGACCAAGAGCTCCAATTCCTCCATTTTATTACCTAGGCTTCTCGCATTGGTGTATAAACACCCTAATGTATGTTGTTTAGCCTGTCTCCCATTAGTAGCACTATATGTTGCGGGCCTCTTTGTGTCCGTCCCCCCTGTCCTTCCTATGTCCAATCTCATCTCCCCGGCTATGTCTCCTCTTACTTCGCTCAGCTTTTCAATACTGGAATCTGGCGTGGAGATTAACTGTGCATCTCCCAACCGTCTCCCCAACTTGTACCATTAGATGTGTTCTGAAAGGTTAAGAGTGGGGTGACTGACAGGATGGGGTATTAGTAGGAAAGCAGAAGAGAAGACAGAAAATACAAAAAGAAACAAGGCAGAGAATTTCAGTGTTTCATGCCAGTAAGAAAATAAGCACTGCCAAAAAATCGATTCAGGCACCAGGAAATTGAGGGGGTGATAAGGATTTTTTGGCATAAGGTAAAAAGGGTATAAAAACCCCAACAAAATAAAATTGGGGCATGAAGCTTCTTAAAACTTTGATTCATGTTTTTTGTCACTGGAGAGATACTGCCCCACTTATTCAAGTTCCTGAAATAAACTCTGCCAGTTAGAGACTCTGAAATGCCAACCTCTGTTCATGGTTCATGTGACATGCATGTTTGGTTAGAAACGTTTAGAGGACAATGTTGCTGTTTCTTTATGTTGTGTGAATAACATACTTTCCTTACTGCAAATAGCAGCTAGTTTTCCGGCAGATGCCTTTTATGGTGCATTTAGGTTTTAATGCTTCCTTAATCATTTCCTCTGTTGCAGCTTAAAAAGGCAAGGCACGGCATACTGTTAAGTTTCTAGGCAGCTGAGCTGACTGTTCGGAAGGGAATTTCTTTCCAGGGTTCCAATGTGAGAAAGCTTACCTGTGAAATTTTGGCCTGTTTTAGATCTTAAATCTATGTTTTGAGAACGGTTCAAAGTACCATAATTTGATTGATTCATCCAGTGCACTTTCTGATATCAGAAGAAAAGAGTTTCAACTAGAATTCACTGCAGAAAGTTAAACAGTCTTGCAGATAACCCAATATTGCATACTGATCAAAGTCAGCAAATTTTACATTTATAAAGAACCAGGCAAGATTTTAGCAATCAAGAGGAAAGTTCTGAAGGGCTTTAAGCAGCAAATAAGGAATTGACTTTCTCCTTGGTGCCAGTTTTTCCTGTAAGTGTTTTTGGATTTATTGATATGCATTTTATCAGGAGATACTCCTTTGGGGAGTATGGCAGCAGTCTCCATCAGTTCTCCTCTGTATCTATATGAGTGCCACATCTTCTGCTTTTTTATGAAATTGACAGTGGTGATTGCAGCCAATATCATAGAGTATCCATCTTTTCATAAAACTAACTAATTCATGGAGGTTTCCGTCAAGGCTCTGAACAAAATAAGTCAGCCAGACTACCTCAGGCCCTCTAATTTCCTGGCTTGATAGACTGGGAAAAGAGCCATTTGTTGTCTTCTCAGTTGTCCATATATGGACAAATCGTCTGCCTAGCTGAGAAGAAGCCGTAATCTTTCAGAAGAGCAAAGAATACTACACGATTTTGGAAAGTGAAGGGTTTGTAAGACGAGGTCCAACTTAAAATAATGGGCTACTAGATGTTCAAAACAGTGTGGACTGAAGTTTGTAGCATGAGACTGTTTTGGAGAAGAATCACTGCTGTAAATGGCTAGCATAAATTATGTTTATTCTCACCCCACTTATTTGGCAAGTTTTTATTTTGAGAAAAATCAACATTGCCACTGGTGCAGATGGGACCTGTGGATTTCCAATAAATCTGTATTAAGATTTGGAAATATTTGGATTAAAGTTAAGTTTGGTGCTTTACCATGAAGTTGAAAGTACAAAATAAAAATCGTATCTACTTTAGTATGTCTGTCTTAGGTCATGTCCAGCTCAGTACTGCACTTACCTCTTTCAGAAAGGCCTTCGTTGGGATGAGTTGATGGCCTGGATGACAATGTTAAGCATTACCATATGGGAGATTCAGAAGCCACCTGGGAAATCTTGATTCTCATGTAGGCACTGTTTAAGATTGATCGCAGAGTATGGTGTTAGTTTTCAGTCACCCAGAAGGCTGTCATGTGGGGTTCTGTAGAGTTTTACCCCAGTTTTTCCCTATTTGTACAAAGGGAATGCGAAGCTGCTAGGAGATACATAGTTTTCATTCAGAAAGATCCCAAAATGCTACAAGCTGATTTATAAGGTATGTTTAGGAATTCCTTTAGCCATTGATGAAATGCAGCTATCTCTAGAGCAAGACACAGCTGCTGTGTCTAAGAACACAGAAACATCATGTTACAGTTAGGACGAGAAGTGAAGAATACTGTAGCCAAGTGAAACTAAATTGGTATGTTTATGGTAGACAGAATGTAATCAGCCAAACTAGAATTTGGCTGGTGTGCCATGATTAACGTCTCTATTCCTGATTTGTTTTTTTGTTTTAAATGAGTTGGGATTTTTAATGGCTGCAGATGGCCAGGACCTCATTTGTAGGTCTTATCAAAAAGATTTGCACCTTCGGCATAGTGCCCACAAGTACTGTTGCAGGGCATTGTTTAAGCATTGTCAAAGGAAAATGTGCAACCTTTGACTCACCAAACCACTACCTACAACAATTGGATTTTCTCTTAAGGTTTCCCTAGAACTGACAGAATTTGACACTCTCTTTAAGCATATGAGATTTTATGAAATCACAACCCAAGGTGGTATTTTTTCTAAATACTGTGCTTTCAAGGAAAAATGAATATTAAGATGGTGGGTGGGATTTTTCAAAGGCAATGGGGAAGCCAGTGGGATTTGGGCAGTTATTTCTTTTAGGCACCATTGACAATCCCAGATGTATTCCTTACAAAATAATAAAATATTGTACTGCAGATTGGGGAGGCATGGCAATAGTTTGAAATGTAATGGCCTCTTTTTTTTTGACAATTGCAGAGGTTTTGCCTAAATTGATATAATCCCTTTAACGTGATTGTTTTTAAATGTTAAATTAAAAAAGGATTAACTGGGTAGCCTCAGATGCTTTTTGGTACCAAATAGAATGAAATTTAAAGAGGTCGGGGGGATCCTTTTCTGTCTTTGAGATTGGTGTGGTCAAAAGTAAAGGAGCAACGCCTAGATTGACTGCATTCATTGGGAAGAAGATCAAATAATGTAGTTTCCGATAGTCTGTCTGTAAATGTGTGGGGTTCTATAAACTTCAGTCTCTTCAGTCAACATTAGATAGATGTGGTTTGAACTTCTGAACTTTGGCCTACATATTTTACTCTAGATTTTTTTTTTTCATGGGGAAAACATTTTTGTTTCTGTCAGTCTATTTCATGAGTAGATTCGAAGCAAGAGACCTTCTGTCTTATGGTTGTGAGCCTTTGTAGTAATAATAAAAAAGGGTTGTGCTTAATTTTTGCTTATATCCAATTTCCTTTTCCCCCCGTCTTTGTTATCTGGAATGAGCATGTTTGTGTTCCCTGGTCATCAATGTTTTAATCTACACGTATCCCATTAGATTAATTGGTAGCCCCTGAATTGTGAAAATGATCACTGCATTGTCTTATCTTCCTCTCTATATTAAGCTAACTTCAAATCATTGGTGGTTTCCTTTTTGCTATTATAACTTTTGCTAGAAGCACAAGATACAGTTAGGGCTGCAAAACGGTTTCTGTTACATCCTTCTGTTTTTAGAAGTTCCTAAGTGAGGTGTACTGCCCCTTTAAGGGACGGTATGGTGCTTATAGCTGAGACAGCCTGGGTGCAATCAAGGAGCATCCTGCCCCAGACTAGGGGCTGGGCTATTTAAATAGGAAAAGGATGCTGATCTGGGGAGGCAGAAGGTCCTGCTGGCTGCCATGGATTGTAGGCCCCCTTAGGCACAAGGACATGGGGCTGACCAGAGCTCTAGAGACTCTTGTTTTGCTGACTGTAAATTTGGTTGCACTGACTCAAGGCTCTGAGGTAAGGGGGTTATAAACTTTCTTAATCTGCTCTTCCCACAACCTGATGTCTAAGGGAAAGAAGAAAGCCAGCCAGCCAGCCAGCCTGCCTGCCTGCCTCCTAGAACCATAAAAGATCTATGAACTTGACCAGTGGAGGTCAGTTAGGAGGCTTTGTTAGAGTGGAGGGTTTTTTGTTAGTTTGGTTTGGCCTCCGCCTTCTCAGGTTCCATACACATTCTTTTAAAAAGAAAATCCTTTTGAAATTGACCTTTATTCTGCCTGACCTTAGGCCGAGAGCCAATATTTGGGCTTGTCTTCACTAGGAGAAAGTTGGAGTTTAGGTGAGGCTCAGCTAATGAAAACTAGCTAAGCCTGACCTAAGATTGAAGACTTTTTTTCTAATCTAGATAAACCCTTTATATGTGTCTTGAGGTAATTGCTAATTTGCATATATTTTAATAGTCATTTTCTTTGGGAAAATGAAACCAAGCATTTCCCCCCTAACTTCCACATCTTCAGGGGCAGATTGTCTGCCACCCTGCAGCAACCTCAGGAGATGCTCTCCTCTTTCCCATAAGGGCTGAGCCCCTCCTTGCTTTCTCTGGATGTGTTCCATCTAAGTCTGTAACTTATTTATGCTCTGTTTCTTGTCCCCTCAGATCTCTGAGCCTCTTTCAAGTTTTGTTCCGTCTCTGTGCCTCCTTGCTCTCTACATCTGTCTGCTTCCTTATTTCATCTTGGCAACCACTCCCTGTATTCCCTCCCTCCAAAGTTTCTTGTTGATCAAACAATAATATGTTCCTTGATTTTGTGACTCAAGATCCTCTGTTGCCCAAATGGCTTGAGAACTATCTTCTTTGCAGACTACCAAGAGAGGACTCCCTGCCCTCTTCCTCATCTGTGGTATTCAGTGTCATTGACCTACTTGCAGCACCACATGTTATGAGATTTTGGAGGCAGGCCTGAGAAATCCTGAAAAAACCTGAGTTTCAGGTAAAAAGCCTGACGAGAGGGAGGTGTTGGAGCAAAATCAGTGGGGAATATTTTGGGGAAGGGCATTTATTGAGAGAGGAAGGCGGAGAGCCTTAGGCCACTAAGAGGTGTAGTTTGGCTGTGGAACTGACTAGGGGGTTGTGTGTGGAAGTGGCAGGAATCTGGGGCAGCCTAAGGGGGTGGTTGACCAGGATCATGGAGAACCAGAGGCAGCTTTCCCCCATTTGACCCCAATGCTCAGTTCTCCCACCTGCACTAGGTCTGCCATTGCTGACTCCTCCTTACTTCTGGCAGTTCCATGCTGGATGGCCTCCAGGAGTAACATTATGAGGAGAGGGAAAGAGGAAACCTTGCTACCATTGATCTCCGCTCCACAGCAGCCCCGGCAGTCTGTAGAATAAATTGCAGGGGAATCACTACTGCCACCCTGCAGCCCATGGGTGAGAGAATCCTGCAGGACTGCAGAAGTGTGTGGTGGTGATGGTGGTAGGTGGCCTGCAGGTGCATCACACATGTAGCATGACACTTGGTTAACATCTAAGTGATGGAATTTCATTGCAGAGCATGCTTGGAGCTTATCACAAATCAAACCAAACCTGCCTCAACATCAAAGAGAGGAGGAAACCATAGTCTCAAAGAAAAAAAGGCACAGATCCGGCAATTTAAGGTGCCTCTGTAGTTTCTGCTGCTTTCTGTGATGTTCTGCAATTTCTAGACTCTTATTTTGAATGGAAGTTTCTATTTTTCTTTTTATAAAAGCCAATTTGATGCCGCCGTATTTAATTCAGTTTTGCAGAAAATTACCTCCTGGCAAACAGAATCATCATCAAAAATGGAAACACTGCTGTCTGTTAACCTGTTCATCTTAATGAGGTGTAAACTTGAAAGTCTTGTTGGAATCTTTAAATTTGTATATTTTGTGGTGTTTTCTCCACTCTCAGCAAAGAAAATGGTGAAATATTGCGTTAAAAATATGTAGCAGCCATTGAGAAGGAATCAGACTGCAGGGATTTAGTCCAGATGAGAGAGTATCTTGCCATGGGCCAGTTTAATCTGTTAATGATTGTGTGTTTATAAACTATAGCTAAGTTTTATGTATTAAATTGTTTTGAGATGCTATCTTGATTTTTAGGTGATTTGTTAACTTGGGTTTGATCCTGCTGCCATCAAATCTGTTTGCAAAACTTCCATTTACATAACTGGGTACAGGATTGTGCTTTGTGTCTGAGTTAGTTGTCAAAAGTTAGAAAAATATGTTTATGAAATTGTATGACTCTAAAATTGGAAATAAAAATTCAATTTACTTTGAAACTAGAAATGACAAGAGAAGATTATCATTTTCTCCACCTACATAAAGATAGATGTGACAGTTGCGATGTCCCAGCTGGTTTATAACTTTTTTTGTGGACTGAACTACTAAATTGCTTCCCCTCCAACCCCCCGCTTTATATCCCCATGGAGTTTCCTGAACAGTGAAGAGGACCCTTTAAACCATAATGCTAGATGTGGTTAGTCTTGATGACACGGTTCTTTGAATCTTTTAATTTCCTTTATTAAACACCTCGGCTGCATCTAAAAAGTGTCTTCTCAACCTCAGAGTGGTTGACATACACAACACCTTTCTCCCCTCTTCGGGATACTTAGACTAATCAGAAACAGTGTCAGGGCCTAGGTTAGAAGATCTGAAGAGCAACATTCTCCTTTTTGAACATTCTGGTCTAGAGTCTGACCTCAGTTACATTGGTATATATCCAGAATAACTGCAGTGAAGTCACTCGAGATTTAAACTGGAGAAACGGAGATCTGAATTTGTCCTTCTCTCCAAATCTTCAAAACTATCCTTCTTCTGTATGAATAGATCTTGCTTTGCTTTCCCCTAATCTTTTTTCTGTCTGTGTAACTAGACCTGGATCTCCTTTCCAAGCATAAACTGCTCATAGAGCAGCCATTTAAGGGAGTAAACTGCTGTTAAAGCAACATGAGGCTCCCTCTAAGGAGTTTATTGCATCAAGTTAAAGCTACTGGCCTAAGAAGCAAAAGGCTAATTCAGAGATCCAAACTTTGGTTTCCCACTTGGCAGTGCATAGTGCCACCACCAGGCCATTGGAACATCTGTATTTTTTCTTTTTAAATTAAATTTTACAGCACATATTCTGCTAGGGGTTATTCTAGTTTAATCTGAATAGCAGCTAAAGACACTAATAAAATGAATCTTTCTCCCATTAAGCATGGACACCATCACTTGAGAATCCCCTCTGGTATTAGAATGTGATTCCTTAAAGATGAGAGGGATAATGTACATTCTGTCCCACCCTGGCCTGACCATGTCCTCGCCCAATATAGGATACTGGATCCCTGCCTCCTTCACCTTGTGAATACCACCTATGCAGTGTCTTTTTCATGGTTTTAGGAAGGGAACTGCAGAGGTGATTGATTTGTGTCCTGTTCCCTTTCTGCCTGGAAGAGGTGAGATTTGTAAGCAAATCTAGCATGCAGTCTGGCCCATAATTTCTTGATTTTACTATTATTTGTTTGGATTACAAATAATATATTTGGGACTCTATTGTGCTAGGCACTGTACAAACACATATAATAAGACAGAGTCTCTGCCCCGAAGAAGAGCTTACATGATAAAAACATGAGACATACGCAAAAGGAGGGAGAGGAACAGAGAGGTGAAGTGACTTGCCCCAGCTGAACATCGCATCAGTGGCCAAACTGGGAATAGAGCTCAGGGCACCCGACTCCCAGTCTGGTGCTCTGTTTGCTAAAGCAAGATTCCTTGTAACTTCCTTGTAGTCAGGGTTGCACTGGATGTCAGGTGGAAATTGATTTTTCCTGTATGGTTATGTACTTACAGTAAAACCTGCCAAGAGCAACCAGACCTGGGATTTAGCAAAAGTGGTCTCTCTTCAAAGATTTGCACACGAGAGTGGAGGTGTTCCCTGGCCCCTACAAGTAGTTACTTGTCTTTCTCTCTTCAGAGGTGATCTCTAAGACAGGTTTTTCAGTATTTATAACCAGATCCAGTAAAACGAGCAATTCTGGAAGAACTGTTTTTATTTCTTTGTGTAAACTGAATGATAAGTAGTTAGTGCATCTGTTCTAAAATAACAAATAGTCAAAGTACTGAACTATTAGACTTCTGTGCACTTGGAAAGCAATATAGAGAGGAAACTGGGAAAGCAATGCAGAAAGAAAACTTAAGTTGAAATAACTTCAGGAGTTCGAAAACTTGCCTTTCTCGTCATCAACCATGAATTACAAGGACACTGGCATATGGTGCTTAGTTTAGGCCCAAAATCTAGGTTCTGTTAAAAATAAAAAGCAATAGGCTCACGAAACCTAATTACTAGATGTTTTAATTTTTTAAAATAAAATTTCAGTGAACTTAATCTTTTCTTTTGTTTTTAATGTAACCATTCCTTGTAGGCTTGCGCTGTTATTGCCTGAGAACCAGAAAGTGGAAGTAACCAAGCTAGTGTCATTGTCCGGGATAAGTGAAATGCAAAGAGTAAACAACATAAATGATAGAATTTTTAAAATCTAAATTAATTTCTATCAGTTTTGGTTACCTAGAATGATCAGCTTTTTTAAAAGTATTTTATGTCAGTGTTGTTTTGACTATTTTGCAGTTATCTTCAAAACCATGTAGAGATTTCCCCCTCAACTTTCTGTAGCAATTTAGGGCCCTGATCCTGCAAAAGTAACCACTACTAGACACCCTTATGCTCACTGGAGTCCTACGAAAGTATTCCAGGTAAGTGTAGAGATTTGGGTGCACACTGGTGGATCTCTTTGTGGAATCCAGGCCGAATACTATAATTTATTGAGTTACATCATTATAATTATTGGTGTTCAAAGTTTATCTTCTTGTCTCTTTTACCCAATGATAATATCCAATTGCTTTCATTACAAACTCATAATCTTCCTTTGTGTGTCACTCATGAATGAAATCCCAACTGTCTGTCATCCCAACAATATTAAAATAAACAGTTTTAGTGACCTGGGTTGTACAGAACCTGCTTAGGAAACTCACACTTAAAATGAAAAATGTCTAATGTTAGATAAGTATTAAGTCTAATAATTTATTTAAAAACTTATCCATGTGTGTTTTTTAAAAGGTTTTGATGTTTAATTATGCAGTTCTTTTAATTTATTCAATAAGTGGTGTGTTCGTTTTCATTCTGTAATTGTGATTGTATTCACCAAATATGCTGATTATATTTAGTCTGCTTTTGTATTTACAGTACATAGTAAAACATTGATATTGTTCTATGCACTTGTAGGTTTTGTGAATGCCTGTTCTACAGTAAGCTGTCCATGTAGGGAATGTGAATGAGTTTGGACAGAGTGCAAAGTTGGATTCAGATTCAGCAAATGAGTCAGCAGCATCTTTGTGCTTGGAAAGATAATTGAGATAGCATTTGGAACACAATTCTAATTTTTAATGTTTAAAAAGTAATGACTACAGTACTATAATATTTATAAGCTATTTGGTAAAATTGTATAATAGGCTTAATGCATAGAACTGAAAGACCCACCTTAAATAATGATTTCAGGTAGGCAGGTCGGTACGTATAACCAAGCATGTTATCCGTACTTGGTTATACGTATAGCTGTTGTACAAAGCAAGCAAGCAGAGTTGATCTTAAAAATTGCTGCAGTCTGATATGTGGTGTCATTACTCAGTTAAATTTTGTAGTTCTAATTTTACTTATTTTTCTTTCCAGAAAATATATATTTTAAAAACATTATGCAAAATATGGTAATAAACACAGGCCTGATCTTGCTTCCATGGAAGTCAGCAGTGAAACTTACCTTGACTACAAAGGGACAGGAGGAGCCCCATGAAGGCTACCTCTTTAAATTACCTAGTAAATGAGAAATGGGTGGAACCTTCTCTATCGTGTTGTGATTTATTTATTTATTAATGTATAAATAGAAGCATTCTTAGCAGTTTTGATGAAAAGGAATGCCTTAGAAGGCATATCAGTAACCCTGGGCATGTTTTGTAATTAATTTAATTCTACTCTTAAATAATGCAGTTGCACTTTTCCCCTTCTTACTTCACTAATGGAGTTAGCTGCAGCAGATAAAAGCCATTATTCTCCTATCTGTGAAGTAACAGGTAACCCTAGCTGCTGTGATTTGCAGGGCATGTCAGCTCTGGTCAGAAATGGTTATTCCAGTCTCTCAATGTTAGGTGTTTCACTATGAGCAGTATAATCATCCCTGGCACAAGTGATACTTGTTGAGAGACTATTACCTTTCAATGTATTAGCATTTTTCCAGAGGGAAAGATGTACTTGTAATTCATGATAATACAGCATTCAGCAATTTTATGCAACAATGAATAATTTAATTAAAGTCAGTTTATCTATAGTGGTGTTATCGGAGATGGGTAAAATTTGTTAAAGATTGCTAATACCTCTGTGGTGATAATAATAGTTCCTTAGTTTTGGACTTTGGGGTCAGGATTTTGTGAATCCAATAGTCCTTATGGGAGATGAATAAAACTCTGCTCCAGAGTTTTGTGGTACAGGCTAAGTTTATATTGTCATGCAGGCAAATCTGTAGTGGTCACAGACAATCTTTGACCTCAACAAGCTCAGCTAACTTGCTAAACTTTGTTGAGTGATAATGTTACCATTATAGTTCATGTAGAGGCCAACTGCTCTGTAGAAATGCTGTCTATGCTAACAGCACCTGATGTGCTTTGATCATTCTCATTCTTCTAGATAATGTTACCCACAGTACACAGGTGCTCTTTATTTACTTAAGTATAGTTCAGCCTTCCCAATTTTTTTTTTTCAGTCAAAGAACAGAGGTACAGTATTCACTATAAAATGGCTTGATCTACAAAACACAGAGCACAATTCAGGTTGCACAATGTAGATTTTATTTTTTTTAAAATATGAAATTACCTAGGTTTTTTAAAACAGAAAACTGAAAAATCAAAGAAATTCCATTATGCGCAACTGTAAGAGATCCTGTTACTTCATTTGTAGATGAGAGGAAATGGCAGGCTACTTGCCAGCCTCCTGAGTTAGCGGTATGAGGTCTTGCTTAATAAGGAGGATTGTGAAGTGCACAGAAGTATTACCAGAAGTCAGTGGAAGAGTGAAGAGTACAATAAGTGGTTTCCTGGCTCCCAGCACAGTGCATCCTCCACAAGGCTAATGGTATTTTGATGAAGAGCAGAAGCATACGTTTTTTTTCTGTAACCTGCCTGAAGCTGTGTGTTTGCAGGAGGCTCAGCAGGTTCTGGGAACATGTGAAGTTCAGTCAGAACATTTAGAAAGTTAAAGGACAAGTGTAGAACAAGTTCTGTCCATGTTCAGTGGATGATTTTTGGCTGGTTATAACTTAGCCATATTTGGTCAAATCTTCACATAGACAGTGAAAGGCTCATTTCTGACCTCAGATGTACCCACTGACAAATGTCAAATTCCTACTCCTAAATTCCTGAGACATTAGAGCTAAGAAAATAAATATATAAATGAACTGAATTTTTTTTTTTTTTTTAGCATTGGTAAGCCTATATATTTTTTCACCACCTTATTCTCTGAAACAGTCCATTTTTGCTCAACTTTATTTTAAAAAATGTAACCTGAAGTAGAGGCCATACATGGAAAATTTCCTCCTAAATAGTTAAAATTTGTTGTAATCATAAACAACTGTAAAGGGGGATTATAATGGAAAGTGTTAGGCATCCTTAACTGTAGGCATTGCTACTGTTCTGTCTGTAATTTTTCTGAGGTATTAATTGTAGAGTTTTTATATATTTGAGCTTTTGGCTTGTGGCCTAGCGGTAGTTAGTTGTAATATTGTTTGGGTTTGATGTCTGCTATTCTTATCTACTCCCCAGGGTTTAATGATTGTTCTGTTTTATTATCAAACTAGCTGGTAGCTGGACTGTTGTGAGCTATGTCAGGTCTCTCAGCTAGGCAAAGTTAACTGTGGCCAATTCGTGGATAGGAGAATGCCAATTTATAAAAAAGGAAGAACTCTTTGAAATGTGTATCTTTTCTACATTAGACTTCTGCCGCGGTTTTGTCTCCAGAAGGAATTTTTCTGCAGTTTTGTTTCCACTCCTGCCACCCCTGTGAAGCGCCTCATGTAGGAGATCTCAAAATGGAGGTCACACTGCAAAGGCATGTCTAAGGGTCCTGCCAACCCTGTCCTTTCCATATGATTATATGGGTGGGTGCTACCGGCTAGGTCCAGGTAAATGGAGGAGGCATGGGACAAGAAGTTCTGATATGGAAATGGGAGTCCCATTAGGGAAAAATTTGAGAACCACTGAACTAACATGTGGTTGGTGCTATTAAAAATAATAAGATGCACAAAAAAGTTGATGTATCTTTAAAGTTGTGATTTCAGTCTCATTAAAGGTTGTTTCCTACAACAGTCTGACCTCTTCCCCCTTGTATATCCACATACAGTTAGGTCTTTCAGTACATAATCACATAGCAGTGAGTAATGTGACGTACATTGCCCAAGCTGAGGGAAGTGTGACACATAAACCAATGGCATGACTAGTGAAAAGTAAATTGAATTTGATTTTTAAGATACTTTCAGATTTAGTCATCTCAGACAGCGCTATTAGCACAATAAATGTTTTTGTAAGCATTAGTCTTGCAGTGCCCCTTTTTAACATTTATTTTTTTTACAGCCACCTGGTGCTGAGAGCTGCTTAGAATCTAGTGGGTGAGAAAGGGAGGAGACGCTGATGTCACAGTGGCCTGGGGAGAAAGTTCTAGGAAGAGTCAGTTGGTCAGTTAAAGACCGACGGTCTGTTGGGAGGAGCCCTGTCTGTGTGTCCGTCACTCAGCATCCGCTGTCCCAACCCGCATCGCGGTGCTCTATTGAGTGGGCCCATTATCTGATGCTTCCCTGCGCTTCGCCAGCCACGTCAGAAGCAGCGCTGTGCCAGACGCTCAGCACGAGCGCATGGACGACACCAGCGAGGAGAGGGGCAAGACGGCCAAGCCTGGTGTGCTCAAAACACCAGAACCACCTGCTGCAGCATGTAAGAGGGACCAGAAAACCCAAAACCAGAGCATGTATTGGATGGCAGGAAAAAACTTTGGTGAGGAGAAGCGATTGTGTCTCAAACTTTTGAGTGGGCGCAGATAGGTGACAGCACGTGGTGGTGGTGGGGGGCACGTTTATTGAAATGGTGGAAAATAATACATGGTACAACAAAGTAACAGAGCTTCACAAATCAAATTTTAACATTTCAGCCTCACATGGTTGTGTTGCCCGTGTGAGCAGGGCATAATTGAAACTAGTTTCAAAAATTAGTTAGAAAAATCCTTCTGTGTGTGTGGTGTGTTTTCTTTCTTTTTTTTTTTTAATTAACACATTTGTATTCTGTTCATGTACACATCTGTATTCTGTTCATGTACATGGCAAAACCCATGCTGGCTGAACTGCTAGGTTGGAGGGACAGACCTGTTGTTCAAGCCAGTTACGTACCATTTTTCTGTGTTCTGTCTCTCAAAAGCTCCCCAAATCCAGTGTATTTCTGTGTCCTTATTTATCTCCTCAGATGCCCCTGTTGATAGTTTTCAGATATTTTAAGTCTTTTTTTTTTTAAATGGTTTCCTAAGAGACTTTAGTTTGTAGTGTTGACAGAGCCAAAGTTTAATTTCCTTTTTGGTAAGTAGGCCCTTGCTAGCAGGGTTTGCAGACACATCCCACCTTGTAATTACTGCTGAAGAAGGCTGACCTACAGAAAATGGGAGGATGACAAGGGAAGCTGTCAAGAAGGTTTTGCAGGAGCTTGGAAGGTGCAAGAGAGAGTTGTTGGAGAGGGAAAGCTGGACGGAGGAGGAGGGGTCTGGGAGAAGCAAGGCAGAGCAGGTTGGCGCCTGCCAGCCTTATCAGAAAGGAACAGTGAAAGGTTAGATACTTTAAGTGAAAGGAGGGAAGCAGAGCCACCTGGACCCTGCTAGAGGGTGAGTTGGCAAGCCTCATTAAAGAGGAGATTGATGCAGCTGGCTAGCCCTGTTGGAAGGATGGGATGTCAATTTCTCACCAGGACAGAAGTTGGCTAACCCAACCAGGAGAGTGAATGGAGTGGGCTGGTTGGCTTCTTCATGAGGGAGAAGAAAGAACTAGGCAGAGAGGGTCAGCTGGGTTGAGTGAAACTAGCTGCTTTTCTAAGGGGTAGGTGTTTTGGCTTCAGTCCCAGAAAGCTTTAGGCAAAATAGTATTATGCATGCGTCACTCTGATTGACTGAAACATCCCTGTTAGTCACTGCTGCAAGTGGGTCAGTTCCTTTTGTTTGCAGAAGTCAGTTCAACTGTTCTTGCCTTTATAAATTTGCCAATTGAGTTTGTAAAAGCTTCAAAAAAGGCAAAATCTTAAATTTGCTGTTAAACACTTGCTGCAAATTATAATTATAATTATATTTAAATTATAATTACTGACTCAACTTTCTCCAATGAAAGCTTTAAAGATGGAATATATAAATAAATTTTTAAAAGAAAAAACCTTTAAAATCTAAAAACTTGCTCCTCTTAGTTTTTCTGGGTTCTTTTTCGTCTCTGGAAGAAACTGGTGTCCCGCACAGTCTCCTTTCCTGTCTCACCACTTCATCCACCAACATAGCATCTGCTCTTACTTGAGAGGTTTTTAGATTTGATTTGGGAATCATTAATGATTCAGCTATTTTCCTTTTAAATGTAAAAGTTTAGAAAACCTTGCAGGAGAGATGAGAAGTTATTTTGATGAAAAATATTATATCAATGCCTGCAGTCATAGATCATCTCCAGAGCAGGGTGTATAAGCTTGGTCAGCATTTAGGAGAAGAGGCCTCCAAGCCCAGGGTGTTGGAAATAGTTTGGTGATTCAGTGCATGGCATTCTTTCTTCTGTGTCAATAATGAAGTAGTGCCTGCATGTAAATTTAGAAGACACTGTGCTGTTGACTGCGGCTTTGGGTGAGCTTTAAAACCGAAGATCCTGTCCATTTGTTGTTAAATATCCCATGCTACTTTGTTTAGGTGTAGTGGTGTTAGCTACTGTCACTTCACTAAATACCTGTTTGATTACTTGATTACCCATGCTGCTTACCTAAAATTCTTTTTATGGAAGAAGATATTCTCCACTTCTCTCATAAAGACTGGTGTGCATGGTACTGGTGCAGAATGTCTGCCATGTTGTACTCAGAAAAGCTGCATTTCAGAAATGAGGGAGTGATTTATCTTCTCTAATTCAGTCTACAATATATACAGTACCCACACATCTGCCAGGGACTGGAACAATTATGTATTTGACAGAAACTGCTGGCTGGATAGGTGGAACAAGCTTGCATTCAGTAAGTTTAGGGAGACTATTTGCCTCTAAAGCCAGGAGGTTGCCCAATAACAGAAAAATTCACGTTAGTCTGTAGAGCGTTTTATAATCCTTCAAAATGAAAAAGTCCTATACAAATGTGTGTGGGGGGGGTAGTAGTCTCAAATGTAAAGCTACAAAAGCCTCCCCAGGAGGGTACAAAATGTGGAGGAGGGAAGGTAAGAGAGGCAAAGAGAGGTAGAGAATCAGAGACAAAGAGGTAGAAGAAGCCAGCAGGAGAGTAAAGTCATGGTCTTCCAGAGAAACATGATGAAAGAGGAAGGGAAAAGTTAAGACATGTATTTTTAAATAAATACAGGCTAGTAAACCAAAAACAAGGAATAAATGGATAGAAGAAAGGAAGGTTTTGGCTTTGTCATGTGCAAAGCTTTTATTGCTAAAAATACAATTAAAATATGAGCAATGCCACTAGAAAATGCAACATTAAATGTCAGTACCCCTAACTTCTGTGGCTCTATTGATAGTATTTGTGATGCAGTTCAGCAAACAAAACTAATTTGAACCTGTGCTATTGTTTATACCACACAATGCCTTGTCTATTAGTCAATCAGAATGCAATGCTTTTTAATGGCATTTTATAATTGTGTGCACCTGTTAGATGAAGTTGGCAAATGTGTATAGAGAAACATTTACAGATTGCTTTTGTTTAAAGTGAAGTGTTGTCCCCTTTGGTAACCATGATGGGTGGGTGGATGGATGGCATTTTGTGGATATGTTTCAAGTTATAAGTTATAGTCCTTTACCCCATAACTATTTAGTGTAGAGAATCCATAAAAAACAACCGTGGTAGATTATATTTGTCACCTAGGTCAGAACTATATGTAACTTTTTAGAGGATACATGAGAATAGTTTTCATCTTCAGAAAAGTAATATTTTAAAGTTTTAGTTTGTATGTCCCAAGTCTCAGGCATGCCTGACCCTGACTTTTGGACAAAAAAACTGATCAGGGCAGGACCAGATGAGTAATGTTTGTGGTGGTTCAAATCTCTGGTGAACCGTTTTAAGCAGCTGTGGTTCCTATTTATTGCAAAACGTAGGTTTTAAATGAGAGGCAACAGTTGGAATTTGTCAGATCAGTTGCAATAAAACAAAATACTACCATCAATACAGTGGGAACAACTTTAGTGTCTACTACAAAGTTTTTTACACCAGTGGTTCTCAACCAGGACTTTACATACCCCTGAGGATACACAGAGGTCTTCCAGGGAGTACATCAGCTCCTCTAGATATTTGCCTAGTTTTACAATGGGCTACACGTAAAGCACTGGTGAAGTCAGTGCAAACTAACATTTTATACAGACAATGACTTATACTACTCTATATACTATACACTGAAATGTAAGTACAATATTTATATTCCAATTGATTATTTTATAATATGTTAAAAATGAGAAAGTAAGCATTTTTTCAGTAATAATGTGCTATGGCACTTTTGTATTTTTATGTCTCATTTTGTAAGCAAGTAGTTTTTAAGTGAGGTGAAACTTGGGGATATGCAAGACAAATCAGACTCCTGAAAGGGGTACAGTAGACACACACACACACACACACACACACACACACACACACACACACACACACACACAATGACTGGAAAAACTTGGCAGTAATAAAATTCTCTAAATATGTTCACCCTTCTTTGTGGGCTGTAAAAGAAAAGCACCTTTATGTTGGCTGTACAGGAAGGTAGCAGCATGATTCCCTTTTTGATAGAATTGTCTTATCCAGAGAGTATTCTGCATAGTTCCTTTTAAATCACCTCCCTCCCAACAGGGCCGGCTCCAGGCACCAGCTGAGCAAGCTGGTGCTTGGGGCGGCAGATTGTTCGAGGCGGCATTCTGCCCAATCCTAGGGCGGCACGGCCGCTTATTTTTTTTATGTTCTGCTCCGGCCGCCCTGTAGGGGGCGGTGGTGCGGAGAACCAGAGCACCCTGTAGGGCAGTCCTCTTCCTTCCCTCCCCGCCAACCGGAGCGGAGCCCTCGCGGCGGGTGGCAGGAGGCGGTGCAACGGGAGGGGCCGCGTGGCAGTGCCCCTGCTGTAGCCCTGGCCACCCCCTTCTCTCTCTCTCCCGCCCACTCACTCCCCTCTTCCTCCCCCCCCGCCGGTCCCCCTCCTAAACATGCACTTCCTACTTTATAAAAATACCTCTTACATTGCTGGGCTGCACTTCTAAGGCACATGACAAATAAAAGACAAACACATTCAGATGAAACCTGTGAAAAGAAGCTCTGCATCATTATTTCAATTGTCTTGATTCAATACATCTGAAAATTGAGGGGATTTTGTAACAAAAATTTTCCCTTTCACCAAGATTTTATTTATTGATATAAATGTCCAGACGTCAAACAAACAAAACCCCACCCTATTTTACCTTAACATGCTGTATTTTAATACATTTCCACCAACAGTGTGAAATATAAAACAGCCAAATGACAAAATTGGAGGAGGTTGTATAAAAAAGGTGTCGTTTGCCAGGCCAAATGAAAAGTAAATGTTAATGCTTTTGCCAGGATGTTATGTCTGAGGTTTCCTAATATTTTCAGTTGCTTAAGTGCTGTACACACACTCAAGAGTAGAACAGAGAGCTTGTTTTTTTTTGTTTTGTTTTTTTAAAAAAAAACACCTTAAAATGAATTTGTTCAGGTCATCACAATCCAAAATTTTGAAATACACTCATGGCCCTTGATTGAGAAAATATTATCAGTCTCTCCTGCCAACAGCACAGATAAAATTCCAGCTTGTTCCTGGGAGGTGGCTTGTACATAGCTCCCTTAGGAAAACAGGACACATATATATATTCACACTTTCCCTGCTCCTAAGAATGGAGCCGAAGAGCAACTCAGAAGGATGGTGTGACATACACATCACAATTTAAGCCTTTTGTCCTTGACAGTGTCCCATTTATAGTGTGTGTTCATATTATTTGTCTTTTCTGATTCCATGTCTCCACTGCTGCACTTGGCAGCTTCACTAACACCTAAAAAAGTGGTGTAATTCTTGGCATTAGTGATGTCATTGACTATTGCAGGAGAATAATTGTAACCCTAAGTCCTGAATTCTTGTCTTGGCAAGGTTAAAGCTGTTCAATTCACCTTTAAATTTTAATTGTAGCATTAATTAGTTGAAGTTGTGTCACAGTCTTCAGATGGCTTGTATTCCTTACCAGGTTCAGTTAATTAGACTACCACTACTTTGCTGGATTTATTACAAATTATCAAATAACTCAGTCATTTGTATTACTCACAATTCTTCTCAGGATAATTGAATTTTGGTCTGCTATTTCTCATATTAACTGTTAGGCTTTGGCTCAGAGTACTGCTGCTCTAGCATGGTGCCCTATAAGGGAAAGAAGGCATAAGAAGCCCTCTCTCTCCTGCTCTTTATGCATCTGAGCAGGGGAAGCCAGAAGTTGGCTGGTGGCTGTGGGGAGTGTAAGGGTTGTACTACTGCTGGCTGTCATTGACACTAAAAAGGGTGTATCTGGGCAAGGTAATAATGTGTGCATATAGAGCTGTTGCTCTGCCCATAGTGCATCAGTAAAGCAACACTAGGAGGAGCATGGTCTACACCTTTTGAATTATAACAAGAGCTGTCCTTCACTATTCTCCTGCTAGTTTCTCTGGCAGTATTATGACAGACATAAATACTGCACAGACTGTACATCAACTCATGCACACCCTCGCATGCCACTAGTTTGACTGTTGGTCTTCAGTCAACCTGAATTGCAGGTAGTGTTTGGAGGCTTCCCCTCCTCCCCCAAAATGTAGTATGATGCTTGAACAACATACCTGATGAATGTAACCTCATAATTATTAGCCCTAAAATATGATATGTATGGAACAAGGAGGAAAACATTTTTTGCCCACCCAAAGAACATGTTTTCCTAAATTTCAATTATAACAACACTAATATGTGATTTTTCTGAAGCTGAAGTTTTACATGGAACAGATTTAGTGTTGTGGGATCCACTACTGCAGAGACTGACTATAAGCAGCAAACATTAGTAATTAGCCTCTCTATTCCAAAGATGCTGTATTTGATATACATGCACCAGAAACTTGCACTCAGCTTCTTTGTTCCTTCCTTTAGCTTAATTTTTTCTGAGTTACTAATTTTTTTCCCCATGACAGTTTTTGTGAGAATTTTACTTGAATCACTTCTGAGAATTTCTTTACAGGGCTTAATTGATGTATTATAGATTGTGCTTTTGTTTTCAAATTTGAGTGTATTTAGTACTCACAAAAGTGAGGGACTAGACCACTAGCTAGAGCCAAGTGCTTTGGCTAGCAAACGGGTCCTGTGCATGCTTCCCAACACAGCTCTGTCAGTGTACTTCAAAAATGTCTTAAAACACCTAGGCTGCTCTGATTGCATGATGTTTTTGAATAGTGATTGACAATTGCATAGTAGTGCTTATGTGATTTGTTGTATATTATGTTTTTTATTCTTCTTAAGATATTATTCATTCCCATGGACTTCAGAACTGCATGAGTTCCTAGGTCTGCCTATGTAGATTGCATTGTAAGATTGGGACCCCAGACTGAACATGACAATGTTTTCCACCTTTTCAGGTGGAATGTTACATGAGGGGAGAAAAAATGTTTCTGCACTGTTAAAGGTTGAAGTTTGAAACGTTAACTTGGACATGTTGAATACTTTGTATATTTTATGATATTCATTTAACAACATATAAACTGTAATACAATCTTGAGATTTACATTAACCAATAAAGTAGAAATAGAAAATCCTACACATTTTCAATATGGAAGAATTGATGATGTTGTAGGAACTTTTTTAAGCCAAAGGAGCTTAAACTGAATACAAAACCAGCTGACATGAAGCTCAAAGTGTATGTGGAATTCTCAAAAGTTTATAACAGACAATGTCACATTAGACAAATTTGGTCTCTATCGGCCACTGGACAGAAAAACTACCAGAGCAAAGAAAAGCATTTGATAGAGTTTACGAGGGAAAATTATTAACTAGACAGTAACAATTAATAAAACCCCTATAAAGTCCTAGCAATATCATATTGAATCCATTAGTTCTTGCATTTGGTTAACAGAGACAACAGTCTTATTTACAAAAACTGGGTTAAATATCAGATAATTGTGATTTTTTTTTTCTGGATTAAATGCTAAACTTGTGTTTTAACAATTAAAATACTTGAGTCTAGGCAGTGGAAAAATGGATTTTTGTATTTTTTGCTATCAAGTTATATTTTAAAGTCTTTTTCTCTCCTATTGCTGTGGGAAAGAATATATAGAAATGGGATAGTGACTGAACAGGGGAAAATGTTAAATTGGTTATACAAAGAATGCTGTCAGATTGACAAAGGAAATAAACTGAAAAATAGAGAAAATATTTGTTTTTCTACTGTGTACACTGCAGCTGAGAATGTGTCTCTGAGCCAGGGTAGACAGACATGCGCTACCTCCACTTGAGCTAGCATGCTAAAAATAGCACTGTGAATGTTGCAGCAGGCTTATACTTGGGGTGGCTAGCCCTTGTCACTGTCTGTGCGGCAAAGTCCACATTGCTATTTTTAGTGCAATAGCTACTGGTGTAGGGAGCCATGGTCCCAGTTGCAGTGTAGACATACTCTTAGTGTACAGAAACTTTAGGTGTTATTTGAAACAATAGTAGTTAAAAATAAAATCAGTCAGGAGTAAGTTTTAAATGGATAGTATGTGCTCCAACTATAATAAAAGTAAATTTAAAGGGACATTCATGTCTTTCTGTAGATGGATAGAAAATCTGGTATATTGTGTCACAATTTCAGGCCAACTGCACCTGATTTCCCCCTCCGTGGTCGAGAAAGGGCACCCTCTTAAAGGTTTCCTAGCTCCCTGCCATTACCTCTTTTGGACAGAGACCTGCATCTCAGTCTCTCCTGACAGAGAGGTTTAAGGCTGCACAGTTCCCTGGATTTACACTGTGAGATCCCCAACAAGCCAGACTGCCTAAACAGGTCAGCATCTGTACTTTGCTGCCTCTCCAGAGGCTAAGACCCATGTATTGACCACAGTTATAAGTTAGAATACAGCTCCTTCTAAGCAAGTGCATTTATTCTTTAGGTAAAAAGGATTACAGATAAGACATAAAAAACCATAAACATTCCTAAACCCATGCTATCAGCTTACCAGAGGTCACCCATCAATCTTATCAGGCCTCAGTAGGCCAAAGTCTTTCCGACCCTTCTGCAAGGGTTGGGACTCCCTTTGAGTCTGAGGTTCTGTTCGTTGGCTGGATCTGGAAGAAGGCACCAAGTCAGTTCAAATGCAGGCTATTTATCCCAAAGTCCTTTCTTTGTCTGTTGGCCTCTGGAGAATCCAGTTTGAACTAGTATATGCGGTACCTTTGTTGAGGGTTACAACCTGGTTGATTTGCCATAATCACCACACATGGTGCTTGGTTCCTAGAGGAGAGCTGTGATATCCCTCCCCCATGGAGTATAACACAGTCATACATAAAACTTTCGTTTAACACAATGGACCCCAAAGATACTGCATGGCATTGCAATATCATTTTTCATCTCTCTCCTTAAGAGGTTACATACAGTCCTGGCCCACAATAATACATAGACTTAAAATCACAAGGTATTCAAGGATATTGCAGGTAGTTGCCATATCTGTCACACATTGATTTACTCTCTACCTAGAAATAAAAAATTGTTTCCTAAGAAAACGTGGGGATGATAATATGCACCCAAGCTGTATATCAACCCATACCTGCTTTAGTAGTTTTAACAACAAAAACTTAATGCAAATCAGCTAAATGCTATGGCATATTGTGTAGTTAAAAAGTAATTTTCCTTTTCACCTTATGATTTAAAGTAAGTAATGCTGCAGTTTAAATGTAAAGGTCAATTGAAAGGGTGTTTCCTGCCAAGAACAGAGTTCAGGCCCTCAGTTACGTGTTTCTCCCAAAACAGTTGGAGACATCACTTACACCTAAACTGGGGGAGTTGCATTTCTTTCACTGCTTTAAACGTCAGTAGAGCTACCCATTAAACAGAGGGAACACTAAACCCAAAAGGTTTGTTTTTAAATGCACTTGTTCATAATATTTAAGCTTACACATTTCTATTCATAATTTGAGTTTTTAAGCTATAAATTTATTTCTTTAGAAAGCACTTTTGTTCATCTTTTCATTCTGATGTCAAGATTTGGACCCATCTATTATAGCACAAAGGGGAAATGTGGTATGTGGTCAAGAATAGATAAAGGTATTGCAGAGAAAAGAGGACAGGGTCAGTCCTCTAAATAATTGAGAACGGATGGAGAGAAAACAAAACAAATAAATATGAAAACAAAATGGAGGCAACTGTTGTTCCAAATGGATTGCCAATATTCTTGGACCCTAGATTTGACTTATATTTAAATTAGTGTTTGGCCTAAGCCATAGATCTGGGTCCAGGTCTGAATTTGTAGCTCAGACTTGTCTCTCTATTGGGACATGCATGATTATGGAATCTATGCGCCAATATATTTTGTTAATTGGCATTCAAGTTTGGATACAGATTTTGAACCTCCATATTTAGATGCGGTCATTTGTGATGTGGGTGTGGCCCATTATACAGAGATGAAGATTAAATCTTTGGTTTTGATTCAGACCCATTTTAAATAAGAACTAATAATTTGGGGACTATCCAGATTATTCTACCTCCTTATGCTAGCTCTGCCTTTTTTCCATTAAGTGTATGTGTGTATTGTGATCGGGGGCTGAATTTTAGAGTGACAAAATTGTGATCTGTGGAGGCAGCTAGCTGGCCACAAGGTGATGGACATAAAATACATTAAATAATTTCCTGATATGAGTTTTCTATGTTGGCAGTTTCTGTAGATGCCACAGAGGTGCTATGCTGTGTGATTGGAATGGGAGGGGAAGTAGTCGGTCCATTGAAAGGGGGGCAATCCATGACAACAACTATTAAAATGTGGAAGAAGTTTGAAAACCCTGTCTTAGACTGTATTAAAGATCACAACTTGCTAATCAATTTAAACTCCATACAGCTTTAGTGAAGTTTCCTTTGCACTCTATGAAGATGAAGCTAGTTCTTGTTTAGTAAGTAAAATCTGCTTCCTCCTCCTCTGAGTGCAGAGAGCCTCTGAACAGTGGAAATGGTGCAGTTCTGTCGAGGGGGCTAAACCGGGGGCTGGTATTATACAGAATTCAAATCTAAGGTGGCAATCTGCTTGCAGGATTGTGAGGCTACTGGCACCTTGAGCTACAGTAGTGACTGCAGAACAGCCCATGGTTCAGGGGAGGATTCCTTCCCAATTGGCCTTCCTCCTCAGCAAAGTATTGGTCTGTGTGCTGCATGGGAGGATTTGTGTCTAACTGCAACTACTGCTATACGTTATACCAGTGGGTCAATGCAGCAAATATATTTGAGGTTTGATCTCCTCAGTTTTCAACATTCTTTCTACAATCATTAGTTTTTAAATATATGTAAGGGCCTATAAATCTATGTAAAAGTTATTAATACAGTCTCTGTTGCAGGCAGCCAAATTGCATGTCCATGTTTTATACAAGAAATGTTTTTAGCATTCACTTTTTTCTTCTTATTCCATGGTGTAATACAATACACACTACATATTATCCTGGATAAAGTCGGTTATTTAGAAAGGATTGCATCAGTCCTACTATAAATCTTAATTTTTCATATTACAGTGTGCAGTTTCCAAAGAAAAATAAAGATAGATGACACTATAATTCATCAAGAAGAAAGGAATTTTGCTATAAATCATTTTTTGTGGGAAATCTCACAGATGTTCATTTTGTTTATTTCTCTAAGGGTCACATTATTCATCCTTTAATCTTGAATAGGCAGGGTTTGCTGGGTTTTGGTGGTTTAATTTTGCATCTACCTTGATTTTTAAGCTTGAAGCAAGTTAAAAACCACAGTAATTATTTCAGAGAAAGAAATGACAGGAGTGCAAAAAACATGAGCATATTAAAATTGTGGTGTCTGCAGCATTGGTACCAGGTCTCCCAAAATACAGGTTCACAAAATTGTGTTTGCTTGCTGGGAGCATCTTGCTTTTTAATGTTTCAAGTCAAAATAATAATTTGTATTGCAGTAGCACCTAAGAGCCCTAGTCATGGACCAGAATCCCATTGTACTAGATGCTGTACAAACACTGAACACAAAGACTGTTCCTGTCCCAAGGAGCTTATAATCCAAGTATAAGGCAGACAACGGATGGATACAGACAGAAGTGGAAGTTCAAGGAAATAATTAGACAACATTGTTCAGCATGATAGACAATGGTCTCTGTACACCAACAGCCTAAACATTGTCAGTTTATTTTTGTAGGCGTCATGGCAAAGCAGAGTTTTGAGGATTATGAGGTAGCTTTACGGATGTTTGTGAGGAGCTCCTCAGAAATGAGAGGGACAGCATGAAGGTGCTTGTTTGAAAATTTAACATGACTTTAATTTGCCAAGAAATAGCGTTGTGGATTTTAATAGTCACCAGAAAATTTAAAAAGTAGGTAACATTTTAGTTCTAAACAGATTAAGAAGATTCCTTTTCAACGTGTAAAGGCCAAATCCTACATGAGAAAATAAAGCTATGTAGAGGGCAGGAAACTTCAAATTTCAACTCATAGACTTTCTTTCAAACTGTTTTTTTGCTGTCATGAGGAAGAGGGAGCTGGTATAGGGGTTTTGCTACCACTCATGAAAACACCATTTTGCACCTGTAGAAGGGTATTTTGGGGATTGGGGAAAGCACAACATTGAAATAGCATTTCCCCCACTTTCTATATGCCATCCACCCTATTTGTGTCCACTCTATTGGTGGAAGTGGGAGAGATTTGACCTCTACTACAGTTGATACTTTTATTCAGTCCTCCTCTGTATGTGCATAGGCAATTGAGGACTTAGTGAGACTTTAGGAATTTAGGGTTTGCATTAATAAAGAAAACACTGTATTAGATCATTTATCTCACTTTATTAAAAATGGATGGATTTATTCATGGTACAGAACTGCTCACTGAAGCGATATTCAACTTTTCTTATTTTATTATTTTTCTTAAATCTAGCTTCCCCCAACCCCAAATAAAACAGTTGTTTACATCCCTGCCATGTGGTAATACATTAGCATTTTCAAGTCTGTGTATTTATCAGTCCTGTTAAACATCACTGATGTTGCTTGTAGAGATGAAGAGAAGTCAACACACATTTTTGTTTAGTAGGAATTTGTGCCTATTAATGTGGCTGCAGATTGCATTTTTTGTAAATGAGTGCAGACATTTGGGTAAGAGCCATGAAGATGAAGGTTGATTAAAGGGAACCCAAGAAATCTCTGAGTATAATTAACTATGCATTTGCCTCAGAACATATATGTAGCAATGAGGTATTAAGCTACTAATTTAACATGTGCTTTTCCTTCCTTGCCCCAGGCTGGGGCCAGCCTGGATTTGAAACTGAATATTATCAATTTGCTATATTTTTATTACTTAAGGTTGAAATGAATCATTTTGAATGGAATACAGCATCTCATCTATGGTTATATATTGGACTAGATTCTGTGCTTTTCTTCCTGACGGAAACATTCAGTGTGCAGCTTGGGGAAGAAAGGTGGCATTACACAACCTTTGCTCCTCAAAATTCTTGGTCCTATATTTGCTCCTGCATTGGGGGAATTCTGCCGGGCCACCGTGTACAATTCCTGGGTGATCCCATATACTGCTCCAGTGGTGTATAGGGGCCAAACCGGGAGTGAGAATTGGCATCCATGTGTGATAAGGATGATAAATTAATAAAATAGTAAAAGTAAACAGTAGGCCCATGTTGGCTTCTGCTCTAGTATAAATTCAGAGTTTGATCATGCAACGTGCTTTGTTCCAGCAGAGCTTCAGTGGAACTACTCGCATGCTTATAGTTAAACACATGCTTCAGTGCTTTGCAGGATCAGGGCCACAGTGCTCTTAATCTTGCAGGATTTTCAAGCTCTCATAAGTAGTTTGTTTTAAAATGGTGTAGAAAATACATTTTATTACAAATAGAGATTAAAAATAGTGGATTTGTGTTTTAAAAAATGCAGCTAGACTGGGGAAAAAGAAATGGAACAGAGAGAGAAAAGATGGAATTAAGGGTAGGAAATAAGCAATTGGGCATAAACTCCTAAGAAAAGCATGGCACCTAGCGCATAGTATGAATGTTATGACTGCAGTCCTTTGAAGATTAAAGTTTCAACCAACCATGCAAAGATTTGTCAGACATTTAATAGGTTTTCTTACTATTATTTTCAAGGCCACTAGCCATCATAGTATTTTATTATTGCAGCTTTATTCAGTCTGCATGGGCAAAAAATGTTGCCAAGCACAATCCTGTTTTGGATCACATGTAAACCCCAAATAGTCTTTATTCCAGGAGCACCCCTTTTATTTTTTGTGTTAAATTCTCATCATAATATTTTTATCTAAACATTAAAAAGGAGGTGCCTTAGAGATTTATAGCTTGCCTCCATGTGTAATCCTTGGCACTAGAGGTTGTAGATTGTCATCTTTCTTTACACACACAACCTATTGACTTGAGTGGGATTTCTTGGTGCAAACTGATGGAAGGCCTTGGCCTTAATCCACCCAATTTTTCTTTCTTTCCCCCCACTTCTCTTATCATTCAGATGGAAGTACTAGTAGCTAAAATGTAAAGAACTGTTATGTTAAGTTGTAGAATTACATTTTTGTTGTGATGACATTTTGTGACAATTTTAATAGCTCAAAGTCATGACTGTTAGTGGTATGTTATAATCTGAGTTCAGTAAAAAGCTTTGTTCCTGTAGCTGAATAATGGTGCAGACAGACTGCTTTCAATCACATTTGTCAACAATGTTTGACTTATCTGTCCATCTTCTGAAGTTCAGTACTTGCCTTTGCTACATAATTAATAAGAATAAGACTATTTGTTCTAGTTTCTCATGACTCATAAAACAGTTTCCCCTTTTTCATGTACTGAATCTGCAGTTTTCTTAGCCCTTAATGTGTTCTGTTTAAAATCTCATTGTCCTTTTTGTGGCAGGAGTTTGTGATGTAACTGATTAGCTAGTGGAATCAGTAGGTGTTGCTATGGGCAGAAGCATGCAGGCAAAAGTCTTAGGCCAGGTCTACACTACAGACCTATATTGCTATAGCTGCGTCACTCAGGAATGTGAAAAATCCAGACGCCTGAGCGACCTCGTTATACCATCCTAACCCTGCATGTGTATAGCACTATGTCAATGGGAGGGCTTCTGCCGCCAAGATAGCTACTGCTTCTCGGGGAGGTGAATTAACTATGCCGATGGGAGAAGCTTTCCTGTTGGTGCAGTAGCATCTTCACTAAAGCGCTAGTGCTGCATCAGTGTAGCTGTGCCATGTAGCACTGTACTTGAATACCAGCCCTTAGTTACGGGCTTGTCTACACTTACATTTTATAGAACTCTAACTTGCTGGCTCAGGGGTGTGAAAAATCACCCCCCCCCCCCCGAGCGTAGCAAGTCTGAGTGCTTTAAAGCATTAGTGTAGACAGACTCTGAGTGCTCGGAGCTAATCCCCTCGTGGAGGTGGATTACCAGGGGCGCTGGGAGAGCTCTCTCCCAGCACTCGCGTGTGACCACACTCGCACTTCAAAGCGCTGTTGCAAGAGCGTTCCTGCAGCAGCGCTTTGAAGTTTCCAGTGTAGACGTACCCTAAATGAACCTTGAGGGTTCCCTAGGACTTTCCATCCTGGACAAAAATTCCCATAGAGAACCCAAGCACGTCTCAGCGGCCCCCTCCCAGAACTTACCTCTAAGGCTTTGACTACACTATAAATGTATCTTGAGTTAATTGACTGCCTGTTATCTCAAGGTTGTTAACACTTTATAAAGGCTCGTCTGGACACTCTTCAAATATTTGTAGCCTGGAATAAATGTTTGAGGAGTATCCAGATTTAGTTTTTACAAATATGTCAATTACCCTGAGTTAACTAGCGAGCGAAGGTGGGTGAGATAACATCTTTTGTTGGACCAACTTCTGTTGGTGAGAGAGACAGGCTTTCTAGCCACACAGAGCTCTTCCTCCGGTCACTCTAATATCCTGGGACCAACATTGATACAACAACAGTGCAAACAACCTGAGTTAATTGTCGGTCAATTAAAATAATGATTAAGACAGTCCTAAAGCCTTGTCTAGAATAACAGGTAATAACAAACCCCTTCCAAATTCTAATCTAGATGAAGCCTTATTGCCTCGATAAGGAGAACAAAGGTTTGATTAGCCCCGTAGGGCAAACTAAAGTTACAATCATCTGGGGAGACTCCGGCGTTCTATGGAAATTCTTTGGCCGTTCCTCAGATATACCTACTGTATCTGATTCATAAGGAAGTGCAAAAACTATATGATCAAAACTAAGCACGGTTCTGAACCTGGGTATGTCTCCATGAAGATGTACATCTTAAAAAAAATAAAATAAAACCCAAATCCCAAACCCGCTCCATTTTAGGCACAGAACTGCAAGCGGGTTGAAAGCCTGTTAAGATCTCTGGATTTCATTAGTTGAAGAAAGGACATTTTCAGGTAAGCACATATAAATATCCCTATTTTTATAAGTTTTACTTGAAGAAAAAAATACTGTGCAAAGTGTACTGTAAATGAGGAGTCTTGAAAGATTTTGACAGCCCTTATGAAAAATGTATCTTTTTAACAAATTTAGCACCCTTGCACATACAGCATCAGACCTCAATCCAGCAAATACCTTTGTATGTGAGTAACTAACTTTAAGCACATCATCAGTGTCTTTGAATTCAGTGGGATTTTTCATGTATACATATTTGCAGGTTTGGAGCATAAGGCCTGTCTACATTAGAAAGTTTTACCGGCAAAAATTTCCTTATGACAGCCTTGCCTGCGTTCATGTTCTGTTTGAGTCTGCTGTCAACCCCCTCAACTTTTGCCAGCAAAATTAAATGAATGAAACAAGCCCTCTACTGGTATAGTTTGACTGGCACCATGCCCATGCAGATGCAGAAGTAACGCTATACAGGTAAATGCAGCCCTCCAGCAGCAAGTTTGTAGTGCAGCTGTCCCTGCAGTGGTGACCACTCTGGTCAAATTTTTGAATGCTATTTCCCAGGGATCACAGTGATCAGAAGCCCAACCCCCAATTAAAATTCCCACTGTGTTTTGGAATTACCTCTTTCCCTGCCCCTCTACAAGTACTCCTGTACAAGTATGGCTACAGCTTGCCCTCATGCTGCTTTCTAGTCCAGGAGTGAGGCCATAGATTGTGGGGAGGAACATTTTGAAGACACAGCTGCAGCATTCCTACAAGAATAAAGATATGCAGACATTGTAAGGGCCATGGAGAACCTGGGGTGCAGGACAGACAAGGGCCAATGCTGGGCAAAGTTGGGGGGAGCTGTGGAGGCTTACCAGAAGACAAAGGAGCACAACCTCAAGTCTGGTATTCTCCCCAAGACCTGCCCCTATATTAGCCATACTGAGTTGAGATTCTCCCCTGAGAGAAACACTGGACACCTCGTGTGCTGCAGTGTAGGGCGCCCCACAACTGAGGACCAAAGAAGAGAGCACCAAAAACAGGGACATGGACTATGTTTGGGCCAGTCCAACAGCCAGAAACTCTTAGAGAACCAGCCATCCCCAAAGACTCAGTCAGTCACTGAGGAAGGGGGCTTGGGTATGTGCAATTTGGTAAGATTGCTCCTCTAATACAGGCCATTTTGTTTATTTTCTCTGAGGCCCCCAAAACATCTCTCTCTCAAAATGGTGGCTGATCACATATGGAACAAAGAAATTGTATTAATGTGTTGTGTGCTAGCTGTGGTTCCGCAAATACACAACAGTAATTTCCCCTATCTTTAAAATGGTTAAGAGAGCTCTGCTGATCTGTATCACATCCATGTATTTTGGGTGCAAAATGGAAAAATGGCACAAAAAAGACTAGATGATAGAATGAAAAGTTCCCTGGGAGGAGGGATGATATCCCACTATACATGGCAGCAGCCCCACAATAAACTGCAAACATTTCCCACAAGGTAGTGCACCAGATGGTGGAGCAGAGAACACTGGGATGCCTACTGAGAGCACTGGCAGAACTTATGCTGGTAAAACTTTCTGATGTAGACAAGGCTTAAATTTGCAACAAAAAGTATGTACTGGGGACACAATTAAATTTGCAGAAAGGTCAGGTAATGCAATATGTAGGCCTGGAACCACATCTGCTACATGGCAGCATTAGAGGTAAAGATAGCATTGTTTGGGTTAGCAAAGCTCTTGTTACGGTGGGGAAAATAATAATTACCTGGTTCCTTTACTGCAAGCTTTCTTGATATGAATGCTATTGCAGTCAGGTGTGCCGAAACATTTGTAGGGGGGGAGGAGGGGAGGGGTGGCGCACCGGTGCTGGAACTGGGGGGAGGGGAGGCTATGCCCCCCACTCTTTAAAATGGGTGTAGTTTGGGGACAAGGGATGGCATTGCCCCCTTGCAGTGCTGGCAGGGGATGCGCTTCATGGTGGGGGAGCTGATCACCGTTATCAGCTCCCCCACTGTAGCCCCTGGGAGCGCTGCTCCATGCCTGCCCAAGGCTTGCAGTTCAGGGGGGCAATGTCATCCCCTACCCCCTCCCAACTCTCCCACTTTTAAAAGTGGCCCCCAGACCCTTCCCTGGTTCCATTGCCATTGGTTGCAGTCCTTCCAAAATCACCTTGAAATACAACCTTTTGTTTTGTAATTTTAAAATTCACAAACCTATTCCATATGAGAAAATAAAAACAGGAGTTAAAAAAGGCAATGCACCACCTTGTACTAGTGAAGATTAAAAGAATGGTTGTAAGTGCCAACATATAAATACACCTCTACCTCGATATAATGCTGTCCTCAGGAGCCAAAAAATCTTTACTGCATTATAAGTGAAACTGCGTTATATTGAACTTGCTTTGATCCACCGGAGTGCACAGCTCCACCCCCCCAGAGCACTGCTTTACTGCGTTTCATCCGAATTCATGTTATATCGAGTCGCATTATATCGAGGTAGAGGTGTAATGGATCTCATTTATTTTTGAAAATTACATGTTCAGATTGTTTGTTTCTGTAAAAGCTATGGGATATGCATGTTCATTGTATTTTGGGAGGAAATAAGCACACAATTCTCATAAATGGCACAAAGTAAGGGTGTCCAATTCTACATGCTTTATGTAATAGAATATTAATTTCTTGTACTAATACCCTTATGGAAAAACATTACAGGGTTCATTAAAAATAATAGGATTCTATAGAAATTACTCGAAAATCTATATCTTTTATGTATATTTTTATCCATTCTGTAGAATTCCATAGCAGATATGTCATTATTAAATAGACTAGTTTAAAAAGTCTATAAAAAAGGTAGTTATTTTCTATTAAATTCTATAGTATTCGCCATAAGGGGAAAGTAAGACATAGCAGAATGTCTGATAAAGCCACATTTTAGGTGATTTTGCATAATTCATATTAAAAAAATAAGCCCCATTATAATGGGCTCAATACACCTATCTGTAGCAAATGTTCGGTGGTCTATGAGTCATCCCTCCTCAACTCTTTCCCTTGTCAAAGTTAATGTAGGTCATGTAATATTGTGGCTAAAATATACACTTATAAAAAATAAACATTTAGGGCTGTAAAGAGAACAGTTATACATAACTTTTCTGTTGTGTTTTTAGAATATTCAGTGTGTTTTTATTTGAGCTTTTTATATGTGTTTTTATTTAGTTTTTATTTGAGACAGCCTGCAACTGTACAAACTGCGCTGTGATCTTTTCAGATGTCACAAACCAAGCAGGGCTATGCTGGGTTAATACTTGAGTCGGGGAGCTCCAAGAAACATGCAGGTGGTAAGGAAGTCATGTTGGTGATTCAGTAAGTGACATTTCTCCCTTTGAGTCACTACTGAATCATTGTTCCAGCATAGCGTTTAGGGGAAGTTTGCTATCAGAGGTGTGAACTTTTGGGTAAAACAATAGTCCCTAGCACCTGGGGTTATTGACTTTCTCGTGGCACTCTTTGGGTGAGGATGTTAACCCAATTGACCTGGTCAGATTTTAACTCAGGTAATTTTATTTTTTCTACTTAAATTCCCCTTTCAGTTTCAGTAAGATACTGTGCTCTTCTTTGCTTATCTCTGACTGTTTACTAGTGTTGTGGTATGGTGTTAAAACTATGCAGTGTTCCATCCCATGTGATGTGCCATTTCATTGGTGGGTGAAGTGCTTTGTATATATCCCTTATCTATCTCACAAGGGTGTTGTCTCTTAAATTAGTTAGTTTGTATAGCAGTTTGGAATCCTCAGGAGAAGCCTGCTGTGAACGTGTAAAATATTATTGCTTTGATTATTTCTAAGATGCTATTTAATAACAAGATTATTTATTGCATTACAGTTGTGCTTAGAGGCCACAATCAAGATTGAGGCCCTATTGTTCTAAGTGCTGTACACATACCTTGTGAGATACAGTTCCTGCATTGAAGAGTTTACAATCCAGGGCTCCGTAGGTTGTTACCTTTAAGCACATGAGTAGTTCCATGGACTTCAATTAGACTACTCATGAGAGTCAAGTTAAGTGTCCGAGTGTTAGCCCAAGTAGAAGAGGAAAAGTGTGGGAGAAAAGAAGTCTTTCCCCCATTATACAGATATGGAAATTAGCCACAGCAAGATTAAGTGATTTGCCAAGGTCACTCAACTAAGTCTGAGACAGAGCTGAAAATTGAACTCAGATTTACTCACATCATAACAACATAAGAATGGCCGTAATGGGTCAGACCGAAGGTCCATCCAGCCCAGTATCCTGTCTACCGACAGTGGCCAATGCCAAGTGCCCCAGAGGGAGTGAACCTAACAGGTAATGATCAAGTGATCTCTCTCGTGCCGTCCATCACCACCCTCTGACAAACAGAAGCTAGGGACATCATTCCTTACCCATCCTGGCTAATAGCCATTAATGGACTTAACCTCCATGAATTTATCCAGTTCTCTTTTAAACCCTGTTATAGTCCTAGCCTTCACAACCTCCTCAGGCAAGGAGTTCCACAAGTTGACTGTGTGCTGTGTGAAGAACTTCCTTTTATTTATTTTAAACCTGCTGCCCATTTATTTCATTTGGTGGCCCCTAGTTCTTACATTATGGGAACAAATAAATAACTTTTCCTTATTCACTTTCTCCACCTCACTCACTATCATATCCCCCCTTAGTCTCCTCGTTTCCAAGCTGAAAAGTCCTAGCCTCTTTAATCTCTCCTCATATGGGACCCGTTCCAAACCCCTAATAATTTTAGTTGCCCTTCTCTGAACCTTTTCTAATGCCAGTATATTTTTTTTGAGATGAGGAGACCGCATCTGTACTCAAGAGGTGGGCGTACCATGGATTTATATAAGGGCAATAAGATATTCTCCGTCTTATTCTCTATCCCCTTTTTAATGATTCCTAACATCCTGTTTGCTTTTTTAACGGTCACTGCGTGGACGTCTTCAGAGAACTATCCACGATGATGCCAAGATCTTTTTCCTGATTAGTTGTAGCTAAATTAGCCCCCATCATATTGTATGTATAGTTGGGGTTATTTTTCTCAATGTGTATTACTTTACATTTTATCCACATTAAATTTCATTTGCCATTTTGTTGCCCAATCATTTAGTTTTGTGAGATCTTTTTGAAGTTCTTCACAGTCTGCTTTGGTCTTAACTATCTTTAGCAGTTTGGTATCATCTGCAAACTATGCAACCTCACATTTTACTCCTTTCTCCAGATCATTTATGAATAAGTTGAATAGGATTGGTCCTAGGACTGACCCTTGGGGAACACCACTAGTTACCCCTCTCCAATCTGAAAATTTACCATTTATTCCTATGCTTTGTTCCCTGTCTTTTAGCCAGTTCTCAATCCATGAAAGGATCTTCCCTCTTATCCCATGACAACTTAATTTACGTAAGAGCCTTTGATGAGGGACCTTGTCAAGGGCTTTCTGGAAATCTAAGTACACTATGTCCACTGGATCCCGCTCGTCCACATGTTTGTTGACCCCTTCAAAGAACTCTAATAGATTAGTAAGACATGATTTCCCTTTACAGAAACCATGTTGACTTTTGCCCAACAATTTATGTTCTTCTACGTGTCTGACAATTTTATTCTTTACGATTGTTTCAACTAATTTGCCTAGTACTGACGTTAGACTTACCAGTCTGTAATTGCCGGGATCAACTCTAGAGCCCTTTTTAAATATTGGTGTTACATTAGCTACCTTCCAGTCATTGGGTACAGAAGCCGATTTAAAGGACAGATTACAAACCATAGTTAGTAGTTCCACAATTTCACATTTCACATCACAAGAACATCACACAGTTAGACATAGTATTCAATATGAATGGTATTCTGTGCTCTGTAAAGGACAAATTGTAGTCATGGTCTACCTCTAAAATTTAGGTCAATTTAGCTATGTTGGTCAGGGGTGAGAAAATTCACACCCTTGCGAGACATAGTTAAGCTGACCTAAGCCCCAGTGTAGATACTGCTAGTTCATTAGAAGAATTCTTAAGCCGATTTAGCTACTGCCTCTTGGAGACATGGATTAACTACAGTAATGGAAAAAACCCTTCTGTCACTGTAGCAAGTGTTACACTATGGCGCTACAGCTGCAGAGCTGTAGCTATGACACTGTGGTGTCTGTAGGGTAGACATAGCTTTTAGACAAGCAAGTATAGTTAGGGTGACCATATTTCCCAAAGGGAAAACAGGACACCACATGGGTCTGGCTCAAGCTGCTCGCCTGAGCCCTGCCTGCCCCTCTTCCCGCCTCTCCCTCCCCTCACTGTGGCTGGCTGTTGCTGTTCTCCCAGGTTCTGCCTCCCTGCTGTGTGACTGACATTGCTGCTTATAGGAGCCCTGTTTCCCCCCCACGCACCCCAGAGGGTTGGTGTTGCTGCTCCCTTCCACCCCACATGTTCCTCTGACCCCCACTAGGGATGTGCATTACAGTTTTTTGAGAAAAATGGGCAAATGGGACAAATGCTCACTTTTGCCAAAAGAGCCAGGATGGCTGGGACAGGGCTTAAAAAATGGACTGTCCCGGCCAAAATGGGATATATGGTCACACTGAGAATAGTACAAGTCAGGACTGAAGTATGTTACCAGTATAGTTTGAGTAAAACTAACTAGTACTACTATCCTCACTTTTTAAATTAGCTTTACCATTGTTGGGCACACACTGATATCCCTAAACTTTTTTCAGTGTTTCAGTTTTACCACAAAACTGATTTCCCTTAAAGCACAGTTCTGCTTTGAAATATGACTCTGTAAAAATAGCATTATGGGGTTCTTTGTTTAATGTTCTGATTTTTTTCATGTCTGGTGTGCTCAGTTGTCAGGTAAGAATATACATTTTCAACCCAAGACCTGACAATCGAATTGGATTCCTTCTTTCTTCTATGTCATCACCTGCAATAAATATTCTGTTGGTAAAAGTAAGCCTATAGCAACACCATTGCAAAATCCATTGTCTTCAGTAGATGTGTCAAAATATAACTAATTGGGATTTAGTAACAATACTGTGGTTAATGCTCAAAAAGGAACAGAATCTAGTTCACTTTTGCAGAACTCTGTTGGCTTTCCTGTGTCACAAGAGTAAAAAGCACCAAAACTTCAGTGGCAGTTGAACTCGGAGGTGTTTGAGGAAGAAGCGGAAGATACCAGGCAACTGATAGTAGATGACCAGTTCCTGGAGCAGCTTCACAGGGTGCAACGCTGTTTGTGGGCTCATGCTGGTGGGAAAGGATTTTTCTGTAGACCTGAGATGGCCAGCAGTGACAAGAGAATTTCAGGCTGGGGAAGGCAACCTTTCTGGAGATATGTGCTGAACTAACCCCGAAGTGTCAGCCTGCCAACACCGGGTGCCCAATATCCATGCACAAGTACGTTGCCATTGCCATCTGGAAGCTGGTCACCCCATGAATGTAAGGGGTCTGTAGCAAACCAACTTGGGTTGGGAGAGATGTTGGAGGCCCTTGTCCTGCAGGTGTATGATGCCATGGAATAGGTACTGTTGCACTCGGTTATAAAGCTTGGCAATACTCAGGATGTTATTGATGGCTTTGCACCAATGGGATTTCCAAACCATATTAGGGCAGTTGATGGAACCCATGTACCTAACATTTGTCGCCCCCCCTGCCCTCCTGCTGTCTGGGCTCAGAATTCGTTAACAGGAAGTATATTTATTCACGGTGATCCAAGGTTTGGTTGACCACTGTGGCATGTTTACAGACATAGATGCTAGGCGATCTGGAAGGGTCCATGATACTAGGATCTTGCAGAATTCAGCTCTGCTTAAATTAATGGAGAAAGGCGTGTTTGCACCTGGGAGCATTATGGATATTAATTGTATGGACGTTGTTCTGGTTATCCTGGATACCCTGGCTTATTTTCTGCTTTCCTGGTTAATGAGCCATTCACAAGCTGCTTGGACAGAAGGAAGGAGCTGTTTAACTATTGCCTCAGTAGTTGCAGGAAGGTGGCATTTTTAGTGAAATAGGTTGCAAGTAGCAAAAAACAAAAGAAAACAAAACCCCCTAAAGATTAACCCAGCATGTTATATTTTCACAATATTTGTGAGAGGAAGGGAGAAAGCCTTAGCGATAAGTGGGAGGCTGAGGTATAGAGACTTGCTCATTGGTTTGAACAAGCAGCAAGGCGTCCAATACAAAATGGAAATAGGCAGCGGAAAGTTGTCAGGGGTGCCCATTGCTCTGATTTTGAATGTCAGGCCTGAAGTGGTGCGGCTGTACCTCCAGCAGTTAATGCCTGGAGTGGAAGATTTTTGTGCGGTTCAGTGTTGCTTTTTGGCAGTAGAAGTGCAACTTTGTGGCAATCCTTAATTGTATCTTGTATTTTTGTCTTTCTGTGTTTGCAAAACCTTATGAATTAGTGCACACTTAATTATTTTCTATGCAAAATGAATTGTTGACTCTGTATGAATGAAATTTTAAAGTTTATTTATTATTAAACAATATATCATGTAACAAACAGAAATGAACCTTCAGCTTAAATGAAAAAACGCTTATAATTATGAAACAATATATTAAAAACCAATCTGTGATCTAACTCAAAGAACCCTTTCATTAAACCGGCAGCGAAACAAAACAGTAAAGTGCAACATTGCAGTGCAGGGCACAAAGTCACAAGCGAGTACATGTCTTGGCTCTGCCTCTTCTGGCCTGGAGTGCTGAGGCTCAAAACTACCATCAGTGATAGAGGGCTCAAAAAAGCTGGGGTCCCAGGTACCACTGTTCTTGGTGCCCTAAGCTGGGGTCTAAGAGGGGAATGGCCTCTGGGAGCAGTGCTGTAGAGGTACAGAAGGGTGGAGTTTGTTATTCCCAGTAGCCTGTATTGTCTAGAGCAGGGGTGGGCAAACTTTTTGGCCGAGGGCCACATCTCGGTATGGAAATTATATGGCGGGCCATGAATGCTCACAAAATTGGGGGGTTGGGTGCAGGAGTGGGTGAGGGCTCCAGCCAGAGGTGTGGGCTCTGGGGTGGGGCCAGAAATGAGGAGTTTAGGGTGGGGGGGTAAGGCCTCCAGCTGGGGGTGCAGGCTCTGGGGTGGGGCTGGGTATGAGGCATTGGGGGTGCAGGAGGGTGCGCTGGGCTGGGACTGATAGGTTCCGATGGCGGGAGAGGGATCAGGCTGGGGCAGGGGGTCGGGGCGTGGGAGGGGGTCGGAGTGCAGGCTCTGGGCAGCGCTTACTTCAAGCAGCTCCTGGAAGCAGCGGCATGTTCCCCCTTCGGCTCCTATGTGGAGGCACGGCCAGGTGGCTCTGCGCGCTGCCCTGTCCGCAGGTGCCGCCCCCACAGCTCCCATTGGCCTCAGTTCCCAGCCAATGGGAGTTGTGAGGGCAGCACTTGGGGCAGGGGAAGCATGTGGGGCCCCCTGGCTGCGCCTATGTGTAGGAGCCAGAGGAGGGACATGCCGCTGCTTCTGGGAGCTGCGCGGAGCCACGGCTCGTGCAGAGCAGGGCAAGCCCCAGACCCCACTACCCGGCAGGAGCTTGAGGGCCGGATTAAAACGTCTGAAGGGCCGGATGCGGCCCCCAGAGCGTAGTTTGTCCACCCCTGATCTAGGAGCTTTATAACATGGCTTGGTGTTGATTTACAGTATTGTATTGCCTGCTGCCCTAATAGGAATATGTACTGCAACAGGGCATTTGCGCTTTGTCTTGCCTCCAGGAATTGCCTCTGTGTCTTCCTGTCTTTTTCCGTACTGTCTTTGGCCAGGACAAGGCTTTCTCTAGAAACTGCCATGCTGCCACTGGTCACTCAGCAATGATCTCTCTGGAAAGTTTCTTATCAGATTCTTCTCTGCCCTCACACATTGCCTCTACCTCTCTGCATTTTGCTGTTTTTTTGAGAGGCTCTGTAATGATGTCCACAAACATTTCATCACAAGTTTTCTGTTTTCTCCTCCTTAGGTTTTCCAGCTGCTCAGGCATTGATAAGGCCCCTGTCCTTGAAGATCTGGCCGGTGTTGTTACCATAGTTGTGGAGATATTTTTTTAAAAAAGATAAGCACTTATTGTTCATATTCTAGGGAGGTGTGATAGTATTTTTTTAAACATGCATTTCTGGTTTTACCTTCCTGGGATTCTTCCCAGTCATGAGGGAACCTGGGAGATAGTCAGTAGTGTGTGAATTGGGATTTTTGTCTGTGCAGTGTATGTGGTGTGGCTTTGCCATTGTGCCTTGGAGGCTGTGGGTGGAGTGGGATTGGGAATCATGTTCCTGGTCAGGAGATGGGGTTGGGAATTAGGTTCCTGGTCTGTCTTTGTAGTTTTGCTGTGCCTGGAAGTGCCTGTATGGTGTTGGAGGGGTTAGTGGAGGGCATCTGGGGGTGAGCTTGATAGTAATCCCCCCTAAACTCCCATTAGGGTGTCTTGACTCCGGATGACATTACACTGAGGTGGGTGGCCAGAAGGCACAGAATGGCTATGTTCAAAAAGACAAAGCAGGGTACACTGTGAAGTTATTCACCGATATGGTGCTCCCTCTCCCCCACTCAGGTATTGCATTGAGTGGAAGGGAACTGCGAGCTATAGCTGGGGGAATGACTGTGCAGTTATTCCTCAATCTCCAAACAAAAATTGAGCAATTTCTCAGGCTTAGATTTTGCTTTATCTCCCCTGCAGACATGTTGAAAGTGCAAAGAAAAAAAGCTTGGGTTCTGCAATGGTTGCCTGAAACATTCGCTGTTACCAGTACATAAGAATGAATATTAGAGTGCATTTATAGGGAAACTCTGCTCTTTGTAGCTTTATGGCATGCAGTGGCCATGTCTACCTCATGTAGAGTCAAAACACCAACCGAACTTCTTTTCCTGTAACTGCTGTCTCAATAAACTTTTGTGCTTTGCACAGAAGAATATTTTCCATATTCAAATCTGGAGCAGAGGGGGTGGAGTAGAGGCTGTGGCTATGCCATGCCGGTAACTGCCATTTTGGATAGGGTTACCATATTTCAGCAAGCAAAAAAGAGGACGGGAAGAGCCCCGCCCCGGTCCTGCCCTAGCCCCGCCCCTGCCCCTTCCACTCCCTCCCACTTCCCGCCCCCCTCAGAACCCCCAACCCTCCCCCTGCTCCTTGTCCCCTGACTGCCCCGTCCTGGGACCCCTGCCCCTAACTGCCCCCCAGGACTCCACCCCCTACCTAAGCCTCCCTGCTCAATGTTCCTTGACTGCCCCCTCCTGAGACCCTCCCCCCATCCTAGGACCCTACCCCCTACCTGTCCCCTGACTGCCCCAACCCTTATCTGACACCCCCACCCCCAGACAGACCCCTGGGACTCCCATGCCCCATCCAACCACTCCCCACCCCCTGACAGCCCCCCCCCAGAACTCCCGACCCATCTAAACCCCTCTGCTCCCTGTCCCCTGACTGCTCCGATCCCTCTCCCCACTCCTGCCCCCTGACAGCCCCCCCCCGAACTCCCAACCCCCCCCTTGTCCCCTGACTGCCCCCTCCTGGGACCCCTGCTCCTAACTGCCCTCCAGAACCCCA
This sequence comes from Chrysemys picta bellii, assembly GCF_011386835.1. Classification (NCBI taxonomy): domain Eukaryota; kingdom Metazoa; phylum Chordata; order Testudines; family Emydidae; genus Chrysemys; species Chrysemys picta. The sequence continues at coordinate 124,727,806 of NC_088793.1, read as the reverse complement.
CCCCCTACCTAAGCCTCCCTGTTCCTTGTCCCCTAACTGCCCCCTCCTGAGACCCCCCCACCCTAACTGCCCCCCCCAGGATCCTACCCCCTTTTGGGGTGATTTTTTAACTGGTCTCCTTGTACTCAACCAGGGAGAAGGTAGCCAGCAAGCTCCACAAGCTGCTTGGGTTGAGTGGTCATGTAGTTATGTAAAATCCTGTCCAGTTCCTCAAAAAATGGACAGGTTACATGTTGCCTGCTGGCTTTTTTCCTGTTGTCCCTTATTTTAATATAGGTCCTCTTGAGCTGTTTGCTCTTTACCTGGCCCTGGTTGGAGTACCGGTTGTGGCCCTTGTGGACAACTGCCTAACGATGTCTACAAAAAGGTCTTTATTCCAGTAGCTGGCCACAAGAGCTTCCTGCATTGATGCTTCTCCCCAGATGACAATGAGATCCAAAGTCTCTGTGTAGCTCTAAGCAGCTGTTGTAGGGCTTCAGGGGTAATAGTGCAGTTATTGTGATAAATTGAAATTCAGAAGCAAAATCTGGCGGTGTGCCAGTTTATAAATGGAGGAGGAGCTTTCTTATAAAGCTGGGGTGAGGAAAGTGTATTACGTGTACTGAAAATTCAGCAAAATACATTTAGCTTGTAGTATAGCTTTAATTTTTCTAGTGGCAATGTTGACCAAGGCTTAAGGTATGGTTTTGTTTAATTGATCATTTATTGTAGTATATTTTTACCATAAAAGTATATTGCCTCTTCAGATGAATAATACTTAAGCTCAACGCTAGGCCCCAAACTGCCTGAGGTTATTATGGTTGAGAGAGCTGCCATAACATGATGGACAAAACTTAAGTAATGTTTTGAGTAAAGGGCGGTTGTATGCAGCAAAATATTTATTTCTAGTTACATTATTTATATAAAATGTATTTGGAATAACAAAGCAAGGAACCTTCATTAAAGTCATCAGAGGTTCACCATAAGCTGCCCATTGCTAATTCTGACTTTGGTAAGAGGGGATAAAAGTTATAGAAAACTGTCTTGAATCTTTAATAAATAAGGTTTCTGTGCGGCTGCTAAAATGTTATGCAATTCCACCATATTGTGTACTGCTGTTATTGTTAGTCTGGTTTACTGCAGTATAAGGTAACAAATCTTTGGAAGGAAAAAATCTGAACAGAATTATAATTAGTCAAGGACATAAAACTGCTAGTTTCCACAGATATTTTAACCAGCTTCTCAATGAAGCTTGTATAATATGTGCCTTATGATGCAGCTTTAGAACATATGGGGTAACTGCACTCTCATTCTCAGCAGAGATGTGTATTACTTAAAAGGAAATTTATCCAAAGGAGAAGCTTTCTGTTTCACCAACTCGCACATACAGTGTGTGTGTGTGTGTGTGTGTGTGTGTGTGTGTGTGAGAGAGAGAGAGAGAGAGAGAGAGGTGGGAAGATTTATATTTTTCTGAGTGGTATCTGTAAGTTACTAATTTTTCAATTGGCATAGCACTGTTGAAAAGGAAATGTTTTACTTTATGATTGCCTTTCTGGGTGAATGTTTTTCTAATTATTAAAAATAAATGGTAATTTTGTGCAATCAGGTATTAGGCATGGTGAGTTATGTACCTTGTGGTACAGTATGACTCCAAAACTAATATTCTGTAGTAATAAGTCCTACTGAAGCTGTGCTAAGGACTATGCTGTGCAATTTAGATGCATTCCATAGTAAGGTGTCATGTGGTGCTGTACTGCCGCAGAAAGCTTTTGGTCATGAGGAGGCAGTGTGTTTGGTATAACACCCCCTTGTGGGGTGCAGCTTATTTCCCCCTTACCCGAGTAGCCAGTTCTACTGGTTGGTGTATATGAGGGGGCAGAGATATTGCCCTGCCTGCTCCCAGGCAAACAGGGAAGGAGCAATCCCTGTGGCACACACAACACAGGGGTTGCAGTTCTGCCTGAACCTTAAATGGGGGGGGACTGTGAGAAAAGCTACTTATGCCCTCCCCCCAACACTGTACAATAAACTAAGCCTCAAACAGAATCGGGCTGCCAGCTGTAACACACCATAACCTGGTTCACTAGTCATCTTTCAACTCCTCCCTTCCAATTATACACACCTTCCTGCTTTTATTTTATTTTTTTTTCTGTTCACACTGCAATGGATTGAAGTGCCAAACCCTGCAACTGATAAGATAAGAACCACATGGTCCATTACCATAAGCTTGGGGTCTCTACTGGCCCTACTGACGCAAGCAGTTCTCCCCTGATGTCAAACAGCTGATAAGTAGCACCTTGGCTCTGTTCCCAAACTTCTGTGCCAGAGGGGAAAAAAGGCTCTTTGTCTGAAAAAGGCAGCTTTGTTGAGGTATTTTTTTAACATCTTATTGCTTTTCTTGAATTGAAGCCAGAGTCCTGTCTGTTAAACTATTTAGCATTATTTCTAAATTGTTTGGCAAGAATAAATGTCCGCTAGAAAAAAGTGTGTTTAATTCATCATTCATAATGTGTACTTCATTATGCTTGTTGCATCAGATGCAGAATACAGCATGTATTGTTTTTAAAATGGGATGTCTGAACCCATTTTTTGCGTATTACAGAGTGCTACGTAAAAGTTCTGTGAAGTACGCTTTTCAAGAACCCAATTTCTTGCTGAGAACCTGAAAGACATGTCATGAAATCAAGAATAATTTTAGATAAAGCATGTGTTGTCTCAAAATATTACACAATTTAAGTAATATATTGAAATGTAATAGTATTAATATAATTCGATAGTATTGAATGTCTCTATGGAGTATGAGAACTGACAATATTCTTACTGGTTTTCCTTTGCTTACTGTTGTTCCTTATCTTCTCTCTTTATGGTTCTTATTCTGTAAAATTTTATAATGCATTTCCAGTTTTGATACTTCTAAGGCTGTGTCTGCACTAGCGCTTTTGTTGGTAAATTTATGTCGCTCAGGTGTGGGGAAAAAACCCCTCTTGAGTGACATAAGTTACCCTGACAGAAGCACTGGCATGGACGGTGCTATTTCGGTGGGAGACACTCCCCCACTGACATAGCTACCACCGCTTGATTGCGGTGGTTTAATTATGTTGATGGCAGAACTCTCTCCTGTCGGTATAGAGCAGCTACATGGGAGAGCTTGCAGCAGCGTAGCTGCATTGGTACAACTGTGCCACTGTAAGGTCTCTCATGTAGACGTTGCCTAATGATCATTAAAGAAGTGCAAACATATTTGATAATATACTCCTGGGTGTTCTCTTTCTTGGTAATGTCTTGTGTATCAACAAAAACCTTTAGTGTCCTCTTTACCAAATATTGCTCAATGTTAAGATGTATACAGGAAAAAATGGGGACAGTTAGCTGCCATTTTCAGGCAGTCATCTATGGATCACTGAAACTCTTTTGAATTAATGCTGGAGCTTATGAGCTGTGTTTGGTTCCTTCATATGATGGATTTATGTAAGTAATGGTTGTGTAAACCTTTTGTTTAAAGGTCCTATTTTCATGGATATGCAGATTGCCTATAAAAGTTCACCTCACCTATAACTTGGCATATATATTTTTATTTTAGGGGTGTGTGTGTGTGTGTATTTTAATTTTATTTGACCATTTTTGAGCCAGTTGGCATCATCTGTAGGGAATACGTGATGACATAGTATAAAAAGGTTTTAAGAATGTGTTTGGGATGGCCATATTAATGATAAATTGGGAAGCCATGAGTGAGTTGTGGGGGTCATTGTGAGTGGTGGTAAAAGCTTTATTATATTACACCATCATGATAGTCTGTGTATGTGTCGCACATTTCAGAAAAAAAAATTTTTTTTAGAAATATTTCAGTTTGTAAAAATTTTATTGGGGCTACTTTCTGCATCCTTTTGCCTGTAAAGCCAAATAATTTGGTTGTCTTCAGTCCATCTGTACAGACCTCACTGTAAGTCTTAAAAACCTCTAAAAGTTCCCTAAATTACTTTTATATCTAGTAAAATATCACAGCTTTGAAGTCTGATGTTTTGTGACTTTCGAGGCTAGAAGTTAATCCTGGCTCCCAATTTTAACACTGCAGGCTTGGTCTTATTGGTCTTTTAAATCAGTAACTAATCCAGGACCAAATACAGCCTGTTTTGGGCCAGCGTAAATTTTTGGGGGACAGAGGACAGTGGAATTCTCCATTTAGGAGAAAGAAGGAAACATTTTTTTAGTGAAAAGAAGAACAATGCATATGCATCCGAAGAAGTGGGCTGTAGTCCACGAAAGCTTATGCTCTAATAAATTTGTTAGTCTCTAAGGTGCCACAAGTACTCCTGTTCTTCTTTTTGCGGATACAGACTAACACGGCTGCTACTCTGAAACCTGTCATTTTTTTAGTGTGCACTACATCTAGTATATGTCTACATTTTGAGCAGAGGGTGTGATTTCCAGCTCAAAGATTGAGCTATTGAGCTAAAAATAGAGGTGTAGCCACAGCATTGTGAGCAGCAGGAGGGGCCTGAATATATGGCATCTTGGACAGGTACAATCTGTTTGAGCTAGCATGGATGTATGTCTCCTTGTGCTGGGAATCACTCCCCAGCTTGAAGTGTAGCTATATCCTTAGATGAAAAAGAGTTATGTATTTAAGTGTATGTCCTAGTGGAGATAGATATCACTTTCACATATGTGACATGGTTTGTGTACATATAATGGAGGCCCTGGTAGTTACTCCATAGTTAAGGACAGTATAGTGGACCACTCTCTTTCCTAAGGGCAGCTTTTCTTCACTCTGAATGGAAACAATGGGTGGCAGTGCCCATTGGGGCATCTTTGCTAAAGGAACTTCTATCCTCATTCCCATTGAAAACAATAGAGTATGTCAGCCGTTTTGTCATGGAATTCTCTGCAGCAGAGCAGTGTTTGTCAGACCCTGCTGAAGAGGAAACTTTCAATTATGAAGAATAATGGCAAAAATGACCATTTGTTTTAAATGTAACCAAGTGCATTGAGATTTTAGTGAGTTTTACTTGATGGATGGGAAGTTTGAAAAGTCTGGATTATTCCATTATTAAGATAATTTGGGACAAAAAAGTTTAACATAGAATGTTGTATTTTTAAGGACCATTTTAAAATTAATTTTACTGCAAATCAGTTTACTTTTAAGTTCTCAGAAAAATCATTCTGTACTCGAAGAATAAGTACTGTAACTTGGACAGATATATATTATGTTTTTCATGCATAACAACATGGTTGAATTGCTCCTTTAAGTACAAAACTCAATTCAGCCTTACCTATGCAATGCACACCTGACTGTAAACACACAATAGTTTGGAAAAATCTCTTCTGCATATTTCTCAAAAGCAGTATAATAGAATTTAGTTCTATATAGCTCATTTCATATTCTGGGTAACTCAAAATGCAGCTTTACAATATGGCAATCAAGAGCCTTATCCTACAATGGCTCTCTCTGCACGTGGAACTCCTATTAAAGTCAGTCAGAGTTCCAGTCATGGAGAGCTTGCAGGATTGGGCTCACAATGATTGAGTAGGAGGTAATGTAGGAGTGACTGTATTGGTAGCAGATTATACACTGTCTCATGCATTCAAACAGATTTTATTCAGAGTGGGAATATTGGACAGAGCACTGTTTTTATCTCTTTGTGAAAAATATCATGTTAATTCCCAACTGAACAGTCAGATAAGGGACTGTTGAAGTGAGGCGCCCATGTGGATAGTTCATCTGAATGATATTGAAATGAAATTTGGCATAAGGTAACCCACTGTGTAAGCTAATCACTTTAGCCCTATTGGTATTTCAGGGGATGAGGGGGGGAATTTTTCCATTCATTGGTCAAACCTTTTTGACTATGTGCATATTTACTTATATATAAAAAACAGAATATGCAGTGTACATTTAAAATAATAAATTATTCAAACATAATTTACCTGACATGTTTGGAGCAGTCTGGTCCGATGGATAACCAAGTATTTTAGAACTTTTGCATGAACTTTTATTTGAAAGAAAAACAGCAATGATCAATAGACAGTTAAATATTTAGTACAAAAATAATACATAATAAAAATGAATTATCTTAAGATCTTAGAAATACCAACCACTGTTTCATTATCTCCATGACTCTAAATCGTGTCTCTCTGTTGGATCTGCTATTTAATTTTACTTCCCAACAGGAGGTAGAACCTGATGTTGTAAATTAAGGGTAAGATCCTGGCCTCACTGAAGACAATGGCAAAATTCCCAATAAATTAAGTGGGGTCAGGATTTCACCTTAGGACTTGAGTCCCTATTATCTTGCAGTAGGGTATGAATATCCCCAATTGAAGTCAATAGGAGTTTCTGAAATCTGATGTGGGAGAACAGGTTATTCAGTTCCCATTTGAATTGATGACTTTTAAAACTGTAAGTTATGTTTATCCATATAAAATACTTGATTAAAAAAAGTTTAGAAAATAAATACAGTTACCATATAACTTTGAAAGTCACCTTCCATCTCAGACATTCAGTATTCTTTACAATATCAGACTGACAAGAGGACAGCTTCCTATTTGAATGTAAATAGTTCTTGTTATTTACGTTTTGTGATGAGGGATTCAATCTGCTTTCACTGAAGTCAGTGGAGATGGTCTGTTGACTTCTGTGGGGTAAGCATCATCATGCCCCCTTCTTTGTAACTAGATATAGTGATTCTGATGTTCTTTATATTACCATACTATTTATTTTAAAACACCACAAACTACAGTATGTTTATAATCACTTAAATTGATTTTTGAATGAAGATTGAAATACATCTGTCAAAGCCACTTTACAATAACTCTATTAGTTAAGGATAGCGGATTGGCCTTAAATATTAATTAACTCTTTTGTCATTTGTGCACCATATTTTAAGTGCTTTAAAATGTTAATATATTTCTGTACAAGTTGGCATTAATTAAGGAGAACTTGTCATTCTTCTTCGAGTGCTTGCTCATATCTGTTCCACATTAGGTGTGTGCGCGCCACGTGCACCATTGCCAGAGATTTTTCCATCAGTGGTATCTGTCGGACTGACTCTAGCACCCTCTGGTGCCATATGCGTATGCACTGGTAAAAGGAGCATGCCAGTTCTGCGCGCTCTCAGTTCCTTCTTACTGCTCATGACAGTGGCTGGAACAACTCCTCTTGCTTCAGCAAGGCATTATTCAGTGGTTTTCTCTTCAACTTAGATTTATTAGTCTTAGTTAATAGTAGTGTAAATAGTATAGTGTATATAGTTCGTCCCCCTCTCTTGGCATAGAGGGGCTCCCTTTGTCTCTGGGGATGGGCATGCACTGGTCCCCGGGCTTCAAACCTTGTGCCTCCTGCAGCAAGCCTGTGCCAGTGAGCGACCCCCATAAAGAAAGACAGGGAGGCTAGACTGAGGGCTGTCCTGATGGAAGCCACACTTGGATCAGCATTGGAGCCATACTGATCAGATTTGGCACCGAGCACCTCAGCTTCGGTGCAAAGTGACTCTCCGGCACCGGACATTTCTTGGCACCATTCTCCATCTCCGGTGCCAAAGAAGAAACATAAGAAGCAGTAGTCTGAGATGGATGGGACACCTTCCGGTACCAAGAAAGAACAAACAGGGAAAGCAGTGGAGTTCGACCCATGTCAGGCTACTCTTGCACTCCTGGTCTCCTAGCAGCACTGTAGACTCCACCCCACTCGCAGGTGTCGTTGAGTCCGGTGCGGGACCTCCCACCAATGCCAGGAAGTCATTGCGGTAACAGCAGGATCGCGATGCCTTCTACCCCAGAGGCCTTTGCAGTGGGCAGGGATTTACTATCACTCCCGGTACCATTGAACCCGATGGGACAACCACCAGCTTCAATGAGCTCAACAAGCAGAAGGGAGCATGGGGCTCTGAGCTCTTACCTGGCACCAAACCCCAGTGCAGTTCCCCCCGCTAGTGCCAGGCCTTCGACCAATCCTGGACTTGCACTGCCTCAACAGATATCTCAAGAAACTGAGGTTCGGCATGGTCTCCCTGGCCTCCATCATACACTCCCTAAATCCAGGGGACTGGTATGCCGCCCTTGACTTAAAGATGCCTATTTCCATCTTCCGAGGCCACAGAAGGTTCCTCAGGTTTATTGTAACCCAAACCCATTACCAATTCACCATCCTCCCCTTTGGCCTGTTGGCAGCCCCTTGGCAAGGTGATCAAGTCTACACATACCTCAATGACTGGCTGATCAAGGGCCACTCAGAGACTTAACTAAGGAACAGCATCAGCCTGGTCCAAGCCACCTTCCAAATACTGGGCCTGTTGATAAACAAAAGTCAACTCTCGTCCCAGTAGATAGAACAGAGTTTATCAGGACAGTGCTAGACTCGACCCAGGCCAGAGTCTTCATTCCATAGGCCTGTTTCCAGATGATATTGGATCTGATATCCAGGGTCAAGGCTCACCCCGTCACAACAGCTCATACTTTTGGGGCACATGGCTCTGTCCACTTATGTGGTATGACATGCAAGGCTGTGCCTCAGACCCTTGCAGATGTGGCTGGCCTCAGTGTACTCACCAAACAGACACCACTTGGACTCAGTGCTGACGGTTCCTGCCCCGGGACTCGCATCCCTTGACTGGTGGTGGGCCCCCAGTCAGTAGCTGCGAGTGTTCCCTTTACCACCCATCAGCCTTCAGGATCCCTAATTTTGGACACATCCAATCTAGGTTGGGGAGCCTACCTTGAACACCTCAGGATGCAGGGCCTGTGGTCCCAGGAAGAGGTCCTTTACATAAATGTCAGGGAGCTCATAACGGTCTGCATAGCTTGCCAAGTGTTTGTTCCCCAGATCACAGGCAGAGTAGTTCGAGCACTTATGGACAACACGGCAGCTATGTTTTACATCAACAGACACTGAGGAGTGTGCTCCTCTACCCTGTGCCGGAAGGCCTTCTGTCTGTGTGACTTTTATGTAAAGTACTCCATTCCCCTCGAGGCTTCCCATCTTCCGGGAGCCCAGAATGCCTTTGCAGATCACTTCATTAGACCTTTCTTTTCTTACCACCGGTGGTCCCTTCACCCAGAAGTGACCAAGTACATCATCCAGTTGTGGGGGTCTCCCCAGATAGACCTCTTCGCAACCAGGCAGAACAGAAAACATCAGCAGTTTTGCTCACTAGGCTGTCTCAGCCCAGGCTCCATCTCAAATGCTTTTCTGCTCCCTTGGACAGAACTCCTTTACTATGCATTTCCTCTGGTGCACAAGGTCTTTCTGAAAGTCAGGCAGGACAAGGCAAGGGCCCCTGCGTGGTCACACCAACACTGTTTTGGCACACAACTACACTTACCAATAGTGCCTCAGCTGTTGCCTCCAACCTGCCCGGACCTGATCTCACAAGACCACAGCCGTTTACTCCACCTGAACCTCGGGGCCCTTCCCTTCACCCGGGAAGCTCCGTGATTGAATCTGGAACCGCAAGCCTGTTCAAAGCCAGGTCTTGCTGGGTAGTAGAAAGCCGTCTACCAAAGCTACTAACCTGGCCAAGTGGAAATGTTTCTCGGTATGGTCTTCTCAATGAGGTCAGTCTTGTCTTTGGTGGTCCTTTCAATCTGTGCTGGAATACCTGTTCCATCTGAAATAACAAGGTCTGGCCCTCGCATCTATCAAGGTACACCTAGTGGTGATCTCAACTTTCCACCCTCCAGTGAGCGGCAAGTCAGTCTTCTTGCATGAGATGTTCATTCGCTTTCCTAAGGGGTTAGAAAGACTACACCCTCAAATTCGCAAACTGATTCCACCGTGGGACTTAAACCTGGTCCTGTCAAGACTCGTGGGCCCTTCCTTGAACTGCTAATATCATGCCCTCTTCTGTATCTCTACTGGAAGATCACCTTCCTAATAGTGATTATGCTGGTAAGAAGGGTCTCAGAAATCAGGGCCCTTACGTCAGAACCACCATATATGGTGTTCTTTAAGGACAAGGTCCAACTGCGCCCCCACCCAGCCTTCCTTCCAAAGATGGTCTCGCAGTTGCATAGTAACCAGGCCACTTTCCTGCCAGTTTTCTTCCCACAACCACACAAGAATTCAGAAGACCAATCTCTTCACTCTTCATTAAATGTGCCCTTGCCTTCTATATTGAGAGGACCAGGCCCTTCTGTAGATCGTAGCAATAGCAGAAAGGATGAAAGGCCTGCCGGTCTCAGCCCAGAGAATCTCATCCTGGATAATCACCTGTATTCAGGCATGCTATTGGTAGGCAGGCATCCCACCTCCAGCAACCTTCACCGCTCATTTGACGAGAGCTCCGGCCTCATCAGTGGCGCTTCTGGCCCAGCTCCCAGTCCAAGACATCTGCAGGGCCGCAACCTGGTTATCAGTGCATACCTTCTCCTCCCACTATACCATCATCCAGCAGGCTTCAGATGACACCAGGTTCAGGAGAGCAGTGTTGCAATCCGCATATCCATGAACTATGAGCCCACCTCCTAGGGTACCGCTTGTGAGTCACCTAAGATGTGATGGACATGAGCAAGCACTCGAGGAAAAAAAGCGGTTACTAACCTTTCTGTAATTGTTGTTCTTTGAGATGTGTTCCTCATGCCCATTCCGTGACCCATGCTCCTGCCCCTCTGTCTGAGTACTCTGACAAGAAGGAACTGAGAGGGTGCAGGGTCAGCAGTGCCCCTTATACCCGCGCATAGGCATGTGGCACCAGTGGGTGCTAGAGATGGCCCAACAGATATAACTGAGGAAAAAATCTCTGGTGTTGGTTCATGCAGTGTGCACGCACCTAACATGGAATGGACATGAACAACACATCTTGAAGAACAGTTACAGAAAGGATAGTACAGAAAGATCAGTTAATTCTATATTTACAGTCACTTTGTTTGATAACTTTAATAGGGCAACCTTGATGGTTCCATAAAAATAAAGAATTAACGCCATAAGTTTTAAACATTTTTTTTAATGATGCAAAAGTCTGTTCAGCTCTGCCTTTTTCCCAGTAATTCACGTGAGAAATTCAGAGACCAACCTACATGTTGGCCCCTGGCCTGAATCTTTTGGCAGCATATTGCTTAAAACTCATAATTTGTGTGTTATGCATTTTGGAAAATCCCTCCCATTCTCCTCCAAAAAAACAATAGACTGAGCTCCTTTCACAGCTTTCCTACTCCCTCCAGAACAGCAAAAACAGATGTACAGTGTTTTGCATGTCATCATTAAACTATAGTTAAATGAATGTGATGGAGCAACTTCATTCACTTTTACACTGTATTTTTTACATGGCTTCTTTCATAGCAAGTATCACAAAATGCTGCGCAAAGAAGTTACACAATCATAATCTAAGGGAAAATGAAAGTTTCTTTTAGGCAAGATTTAAAGAGGCAGTGACTCAGTTGTTCAGAGAAGGGGGAGAGAATTCCAGAATTATGGCTCAAGACAAAAGAAAGAGTGACACCCCCCCCACTCCCAACTATGGAAAATTGCCAGGTGTGGACAGAGAGAAAGTCAAGATTAGAGGAGCAGGATGAGCAGGCAAGAGATGAAGAATGGATCAGAGAGAGAGTGAGTCCAGGGAAAGTTTTGAAAACCAAGAGGTCAATTTAGAATAGAAGATGGAGGTGGCTATAGGAAGCCAGTAAAAGCAATGGAGGGCAGAGATGAAATAAACTCACTTCCTGGCATGACTGCAGAATGCAGCCACAGTATTCTTGACTTCCTGAAATTTGGTGTGTGGATTTAAGCCCGTATGAGAGGGAGTTGCAGAAGTCGAGAAGGAAGTGATTTAGGCATGAATAGAGATATCAGTGAGGCTAAGTCTAGAGAATGCTGTAGTTTATGTCAGTAGCATTTTATTGCTTCTGTAAATACTGTGCCATACACAATGGTGTATGTAAAGCAGGTAACCTTACTGATACATATTATGAACTTTGTAACCAATTTAAGAGAAAACAAAGATTTTCTTGTGTCACACTGAGCTGACACATTGGATAAGCCTTCAGCACTTGTAACGCAGCCCATCGTAGTGAGCATGGCAGTTGAAATTTTTACATGTTCAGTCATCTACACAATATCTAGACCAAAGTGCAGCATCTGAGTGTACAGTTAGGTGCTGTTATTTCTTTCAGTAGTTGACACAATTTAATATAGTGGTAGAGGAAGAGAGAGGACTAGGACAAATAAGGAATGATGGAAGGTTTGACTTCAAAAAAAGGTGGGGGTTACAGTTACAACAGGCAGGCAAGTTCAGTCAGTGGCCTGAAGGAGTACAGTGTGTGGGCTGGAAAGAAGCAGCCATGAGACTGTTGTTGCTCAGAGCCTCTTTGTGGTGATGGTGGTCTGGCCAGGCAGCAAAAATGTGTTGGCACCTTGTTTGTAAACTAATTTAAACTGACAGTCGTCCTTTTATGAAAGGTACAATGTTATTACAATATATTACCATAACTTGATATTAATTATTCAAATATAAATGAATTGTTTCAAACAACAGAATAGAGAGAGTCTTCGGGCCAGCTTTACAAAGGATTTGGGCGCCCAAAGATGCAGATAGTTGCCTAGTGGGATTTTCAAAAGCACCTAAACAGATTAGGTGCCTAACTTCCATTGAAACAGGTGGGTCTTAGGTTTCAAAGTGACATATTTGAGCACCTACCACTTTGTAAATCTGGCCCATAGTCTTCAAAAAAATTATCTTCAAGCCCCAATCTAAGTTTAATTAATGAGGTAGTAAGCTGTGTTTGCCTGAAGACATCTGTGGGTACCAACTACTCTATTAAGCAAGTGTTGGAGTCTCCTTTAGAGAAACATGCTTCATTCTTATCACTTTTTTTCATGGTAAGGTGATGGGAATTCTTTTTGAAAATGCTTAATTGAATGCCTCTAGGTTCTGCCAATAAAAAGACAGGCAACTTATTTGATTAGGAGACCACAACCAGCTAGCAGTATCCATGATGCCCAAGCATGCATCCTAAACTGCCTTGTGACAGAAACGGAGGCTACTTGGGGTGCACGGGCAAAGTGCCCTCAGTTCCTTCTCAATCACCTACGCCTGAAATGGAACTTTAGCGTGTCTGCTTTGAGCGTGCCGTGGCCTTTCTGTTTCCTTTCTCCTTAGTAAAAAGAAGAACAGGAGTACTTGTGGCACCTTAGAGACTAACAAATTTATTAGAGCATAAGCTTTCGTGGACTACAGCCCACTTCTTCGGATGCATAAAGTGGGCTGTAGTCCACGAAAGCTTATGCTCTAATAAATTTGTTAGTCTCTAAGGTGCCACAAGTACTCCTGTTCTTCTTTTTGCGGATACAGACTAACACGGCTGCTACTCTGAAACCTTTCTCCTTAGTGTTAATATACTTAGTTTGTAGTTGTTAGTATAGGTATAGATAGTTTGTGTAGGTAGTGAGTGGATTGTTTTGTTCTCCTCTCCCTTTTTCCTCCGGGAGACTTGTTTAATCTCACAGGGCATGCTTGGCTTGCCAGGCTTTAAACACTGCTTCTCCTCCTGAGAGGCTATTCCTGTAAGCGATGGCCACTCTAAGTGCATCTGTTGCTTGGGGGAGTCTGTATCAGTACAGCTGCGCCACTGCAGTGCTGTATGTGTAGACATAGTTAAACAAGTACGTGAAGCCACAAAAGTTCAGGATGGTAACTCTGGCAATTATAATTCCCTTACTGGAGGAAGAGGATTGGTTTTCAGCCCTTGACCTACAAGATGCCTATTTTCATATAGCAATACACCCATTGCAGAGGAAGTAACTATGCTTCCCCATAGGCCAGAATAATTTCCAACACTGGGTGCTTTCCTTCAGTCTATCATCATCTCCAAATGTATTCTCAAAAAGCCACTCTTTCTGCTAAAACCTAACCTTCAGCAGGAAGCGATCCTAGCCTTTCCATACCTCAATGACTGGCTGATCCAGGGTTACTCCTATGAATCAGTGTTATCGTCAACTCACATTCCCCTCGCCCTGTTCCAGGAGTTCGTCCTGCAGCTGAATGAAAAGAAATCCACGTTGACGCTCGTACAAAGGATACAGTTTATAGGGGGTGTGATTGCGGTTCACCCCTACACCAGCCTTGAAAGGGTTAATGAGGCTAAGAAATAACTAGATAGGCCACAGCTGAGGAATTACACAATCTGGGGAATTAGGTGGGATAAGCAACCTGTGATTGGGCATAGAGCTGATCTAAGAAGGAACAGGTGAAGCTATGATAAAACCAGGAAGTTGGCAGCAGAAAGGGACTGCAGTGTGGAGGCCTGCATTCACTCTAGCTGTAGAGAAGGAAAGGAAAAAAACAGGGGGAGAATAGAAGTCCTATGATCCTGGTCTTGAGGGAAGGGTGTACTCAGACGAGGGTGAAGAAAGAGGCAAACTAGGAGCAGCCCAGGGAAATAATAGCAAGGTTCGGGACTGTGCAGACCTTGGCTGCTGGTTGTAGGGTCCCTGGGCTGGAACCTGGAGTAGTGGGCAGGCACGGGTTCCCCTACCAGACACTGAGGAAGTGGTACAGACCAAGTAGTAGACCAGAAGACTCCCTAGGACAGTTGTGCAATGGGACTTTGACCCCCCGGAAGGGGGAAGCACACAGTGATCTGTCTGGAGGGCCAAGTCAAGAAGGGAGAACACCCTGGGTCATAAAGAGAAAGAGAGGTGGCAAGGCATGCAAATGAGTGGCAGAAAGGGGCTTTGTGCCTGGGAAGAACAGCCAGGAGAAGGGTGTATTTGGACTCATTGACAGCCAGAGCCTACCTTCCTTTGGACAGATTGCCAACTTTGTCAAGTCTGGTAGGGGCAATTCAGGGAAGCCCTTAGACCACAATAAGGAACTTTCTTCGGTTCTTGAGACACATGGTTGCTTGCACCTTTGTGACTGATCATGCAAGGCTGTGTCTTCGATGCTTCCAAGGTTGGCTCAGATCAATCTACTCCCCGGTCAGGGACACCCTGGACGGACAAGTGATGGTTCCTCTGCAAGTAAAAAAAAACCTAAGCTGTTGGAAGGAGCAAATCAACGTCTGTGCTTGTGTCCTTTTCTGTTGCCCAGCCCCATGAGTGGCTTTAACAACCAATGCATGTTAGGATGGGGAGCACATCTCAATGCCCTCACGATTCAGGGCAGATGGACAGCCCAGGAAAGCAGTCTACACATCAGTCTGTTGGAGCTCAGGGCTGTCAGGAATGTTTGCTGTCATTTTCTGCCCCTCAAAAAAGGCAAAGAAATCAGGGTCATAACGGACAACATGCCCTGCATGTTCTGCATCAACAAGCAGCGGGAGCAAAGGCTCTTTCCTTGTGCACTGAAGCTATGGGATTGCATAACCCATCAGATCCATATTTCAGTGGTCTATCTCCTAGGCATTCAGAATACCACAGCCGATGCCCTCCTCAGATGCTTCTCACAGGATTATGAATGGGAGTTGGATGCTCAGATTCTCTGCAGCGTATTCCAAAAATTGGAATTGCCGCAGGTCAACCTTTTTGCCACCTCCAAAAACAAGTAGTGCCCTCATTTCTGCTGAAGAGGAAATCTGGGTCACCACTCCTTGGGAGATGCCTTCCTTCTATCTTAGAAGAAGGGTCTTTTTTATGCAGTTCCCCCTACATCCTTAATTCCCCAGGTCATGATCAAGATCAGATAGGACAGAGCCAGAGGTATCCTTATAGTGCCAAACTGTCCAAGACAACCTTGGTTCCCTGTACCTGCTTCACCTATCTGTTCAACCACTGTTCAAGCTTCCAGCCATTCCTCACCTCCAATCTCAGGATGTGGGTCATGTGCTTCAGCCCAGTCTAGTGGTTCTATGCCTCAAGTGTAATTCCTTGATAGTTTTTGGGGATAGAGGCTTCCTGTTCTGCGGAAGTACTACAAGTACTATTAAATATTAGAAAGACCTCAACCCACACTACTTTACCTACAGAAGTGGAAGAGATTCTCTCATTGATGCGGTCATTGCTCCTTCCAGACTGATTAAGTTACACTTCCACTCATCCTGGATTATCTGTTGGATCTGAAGAAATCAGATTATTCATCAGCTCAATTAAGGTACATTTGGCCATTATATCAGCCTTTCATCCCCAGGTGAAGTGTCATTCTCTGTATTTGCTCATCCAGCATCATCTAGATTCCTTAATGGGTTAGGAAATCTCTACCCTCATGTTTATATAGCTTACCCTTACCTGGGACCTCAACATGGTTCTCAATCACCTTGTGAGACCTCCATTCGAACCAATGGCAAATTGCTCCCAGCTCCATTTATCTATGAAGATTGCCTTATTAGTTGCCATCACATGGCCTGTGGGGTTGGGGAAATCAGGTCCTTAATGGCAGATCCCTTCTTTACAGTATTCTTCAAGGATAAGGACTTCTTGCACCCACATCATAAATTCTTACCAAAAGTTCTATCGGATTTCCATCTCAATCAATCTATTCACCAGTATTTTTTTCTGAAATCTCATAGTTCTCAGCAGGAATCCTATTTCCATACATACAGGATGTTGGAAGATCTCAGGCAACGTCTACAGTATTACTGAAGAATGTACCAATATCTGAGATATGCAAGGCCGCTACATGGGCTTCAATACATACATTTACAAAACATTATGCCCTTATCCATGCCATCAGATCTGATGCAGTACTTGTTTTTGCAGTACTATCTTCAGTTCTAGACTCTGTTCTGAAACTTGGAAGTCACCTGAAGTGGCACTCCCATAGGGACACTACTCAAAGAGGAGACTCACCTTGCGCAGTAGCTGTAGTTCTTCAAGATGTGTGTCATATGGGTGCTCCAATGTCCACCTTCCTTCCCCTGTGCTTCCTATTGGTCCCTAGGGGACACTGACATAGAGAAGGAATTGAGGGTGGTTTGCCCGCAACCCCCTATATGGCCCTTCTGAGCATGTCTGGACTGAAAAATCATGGGACACTGGGAAATTTTTTTAAAACTCATATGACTTTTGAATGAATAACATCTAAACATGTTTAATTTTGTGCTTTCCAAATGACCAGAAAAAGTTCTCATGCCATATTTTTAGCATCCCTATTTGCCAAAAAAAAAAAAAAAAAAAAAATAAAAAGTCATTCCAATCAAAAGTTAGAGGAAAAGGAAAGTAGGGCTTAGAATGGAAACGTGACCTATGGAGTTGCTATATCTGCCATGATTCTTTCTGACTTGTGGGCTGATTCCATGCCTGGTCATATTTTATATTATATCTTTCCTTACAGTTTTGTGCTATCCAGGTTTGCAGATTGTTATGGATTCTGGTGAGTGCTCCCTGCTGGCCACCCACTAGGGCTGCTGTGAGTGGAATCCAAGCTTCTGCTGTTGTGGATGCCCTGGGGTTTGTTAAACTTCTAGAGCCTCATCAGGCTGCAGCATTGGTTCTTCCCTTGGTCATTCTGGCACGTTTCCTGGGCACTGACTCTGCCTGTCTATGGCTACACTAGAGAGCTTACAGCAGCACCGTGAATCTGCGCTGCTGTAAGCTCTCTGGTGTAGCCTCTCTAAGCCGATGGGACAGAGCTCTCCCATAGACTTAATATACCCCCAACAAGCAGCAGTAGCTATGTCGGTGGGAGAAGCTCTCCCACCGACATAGCGCTGTTGACCTAAGCACTGGGGTGAGTGTAACTTACATTGCTCGAGCGGGTGGCTAATTCACACCCCTGAGTGACATAAGTTATATTGACGTAAGTGGTAGTGTAAACATGGCCCCTTGTAAGCAAGCTGGACTCACCCCTGCGGCGCCTCCTGCTGGTCGTCCCTGGGAATTAGCTCATCCCAGCTCCGGAGCGCCCTCTGCAGGCCGGTGATCCACTACCGCTTGGCCCTCCTGTCCCTCCCTGGACTCCGGGAGGGATAGCTCAGTGGTTTGAGCATTGGCCTGCTAAACCCAGGGTTTTGAGTTACATCCTTGAGGGGGCCACTTAGGGATCTGGGGCAAAAATCAGTACTTGGTCTTGCTAGTGAAGGTAGGGGGCTGGACTCGATGACCTTTCAGGGTCCCTTCCAGTTCTATGAAATAGGTATATCTCCATTTATTTATTTATTTATTTATAGGTATACTCCTTCTTGGAAATGGAGCTCCTCAGCCCATCTGCCCTAAGCCCCCAGGACCAACACTGACCCCAAGATGCTCCAAGTTACTTAACATATCCTTCTCACAGACCTCAACTCCAAAGATGGGAAACTTCTGGTTACAGTTTGGCTCTCTCCTGGGCACTCAGCAGTTGTAATACAGTCAACACACACACACTTTGCACTGTCTAACACAGTGGTGGGCAACCTGCGGGCTGCCCGCTGCCCATTAGGGTAATCCGCTGGCAGGCCGCAAGACAGTTTGTTTACCTTGACCGTCCGCAGGCATGGCTGCTTGCAGTTCCCAGTGGCTGCGGTTCGCTGTTCCCAGCCAGTGGGAGCTGCGGGAAGCAAATGTAAACAAAGTGTCTTGCGGCCCACCAGCGGATTACCCTGATGGGTGGAGTGCGGCCCGCCGGTTGCCCATCACTGGTCTAACACCTTTATGCTCTTTATACTTAATTATGTAAGGCACAGGAGAATACAGATCATATAAACCAAGAAACATTACACACATGTCCCTTTCTATCTCACCCTTCCCTTGGGAGTCTTTAGGGACCATCAGTGTCCAGGAAGGCTGGTGGGTAGGGTGCCCCCTTCTCAAACCCAGGCTTGAAGAATTGATCTGTGTAAGCTCCAAAGCTTGTATCTCTTTCCAGCAGAAGTTGGTCCAATAAAAGATATATTACCTCACCCACCTTGTCCCTCCTTATGCAGGCCTGTTGCATGGTAGGTGGTCTCTCTCCCTCCTGAATCCCCTTATCCAGCTTCTGTGAACTTGCTCTCACCTAGCCTCTATTGTTCTCTTCCTGGTAACTTTCCTACCTTCCCCCATCCCTTCAGAGGAATCAGGTAAGCTGGTTTTTCTAAGGTTGCAACTGCTTTTTAGCGTAACTTTTTGTGAGATGTGAGTACTGTTGTTAACCTTAAGTATTTC
The DNA here is from genome assembly GCF_011386835.1 of Chrysemys picta bellii. NCBI lineage: Eukaryota > Metazoa > Chordata > Testudines > Emydidae > Chrysemys > Chrysemys picta. The sequence continues at coordinate 124,708,839 of NC_088793.1, read as the reverse complement.
CCATTGTTGGGATTTTGTGGTTCCCAATGAGTCAGATGCTGGGCAGAATCAAGGGACTTCGATGCGATTCAATTCAACAAGGCTTTATTCAATGTGCACAAAGGGAGAGCCCCTGGTACAAAAATCAGGCAGAGTCCCTCCAGCAAGGAGCCCCTCCCATTGTTATTTTATAGCACATGGCACTTACATAACAAGTTACATAACACAAACCTCTAACCAATCAGATTTAACCTTTCCATATATGGATTTGTTTATCACATGCTCATAGTCCTCCATTCCACATGCTGAGCTCACCCCCCTCCCCTTGGCCTTCTCTAGAATGTTCCTAGGGTGGTGAGCCACAGCATGCTTCCCTATGCATAAGCACCCTGCAAACCACATTTTATCCTAAATGAACATAAGCATACCCTTCACCATTGACCATGTCTGTTGCATATCTGCTCTAGGTCCTCTCAGTAGTGGTGGACTCATACATGTAGGCACAGATGATAAAGCAGTTTTTCATAATCAGACTTCACAATATCAAACATAATTCATGAGTTGTACAGGTATAGCCCCAATTCATTACATTATTTACCATGATTGTCTTGTATTTATGGTCTGATTTACATGCCTGGTCCTGTTTTATGTCATAATATCTTTCCTTACAGTATTGTGCTGTATAGGTATGCAGATTACCTACATAAAGATTTTTTAAAATGTATGCTTAAACTAGGCGTCTGAGGCCATATTTAGCCCATCATGTCACCTGATTTTCAAAAGTGCTCTGCACCGAGTAGCTCTTGTTGAGTTTGATATGAGTTGACAGATGCTCAGCACTTTTGAAAATCGGGCTATTTATTTAGGAGCTTAAATAAGGATTTAGAAGCCTAACTTTAGGCACTCATTTTTTAACTCTTGGCCTAATGTACTAGATTTGTATTTACTTGTGACTGACTATATTCTGGAAATGTTTTTTCCTTTCTCAAATCCTTGCTGTTTTTGAGCAATTGGGAGTAGGCCCCCTGCATTGTGAACCACAATGGGGGGTGGGCGGTGTTGGGGAGAAGTCCCATGGAGCTACTACTCTTCCTCCCATACAGGTTGATAGGGAATGATTTGAGAGGGGTGGGGAGTGAGTGGAGCTTTGACTCTGCCTTCCCAATGCTCCTGTCAGCACAGAGGGGAATTTGTCTATATCAGGTATAGGGTTGCCACCGATTACTTCCCCAGTGGAGCAAAGGACTGAGTCATAGTTCAATCCTTTGTCTGCTCCTGGGGCAGCATGGAGTCACACCACCTCTTACGCAAGACACTGTATTGACATATCTGTGATCAGACTGCCACCAGTGAAAATGGATGCATTAGTCCCGCCCTCTGTTGTCAAGCAGGTGGCAGCCAATGAAATTCATTTAGGGGAGAGGGGCTTTTGATTCTGCTTTCTCTGTACCATAAATATTCACCCTTGCTAATTTTTTGAATGAGGATATCAAAGGAGAAACTATTCTTGTTAATTGAAAGATCTTGAACATTTTTATACTTACTTCATGTCATATAAGGTCCGAACAGTATTGTCATTGCATACAGAATCTGGGGTGTTCCAAATATTCATAGGCATATTCTTAGAAGTTGTAAATATTGTATATGCCTTCCAGAGAGTTAGATGCTAATGATGTAATGGTTTTGGACTTACATGAAAACACAGCTTTAGCATTTAAAGCTAAAATTCTCATGAAAGTTTTGTCCCTCTGTGTCAGTGATGTCAAAGCCTTTTAAACTAAAAGGCTTTTTGTTTTTGTGTTAAGAAGCTTTGGCAGGGGTGTTAACATAAACAATTGTCAGTAGTTTGAGAGCACTGTTAGCTCCCTCAAGATGATAGGGAGTTGTTCAATGAAACAAAGAACTGGAAATCAGGTCCTGGATTCTCCTCTCAGCTCTTGCTGTATAAGTTTGGAGAAATCAGTTAGCCTTTCTGTATCTGTTTTTACTTCTATAAAATATCTATAATGAGTTCATAATTCTTGCCTACCTCATGGGCTTAATTAATTGAATGTATTTCAAAATGTTTCAAAGTTCAGTTTAAGTGCAAAGTAGTATTTGCTAGACAAAAAAGATAGAGTATTGTGGAGTCTCTCTGATAAAATATGGGAAGTCCATGTTTTGATATTGAAATAACAATATAAAGGCAGTGGACACTAACATGATTTTCATGCATGTTGTTTGGTTTAGGAACAGGATACACAGAAAGTCTTAGAAAAGGTAATTGCTGAGTACAAACAATTTATATTATTGTTTAAAAATAATGACACAACAGGAGTATAAATATAGGCTATTGTGACATCAGTGTTATGGCTTTCCAAATTTCATGCACTAACTTTTTTTTTTTTCTTTAAAGAGGCGATTCAGATTTGTTTTCTTATTATTTGGGTACTTTAAGCACATTTTGAAGATTCTACTGCTTCTGAAGTGATTGTTGCACCTTTTCTGAACCGAGCAGCTAGTCAAAGTTTGAGGCCCTGGAGATGTTCCACTGGGAGTAGAAATTGATGATGGAGTCTGGTATTTTCTTTGATGCAATCTTGTTTATTTGTAAAGCATATACAACATCCTGCTTCTGCTAACACAGGAGGAACCAAAGGGAAAAGGAGCAGTTTAATTTACAGCCCCAAGCCTCTTCAGCCAGCCATCCAGACCCAAAAGTGCACTCGCTCTAGCTTTTTCCATAGCCACACGGTGCTTACTGAGCAAAAACCCCTCTGTCTACACAATCCAAAACTCCTGGCTAGGTTCACATAACCCTATTTGTTCTAAGTGGGGGGTGGGAGAGTTGTGATTAATGTATCCTTAGTTATGTTAATTGAAGGTTCACACCTATCAATCTTAACCCATAACAAGGTTTTACCCAGTTCATAACTAGGGCCCTACCAAATTCATGGTCCATTTTGGTCAATTTCACAGCCATAGGATTTAAAAAATCCTTTCATGATTTCAGCTATTTACATCTGAAATTTTATGGTATTGTAATTGTAGGGTCCTGACCCAAAAGAGGGGGGGGGGGCGCAAGGTTTTTTTTGGGGGGGAGGAGGGTGTGGTACTGCTACCCTTACTTCTATGCTGCTGCTGCTGGCGGCGGCGCTGCCTTCAGAACTGGGCACCTGGCCAATAGCTTTCGCTCTCTGGCCGCCAAGCTCTGAAAGCAGCGCAGAAGTAAGGGTGTCAATACCGTGACTCCCCTAAAATAACCTTGTGACTCCCCTCCAACTCTCTTTTGGATCAAGACCCCCAATTTGAGAAATTCTGGACTCCCCCATGAAATCTGTATAGTATAAGGTAAAAGCACACAAAAGACCATATTTCACTTGGGGAGACCAGATTTCATGGTCTGTCACACGTTTTTCATGGCGTCAATTTGGTAGGGCCCTATTCATAACATTACAGTGAGCCAATGTTTAAAGCAGCATAGGTATTGGCAGCATTTTAGAAAGGCTGTAACTTTGAATGTAGGATATACTTGGGTGACTAGCCTGAACTGCGTCCTTACTCTTATTTTTAGCACACCAACTCTAGCAAAGCTCGCACATGTCTTTCCATCTGGGGTTGGGAAGCATGCTTCCATTTGCAGTGTAGACATACCCCTACATGCTACGGTAATATAATTCTCATTATATTCTTTCTATTCACTATTTACTCGTCACCCTTCCACTCCTTTGTCTGTGCTCTTTATACATTGTATTTTAAATTGTAAATCCTTAAGGGCAAGGACATGCCTGTCAAGTGCCATGCACGTCTGTTGTGTTATATTTAATTATTAATAATGTTTTGATGAACACTTCCATTATACTGTTATTGAGTAATTGAGCTATGATCTGTGCATCATTATAATAAGTATATATATCTATAAAGATATTAAACATATTTACTTCATTAACCTTGAGAGCATAAATGAATATTCTTGGAAATAGTCGTAGAGTATTGACAAGAAGTGGGGCAAGTTCATCCTTGTTGTAGTTCTATTGATTTCAATAGAGCTGCACCAGGGATAAATTTGGCTTTGTATGTACACCGTTTGGACAGTGGGCATATTTACAGCAATTAATTAGCAATGTGACTTCACATAGAGAAATGTACTGGGTTGAACTTCCTTATTCTTTTATTTCCCTTTGTGAATTAGAACCAGAGAAAAGAGTTATAAGAGTATTCTTAACTATGGAGTTATGGTGCCTCTTTTAATTAAAACTGTGCAGCTCTTTAACTCAGGCTGACGTCACAGTCTCTAAGGTTTTTTTTCTTTCCTTTGCAGAATATATAGAACATTTCTGGTAGAAATGTAGAAATCTTAGCTTAAGAACATAAGAACGGCCATACTGGGTCACACCAAAAGTCCATCTACCCCAATATTCTGTCTTCCGACAATGGCCAATGCCAGGTACCCCAGAGAGAATGAACAGAAAAGGTAATCATCAAGTGATCCATCCCCTGTCGCTCATTCTTAGCTTCTGGCAAACAAAGGCTAGGGACATCATCCCTGCCCATCCTGGCTAATAGCCATTGATGGACCTGTCCTCCATGAATTTATCTAGTTCTTTTTTGACCCCTGTTAGAGTCTTGGCCTTCACAACATCCTCTGGCAAAGAGTTCCACAGATTGACTTTGTGTTGTGTGAAGAAATACTTCCTTTTGTTTAGTTTAAACCTGCTGCCTATTAATTTCATTTGGTGGCCCCTAGTTCTTGTGTTAGGAGAAAGAGTAAATAACACTTCCTTATTTACTTTCTCCACACCAGTCATGATTGTATAAACCTCTATCATATCCTCCCTTAGTCATCTCTTTTAGAAGCTGAAAAGTCCCAGTCTTATTAATCTCTCCTGATATGGAAGCCGTTCCATACCCCTAATCACTTTTGTTGCCCTTTTCTGAAACTTTTCCAATTCCAATATATCTTTTTTGAAATAGGGCGACCACATCTGCATGCAGTATTCAAGATGTAGGTGTACCATGGATTTATATAGAGGCAATATGATATTTTCTGTCTTATTATCTATCCCTTTCTGAATGATTCCCAACATTCTGTTCGCTTTTTTGACTGCCGCTGCACATTTAGTTGGTGTTTTCAGAGAACTATTCACAATGACTCCAAAATCTCTTTCTTGAGTGGTAACAGCTAATGTAGACCCCGTCATTGTATATGTATAGTTGGGCTTATGTTTTCCAATGTGCATTACTTTGCATTTATCAACACTGAATTTCATCTACCATTTTGTTGCCCAGTCACACAGTTTTGTGAGATTCTTTTGTAGCTCTTCGCACTCTGCTTGGGACTTAACTATCTTGAGTAGTTTTGTATCATCTGCAAATTTTGCCACCTCACTGTTTACCCCTTTTTCCAGCTCATTTATGAATATGTTGAATAAAACTGGTCCCAGTACAGACCCTTTGGGGACACCACTATTTACCTCTCTCCATTCTGAAAACTGACCATTTATTCCTACCCTTTGTTTCCTATCTGTTAACCAGTTACCAATCCTTGAGAGGACCTTCCTTCTTATCCCCTGACTGCTTATTTTGCTTAAGAGCCTTTGGTGAGGGACCTTGTCAAAGGCTTTCTGAAAATCTAAGTACATTATATCTCCTGGATCCTCCTTTTCCATATGCTTGTTCACCCCCTCAAAGAATTCTAGTACATTGGTGAGGCATGATTTCCCTTTATAAACGCCATGTTGACTCTTCCCCAACAAATTATGTTCATCTATGTGTCTGACAATTTTGTTCTTTACTATATAGTTTCAACCAGTTTGTCTGATTCTGAAGTCAGGCTTACCTGCCTGTAATTGCCGGGGTCACCCTGGACCCCTTTTAAAAAATTGGCATCACATTAGATATCCTCCAGTCATTTGGTACAGAAGCTGATTTAAATGATAAATTACGAACTATAGTTAATAGTTTTGCATTTTCACATTTGAGTTCCTTCAGAACTCTTGGGTGAATACCATCTGGACCTGGTGACTTATTACTGTTTATCAATTTGGTCCAAAACCTCCTCTAATGACACCTCAATCTGCAACAATTACTCAGTTTGTCACCTAAAAAGAATCGCTCAGGTTTGGGAATTTCCCTTACATCCTCAGTCATGAAGATGGATGCAAATAATTCATTTAGTTTCTCCGCAATGGCCTTATTGTCCTCGAGTGCTCCTTTAGCATCTCGATTGTCCAATGGCCCCACTGGTTGTTTAGCAGGCTTCCTGCTTCTGATGTACTCAAAAAAAATTGCTATTACTTTTTGAATCTTTGTCTAGCTGTTCTTCAAATTCTTTTTGGCCTTCCCAATTATATGTTTACACTTCATTTGCCAGAGTTTATGCTCCTTTCTATTTTCCTCACTAGGATTTAACTTCCACTTTAAGGATGCCTTTTTGTCTCTCACTGCTTTTTACACTTTGTTGTTTAGGCACGGTGGCACTTTTTTTGGTTCTCTTACTATGTTTTTTAATCTGGGTTATACATATAAATTCAGCCTCTATTATGGTATCTTTAAAAAGTTTCCATGCTGCTTGCAGGGATTTCACTTTTGGCACTGTACCTTTTAATTTCTGTTTTTAATTTATATTTCAGTTTAACCCTTTCTTCTTATATATTAATGTAAAGAGTCCAACTCCGACTTTAGCACTCATGAACCTTTTATGGATTTGAGATATTCTGGGAGGATTTTACTTCCAAAACTTTCCTTTTGGCACCTGGGGGCAACCTAAATAAATGTATCTTTCTTTCAACTCTGTATGCTGTCCACCAATATTAATGTTCTGGTAATAGAAGGGTTTTCACATATTCTTGGGCATCTGTGTCAGAGCACAAAGCTTTGTGTATTGCCCATGTGCACATTCCAGGATAAGTCTCCAAAGCAAAAGCAGGAAAATTGGATTGAATATCTTGGCAGCCACTTTAGAGAACTGGGAGGGCATTTTTAAAAATGCCCTTAAATAATGAGCACATGTGCAGGAGCGAACTCAGGTTGCATGTACGTTTTTGAACAAGAATAGCCATTGCTATACAGCCCTAACAAACTCAGAAATATTTATAATGTAAATATTAATTTGGCAACAGATGAAACTTCACACTTGTTGACTGAACAAAAAGTGTACTTTTGTGTTTGAACATTTATGAGACTGCGGCAATAGAAGTTGTTTATCCAATGTGTGAAGGGTTTTTATGGTCTGCATATCAGTAAAGTGAAGAATATCACACATCTGATTTTTAGCTGTGACATGTATGCAATATGCCAACACATGCTGTGACCCTAAGTGCTTTCTTTTGGAGCCAAATCTTTTGATGACCGCAAACATGCTTTGACTGAGCATCTAGCACAAGAGTTGTGAGATCTTTGACTTTTTGGTATGCATCAATTTTAGAAAACATTTTTGAGGTTATCTGGTTTAGAACTTTATGTATGTTTGTCCAATATGATCCTGGTCTTTCAGAAGAAACACAAATATAATGTTTCAGACAATTGTATTCTGCAATTAGGATGATACTCAGATTTGAAAAAAGTTAGTCTGCTTCTGTTTGACATCTAGAACAAGATGCATTGAACCAACAAGCCTCTTTAAATCAGAGAATCCATACTACAGGGAATTTATTGTGACAATACAAATAGGAAGCTCTCTAGGCTATGAAGCAGGTCCAGATCACCATATGTGAAACTGATGTCTGCCCCTCATGGTCGATAAAAAGCAGTTAAGAACATCTGTACCCACTAGTATCCAGTGTCATCAAAATCTGCCGATTACCGTTAAGTAGGCAATAATCAAACTGGTCCTGAAGAAGCCAACCCTAGATGCTAACCACTGCCCTACATCCAATGTACACCTTTCTTAATCGAGATCATCAAGGTGGCCCATTAAGAGGTTGGCAACCTTGAAGAAGAATTTCAGGACAAATGCACCATGAAACCAATGATAAACCTGAGATATAGCAATATATTTTCATCCTCTGGACAGATGATTTAAAATCTCTCATGGATTTCCACACAACTTCAACAACCACCACTCGTCCATTAAACTCTCTCTGGAACACTCCTACACTAGCATAACTTCCTGGACACCATGATTAGCTGCAATATTGGAGCCCTACAGACAACTATGTACAAGAAACCAACTGGTCACCACACCTACCTTCATAGCTCTAGTAACTACCTCAAACACATCAATAAACGTTATCTAGAGCCAAACACTGAGATACCACAGAATATGCTCTGTGAAGAAAGTCCAAGATATACATCTTAACACACTCCAAACTGGCTTCACCAAAGGCACTCCACTAGAGAAGTAGATTGCATCATGGAAAGGGGCCCACCAAATACCCCGAGAAAACTTGCTTTAGTACAGAAATAAGCTCCCCTTTGACCCCACACCCCTATTTGACACTTGCCACCCCACACTGACTGGAACCCATATAATCAAATAACTACAACTCATAGTCGATGGGGTCCCCATCCTTCATCTTTCCTGAGCCCCCTCTTCTGGTCTTCAAACACCCCCCCCCAACCTTTCCAAGCTCAGCATCAGAAGCAAGCTCCCCACAGACAGAGGACACACCAATTCAAAGCGGCACCAGATCCTGCCAGAACAACAAATGCAAAACCTGCAACCATATCTCCACTGCTGCGATGACCAACACTGCCCACAACACACCTTTCAAGATCCATGTGGCCCACACTTGTCTATGACCGCATGTGGGGTACCTCGTCCAGTGCACTAAATGCCCCAATAACAACTATGTGGGTGAAACCAGACAATCACTACGCTCTTAAATGAACGCACACAGGAAATTGATAAGAGAAAAACACTATATCACCTGTGGGTGAACACTTTTCACAAAGCGGTCACGCTGTATTTGATCTCTCAGGCCTCCTCATCCTCAAAGGAAATCTCCACAGTGCTTTCAAAAGATGAACCTAGGAGCTTAAATTCATAACTTTGTTAGACACTAAAAATAGTGGACTAGAGAAACTGGATTTATGGCTTATTACAACAATCTATAACCCACTAACAACTCCCTTTTCCCCTGCGGCATTCTCCCCCCTGCCCCCCACCTCTGTCCTTTCCCTCCTGTGATTGGAGAGGTGTTATCAGGTGGTCCCCTGAAATATGTTAATTACTTATGCTAAACAGTCTGTTCCACCTTGTATTTAGCTGTATACTCTGAGTACCTTTCCCAGACCTGAAGACGAGCTCTGTGTTAGCTCAAAAGCGTGTCTCTCTGATCAGCAGAAGTTTGTCCAATAAAAGATAGCACCTCACAAAACTTGTTTCTTTAATAACTAAACTTGGCTGTTAGGCAAGCTATTGTTTGAACCCTGTCTATGTGCTTGAAAACTGTATGTGTTAACTACTCTTCAATAACTAGATCTACTGGGAGGTATTCGGAGTGCTTTGTGCTGCTCTGCTGATATGCAGAGATCCCATAGGCAATCAGGAGACCTGCCTGTGGATATTCCAGACTATAGAATTAGGCCCAAATATTGAATAAAAACTCAATTTTTAGCACTGTGACAAATGTGTGTCACAGATGGATCACTATTTTATTACTATATTGTTATCTAATTAGTCAAAAGAACAAAGTTACTTAGTAGTATTTAACGGGTTTATTCTGATGTACATTTTTGTATACTAACTCTTAAGGATTTTTATTACTATGTATATAAAAAAAACTTCTGAAGGATAAAATTCTACCTGTCCTGCAGGAGATTTCTTTTCCTGTAGGGCAAAGACAATTAAATGTTAGTGGGTTCCTGTTTAAGATCAAAACAGAAGCTTTCCTTCCTTCAGGACAGGTAGAATTTCAAGATACCAGCAATGTACATAGTACAAAATACTGATTGATTCTGTTTTATTAATAATCTTTAGCATTTGCATAATGCTTAACATTTCTTGCAAGTTCCACCTTAGGCTGCATGCAACAATAATATTTAAATATCTTGTTCTGATATCTCAAGAATAATGGTGCTTTCTAGTGCATATATGCTTTCTAGCGCACAATGCTATGCTGCTTTTCCCGGAGTGAAGGGGTTACATCTAGATTTTGTGTTAAAACCATGCCACTGTAATTTGTGTGTTTTGCAAAAAAATGCATTGCTTCATGATGTCTGAGAAAGCTGAGGACCTTCAGTTCAGCTTGTGCAACAGAGGATTGTAGACATATATTAAATATGACAAGTTTGCACAAATGCCTTCACCCCTTTAAATAAAATCCAGGGTTGACTTCTCCACTAGCAATTTGGCATCTAGCCAAGAAAAGATTTTCTCTCTTCTGTTCCTTCTTTCCTTTTATTGCTTGAATCAGTGAAGGGGAGTTAACATTTTTCTGCCACTGTTGGCTGAAGTCACTCTCCCAATGTACACTGCTTTGAGATTTGACCGTCATCTGGTCATCCATTGTGTTTATGTCTGAATTGTTCTGTGTCTGATTTAAGTACCGGTGCTCAGCTTTATTGAGGTGCAGTACTCTGAATGATCAGGCCCTTATATTGTAAGTTATTTAGGACGGGGACTGTGTTGAGAAAGTACTGTGTTGGGAAAGAGCCACCGATGGCTCGTAAGGAAAAAATATTAATATAGTACCGTGGAAGGCTGACAACCACTGAAAACTATTGCTGACTTCTAGAAAAATTTAAGGTGCAAAACTGTTTGGAGAAATCCTTGGGAAAGTAACCAATCTCTCTGAATTGATAAAAGCACATCACCCACCTTGAAAAGGAGTAGTTTAATCCTTCTTGTTGAGTTAGATATTCTGTTTGCACATCCGTCACAGCCCTCGTCAAGTTCTCCCCCTGCTGGACTGATTCTTGATCCTCAACACAATACACCCAGCCCGCAGACGGTTTCTCCAATTCATCATGGGGACCAATCGCTATCAATACAGGGTACTACCTTTCGCACTCTCTACAGCCCCCTGAGTATTCCTCAAAGTCCTCATGGTAGTGCCTGCCTAATTATGCAAACAGGGCATTGTCATATTTCCATACTTAGATGACTGTCTCCTCAAGTCCCATTCAAGGCCAACACCCTTCACACCATATGACTGACAATGAACCTTTTTCCAAGCCTCAACCTTTGCATAAACCTAGAAAAATCTACACTGTTATCGGTGCAACACCTGGAGTTTATAGGGGCACAATTGGATGCCATACAAGCCAGAACTTTCCTCCCACCTCAAAGACTTTCAGCCATAGTCGATCTTGTATCCATGGTGAGAAACTGTTCCCAGATATCAGCCTGGACATGTCTTCAACTATTCAGCCACATGGCAGCAACCACTTTTGTGGTAAAGTACGCAAGGTTGCACATGCGCCATCTCCAGGCATGGCTACATACAGTTAATATACCTCACAGACACAGCCTTCACAAGAGCCTATCCATGCCTATCAAGGTTAAGAACTCACTACTCTGGTAGACACAACCCAAAAACCTCTGTGTCGGGGGTCCCTTTCCTTCAGCAAGCACCGTCCATGATGCTAGCAACTGATGCCTCTTTCATTGTTTGGGGAGCGTACCTTCAGACCCATACAGTGCAGGGCAGATGGTCCTTAGCTGAATCCACCCAGCATATCAACCTCCTAGAGCTATGAGTGGTCCACAATGCCTGCTGACATTTTCTACCATTGATCAGACATTGCAGTATGAGTTATGATGGACAATATTGCCTGCAGGTTCTACATTAACTGGCAAGGTGGAATGAGGTCCCACATCAGGAATCATAATACTCAAAAACCAGTGGGAGAACACTTTAACCTGTCTGGTCATTCAATGACAGACCTGCGGGTGGCTATATTACAACAGAAAAACTTCAAAAACAGACTCCAACGAGAGACTGCTGAGCTGGAATTGATATGCAAACTAGACACAATCAACTCAGGATTGAATAAGGACTGGGAATGGCTGAGCCATTACAAACATTGAATCTATCTCCCCTTGTAAGTATTCTCACACTTCTTATCAAACTGTCTGTACTGGGCTATCTTGATTATCACTTCAAAAGGGTTTTTTTTTCCTTACTTAATTGGCCTCTCAGAGTTGGTAAGACAACTCCCACCTGTTTATGCTCTCTGTATGTGTGTATATATATCTCCTCAATATTTATTCCACTCTATATGCATCCGAAGAAGTGGGCTGTAGTCCACGAAAGCTTATGCTCTAATAAATTGTTAGTCTTTAAGGTGCCACAAGTACTCCTGTTCTTTTTGCGGATACAGACTAACACAGCTGCTACTCTGAAATCTGGAAAGACAGACTTTAAACTGAAAAGATTGGTCCCAGGCTGAGAAGGAAATTCAGCCTGTGTATTAAGAACTGTAATTTACTTGCAACATCCAACGGGGTGAGAAAAGCTGCTTAATTCAAATCTTGCTTAGTCTGAAAGTTCAGACTTTAGAATGGGTGTTTAATTTTTATTTTCATAGATAATTATCTCTGACTTTTATGCCTACTACTTACAATCATTTAAAACCTATCTTTCTGTAGTCAATAAACTTATTTTAATGTTTTATCCTTACCAGTGAGTTTGTCCTAAGTGCTAGTGGATTCTGATCAGATTTCATAGACTGGTGCATTTGACAAAGTGGTGAATTAATTAATGAGCTTGCGTTGCTCAAGAGACGGTCTTGAGCAGTGTAAGACACTACATTTCTAGGAAAAAGAACAGGAGTACTTGAGGCACCTTAGAGACTAACAAATTTATTAGAGCATAAGCTTTACAGCCCACTTCTTCGGATGCATATAGAGTGGAACATATATTGAGGAGATGTATATACACACATACAGAGAGCATGAACAGGTGGGAGTTGTCTTACCAACTCTGAGAGGCCAATTAAGTAAGAGAAAAAAAACTTTTGAAGTGATAATCAAGATAGCCCAGTACAGACAGTTTGATAAGAAGTGTGAGAATACTTACAAGGGGAGATAGATTCAATGTTTGTAATGGCTCAGCCATTCCCAGTCCTTATTCAATCCTGAGTTGATTGTATCTAGTTTGCATATCAATTCCAGCTCAGCAGTCTCTCGTTGGAGTCTGTTTTTGAAGTTTTTCTGTTGTAAGATAGCCACCCGCAGGTCTGTCATTGAATGGCCAGACAGGTTAAAGTACTCCTGTTCTTTTTGCGGATACAGACTAACACGGCTGCTACTCTGAAACCATACATTTCTAGGGTGCAAGGCTGGGGACTGGAGAGATTTGCTGACGTCTCCCTCTGTATAATTCATGAGTGGTTAGAGAGCATTCATGCAATTTAGCTGGGTGTGTCTCTGTATGCTGGTGGCTGAGTGCTAAGAGGACCTGGAGGGGTTTGCTGCTTATCGCTAGCAAAGCACTTTGAGAGACAGCCCAGGCTGGAGAGTTAAGGGGGCGCAGTGGTTCCACAGTTCCAGGTTGTACCCCAGGGATCCTACCACAGTGGACCTTATCTGTTTTATCTCACAAGTGAAAAAATAGTTGAACTATTAAATGATTGTGTGTACATGTACAATTAACGTGTGTACTTGATCTTTTCTATACATTATATACTTGCAGGTAAAAATGTGGCTATATGACATCTAACAACATATTAGCTCCCTATGTTTATTTGTTATGTATGTTTCTACTTTACTGATGTGAATTACTTTTAGCACACCAGACCCAATATAACTATACAGTACTACTGGACCCAAAAGGGGGTAGAAAATGAAACAATACAAATAAAATTCTGAGATTACATTGAAAGTATTCCCTCAGTATCTTCATCCCTTCATCCTCCCCTGATCCCTCCCACTTCCAATCTGCTGTCCACTCCCCTTTCTCTTTGAGGTTGCTTTCCACTAGGTATTTTATCTTGGTATGGTTTTATGTCTGATTTTTTCCTTCTTCAGGTTTGGGGGAAAGGGAGGGAAGAGCCATGCTGCAGTCATAGGATTTATCTATGCTTCCCTTAAGACCTTATTTTTCATGATAAGATAGTATACATCCTATCATTCTTGCAAAACATTTCCCCTGCTTTCCAAGAAGTCATGTCTACGGCCAATTGAATTGTCCTTTCTCTTTTGTTTTTCTCTAGTTTCCACCCTTCTATAGAATTGCCTCCCCCACCTGTTTCATTTGCAAAATGTGAAACTGAATGCAAATTAGGTTGAACAAATGAAACTTCATTAAGTTTGTGCACTGCTGTGTCCATGTGACCGAGTTGCTTCCCACCTAACTCCCTGCATTTCCTGTTCTACCAATAACAATCCCTCCAGGGAATATGGGTCCTGTGACCACCTATGCAGAAATTTCATTCACTTGTTTCTTAAATCCCCTCTTCATTCTTTCTGGCTCCCTGCTTATCTGCACACATTCTGGAGATCATATCTTTCTCCCATCTGTGCTGTCTTCCAGCTGTGCTCTATCTTCCTCTCCCTGTATAATAGCTGATGTCCCCAGAGCTCCTGTGATGGTTCCCTGCTGCTGATGCACCCAGCAGGCTTTGTGTGGCCTGCCAATTACAGTGGGAGGCAGCTATTCATCAGAATTGTGAGTCAGCGTGGCTCTCATTATCCCCTTTTGTCTGCCCTCTTTCCCCTTTCATTCTGTGCATTCCTCCTCTCTGCTTGCCCCCTCAAAGTTAAAAATACAGACAGATTAAGAAGTCTCCAACTGCTCTTATGTTGGGTGCACTTTGTCAAGTCACTTGATATGGAGCAATTAAGAGAGTATAAATAGGGAACCTCACATTGTCATTTTTACAGGGTTACTTTTCACATTAAAACCAGGAAAACAAAACAAAAAAACACACTTTAGAAGAAAAAGTTTTGTATTTACTGAATTAAATAATTGCATAAGGTGTGTTTCACACTTAAGATCTTATCTTTGAGTCATGGTAGTTTGAGCATATTGGATCTTTTTGGGACTTATTGTTCAATGGAAAGAGTTATATATGGAGATATACCTATCTCATAGAGCTGGAAGGTCATTGAGCCCAGCCCCCTATCTTCACTAGTAGGACCAAGTACTGATCTTTGCCCCAGATTTGGGGACAACTTATACCTTCAAGTCAGTGGCACTGCTATGGGTACTCGCATGGCCCCACAGTATGCCAACATTTTTATGGCTGACTTAGAACAACGCTTCCTCAGCTCTCGTCCCCTAATGCCCCTCCTCTACTTGCGCTATATTGATGACATCTTCATCATATGGACCCACGGAAAGGAGGCCCTTGAAGAATTCCACCTGGACTTCAACAATTTCCACCCCACCATCAACCTCAGCCTGGACCAGTCCACACAAGAGATCCACTTCCTGGACACTACAGTACAAATAATTGATGGTCACATAAACACCACCCTATACCGGAAACCTACTGACCGCTATACGTACCTACATGCCTCCAGCTTCCATCCAAGACACATCACACGATCCATTGTCTACAGCCAAGCCCTAAGATACAACCGAATTTGCTCCAACCCCTCAGACAGAGACAAACACCTACAAGATCTTTATCAAGCATTCGTAAAACTACAATACCCACCTGGGGAAGTGAGGAAACAGATTGACAGAGCAAGACGGGTACCCAGAAATCACCTACTGCAGGACAGGCCCAACAAGGACAATAACAGAACACCACTGGCCATCACATACAGCCCCCAGCTAAAACCTCTCCAGCGCATTATCCACGATCTACAACCTATCCTGGAAAATGGTCCCTCACTCTCACAGACCTTGGGAGGCAGGCCAGTCCTCGCTTACAGACAACCCCCCAACCTGAACCAAATACTCACCAGCAACTACACACCACACCACAGAAACACCAACCCAGGAACCTATCCCTGTAGCAAACCTCGTTGCCTACTCTGTCCCCATATCTACTCTGGCAACAGCATCAGAGGACCCAACCACATCAGCCACACCATCAGGGGCTCATTCACCTGCACATCCTCTAATGTCATATATGCCATCATGTGCCAGCAATGCCCCTCTGTCATGTACATTGGCCAAACGGGACAGTCCCTCCGCAAAAGAATAAATGGACACAAATCGGACATCAGGAATGGTAACATACATAAGCCAGTAAGTGAACACTTCAATCTCCCTGGTCATTCTATTACAGATTTAAAAGTCACTATCATTGAACAAAAAAACTTCAGAAACAGACTTCAAAGAGAAACAGCAGAACTAAAATTCATTTGCAAATTCAGCACCATTAATCTGGGCTTGAATAGGGACTGGGAGTGGCTGGCTCACTACAGAAGCAGCTTTTCCTCTCCTGGAATTGACACCTCCTCATCTATTATTGGGAGTGGACTACATCCACCCTGATTGAATTGGCCCTGTCAACACTGGTTCTCCACTTGTGAAGTAACTCCCTGCTCTCCATGTGTCAGTATATAATGCCTGCATCTGTAACTTTCACTCTATGCATCCGAAGAAGTGAGGTTTTTACTCACGAAAGCTTATGCCCAAATAAATCTGTTAGTCTTTAAGGTGCCACCAGACTCCTTGTTGTTTTTGTAGATACAGACTAACACGGCTACCCCCTGATACTTGACCCCTCAAGGATTGAACTCATAACTCTGGGTTTAGCAGACCAATGCTCAAACCACTGATCTATCCCTCGCCTCCTTAAAGTTGTTCCTTCCAAGAGGATTAACTAGAAGTGAAGTGTAAGGTATGCCTTCCTAAGCGTTAACACATAGAATAACATGAATAGCATGTCAGCAGGATGAAGTCCCAAAAATTGTCACTCAGGGTTTGAAACTGGGGCAATCTAAAGAGCCAAAGGAGAAACAGTAATGTGTTGTACCCTACCCCGGAGAGACCTCTGTATGCCATTTTCCCTGTGCTGCATCCTACAGATGCAGTACTTTTAGTATCTTAGTCGCTATCGCTAGTGATTCTTTCTCCAGACTTTTTTGGTCACTGTCAATTAATTTGAGCTGCCTTTAAATTAATGCGCTCTCGCCTACAAGTGCAGCAATTTTACTGCTAATCTGGAGGCCCTCTCTGAAGTCAACCAAAAAAGATTTTAATTTTGAGGTTTTGAAAAGTTACATTTTTATTAAGCCTCTGTGTTTTTTCGCTGATTTTAATAGTTAAACGTTAAGTGATTATTTCACAGTATACCTCTGCTACAGGAGATTTTCTAATGTTGCAATTTCTAACTAATTCATTTTGACAACAAGTCAGTCTGTTTATAAGTGCCCTCTTCATGATTTCCACATTTCTTTTCACTATTATTATTTTGACATTTATATTGCAGTGTAATGTGTGCATCTTTGCGTTTGGTCAGTGCACCAGACAAAAATCAGAATCCTGGGCTTTAGGTGCTTAACAGTCTAGAATGAGAGCATGCACAATGCTTATTGACTGACTAATGCTGTACACATCCTACAAAACTGTACATGGTATTTCTGCATTAGACAGTTTATAGGAATCATCTTGTAACTTTAAAGTGTTTTCTGAATGTGCATATATATGTCAATGTATCATAAATTTGCATTGCAATGGAGGGGGGTGAAGTTATTTCTGTATGTGAAGAGAGTTTGCAATGTACTTTATCATCCTTCTGTGTCAAAGGCACTTATGTAAGTCATTACAACAAAGACACACTGTGAATGCAAGGTGGGGGCTGCAATTTAATTCTTTTAGGTGTTTTCTGAGTCCTGAACAAACACAGGGGAAAATCTCTCCTTTTCCATCTACCACTCCTTTTCCATTTCTCTTCCAACTCTTTTTTCCTTTGAAGATGCTTTTCAGACATTAACACATGGTGGTGAGCTGCACTGTCTCCAAAACAAACAAAAAAGGGTGGGGAAGTGATGAGGGGGAGGAGGAGGAGAGGGAAGAGAAACAGCTGCTCACTTTTAATTTCTGAGGCCAGGCTTGAATTCTGTGGCATTTGCTTAAGCACTGTGGTAAACTAGGAGGCCTGGCTGAAATCCTGTGACTTTTTTTAGATTGGGTGTAGGGAAGGGAAACATCTAGAACTGAAACTAGCATTAGATTACATGTCCAAAGTTGTATTGATTAGAATATCACTTGCCAAGTAATCTGCCATTAGTGGAAGATTGCCACCCCAATCGAAAGTTTTGGAAAAGCAGCCATTCAAAATTTGTCCCGTTCCAGAGTGCCTGTCACCTCTGTATTTATCTTGCTATTTCTGCAAACCACTTCCAATATTAGATATTATAGGCAGCATTCTGAATTTTTTTTATGGTTAGAGCAGAAGTCTGGGACGCAGGAGACCAGGGTTCTATTTCTGACATTGCCACTGATTCATTGTGTTACCTTTGGCAAGTCACTTTACCTCCCAATGCTTGTTTTCCCTATCTACAGAATGTGGGCATTGATATTTATCCACCTTTGGAAAGTGCTTTGAGGTTCTCGTATACATGGCAATGTATGGTGTCAAGGTATTCGTATCAATAGTTGTTATTATAGTATTTATTATTAAAGCTAAAATCTTATGTTGTTTTTGTCAATTTTGATTCTTAAAATGTATGTTTAGAATTTTTTTTTTGAGAAATAGAATTGGAGCTGCAGATGAAGAGAAATCATATTCTGAATTTTAAAATTATTCTTCTTTGGGTGAAAAAGGTAAATAGCATTCCCTCTCCATGGCTGTCCTACCTTATTGGAACACTGTGTTTCTATTACGTTCAGAACTTTGTCCCTTCCACTCATAGTACTGTTGCTAGTCTCTGCATCCACAATTGGTCCACCGGTCTCCTCTGCCTTCCATTCGTTTTCCTGCCTATGGTTGTGCAGGTGAACAATGTAATTAAACAAATCTGTCACAATATACTACCACTCACTGAAAAGGATGCCAGAAGAGACATACAGGCTGTACTTTCAAATATCTATGCAACTTAATGGAAAACTCGCCATCTCCCATAAACTGCGGCAAACAAATTCAAAACCCTTTTACTTGTCTGCACTATTCTGTAAAATATAACTTTTTAACCTTTCGTTGAAGCAACTTATGTTAGTGAAAGAGACAAGCTTTCGAGCTCCACAGAGCTCTTCTTCAGATTTGGGAAAGGTAATCAGAGTATCAAGGTGGAACAGATTGTTAAGTAAAAGGAGTTAATGCATAATACAAGAAGCCATTCACAATGAAGTGGATAATTAACATCTCTGCAGTCCTAGGACAAAGCCAGTGTAGAAAGTGGAGGACATGTTTGATGTGGTCATTGTAACCCATGTTGCTGAGATGTGCTGCAGCGTTCTGTACTATTCGATTTTTCATAAGTGGTGAAGGCATCATGCCTAGCTATGCTGCATTGCTGTAGTCCTGGCAGGAGGTGACCAAGGCATGAATGAGGGTGATGAGGGAAGAGTAAGTGAGCAAATTACTGTACAATAAGCAAAGGTCTTAGGACACTATATATCTAGCTATAGTCAGCTCGTAGTGCTTTGTAGTGGTGTAAACAGTTAGGCCTTGGCTACACGTGGGGATTCACAGTGCTGCTGTGGCAGTGCTGTGAAGCGCGAGTGTAGTCGCGCCGCCAGCGCTGCGAGAGAGCTCTTGCAGCGCTGAAAGTACTCCACCTCTCCGAGGGGAATAGCTTGCAGCGCTGTGAGCGAGCGTGCAGCGCTGCAGGCGCTGATTACACTGGCGCTTTACAGCGCTGCACTCGCTGTGCTCGGGGGGGGGGGGGTGCGTTTTCACACCCCTGAGCGCAGCAAGTTGCAGTGCTGTACAGCGCCAGTGTAGCCAAGACCTTAGTTTGTAAAACCTAGTCCAGACGTTCTCAAGTTTTCATTCGTGTAACATGCAAACCACCCAGTTCTTGATTTGATGTTACCATAACTTAGAACCTTACATTCTGTTTCTGTCAAAAAAGAATTACAAATGCTGGAATGTGTAATTTGTTAATATGCTCATGGCAACATTGGTTAATTGCATTCACTGCATATAATGTATTTAATATATTGAAAAGGAAACTGTATACATTCTTAATAAAAACTTTTTGAATTGCATATCCTGTAATTTGATCTGAATTTATTAATATTACATAGCATCAAATATGGGAGTAACAGTGCTTCAAAATTCTGTATTAATATTTCAGGGCCTGTGTAAAGAATAGCACATTGAACCTATAGGAATTTTATGATGATTAAAGATGGCAGGATGATTTCCATAGTTCATATGGTGCCTTGGGATCTTTTGTGATGAAGGGCACTAACGAGCTATTAAGTATTAAGATTATCAACAATTTTCATATTTCAAACTTAAACATGGTGTTCATATTCTAATAGCTACAGCCCATGTGTATCTTTTGAATTTGCACGCTGATGTTCAGCAGATATCCATAGTTTGCTTGTTTTACATTTTCTTTTATCTCCTACTATTTTATTTTAAGAGCAAATAGTAAATCCTCCCAAATTACCCTGTATCTTTTGAAATGCATTTATGTTTATGATCCCATTTTGCTCCCATCCAAATCAGTGGAAGATTTTTCATTGATTTCAGTTGGAGCCAGATTGGATTAATAATTTGTAACTTGCTGTTGAACAATTCTGTAACTATATTTTGTGCATGAGAAGAGTTTTGTGTATTGGCATGATTTAATGAAGTAATACTGTACATACTATTAAGCAGCAACTTTTGGCAAAGAAAGTCTGAACCAATGTGTGGAATGAAACATGGTTGGGGTTCTGTTGCACAACCCTTGATCATGTTGGTGACCGTTTACCCACACAAATGTACTGACGTCAGTGGGAATACTCGAGTTGAGTAAGTGCTTACAGCACAGGTTGTGCAACTTGGTCTTATTTGTAATATAAAAGTAAGCTTAACACAATATTTAATTGTCACTTTAAATCACTGTTCACGTTAGCAGAGTGTTTATTGAAATATCTTAAATTATGCTGCTCTTTTTAGGCCATATTTTACTGACATGGAGATATCATTACATCCATCACCATAAAATTGAGCAGAATTAGCATCTTTAAAGAGTCCTCTCTCACTCTATTCACTTGCACATCTGATGACTGAGATGTTGAAAAAGAAAACACTGTTTTTCATTTATCCTGTTTTAAATAAATTGGAATTTCTAACTTTTTTCTGACAGTTTGATGGAGTCAGCGCCTAACTTTCAAAGCTTAATTAGTCTGAAGGTGGGAATTTTTTTTCCCCCACAGAAGAATTTGACTGGTAATTTTTATTTTTAATGTCAATCAAGAACTGCATTGGATCTGAAAGAGAGATATATTGTATCTGTATTTTGCAGCGGTATTGAGACAGAATAAGAAGAGTAGTTTTCAGAGCAGTGAATGTGCTATTAACGTCTCTGATGTTTAGGAGTCAGATGTAGCAAAAAATGCAGTACATCTAGGATCCATGGTATACAAGTCAATTTTGGGGAACTTATACTGTGTGGAAACCAGGTACATTTTATTTTTCAGAATTGGGTTTTTGGTTATCTGTGCCGGAGTTTGGTCAAGATACTGGGTTTAGCTCACAAAGTCTTGTCTATATGGAGACTTAGAGCATGGCTAGCGGGGTTGTAAATCTGCAGCAAACTAGCCTGCAGTACACTACATTGCTGAGTGGACCCTCTTACCACATGCTCAGATACCAGATACTAAAAGTTCCATAGTGCACTTTGACATACTGCAGTTAGGTCAAAGCACAATACTGAACTTGTGGTGTGTAGTAGTGAAGTCCACATGATGTCTGAGTGTGCAGCAGGCTAGTGCGCTATAGATTTACACTCTGGCTTGCTGTGCAATGAAGGCATATCTACACTGTCTTGCAGTTGGGACTACGAGGGTGTGAATAGCAGTGCGCACCAAAGTGCGCTGTAACACCTCTGTGTGGACACTGCAGGCATAAACTTAAAGGTCCCAAGTTTCGACTAGTGTAGTCCTCTTTAACAGCTTTGAAGAGAACTACATGAGTGCAAAATTGGGACCTTTAAGTTCAAGCCTTCAGTGTGCACATGGAGAAGTTACAGTGCAATACTCTGGTCTGCACTGCTGTTCACACCCCCTTAGTCTGAACTGCAAGCCCAAACTCTTCAGAATCTACTCTCATGTGATAATAAACATGAGTGATCAGAGTTGTGTTTTATAAATCTCATCTGAATTATGCCATCCCAAGAAATAAAGCACCCCTTTAAATTAAGAAAATTCAGTTTAAGGAATTAAATCTATTTAGTCTCTTGAAGAGCAAGTCAAGAGGTTACTTGTCTACAGGCTATACGTACCTTTACAAGTCTTGAATTCAAGATTAGATGTCTCAAAAGATATATGCTAGGTCAAACACAAATTACTGGGCTCAATGCACAAATTACCGGGTGAAGTTCCATGGCCTGTGGTAGGCAGATCAGTCAACGCACAGTCTACCTTTGGAACTCTTTGCTAGAGGTTGTTGTGAAGGCCAAGACTATAACAGGGTTCAAAAAAGAATTAGATAAATTCATGGAGAATAGATCCATCAATGGCTATTAGCCAAGCGGGGCAGGGAGGGTGACCCTAGCCTCTGTTTGCCAGAAGCTGGGAATGGGCAACGAAGGATGGATCGCTTGATGATTACCTGTTCTGTTAATTCCCTCTGAAGCTCCTGGCATTGGCCACTGTCAGAAGACAGGATACTGGGCTAGATGGACCTTGGGTCTGATCCAGTAGGGCCATTCTTATGTTCTTATCAGACAGGATAATCACAGTGGTGCCTACCTTTTGGCTTTAAAAGCTATGAATTTATGAATACCAGGCCTGAGTGTTTGTTCAGGTCAAACTCAGATGGAAGAGTGCCACCTCCCAAAGCATCAGCACACCTTCCTGCCGGGACCTGGGTTTTCCTTTGAGGTCTCCCATTGAAGTACTAAGCAGGATTGTTCCTGCCAATCTTAAAAGATCTGAGAAAGTCATAGCTCAAGATATTTAGGAATATATTACTTTATATCTCATGAACAGTTAACGAAAGGCTATGATTTTTAATTTAGCCTCAATTACCAGAAAAATGACATGTAATTAGAGTAGTATAGTTTGTATTAGAAGAGCTAGATTTTCATGTACCAGATCAAACATGAGGAAGTCACACAGGTGCACAGTCTCATTGCTATGCAATAGATTATTTTGCATAAATGTTCTGTGTTAATTGTTACATCAGAAGATTCTATCATGATAATGATTTTCTGCCTGTTCCAGGTAAACTGTCTGAGCATGCAACTGTTTGGCTGATTTGTTTGCTCTTTTCATAAGTAAATACTTCTGTATCCAACTTGTTCATCAGGCAAACGATTAGCTTCTGGCTAATGTAACTAGAATTCTAATCATGAATATAAAAAAAATACTGTAGTACTTGATTATAGATAATGAGACTAATACTGAGACCAGTGAGATTATTCAAATATAAATGTTGCAGGATCATTGTAGAAAATGTTGTTTGTATACTAAATTGTATTATAGGAGAATAATGTGTATTTAAGGACTGTATCATAATGCAGACACCTAAGGGCAGGATTAAGGTTGCATCCTGATCTTTGGCATTTCTTGACATTTGAGTAATTAATTTTGTTTGTTTATTTTATGGATTTTACTTAGTTTTGGATTTTGGATGAATTACATAATATATAATCAGCTATGGCTGAGCCAGGCTTTAGCACCAATTGATGTTAATTTAGACTTTGTTAGCACAGAGCATGTCGGGTGGAAACCTGGGCAATAGGAAATATTTTCATGAATCTACACAAGAGAAGGAAAAAAGGGCAAATGATTTTAAATTGTAGTGAAATATTCATTATATATTTGTTAATTCTGTTAGTTATAGAAATGTTGAAACTTCTTTATTACAAATGTTGGTACCTTTGGCATGAATTCTGAGTGAATATTTAGTTTATTCTTCAGGCAAATCTTTGAAATTAGTTTGATTAAAATCTGAAACTGTTAGTGTGTCTACATTCATTCCATGAGCTTCTTGCATAGCACTAACTAAACACCTAGTCTTCTGTCCCAGCATGCACTTGGGCAGAGACTAAAACTTGTTATGCATTCTTTAAAGTTGTTTCAAAGTTCTAGTTAAAAATGTAATGGACCTGTTCTCAGGCCATAACAGTAATGTTCACAATTTTATCAAATACCTGTATATTAACTGATGGATAATGTTCCATAATAACAGTATACATGTACAGTGTTGCATAATATATAGATTTTCAATTCAGTATTAATATTTATGTCTTTATTGAAAACTGAATGCTAAAATCATGGGGGGTTATTCACCCATTGAACAAGTGTGTAAATCTTAAGCTAAGAGAACAGACCTTTGTTACCCTAGTTAATAAAAACTAAACTTGATAAGGATTTTATAGATGGTGTTCTTCCGTATAATAGGTAGTACTGAATCAGGGCTCTGCCCTGGAGTTATTGGAGCATTAGAGTGTAATATTTTGGGTGACATATGAGACAGAGGGCATAAGCAATTCTAGGGTTAGATCCTGTAAGAAACTGAGTAGTTACTGAAGGTGCTCAGTGCATTCTACTTTTATTGACGTCAATAGGAGTTGAGGGTGATCAGCAAGGAGTTGCTCAGACTGTGGGATCAAGCCCCCTGTAGTCATTAAAGTTTCTTAAGGCACTTTTCACAAGAGTAAGGGACTTGAACCATGGTATCCTGGCTAAATTCCAGTATAATTACTAGTGCTCTACCTGCCTAAATTTCTTTGTTGCTTTAATTGGATGAGGTGTTCTTCATTTTCTCTCTCTCAAACTGTTGTAGTGCTGCTGGAATCCTTATATTAATTACCATATTCCACTTTTGAGATGGCATTTTGGTGGTGGATGAAATGAAGCAGTCCCTATATGTACACAGTTTACAATACCATACAGTGTCATGACCTGCCCCTTCCTGAGCATGCCCCTGTTCAACAACAGGGTCTCTGGGTCAACTAGTACAGCCCTTTCACCCCTCTGAAGCTTCCTCTCAGGACACTTGCCTGTGAATAATGGGCTAATCTGGCTGCTTTCTCTAAGTCTATTTTGAAGTCTCTGGAGATCTCTCAAAAACCACGGATTAATGATGCCTCCAACTTTTGGGTTTCAAAAACCACTAAACTTTTGGTTAACCAGAATTAACATAACAATAGCATTCAGTAACCCTTCTACTTCGTATTCCCAAAGGGAAAGCCTAATCTAATAATCTTATAAGTGCCCAGCAGTGCTTCCCTTCCTAACCACAGTCTAGCTCTGCCCTTTCTCTGATCCTGCTCGCTTGCTCCCTCCCTCAGGAGACAACCAGCAACTCTTCCAGTTTAGCTCTCTCCCCCCCCCCCCCCCCCCCCCCCCCCCCAAAAAAAAACACTTCCGAACAAGCAGGCTGAGTGGAGCGTCTGTCCAGGTGTCTAAGCCTCTGTATCTCCTTGCACCCAGCAGCATGTGTTTTGTTGATATCTGTCCAACAATATTCCCCTTCCTACAACTTCACTTAACATTTATCATACGATTTCAAGTTAACATAGTCCCTTCTCCACAACTAAGTTACATATTTTAAAATGTGCAACATATATACAAATATATTTGTAAACTATATCAGATGTGTAAAACACCTACGTTTTTGAACTCTAAAGACAATTTTAGATTTTTTTTTACCTTTTTACCTTTAGATACCTTTTCACTGTTGTATTTTTTGATGTGCACTATGATATCTTTATCTACGACTACTATAATATTTGTAACTGTTTTTAATATAGAAATGACTTGGTTTGCTGTTCAGTGTACAAAAGAATAATTTATGTTTTCTCTTTTTCTGTCAATTTAGTCTTGGGGTAATTGTGGTGGGTTGGATAGGAAGAAGGAAAAGAGATTAAATGAAGCTGTTCATAGATAGCCTGAATGCCAGTTAAACAAAAGAAGAGATCCAACCATTCTGGTTGCTAGTAATTGACAACTACACTTTTTGCCAAACCAGTGTAATGTTAGGTATTGTGCAGTTTGGGCACTTGGTTGCATTACATTCCTGTATACTTAAATGGATTAAGATAAAAAGTCTGACTTGAAAAGAATATTCCAAAACTGACTATGTCTGTGGTTTTGAATCCTGATGTTATGAACAAAGAAGGGATTGATTTAATGGGATTAGTGTTTAATCCAAGTGAAGCAATGTACACACATGCCTCGAATGCCTTCAAGAATGAGTACAAATAACAGTTATAAGGTTCTGTAGTGAGACATTCTGAGGTGATTTTTGTGTTGGGTGGGCATGGGACAGGACTATTTAAATTATTCAGGAAGGAAGATAGGTGCAAAAATGCATTTAAATTTCCTTGCTGGATTAATTTGAGAATTTTTCATGTCAAAGATCTCACTGTGTACAACTATGACACTCCAGTTCAAATGCTGATTTATAGGAAATTGCTGTTATAAATCTCTGTTCATCATTTTTAGGGTCCAAATGAAAGGATTTATTTTAATATTACAAAATTTGTACCCTTATTGGAGATAAGGTTGTTTTCTAATCTGTAGTCTGTTATAATATGTTTCTGCTAAAGTTTATGCTTGGTACAATATCTGTCTTAATTGTATGAAGAAGTGATGATTTTGCCCTTGCCAAATATTTTGCAGTGGTCCATCAAAGTTAGAGCAAAACCAACTTTTTAAAAAAACTTCTATTACCAAGGAAGTTGTAATATTTGAAGCTGTTTTTCACCATCATTTTTGGTCTATACTTAAAAATCTGCTTAATTTCTTAGTGGTCTTTCTTGCAATGATTGTTAAAGCGATTGGCCATGTCTAGACCAACCAGATATACCACTGAGGGTGTTGCAGAAGAGCTTTGAGGGATAGCAGTGACTGCAGTATTTCCAAATAGGTTTGTGGAAAAATTGTGAGCCAGGCCCCCCAACCCCCCGCTCCATCACAAGACTGGCTTAAAAATCTCGAGATTTTAAAAATAAAATCTGGGTTGTTTTTATTTGTTTCCTGGTGTTTGATTGAGCCTTTAGGTTTCATGTTTTCAAATTTTTCTTGACAGCCAGGGGGTCTAGAAACTTGTTTTAAATGAAAGATGAGATTCTCAGATAGTCACATGGATGGCTCTGTTAGCTTGCGCCTTTTGTACAACACCAAGTAAGGCAAGATTTGTGATAAAACTGTGAGAGCCAGCAAGGCAGTGACTTACTCTTGGTGCCAAACACAGCAGATTTTTAAAGTGCAGCTATAGGACCCAGTTCTTCCACCTATTCATGGTGGAAGTGAGTAGTACTTTACACTGAGTTCAGTGAGGCTACTCCCAGAGCAAAGTGATACACAGTGTGTGTAAGAGTCCCAGAATTGGGCTGTTAATGAAAATGAAACTAACAAAATGTCTAAGGAACTTACGTTTTTTTTATATGGCTTACAATACACTTAATAGCAGAAATGTAATTTTGGTATTTTTTGTGTCATTGTAAATTACAAATGAAGGAAGGATTTTTATTTTTTTGGAGGTTGCAGGAATGAAAGATTTCATTTTCTTTGTAAATCTTACCTCCCCTCCACTCCTATTTTAAAGAAATCCCATTTCATACTCAGTTGCCACTGTGTTTTTCAAGTTCATATATGATAGAGTTAATTTAAATCTGTAAACTTAGTTTTTAAGGCATCTTCTTACTAAAGGATAAACCTTGTCATACTTGCTGAATATACGATGGTCTTTTAAGTTAAAGTGATAGTGTTTTGCACTTGACAAACTAAAATGTTCATACAGACTAACTTTCCAAGAAATATTTTGTGGGCATCTTGAGGGGGACTGCTGTATATAAGACTACGACAGTATTTAGGGATCCTGTCTCTCCTAAATTCTACCATAGAAATTATGAGTATTGTGTTTATCAACTGGGAGAGTGCCCATATATTTGTTCCATTAGTCTTCCTATGCTGTAAGCTTCGTCCTCTGGCTTTGCTTTATTCTTTATTTTCTGGTCACCAGATTGAAGTGGAAATATCTGCATTTCATTTGAAACATTTTGTTCTGACTTCAGACATCTCAAAAACTCTTTGCAATGATATCCTCTGTTTCTAACACTGAAGTATTGGTGAGGGTCTTGGCTGTATTACAGGTTCATTATTCCATATGAAATGTTAATTCAAGATCCTTTCTGTGACTGTGTGATTTTTCAGGTGGAATTTAGAGGTTCATGTTGCATTTTAAAAAAAAAGTATAAAGATAGCTCCAGTGTTATGGCCAACATTCCTCTCTCAATAAGAATTTCCTAGGCTGTGAGTGAACTATTGCTGAGCTCACTGTGACTGAACCATTTGCTCACATTCATTGTATCAAATCTTATTAATTATTTAAACTCTGTGAGGGACTGCCATTTTGAAAAGGGTTATAGTGAACAGGAGACTTACTTGAGTTGCAGTGAAACTGATTCTTTGGACATATTCCACTTGTGTAGTACTCCCAATTGCTACAAGAAGTCCACTTCATTTCTCTTGTGCAGGCTCTGGTTTCTCTTCAGATCGTATAATCTTTCTCATTAAAGCCAATAGCAAGTACTCTGTTATGGATTTGCTGTTTGGTTTAGTGAAGCTCTTGATTATTTACTAACACTGGATACTAGATGAAACAGAATCCAGTTTTGAGCAGTGAGTTCAAAAATCCATTTTGGGGTTTGCTTTGTAGTCACTGCAAATGAAAAGTGGGAGCTAATAAAATGTTCGGGATTTCATGTGGAGAAGTGGAGGTTCTCAGACAATCTTTTGCAAACCAAACTTTCATTGGGGGGAGGGATAGCTCAGTGGTTTGAGCATTGGCCTGCTAAACCCAGGGTTGTGAGTTCAATCCTTGAGGAGGCCACTTAGGGATCTGGGGAAAAATCAGTACTTGGTCCTGCTAGTGAAGGCAGGGGGCTGGACTCAATGACCTTTCAAGGTCCTTTCCAGTTCTAGGAGATAGGATATCTCCATTAATTTAACCTAGTGAGGAAGGCTTTAAACTAGGTTCACCTGGGGAAGGAGACCAAAGCCCTGAGGTAAGTGGAGAAATGGGATACTGGGAGGAAGCATGAGCAGGAGAGTGCAAGAGGGGAGGACTCCTGTCTCAGACTGAGAAAGCGGGACAATCAGTGAGTTATCTAAAGTGCCTATACACAAATGCAAGAAGCCTGGGAAACAAGCAGGGAGAACTGGAAGTCCTGGCACAGTCAAGGAACTATGATGTCATTGGAATAACAGAGACTTGGTGGGATAACTCACATGACTGGAGTACTGTGATGGATGGATATAAACTGTTCAGGACAGACAGGCAGGGCAGAAAAGATGGGGGAGTTGCATTGTATGTAAGAGAGGAGTATGACTGCTCAGAGCTCCGGTATGAAACTGCAGAAAAACCTGAGAGTCTCTGGATTAAGTTTAGAAGTGTGAGCAACAGGGGTCATGTTGTGGTGGGACTCTGCTATAGACCACCAGACCAGGGGGATGAGGTGGACAAGGCTTTCTTCCGGCAACTAGCAGAAGTTACTAGATCGCAGGCCCTGGGTCTCATGGGAGACTTTAATCACCCTGATATCTGCTGGGAGAGCAGTGCACAGACAATCCAGGAAGTTTTTGGAAAGTGTAGGGGACAATTTCCTGGTGCAAGTGCTGGAGGAACCAACTAGGGGCAGAGCTCTTCTTGACCTGCGGCTCACAAACCGGGAAGAATTAGTAGGGCAAGCAAAAGTGGATGGGAAGCTGGGAGGCAGTGACCATGAGATGGTCGAGTTCAGGATCCTGACACAAGGAAGAAAGGAGAGCAGCAGAATACGGACCCTGGACTTCAGAAAAGCAGACTTTGACTCCCTCAGGGAACTGATGGGCAGGATCCCCTGGGAGAATAACGTGAGGGGGAAAGGAGTCCAGGAGAGCTGGCTGTATTTTAAAGAATCCTTATTGAGGTTACAGGAAAAAAAAATCCCAATGTGTAGAAAGAACAGTAAATATGGCAGGCGACCAGCTTGGCTTAACAATGAAATCCTTGCTGACCTTAAACGCAAAAAAGAAGCTTACAAGAAGTGGAAGATTGGACAAATGACCAGGGAGGAGTATAAAAATATTGCTCAGGCATTCATGAGTGAAATCAGGAAGGCCAAATCACACTTGGAGTTGCAGCTAGCAAGAGATGTTAAGAGTAACAAGAAGGGTTTCTTCAGGTATGTTAGCAACAAGAAGAAAGTCAAGGAAAGTGTGGGCCCCTTACTGAATGAGGGAGGCAACCTAGTAACAGGATGTGGAAAAAGCTACTGTACTCAATGATTTTTTTGCCTCTGTCTTCACGAACAAGGTCAGCTCCCAGACTGCTGCACTGGGCAGCACAGTACGGGGAGACGGTGACCAGCCCTCTGTGGAGAAAGAAGTGGTTTGGGACGATTTAGAAAAACTGGATGAGCACAAGTCCATGGGGCCGGATGCGCTGCATCTGAGGGTGCTAAAGGAGTTGGCGGATGTGATTGTAGAGCCATTGGCCATTATCTTTGAAAACTCATGGCGATCAGGGGAGGTCCCGGATGACTGGAAAAAGGCTTATGTAGTGCCCATCTTTAAAAAAGGGAAGGAGGAGGATCTGGGGAACTACAGGCCAGTCAGCCTCACCTCAGTCCCTGGAAAAA
The DNA here is from genome assembly GCF_011386835.1 of Chrysemys picta bellii. Lineage (NCBI taxonomy): Eukaryota > Metazoa > Chordata > Testudines > Emydidae > Chrysemys > Chrysemys picta. The sequence continues at coordinate 124,678,295 of NC_088793.1, read as the reverse complement.
TCATGGAGCAGGTCCTCAAGGAATCAATTCTGAAGCACTTAGAGGAGAGGAAAGTGATCAGGAACAGTCAGCATGGATTCACCAAGAGCAAGTAATGCCTGACTAACCTAATTGCCTTCTATGAGGAGATAACTGGCTCTGTGGATGAGGGGAAAGCAGTGGATGTGTTATTCCTTGACTTTAGCAAAGCTTTTGATACAGTCTCCCACAGTATTCTTGCCAGCAAGTTAAAGAAGTATGGGCTGGATGAATGGACTATAAGATGGATAGAAAGCTGGCTAGATCGTTGGGCTCAACGGGTAGCGATCAACGGCTCCATGTCTAGTTGCCAGCCGGTTTCAAGTGGAGTGCCCCAGGGGTCGGTCCTGGGGCCGGTTTTGTTCAATATCTTCATTAATGATCTGGAGGATGGCGTGGACTGCACTTTCAGCAAGTTTGCAGATGACACTAAACTGGGAGGAGTGGTAGATACGCTGGAGGGTAGGGACAGGATACAGAGGGACCTAGACAAATTAGAGGATTGGGCCAAAAGAAACCTGATGAGGTTCAACAAGGACAAGTGCAGAGTCCTGCACTTAGGACGAAGAATCCCATGCACTGTTACAGACTAGGGACCGAATGGCTAGGAAGCAGTTCTGCAGAAGAGGACATAGGGGTTACAGTGGATGAGAAGCTGGATATGAGTCAACAGTGTGCCCTTGTTGCCAAGAAGGCTAACGGCATTTTGGGCTGTATAAGTAGGGGCATTGCCAGCAGATCGAGGGACGTGATTGTTCCCCTCTATTTGACATTGGTGAGGCCTCATCTGGAGTACTGTGTCCAGTTTTGGGCCCCACACTACAAGAAAGATGTGGAAAAATTGGAAAGAGTCCAGCGGAGGGCAACAAACCTGATTAGGGGGCTGGAGCACATGACTTATGAGGAGAGGTTGAGGGAACTGGGATTGTTTAGTCTGCAGAAGAGAAGAATGAGGGGGGATTTGATAGCTGCTTTCAACTACCTGAAAGGGGGTTCCAAAGAGGATGGATCTAGACTGTTCTCAGTGGTACCTGATGACAGAACAAGGAGTAATGGTCTCAAGTTGCAGTTGGGGAGGTATAGATTGGATATTAGGAAAAACTTTTTCACTAGGAGGGTGGTGAAGCACTGGAATGGGTTACCTAGGGAAGTGGTGGAATCTCCTTCCTTAGAGGTTTTTAAGGTCAGGCTTGACAAAGCCCTGTCTGGGATGATTTAGTTGGGAATTGGTCCTGCTTTGAGCAGGGGGTTGGACCAGATGACCTCCTGAGGTCCCTTCCAACCCTGAGATTCTATGATTCAATACTACAATTCATACCATACTTTTTTTTTTTTAAGTAAAGAGTCGTACAACTACTAGCAACAGAATCCAAGTTCTACTTATGCCGTTGGCCCCAATGTTCTAGTGCCAGTAGAATGATGGAATCAGAAATAAAGGATAATATTAACGCTTAGCCGTTACAGCATGTACTTTCAGTGCTATTCATCTTTAAAGTGCTTTAATTCACTAACTTTTCTAATCATCACAATAACTTTGTAAGATTTCTCTTTGCTTTTCAGATGAGGAAACTGAAGTTTTGCACTTTAAGTGACAGGCCTAAGGCCAAAGAAAAAGAAAAAGAAAATTGCAGAGGCAGACTTAACACTCAGATTCTTGGCTCCAACTTTTGTGCTTAGAAAACTAAACTCTGTCATTAAATAGTAATACTAGAAAAACATGTATGTTCCGATTTTCTATAATTAGTTAAAAAAATAGGAAGAAGAGGAGGAAAGACTTCATCCCTAATTCTGCCTTAATATAAAGAGAATTGTAATGTTAAATTCAGTGGTTTCTGTTGCCTTGTGCCAAGAATAAAAATGTTGCCCCTTTGCCTGTTCCATTCAAGGCCAGGAAGTTAAATCTTATAGACTGGGTAGGTATTGGTGCCAGATTAGGGAACAGATCATACCTTAACTGTACACCTGACTGCACTGGACACAATATCCAAATCTTTATAGTCACTATATGAGTAGGCCACAACTAACACCCTAACCATGTCAAATCAAAGTAGAAAAATACTATGAAAAATCATCTTTTTATCCCTTTACTTTCCCTCTTCCCTGATGGATATTGCCCGAACACTACTGGATAAACCAATTTCAACAGATTTTATCCCTCGTCAGTGATAAATACCACTGTTGCGGATCAGAGCATTGTCTTAGTAAAAACCATGCTATTTCCTCGCTCCCTTCTTCGTTTTACAGGGTTCCAAAAATGTTAATCTCTTCCTGACCATAGAATAAACAAGCTAACCTGAATGACACATAGTGCACAACAGTGTGTAAAACTCATGTGAAAGTTGTCATTTATACAACCGTGATGTTGTGATGTGGTGACTATTAGGACAGCAATAGCCAGGGGAAAATAAAAGTCCTTCTGATTGATGGTTTCCCCACATATGAATTAACTTTATGAATTGGATGGCGTGGCCTAAGGGAACATTTCTAAGTGAGCGCCACAAAGAGAACCTAAACAAATGTGCTGGTCAGGAAGTTAGTAGCTGCTGACCTAGCACAAGCAGAGGGTAGATCCTGCAGAGTTTCCCTGCTCGCAGTTTGTTCAGAGGGAAAGAAAGTGCTTATCTGATACGCGGGTCCTTTTTGAGTTTTAGTTTTATTATAATTGTCGTTGTTTAATCACAAAACCAGAACAAATTGTTAACATGTATGTAACAGGGGATTAGCAGACTGCAACAAGGGATGTCAGCACCAAAATATAGGGTTATCACCTAAAAAGAGGAAGAATGGGAGTTGGAAGAAAGATGCATTGTGGTGTTTTTTTTTTGTTTTTTTTTTTTTAATTCATTCAACAGGTTATGTATGAATCAGCAAGGCAAAGTCTAATGCGTATAGGGAACCATTGAATGGTCAACTGAGATGCGAGTTTTCCTTTTAATTCCCAGAAGAATCAGTTGTTCCAAACCTTTCTGTGTGCTCTGGCTTTGTGTATAGTAAGCTTGCGGCTCAAGTTCAGGTCTCCTGAGTGGTAGTCCCTCTTGATACTATCCCTGCATTGTTGGAGGATAGAATTGTTTTCAGGAAATGAGAATGCTCATTATTTTCTGCCAGAAGGACCAATGCACGTCCTTGGAGGAAACTGGTCTGTGAAGCTTTTTGAGCTCATCAAATAGAAACAAAGTTCTGGAGAGATGTTTTCTGTAAAATGCTGTTTACATAGTTTAAAAATGTTCATTTCCAGAATTGCTAACAACATGGGTGAAATCCTGGCTCCACTGAAGTCAGTGAGATCTAAGATTTCATTCAGGGTATCTTCCAAAAGATCTGCAAGTGTAAATTCTAATTCACATAGGTGAATGAAGTTCATTTAATTTACATATGCTGTAAGTTTGGGTGGAGGTGGAGAAAAATTGAAAACATATTTTTAATGTAAAAATACATATTTTTGTATTACAGAAAAGGATATTTTAAGAGCACTGATAATTAAGGCTTTGCCACATTTAAAGAGAGGTTTATCTGCAATTATAGGTTCTAAATTCTATTCTATTTATTCTAATTGTCTGACACACACACACACAAAAGAGGCCAAGTCTGGACATGTACAGTTTAGCCAAATGCAGGTGTGCTCCTTTTGGATTACTGCTGGAATTCTCCTATTGACTGAAAGACTCATGTGTCCCCATGAGGTTAAAACAGAAGCCTCAGCACAGGATAGCTGAAGTTGCAAGACATTTGGGACAAAATTAGTTTTGAAGTTATAGTTAAATCTGTGGAATATAGATGTAAGCTCTTAATTCATGTGGACATTTTACTGAATGATGGCAAGTGTTAACATAGGGCTTGATCCTATAAAAGTTTAAAGCACATGTACATTTTCTTGGAAGGCAAGGAATAAGGACTATATTCATAAGTAAGGTCCTACTTGAATTGCAGGATGATTGTCAAAAAAATTGTGGCTGAGTTGTGGATAAACCATGGAAAATAGCAGATCAGTAATAATGGACTTTATTATTTGTGGCAATAATAAAGTCCATTATTACTTTTCTGCGATTTTCTGCTGTCAGCTGCCTGGAGCTCAGAGCGGGGGCTCCCACTGTCAAAACAGTGGTGGAAACCTAATATTGCAGAATCTGCAATTTCCGCAATATCTCAAGTTAAGTAGGGCTTTACTCATAAGTAATGATTTACAAGATTAGGCCATAGTTAATAATTTTTTAACATTACGTTGCAATGTAAATTTAAGAGTTAGCTGACTAGTTCAGATAAATGAGAGGAGACCTGAACTTTCACTTAAAATTCAAATCAAACCTTGTAGGAGTTATTTTATTTTTTATTTTTTACATGCCTCCCAATTTCTAGTTTTGGCCAGAAGCAGGAGTACTGCAAAATGCTATTTTTTCTTTAGTTGCAATCTGCATATAACCCGGAAATAGCAGGCATTTTGTGACACAGACTGTACTAATGAGTTAAGAGTCATATTTTTAGACCGGAGAGCTTTGGCTAAGTTCAAACAACTTTCTGATGCTTAACTGAACTGAATCTCCAAAACGTTTGTTATACATCATTACTATAAATATATTATCAAATTAAAACATGTTGTCCTATAAGAATACCAGGACTTTATATGCCAAAATATTATTATGTATTTCTTTGTGCAGCCGGTTACAAAAATTATATATAGGTAATCAAATCTAATTCTTGAGGACGTGAGCTGATTATCTACATCGGTTGAAAGAGTTTTTAATCCATGCAGAGTATACACATCTGCATTATGGTAGATGCATTATGGTATACATTTAAAACATGGTGCTTAAGGTTAGGCATCCAAAGAAGTAACCTGAATTTGAGTTGCTGAGCATCTGCTGCTCTCATTGACTTAAATGAGAGTTCCAACTGCTCATCACTAATGAAAATCAAGCATCTCGCTAAGTGGTCTAACTTAAATTGTGCAAGCATGGACTGTTGGTATTTTGAAACTATTGCCTGCTGCATCAAGTACTGATTGCTGTTGGATTAGGTGCACTGAGATTTTGCACTAATTTGGTACTAGTGGTATGATCTGTAGTCAATGTGGTACTAGTGGCCTGGTGTGGCTGATCTAGTGTTGGTGTGTTGTAGCTCCAACATTCAGTGTTAGTGAATCTGGACAGTACAACATTATGCCAATGCTGTGTTTGTTTTTGTATTTTGATATTACTTGCCAAATATTTTCATTCTGAAAGACACTAGCTATAATATTTTTAAAATTGCTATAGAATATTACAATTTATAATCTCACCGACTGAAGATATTTTTTCAGTGCACTGTACTAAGCAAAAAATATGTCGGCATTGTGTCGGCATTCTCAAAACGAACTTAATACTGTTTGAGGAGAGTTTCACGTTTGTCTAATGCTGATCTGCTTTTTCGTTACTTGTGCTAACTCTGTTGTTAATTCACAGTTGCACTGAAAATATGTTTATGTACACACAATTCTGGAGGAGAAGCAGTAGTTAAGGAGCTACTGCAGTTGTTACCTCAGTCCCCAGCAGAACTAATTAACACTTCTGCATTCAGTATGCCTTCTGTTTGCGAAAACATGTATCTCTCTCAAGGCAGTTACATTTGTTTCCTATTCTCCCTTGAAAAATTTTAGCTTCGTTTCACTTGCACATCCCTGAAGTGAGTAGTTACATTAAGTGGACTTTTGAATAGTGCAGTAGGTTTGTGATATCAGGAATTTCACATATCATAGACTTTCTGATTTGGCCTTTTGGTTGTCCTGCATTTTCTAAAATACATACCACTGGTTTCCTGTTGTTAGATGTAAAGAAATTTACCCTTCAGTATAATCGTAGCATGATAACTGAATTTCTAAAATAATGGTTGCCTGTTGGTTAGAATATTGCTTCTGCTTCTAAAGCTACATCTGTAACTTTTTTCCTTTTTAAGTTCCCACCTAATTTTGATGTTACATTTTATTGTAGTTATTGCTCTTGTTGCTGTTTAAGTGATGACACTGAGTTTGGCACTGTATATGAGACATGTTTACCCCTGACCACCTTTCTCCATCCAACCCACATCTCAGCCTGTCTCTCCAATTAAATCATCCTGAATGTCTCACTATTAGCTTACACTCAGCCAGGCCAAAACTGAACTCTTAATTTGTCATTCAAAACCATCCCTACTCTCCCTTTCTGTGTCACTGATGATGCTATCACCAGCCACCCTGTCATTCAGGCCTGTAACCCAGTGGTGATTTTTGACTCCTTACTCTTTCTTACCCTCCACCCCCTGGCTGTGTCCAAAGGTTGCTGGTTGTTCCTCTATAATTTCTCTAAAATCTCTGTCTTTGCTTCAAAAAATCCCATTTAGGCCTTTATGCCCCACCTACTGCAGTTTCCTCCTCTCACATCCCCTCTCTTCAATCCAACAAAATGCATCTGCTAAGATCCTCTTGCTTAGATCATACTGCCCCTGAAATTTCTCCACTGCCTTCCCATTTCCCTTCAAACCTGCCTACATGTCTCCTATCACTGCACCAGGGATTCCAGCCTTGATTTCCTGCTTATACTTTTGTCCCACAACACCCGTAACAGCCTTTGTGTGTTGTTCTTATAGTGGGAATATATTCCATGAATGGATCCATTTCCCCTTTTCCCACTCTTTGCATGTCATTTCCTGTCTTAGATTTTAAACGCTTCAGGTAGGGTGACCAGGTGTCCAGTTTTTGACCAAAACACCCGGTCAAAAAGGGATCCTAGAGCCTTGGGTCAGCACCGCTGACCGGGCCGTTGGCTGTCCGGGTTGGCAACGCTGTGCAGTGGGGAAGCATCTGGCATGTCCCCACTCTGGTTCCTATGTGTAGGGGTAGCCAGGGTGCTCTGCACGCTGCCCCCACCCCAAGTACCGCCCCCACAGCTCCCATTGTCCGGGAACTGTCGGGGTGGCGCCTGCAGATGGGGCAGTGCGCAGAGCTGCCTGGCTGCACCTCTGCTGCTTTGTATAGGATCTGGAGGGGGACCTGCCGGCTGCTTCCAGGAGCTGCTTGAGGTAAGTGCTGCCCAGAGCCTGCACCCCTGATACCCTCCCAGTGAAAATGAGCGAGTGAGTGAGGGTGGGGAAAGCGAGCGATGGGGGAGGGGGGGGAATGGAGTGAGCAGGGGCTGGGCCTCGGAGAAGGGACAGGACATGGGCGGGGCCTCAGCAGAGGGGCAGGGCAGGGGGCGGGGCGAAGGAGTTTGATTTTGTGTGAGTAGAAAGTTGGCAACCCTAGCTTCAGATCAGGAACCATGTGTACATTTGTATTTTTGCAGCCCCTGGCACAATTGGGAGCCCTGATCCAGACTGGGGTCTTTAAGCATTACTATAAGGAATAATGTGATGATAATATAATCAGTTAATATTCTCTTTTGCTCTTTTGCAGGTTTGACAGATGAAAAAGTGAAGGCCTATCTTTCTCTTCACCCCCAGGTACTGGATGAATTTGTGTCAGAAAGTGTAAGTGCTGAGACAGTGGAAAAATGGCTGAAGAGAAAAAACAACAGACAGGAAGGTAAAATCTTATTAATTGTGATTAAACATTAATGTTAAACAGAATGGAGATTGGTTTTATAAAGGAACCAGCTTCATTTTTTAAAACTTGTATTTTGTAGCTTACACGTCAAGATTGCACAATTTTTAATAAAGTAAAAAAAAAGACTAAGAATTCCTTATGTTTCTAGCCTTTAGCTATTTCTGGTTGAATGTACTGGTATTCATTTGTGGAAGTTTAGTCCAATATTTGTAACTGAAAATGAATAAATATGAACATTTGGGCCAAGTATTAATCTTTGTTACATCAGTGCAAGTTTATTGAGAACATAATTTGATTTCTTGCCTCTAAAATTGCTAAAATACTGAAAGAAGGTTATGCAACACATAATATGCAGCCTTCAGTAAAATAGTTGGTACGTTACCTCGCAAATTCCTACATGCAACATGAATTAAAAAGAGTTTGGATATGAGCAGTGACACATGGATTGTAAGCAAAGGGTAATGATAAAAAGCAATGTGTTGAGTTATGGGGAGGTATCTTACACTGCTGCAGGATCAGTATTAGGCTTAATTTATACTTAACATTAGAGAGACAAGGTAGGTGAGGTAATATATTTTATTGGATCAACTTCTATTGCGAAAGAGACAGACTTAGAGCTACACGGAGCTCTTCTCCTTTTAATGACCTGGACTTGTTGATAGCCAACTTGTTAACTAATGCCTCAGTCCTAGAAGCTGTTGTACGTGAATAGATACCTGGAACCCTTTTGAATTTAGTGGAGCTGTGAGTTGAAAGGTCCTTGCTTTTTCAGTAGTTTGCAACATTGGAACCTAGGTCTGCAGATGAAATTAAACCAAATTGTTGCAAACACTGAGGAATGAAGAGAATAAAAATTACCAGGAAAAAATATTGACAGGCAATAACAATGATATTATTTCTGGAAAAATGTGAATAAATTAATTGGGGGGAACCTCATCCAGACATCAGAGAGTCAATGCGAAGGAGATACTTGGAAAGAAGTAATTCTAGTAAAGTTCTGGATCACAGTAGCAAATTGTACACAAGGTTGCGGTACACTAGGTTGGGGGGGAAAGCCTGATTTTGCTTGGTATATGCAGCAATAAATAGTTTTTGTTTTTGTTTTGTTTTGTTTTTTAAATACTAGTTTGAATAATATTCTCCATTTTAAATATATGGAATATTGCCACTTTCCCATATACGGGTGAATATGATTTTCTAAAACAATGCAGAAAGGATAGTAGTGGGTGAATCTGGTCTGTTTATGGTCATGGTGCTAAGGAGTTTGTGAAAGGTGGTACTGCATGGATGGCCTTATTATGTGTGCAGAGTTAAGATGCAGTGTATTTTCTTTGGTGTATAGTGATTGTTCTAATGGTGAGATGCCAGTGTTAATGAGAAGGAGTGGTGGGTATGTACTATTAGGTGCCTTCGTTGTTCATTCATTTACTTTTGTGTTTTTTGTTTTAGGTATAGTGCAACCTTAGTAGATACACAACATAGTATTTATATTTATAATCTATCTACACATACAGAAAAATGCTGTTGTGTATCAAGTTTGTGTGTCAAGCTAAAGGTTTGGTTTTTTTTATTTTGACTGATACTCATGGGAACTGTGATACCCAATAGAACCATAAGTGTGTACTATATCTGTAGGGAGAGCTTTGGGGCATGGGGTGCAGAATAGCCTAGTAACCACTAACGGACTAATTTGAGTCAGACTTCTTACAAATTAGTAAATACTTTGCTGCTACCAGGAAAATCATTATTTTAGATCACAATAGTGTCTTGCCACCCTGTGCAAAGGATGATTTTCTACAACAGGCCAGGATATGTACAGGGAGTGATCTTCAGTGTGAAATGTAGGTTATGGTGTGAGTTAAGAATATGAGTGCTCAAATGTGGCAGAAAGTTTTGGATAGTGTTTCAGTTCAGAGAACATGGCAGTTTAAAGTGTAAGTTATTTTGGTTGGCCTAGAATTTTTCTACTGCCATTATCTTATGATGCTTGTTCACACACTTGGGTGTGATATGAAAAAATTATAATAATGGTGACTTCTGTGGAAATAAGCTTCAAGTTGTATTGAGACAACCAGTTAACAAAGACAAGGTAAATATTGACCTTGAGGGTCAATTAGGGTTGCCAACCCTCCTGGATTGGCCAGAAGTCTCCTGGAATTGGCCTCAATCTCCCGGTTGCTATTGAAAGCAATCTGGAAGATTTTAATAGGCCAAAAATCCGGTTGGTGGAGCAGCGGGGATGGCTGGCTCCGTGCGGCTCCCAAAAGCGGCTGGCATGTCCCTGCGGCCCCTAGGCACACGGGCAATCAGGGAGGCTCCACACACTGCCTCCACCCCGAGCACTGGCTCCACAGCTCCCATTGGCTGGGAACCATGGCCAACGGGAGCTACAGGGGCAGTGCCTGCAGGCAGTGGTAGTGCGCGGAGCCGCCTGGCCTAGGAGCCGCAGGACATGCTGATTGCTTCTGGGAGTTGCCTGGGGTAAGCACCGCCCGGCTGGAGCCCGCACCCCACATCCCCTCCCAACCCCCTGCCCCAGCCCTGAGCCCTTTTCAGCACCCAAACTCCCTCCCAGAGTCTGCCCCCCCTCCTACACCCTAACCTCTTGCCCCAGGCTCAGCCCGAGCCCCCTCCCACACTCTGAAACCCTGGGCCCCAGCCCACACCCCACACCCCCTCCCATATCACAACCCCCTGCTGGGGTGGGGGAAAGCAAGCAACGGAGGGAAGGGGGATGGAGTGAGAAGGGACGGGGCAGGGGCGGGGCAAGGGTGTTTGGGTTTGTGTGATTAGACAGTTGGCAACTTTAGGGTCAATAAACCTTGGTTTTCCTTGAAACGTGAAGTCAATGCATAGATTGTTACATATTTTCTCTGTATTTTTGTGAGAAATAACTAGAAGTCTCTGATTTGGAGCCAGGTTTTTCTTAAATCTAACAACATTTTTTATAAGTAACACTTTGAAGGAGAAAAAATTAAAAGTTCCAGAAACAATAATTGTGATTTCCATTGGCCCAATAAGGAAGCATATTTTTGCATATTCTTTGAATGTCCAAATCCAGATTTTAGGTATACTCATGAGTGTGTTTTCAAACTGTTTGGGGAGAGGGGTGCAGATTTGCCTGAGTGGCATTATATTGCCATTTCAGGACTTTGCAAAAATTAGATGGAAAAAGGCTGGAGCTATTTACAAAATCGGGCAAATAAATATGCCTGTCAGCAACCTTCATGCTGGTCAGGTGACATCTGAACAACTGTAACCAAGGAGAAGAGAAATTATTTCCTTCAAATTATTATTAATTTGCATTTATATAACACTTTTTATATTTTCAAAACTTTATACAAACATTCATTAATGATCACAGCCTTCTTGTAAGATAGGAAAATATTACACTCCCCAGTCTATAGAGGAGGAAACCACAATTAATAAATAACAGGAGAATGTTATTAATTATACATATTTGTTAATAAAATATCCTGTAGATGAAATTATGAGTAGGACCTGCCAAGGCTTCAGAAGCAATTGCCCTAAATGGACCATTGTACATACAAAAATACTTCAGCTATTCCATTTTGGACTTTGCAAAGGAAAATGTTTTAAATAAACATAAGCCAAAAAGACTATTTTTATTTCTGAAAGAAAGCCACATATGCTATATATTAGCTGTAATGGCAAAAAATCATAATCTTTTAAAAAACTAACATATTGAATACATCCTAAGGATGCTATTATAATGAGAAGCAGTCACTACTGTATGTTTTTCTTCTGTTGTTTAGCTGCAAATGCAAACTTTGAATGAGTTGCATAAAGCTTGATAAGTATGAAATTTTGGAATGAGTGAAATCTTACAGTGTATCTTGACAACAATAAAATGAAGATATAATTGGACATGACAGATTTTGTATATACTTAAATCTCTGCCTAGTATCTATAGAAAAATATTATTATACAAGTTTAGAGGATTACTTGAACATCTAGATTGCCTTTTCATACATGTGTTGATTCTTTCATATTTACTATTATGTAGTTTACCATATACCTACAGTAAGCAAATGCTGTTGAGCACAATGGAAAGGAGTTCAGAAATAAGGGATTGCCTTCCATATGTAAGTAATATGCAGCTCAGAGTTGAAAAAATGCTCACTATTGGGCTTTGAAAATTCTCTTTGCTATGCAGGGGAGGTGTGGTTGTACACATTCTTGGCTCTGTGGAGTTGTACAGGCAGATATTTATATTTTAAAACTACTCCAAATTGCTCAGTTCTTTGAAATTAAGGTTGTTCTTGGAAGCCTGTAGTCATGTGTGCAAAATATGACTTGCACCATTGTAATGCACGCCAACTGTTTTTCCTTCTCATAAGAATGGCTATACTTGGTCAGACCAATGGTCCATCTAGATCAGTATCCTATCTTCTGACAGTGGCCAGTGTCAGGTGCTTCAGAAGAAAGACAAGAACAGGCAATCATTGAGTAATCCAGCCTTTGTCATCCACACCCAGCTTCTGGCAATCAGAGACTAGGGACACCCAGAGCATTGAGTTGTATCCCTGACCACCTTGTCTAATAGCCATTGATGGACCTATCCCCTATGAACTTTTTTGAATTAATTCTTTCTTGAACCCCATTATGGTTTTGGCCTTCACAACATTCTCAAATTTCCCTTTCTACCCTTGGCACTAAAAAGAAGAAAACAGAAGACCCCAAAAGAGGATGGAAAAATGCATATGAAAAAAATACACACAAAAGACTGAATACAACAATTCAGGAAAAGAGAAGAAAGACCTTATAACTTCACTTATCATAGAAAATGATCTATCTAGTAACAATTCAGAACAAAATATTGTACAGAGACACAACAAAATAACAGACAATTCTGAGGCATGCAAAACAAGTGAGAGGAACACAAACTAAAAGAAATATGAAGAGAACAAATTATCCTAGAACTAAGACAAACAGAAAGAAGACACTCTAACATTTATTCTTGAGGAACAATTTTAGGAATGTGCAGGCTAGCTGCACAGAAAGGTTAAGAACCACTGTAATATATCACAAAGCAGAAAAATTGAAGCATTGACACTTCCTGCTTTGGTTACATTAGGATCTTTCACATCTGTGATTCACATATTTATACATATGGTTTGTAACGTAATCTGCAGCTCCATTTGATATTTAAGTGCATATGAAGGACATCCAGTGGTGCCTTCTAGACATTGGCTGAGTTTTATCTCTTCTTTCCTAAACCTGGAATTGTCTCTAAAATTGAATTTTTGCAACATTCTGGTGTGTGTGTGTATGTATATGTGTGTATATATATAATTAATTCCAAGAAAATTAGGCAGAAAGGTTAACTAGCTTCTCTCAAAGTAAGCATGAAGAGCTGCAAACTCAATGTGTGGACAGATGGAGGCATGCCATGATGTAACTGGTGTATTGAATATTAATCTACATAGGAAGGCAATTAAACAGCAGATCCATTCCATACAAATTCAGCTTGCAATTAATTTTTTGTATATTATAGCATACACTTGACAGTAAATGCTATCATTAAGGTTGCAAAACAATTTGAATGAATAACCCTTTGGTTTACGTGCTCTTAATTTTCTGAAAAAATTGAACTTTTGGGCAGAAACACTCCATGCATGGTCTTCCGTGAATATTTGGTTATTGCCCGTAACCTGTCCATGACTTTTAGTAAAAAATAACCGTGACAAAATCTTAGTCTTAATCATAAGTGATAGGCATAGAGGCCAAAGTTGGTTACATAAGAAATAAAAATAAATTTGCAGTCTAAATTCTACGTTTTTTCAGATTAGGTAAGATTTGAATCAAGCAGTTTCTCACCCCACTAGGTGTTGTAAGCAATTCACAGTTCTTAATACACAGGCTTAATTCTGTGCTCAGCTTGGGACCTGTCTCTCCAATGCAAGGTCTTTTCCACTAAATGTTCTTGTTGCCTTCAGATCAGGAGGAGTAGGAGAGAGGCCCTGGGCTGATGTCACAGACTCCAATTTATACCATCCCAATCCATGAGCATGGAAAGATATTGTCTTAAACATGGAGTCAGGGATCACATGTTCTGTGTCCCCTGCTGAGTTAAGCAATCCCCATTGTCTAAGTGCTTCAGGAGCAGTTCACCGAGAGAGCGAATTCTCCTTAATGGGCCATCAACACATTGCCTAATGTAAATCTCTCATGAGGGTGTTAGTTGCTCCTTTGCTGCCACTGAAAGGCCAGCTGTGGGCATCTCTCAGCCTCTCAATATATTTCAGTAACACACACATAGCAAAATTTCATAAGTTCAGATACAATGGTAATGCACATAATTCAACAGGATGGTAATGTTCAACAGATCATGACATCTCAAATGATACCTCACAAGGCACACTTTCTACAAAAAAAACCTATCATAATCATATCACAGTGGTGAATATGGGGGCTCCAGGGTGCTGCTTTGAGGTACAGAGTGTCACAGATAGGGTTAGAAGTGACCACAAAATAGGATTATTTGAATTGGGACAGTGCTTCTAAATTCATAGACAAATTTCATCATCACAGCAGGGAAGAATTTAAGTCTCTTGTCTCTGAGGTTCCATGGCCTCAGGAGATCCTGAAGGTTACAGTTTTCTGGCATGCCTACGGAGGTACAGACAACAATAAAAGATGTTCTGTTTGAAGGCTGTCACTTATTTAATATTAAGACTGATGAGGCTCTATGCTCATTTGAATATTCTTGAGCAACATTGAGATCTTTAGGTATCTAACCACCTGCTTAGAGGAGAAAGTCATAGCCCTATTCTTAACAGAGCTATTACGCTCATCGGAGGTCATCTTAACTTCTTGTAAGGAGAAAGAGGTATCAGAGATAGAGACTATCTGCCTCTTCTTCATCAGGGACTTACTCTGTAACATCATCAGCAAGGCAGTCAATTTGACTCAGTGGTGGGGAGCTGTGTACATCTTCAGGAAGATCTTTTCACTGCCCTCTTATTTTATTGGGTACCATTTATTTTATTTTGGAAGGACCTAGAACATTATCATTACAGATCTTTAAGTCTTAGCGATTGTGGAGGGTGGAGTATTCTATATGATTCCAGACCTTCCCTACCCTCTTTCATTTCAGGGACCTCTGTCATGACAGCCTGTTATATGAAGAGGGGAGTCACTTATAAGCCACAGAGCAGTGGTCTGAGTGCCTCTAAAATACAGAAGGAAGGTTGTTTACTGAAGAAAATGGAGGGCTAACACCTAATTCTGGACTTAATATGGCTAAACACATGTATCTGCAGCTTCAAGTTCAGGATAATAACTCTGGCCTTTATAATCCCCTCCCTAGATTGGTTCACAGCTCTCAGCCTCCAAGATACCTATTTTCACATATCAGAGGGGTAGCCGTGTTAGTCTGAATCTGTAAAAAGCAACAGAGGGTCCTGTGGCACCTTTAAGACTAACAGAAGTATTGGGAGCATAAGCTTTCGTGAGTAAGAACCTCACTTCTTCAGATGCAAGTACTTTACATACTTTACTTGCATCTGAAGAAGTGAGGTTCTTACCCACGAAAGCTTATGCTCCCAATACTTCTGTTAATCTTAAAGGTGCCACAGGACCCTCTGTTGCTATTTTCACATAGGAATCCATCCTGTTCACAGGAAATACTTGAGATTCCATGTGAGGAATTTCCATCATCAGGACAGAGTGCTACCTCAGCTATTAACAGCGCTAAGGGATTTCATTAAATGCATTGCAGTGGTGGCGGCTTACCTTAGAAACCAGGAATCAAAGTTTCTCCATACCTCGATGATTGATTGGTTAATTCAAGGGAAATCTCCACAATCACCAGATACTCCAACTTTTCACCTCACTAGATCTCAGAGTCAATAAAGAGAAGTCAGTGCTTACCCAGAGGATAGAATTCATACAGGCAATACTAGACTTCACCACAGCAAAGGATTATTCACCTCAAGATACTTTTGACAACATAGTGGATCTTGTCAATTAGCTACAAGCTCATCTACAGACATCAGTAAGAGACTTCCTCAGATTGCTGGGATGTATGGCCTCCTGCATATATGTGACACTGCATTCAGGCTTCACTGCATGCAAAGTTAGTTGAAGTCTGTGTATCTACAAATAGACGTAATAAAATCATTAAAATGAAGGTCTGGAAGGGACCTCACGTCCAGCCCCCTGCTCTGAAGCAGGACAGGAAACCTAGACTATCTCTGACAGTTGTTTGTCCAACCTGTTCTTAAAAATTTCCAATGATGAGAATTCCACAACCTCCTGTGGAAGCTAGTTCCAGAGCTTAACTACCCTTATAGTTAGAAGGTTTTTCCTAATATCTAATTTAAATCTCCCTTCTGCATATTAAGCAGGCTTTTTGTCTTATCTTCAGCTAACATGGAGAACAATTGATCACTGTCCTCTCTATAACAGCCCTTACCATATTTGAAGGCTGTTATCAGGTTCCTCCTCAGTCTTCTTGTCTCAAGACTAAACATGCTTAGTTTTTTTAACCTTTCATCATAGGACAGATTTTCTAAACCTTTTATCATTTCTGTTGCTCTCCTCTGGACTCTCCAATTTATCCACATCTTTCCTAAATTATGGTGCCCAGGATTGGACACAGTAGTCCAGCTGAGGCCTTACCAGTGCAGAGTAGAGTGGGACAATTTCCTCCCATGTCTAACAGTCCTGTTAATATTCCCCATAATGATAGCCTTTTTGGCAGCTGCATCACATTGTTGACACATGTTCAATTTGTGATCCACTATTATCCCCAGATCTTGTTCAGCATTACTGCCGTCTAGCCAGTTATTCCCATTTTGTAGTTGTGCATTTGATTTTTCCTTCCTAAGTGAAGTTCTTTGTCCTTGTCTTAATTAAATTTCATCTTATTGATTTCAGACCAATTCTCTAATTTGTCAAAGTCATTTTTGAATTCTAATCCTGTCCTCTAAAGTGTTTGCAACCCCTCCCAGTTTGGTGTTGTCTTCAGATTTCATAAGCAAACACTTCACTCCATTTTCAAAGTCATTAATGAAAACATTGAATAGTACCAGCCCCAGCACTGATCTCTGTGGGATCCCACTAGATATCCACTCCCAGTTTGACAGCAAACCACTGATAACTATTCTTTTGAGTATGGCCTTTCAACCAATTGCATACTCATCTTCTAGTAATTTCCTCTCGACCCCATTTCCCTAGTTTGCTTATGAGAATATCATATGGGGCTGTGCCAAAAAAAGTCTTACAAAAATCAAGATATATCACATCTACTTCTTTCCACCTATCCACTAGGCCAGTAATCCTGTCAAAGCAGGAAATTAGGTTGGTTTGGTGTGATTTATTCTGGACAAATTCATCATTGGCTATTTCTTATAACCATATTATCCTCTGGTGCTTACAAAATGATTGTTTAATAATTTGTTCCAGTATCTTTCTGGGCATCGCAGTTAGGCTGATTGGTCTGTAATTCTCCAGGTCCTCTTAATTCCCCTTTTTAAAGATAGGTACTTTGTTTGCCCTTCTCCAGTCCTCTGGCTCTTTACTCAGACCCCACGAGTTCTTGAAGATAATTGTTAATGGTTCTAAGATTGCTTCAGCTATTTCCTTAAGTAGCATAGGATAAGGATTCTCACAACAAATTATTTTATGGCCTCAGAGTGCAGCCACCAACTCTGACATTTTTTCCTAAAACAACTTAATTAATTTTAGGAAAAACAAATAAATATGCACATGTACATGTCCAAATCATTGCAATTTATTTATGTAGGGTTTTGTTTGCTGACTCAATAATAAAAATAATGTATGGTTGTCTCTCTTCTTTACTGAACCTAAACGGAATAGAAACACAAATAAGGTGCTTTGCATGTTCTTGTCTTTTTTTGTTGTTGTTTCTTTTGCTTTTTTTGGTTTCTTTATTTTTTAGAT
Source organism: Chrysemys picta bellii (assembly GCF_011386835.1). Lineage (NCBI taxonomy): Eukaryota > Metazoa > Chordata > Testudines > Emydidae > Chrysemys > Chrysemys picta. Next base: position 124,660,795 of record NC_088793.1, on the reverse strand, counting down.
TTGCTAGCTAGTAAATCTTCTAGCTAGCTGGGAGGCACTGAAAAGTGATATTAACAAATATACAAATATCACTTTTCACAGCAGACTTACTCACCCCCAGCAAGCCAGGGGACAAATTAAGTCCTGGATGGGGAGATGGATAGGGAGGCAGCAGGGGCCTGGGGCAGTGGGGGAATGGATGGAGGACTGGGGAAGGCAGCGCGGGCCAGGGGCAATGTTTGAGTCATGAGCCTGGGGCTGGCACCTGAATCCACTACCACATGCCCAGAGCTTGCCACCTCAGGGCTGAAGCCGGAAGTCCGCCCCCAGGAAGGTGGGGAACTCACACCAGCTGCCTGCTCCTCTGGTGTTTGTGGCTCCAGAGGGGGGCAGGGCCCAACCTTTGCTGGCAGTCCCAGGGGAGGAGCCACTTCTTTGCCCCACCCCAATCACCACCCAGAAGCCTGAGTGTTGGCTGGCTGCATGCGGCCACAGTGGTCGCATTTGAGAAACGCTGCCCTAGGATGACTTTCATCAGGTCCTGCCTACTTGAATACATCTAACTTATCTAAATATTCTTTAACCTACTCTTTCCCCATTCTGGCTTGTGTTCATTCCCCCTTTCAGTAAATATTAATTGTGTTGAGTATGTGGTCACCATTAAGCTTTTTAATGAAGACTGAAGCAACATAGGCATTAAACCCCTCAGCCTTCTTGATATGATCAGATACTTGCTCTCCTTCACTGCTAAGTAGAGGACCTATGCTTCCCTTCATCTGTCTCTTGCTCCTTCTGTGTTTAAAGAATCTATTATTGCCTTTTATGTTCCTTGCTAGGTGTAACTCGTTTTGTGCCTTCACCTTTCTGATTTTGTCCCTACATGTTTGTGCTGTTCTTTTGTACTCCTCCTTATCAATTTTTCCATATTTCCACTTTCTGTAGGATTCTTTTTCGAGTTTGAGGTAATTAAAGAGCTCCTGAAAGAGCCATATTGGACTCTTACTATTTGTACTATCTTTCCTTCGCATATTTTACAGTTGTGCCTTTAATTCTGTTTCTGCAGCCAGGCTGCGGAATATCCTGGAAGACCACCTCAGCAAGCATTTTGCAAATGACCATGAATAGTCAAAGACACCATCGTACAGGACATATGACAAGTGAGATCACCTAATTATAAACCTATTTGCAAAGAATGAGAACACAAAATGCCACATGTTCTGCTCCAGAGGGAGCCAGATCCCAAGATCTCTGTTAAATGCCTTTGTGATACCCTGGCTCCAGGAATAATGTACATCGGCCTACCTATCCCACTGGTACCAAGGGCCATCTGGAAGCTCAGACAGGATTCAGCCATGATAATCAGTTCTGATATTCAGCCCCAGTGAATCTATCCATTCATCTGCCAATATATATGTACCTCTTCTTTTGGAGGTAATCTCCCAGAAGGAGGGGCAACTGTGCCATCCAGACTCAGCTACATTACACCTAGACTTGAAAGGATTAGATTTTTAATGGTAAATGTCAGTAAATATCAATTTCGCCATACACATACAAACTGACAGAAAAATATTTCCATCAGTGATAGTAGAAATTTACAGATAGGCAAAGTAAGAAAAATGCTGCTTGAGAACTTGGGAGTTTAATTTAGATTCATAGACTCATAGGTCTTGTAGGATATTTACTTTGAATATCTTGACATGTGATGTTGACAGTTTGTGTTTTAATGGCTATAAAACTTTGGGACGTGCACCAAAAGACTCAGTCATTCCCAAATCCTGAGGTTGTCTTCTGCACAGAAGAGAGAATTTGTCCACTAGTCCTTTAGGGCTTATATTAAAAGCAAATCTGTCCAGTGCTGCATCGTGAAAAACAATTCTTTTGTGGTCCAAAATAGAATGGGAATTGTTTCTTTTGCAATACCACACATTATAATGTTCAACTTTAGAGTAAACTACACTGACTTCTATTACATTAATCTCTTCCTTTCATCCCAATCTCCTTTCGTACACAAGCGAGTCTTTGAGAGTAATTGATGGGTTGTTACCAATAGGAAGTAGGTAATTTCTCAGTACCTGTGGGTATGGTATGAAAAGGGAATTGTTTTTCTGCTGTGTTGTGGGCATGTTAATAATAAGGGTACAACAAAGGGAATACTAAAGTGTATGGTTTTAAAGTAAGGTATGATTTTGTTTTCCCTTCATTTATTTTCTGGGTTTTTGTACAGCCTACATTTTTAAAGGTTTTATTTGGAAGAACTTTGTACTAAATGATGCAATATAGAGATGTGTCATTTGCAATTTGTCCACAGACTTTTAATGTGTGAAAGGTAGCTAACTGCCAAATGTTTCTACTTAGCAGGAACGTTCTTGTATCAGTGTATATGTGTGGTAAAAATCTGGCAGTTTGCTGTCAGCCCGTAAAAATAGGAGGAAGGAGCCTATGGAGGGTTTGCCTATTTTGTGGAGCTCTACAGCTTCAAACCACCCAGTTGCTAATACTAGTTTGTTCTGCAGGTTAATGACGTACTTCCAAACTGTATATATGAAAGAGCAGTAAATATATTCAAAAAGTGGGGAGTATTACTCTAGTAGCAACATTCCATAACTCGCTGCAATTCTGATACCTCATCAGACTGTGCAAAAGGAAATGACATGGCAGCATGTTAATAACCTCCATGTTTTATATTTAGGCTGTATTCATGCTTCATTGATGCTGTAAGCATGCTGTTTCATCCTGATGCAGCCCTGCTGTGCTTACGTCCCCAGGATATACAAACAAGCATGAATACTTGCCAAAAATGAACAGTGAATATGTGAATTGTTTGGGCAGTGTTCCACTTACAATATGGCACTGGGATAGTAATTGTTAGCTTTACAGTTTATCATCCAAGCCTACCATTTATAATTTTCACAAGTATCTGGGGAGTCTTCTCTTAAATGTAAGGTACCATGAAGACTGGTAGGATTAGAAAGAAAGTTGTGAGCATACCCTGCTTTATAAAATGGCTTACTTCTAGTTGGAAATAGTAAAGTTGGCTGGCTACGTAACCGACTCAGTAGCATTTCAGATGCCCCAAGCATTGTCACATATACCAACATGACATTATGAGAGAGAAATAATTCATTTTCTATCCTTCTTCACTCTTCTCCTTCCCTTAATCTTCTTCCTTATTTCCTTACGTATCTCCATTCCTTCCCTTCCCCATTATAAGTATGAAGGTCAGGAAGAAAGTTCCATTTAAGATCATTAGTCTGACCTCTTGCATAACTGATGACATAAAACCTCACAAAGTATTTCCTGCATCAAGCCATTAACTTCTGGTTGAGCTAGAGCATAGGCTCGCAAACTTTACTGGTTCATGTATCACCTTAAAAAATTTTATGAGGTAAATGGATGGAACATGAAGTTCAGGTATCACCAGTAGTACATGCACCACAGTTTGGGAACCCCTAAGCTAGAACATATCTTATATGAAGACATCCACTCTTTATTTAAAGACGTCTAATGATGGAGACTTCACAATATCACTAGGTAAATTATTCCTATGGTAAATGATTATTGCTGTTAAAAGTTAGTCTGACTTTGTCTAACTTTAGCGATCAATCACTGAATCCTCTTATGCCTTAGTATGCTTTTATCAGGGGATGAATCGGGGTTGCATAGTGAAAGAGCTGTTAGCTATAGGACCACTGCTTCATTTGTTGCAGCAGTTGGAAGGTGTGTAGTGACTCAGGCAAGGGATTGCAGGAAGAGAAAAGATGGCCTCATGGTTAAGGGTGCTGAATGCTGCCCTGGGGAGTTGGATTCTATCTCTGCATTTCCCAAGCCAAACTTTTCACAAGTGGCCACTAATTGTGATTCTCATTTTCTGGTTGTGCAATTTGAAACTTTTGGAGTCAGAGTTGCAGAAGTGCTGAGCGCTCACTCACAACTGCAACTTGGGACCACTGCTCTGAACATATAAAGGTGCTATATAATGCTAAGTTCTCTGAAAAATCAGGCCATAGGGATTGCACCCTGGGCACTCCAGACTAAGTGGATACTTGACAAATTTAGCTTTCATTCCTCTATGCCTTAGTTTTCCTTCTTTAAAATGGGATAATAATATCATTCCCACACTTCAGAGGGATGTTGTGAAGATAAATTCATTAATATTTTTGATGCTCTTGGATGGAACACCATAGAAGAGTCCACAAGGAAATTAATAATTCTGTATGCAATGCAGGATTTGCATGGTGTCCAGTAAATAAAGCCTAGGACCACACATTAAATGATGAGGATAAAACAATATATTGAATAGCTACCCATATAATGATCACTGTCTGTCCTATGCACTGAATGAGGCAAATGTCATGGGAAAAAATAGTATGTGATCATGTAACTGAAGACTGTATCATAATGCATAAGCACAAGCCTAGTGTGGTGGTAATTATAGGCCTGTCAACCTGACATCGATTCTGGGCAAAATAATGTAACAGCTGATACAGGACTTTATTAATAAAGAATTAATGGAGGGTGATGTAATTAATGCCAACCAAATAATAGATTCTGTCAGACTAACTTGATATCTTTTTTTGATGCGGTTACAAGTTTGCTTGATAAAGGTAGAAGTGTTGACATAATAAACTTCTGTAAGGCATTTGACTTGGTCCTGCACAATATTTTGACTTTTCCTCCAGGGTAGATTGGCAGAAGCCCTGGAGGTTTTTCGCCTTCCTCCGCAGCATGGGGCAGGGATTGCTGGCAGGAGGATTCTCTGCGAATTGAAGTCTCTAAGCCACAGGATTTGGGGACTTCAACAGCAGAGTCAAGGGAAAGGGTAGGGACGGCTTTGTGGCCTGCATCATGTAGGGGGTCAGACCAGATGATCATAATGGTCCCTTCTGACCTTAAAGTCTATGAGTCTATGAGACTAAGAAACTAGAAAGATATGGCACATTCAACATGGCACATAGTAAATGGATTAAAAACTGGCTACTGATACATCTTAAACTGAGAGCGGCAAGATGAGTGAGGTAATATCGTTTATTGGACCAATTTCTGTTGGTGAAAGAGACAAGCTTTTGAGCTTCACAGAGCAATTCTTGACCTGAAAAAAAGCTCTGTCAAGCTCGAAAGCTTCTCTCTCTCACCAACAGAAGTTGGTCCAATAAAAGGTTCTCTCACCCACCTTGTGTCTCTCACATCTTGGGACCAACATGGCTACAACATCAGTGCAAACAACACAAGTCTTAAATGGTAATTGTAAATAAAGAATCATCATCAAGCAAGTGTGTTCTAGTGTAGTCCCACAGGTGTTGGTTCTTGGCCCTACACTATTTAATGTTTTAATTAGTGACCTGGAAGAAAACATAAAATCATTAATGATAAAATTTGCAAATGACACAAGGATTGGGGAGTGGTAAAAAATTAAAAGGACAAGTCACTGATACAGAACAATCTGGACTGCTTGATAAACTGCATGCCAGCAAACAGTATGTTTTTCAGTATGACCAGTGTAAAGTTATAGTTATAGGAACAAAGAATGTAGGCCATACGCACAGGATGGAGGACTCTATCCTAGGAAAAAATGACTCTGAAAAAGACTTAGGCTTATGGTAGATAATCAGCTGAACATGAGCTCCCAGTGAAATGCTGTGGCCAAAAGGGTTAGGTGATCCTGTGATGTATAAACAAGGGAATATGGAGCAGGAGTACAATTGGTTATATTACCTTTGTACTGTACTCTGTATTCACACTACAGCAGCCACTATTGGAATACTGTGTCCATTTCTAATGCCCACAATTGAGGAAGGATTTTTATAAACTGGAGAAGACCTCTAGACTGTTTAAAGGATTTGAAAACATGCCTTGTAGTGAAAGGAGCTCAATCTGTTTAGTTTCTCAAAAAGAAGCTTAAGAGATAACATGATCACAGTCATCTCTTAACAGACAGAACAAGACAGAATAAGAAGCAATGGTCTCAAGTTGCAGAGGGGGAGGTCTAGGTTGGATATTAGGAAACATTATTTCATTGGGAGGGTGGTGAAGCACTGGAATGGGTTACCTAGGGAGGTGGTGGAATCTCCATCCTTAGAGGTTTTTAAGGCCCGGCTTGACAAAGCCCTGGCTGGGATCATTTAGTTGGTGTTAGTCCTGCTTTGAGCAGGGGATTGGACTAGATGACCTCCTGAGATCTCTTCCAACCCTAATATTTTATGAATTAAATACTTACATGGAGAATGGAAATTTGATAATAGAAGGGTTTTCAATCTAACAGACAAAGGTGTAACAGGATCCAAAGCCTGGAAGTTGAAGCTAAACAAATTCAGACTGGAAATAAGTTGGAAATTTGTAACAATAAGGGTAGTTAACCATTAAAACAATGTACCAAGGGTTGTGGTGGATTTTTCATCACTCGAAATTTTAAAATCAAGATCAGATTTTTTAAAAAAAGATATGCTTTAAATCTAATGGGAACTTAATTCAGGGAAGTCCTTTGACCTGTTTTATGCAGGATATCAGTCTAGATCAGTGGTTTTCAGCCTGTGGTCCTCAGACCCCTGGGGGTCTGCAGACTATGTCTAAGGCAGCAGTTTTCAAACTTTTTGAGCTGAGCCCCCCCTTCGAGTTAAAATTTTTGCTTGCGCCCCCCTGCCTAGACAAAAATAGACACAATACCTGCCCCTCCCCGGTTTTCAGGATGGGGAAAGGGGTGTGCAACAGTCTCTGGGGGCAGAGGCTGCTGGGAGCGGAAATTGGTGCAGCAATGTTGACACTGATCCACACGTGGGGTGGTCTGCTGAGGTGAATTGGGGTGGAGGTGGAGCTTCCTCCCTGAGCCCCCCCGGCATTGCCGACCCGAGCTGCCTGGTGTCTCCAGACCCCCTCCCCAAAAATTCCTCCATGCCCTCCCAGCGGGGCTCACCCTGCAGTTTGAAAACCTCTGGTCTAAGAGGTCTGTGAAAGGTTGTTGTTACCATAGAACAGTGGTTTTCAGCCTGTTTTCTGCGACATCTCAGGGTCCACAGACTATGTTTAAGATTTCCAAAAGCGTCCCAACCTCCATTCAAAAATTTTTTGGGATCCACAAATGAAAAAAAGATTGAAAATTGCGCTAGAGGATCACAGTGGTCCATTCTGGCCTTATACTTCATTAATCTATGAATTAACATTGCATTTATTTTGTCATTTACATATTGGCTACATATATTGAAAAATAAATGCAGCAAAGATCCAGATAATGTGTTCTACATATTGTATATATGGTTTTAAAAATATGTTGGTGTTGGTGAGTCATGCAGTGAATATTGCCATTTACTTATCTCCCTGGAAACACAGAACACCTGAAGTTGAATGTAAACTCCTCTCTTTCCATGGAGATGTGCTAATGGTAATATATATATTATGCTCCACAAATTGATGTGTTTGTGTCTCTATGGGAAGAGGCAAGTATCCACATCTCTCTCCATCTCTGACTGACCTTTAATAAAGAGTGTCAACTAAGGTAAATTATTTTTTATACTCAGGATTTTTATAAACATTCAGGTTGTCTAAGACAGAGGACTATGAAGCACACACAAAGTGTATCAATTTTAAAAGATTTGTAAGAGAGGAATTAGTATTAGGTGAATTAGGGCTATCAGTTTTATAGCTATCATTTCTAGCAGTCTTGTCAGATAGATGATTATAGGAATTTGATTAGTCTATACTGTGTGCTTGGCTAGATATAGATTTAGTCTGTCTGCCCAGTCTCTGTTCATCTACTGTTGAAAAAATATTTCAGAGTGAGCCTGTTTTATCTTTTGAGTAATTGAAATTCACCTTATTATCTTATTGACCATCAGTAGTTCTAATGCTTTGAAGAGGTAAAATTACATAAAAGTCAAGTTATCCTGTGCACTTCTTTATACTGTAAAAATTTAAATAAATGCTGACAATTAAATGCAAATTAGACTGCATTAAACTACTTTGTCAACTACAGTAGCATGTTTTATGAATGCATCTTAATTTGCAGCTCTTTACTAAAAGACATGAATATGCCATCTCATTCCCAGCTCTTTTATTCTATCCACCACCCAACTCGTTGCTTCAAATAATCAATAATCAAATAATCAATCATCAAATAACCAATTATCATGAACAGGTGCTTCTGTTAGTCTGTTTAGCTCCTAAAGCCACATTTATTGTGAATGACACTTACTGTTGCTTATATATTCGTTGTTGGTGAATTCCTCTGCTATCCAGTGTAGATGTATGGTTGGTGCTAATGCCAGCCGTAACAGCAGAGACCATTATTTGGCCATAGACTTTGCAATTTCACAGCAGAGCAGTATCTTGATCAGTGCAGTGTGCAAGCCTCTGTTGCCTAGGCCAGTGGCTGTCAACCTTTCCAGACTACTGTACCTCTTTCAGGAGTCTGATTTCCAAGTTTCACCTCCCTTAAAAACTACTTGCTTACAAAATCAGATATAAAAATAGAAAAGTGCCACTGTTACTGAAAAATTGCTGACTTTCTCATTTTTACTACATAATTATAAAATAAATCCATTGGAATATAAATATTGTACTTACATTTCAGTATATAACATATAGAATGGTATAAACAAGTCATTATCTGTATGAAATTTTAGTTCGTACTGACTTCGCTCATTCTTTTTATGTAATCTGTTGTAAAATTAGGCAAATATCTAAATAAGTTGATGTATCCCCTGGAAGACCTTTGCATACCCCTAGGGGTACGTCTACCCCAGGTTGAGAACTACTGGTCTAGGGACGGGATCCCTAGCAGCAGCCAATGCCTCCATAATTGTAAATCAAGCTGAAATTGATACTGCATTGAAATTGACTTTATACGAAAACTTTGTCTATTATGAAATGTTGTTCATGGACCTTGTCAGTTATGTTGAAGGTGTACTTGGGGCAAAGTTGTAACACAAGTGCATCTCACAAGCCCTGTAGTAATAACGCTTTGTATGTACCTCATGTTGATGCCTCCAATGCTGAGTGGAGTCCTTTCATTCTCACCTTCCCAACTGTGCTGTGTAACGATTTGGGAGCCATCTCTAAGTGACATCTTTTTTGTGATCCCATTGTGACTTGTAACAGCATCCATGCACTGAATCTGTAAAGAGTAACATTTTTCAAAGAGAGTGCATGATATCTATTGCCATTTGAAATTCCTGAACAATGTCTAGCAATAAAATAACTTTTGGATCTTTAAGTTTAATATGAAGCTAGATTTTAATTATTTGTTTGCTCAGCTGCCAGAAGTGTGTTAAGTGTTTTATAGAACAAAGACATGGTCCTTTCCTGATCTGTTTACAATCTAATTTGACTTGACAGAGAGAGAGAGGAAGAAACAAAGGGAGATGGGATGAGGAAGGACAAGGGTTACAGTAATAAGATCCCATTGTTACTCTATAAGTGTATTTGCACACCTTGATGGTTCTATTAAAGTTGGGGATTTTTTACTCTTGAAGACACCAGTAGTAATTAGCAGCAGGGGCGCTTGGGTTTTATTGGTTGAGGAGAGGAGGTTCATGATATACTGTTATAGTAATCCTTGTACACAGACTTAGTTCAAGTGGATTCAGCGTTCATTATGAACATTTTGACATATCTGCACTTGAGTGCACACAGTCATATGTATGCCTTGATTAGTCTATGAGATAAGTTTATTCCAAGAGACTTATAGGCACCATCTTTAAGCTCATTGTGGAACATTTGTAGACATTTATTAAAACACAGTTTATATAACTCTTAATAACTATAAAATGTTACTTATTTATAGAGTTAGAGTCATCATGACCACTAAAATAAATTCCTATTTAGGGAAGAAGAGGATTACTTCATTTGACATTTGTAATTAATATCTAATTTTCTCCATATTCTTTTTCTTTAAATAAGCTAGGAAGTGATGTCGTGGTTACACTTCCTTTTTGGTCATCATGTATGTGTTAAATCCACATTAGGAATAGTCTGTGTTGTTTCCCTGTTGCCTATTCCTCTTGTTAAACTTGTAGCTGTACAAACACTAGTAACTTGTCTTAGGCATGTCTTTGTAGGAAGCTCTTTCTCACATGTCCTCCAGTCAGATAAAAGATTTATACTACAATGACTTAATTGTTTTCCAGTAATGTGCTTGTTACCACATTTCCTCAGAAAGCTTAGCTTGTACGCATTCACCCATGACAGTTGTATCAATGTCCATTGTGAATAAATTTCTGGGACATTTTAATACCCAAGGTGCTTATATTAGCAATCATTATATTTATTGTAAAATACAGTGAATATGGCAGCATAGAAGTTGACGGGAAAAGGTCTTTAAAAATGAAATATAGAAAAAACTAAGAAATCTGGTATCAAGTTCTATTTTTTTCTAGCAAAAGTTCTTAGTTCAACTGTGGAATGGGATTTATCAAGTTATGAATCAATACAGTTTGACCGGGACCAGTAGGCCAAATTATTCCCGCAAAATGTTTGAAACCTTGATTCAAAGTAGTCAACACATAGGGATAATAGAAAGTTAATAAAAGTATAGTAAATCTTCTCAGAAATACTGTTACTCTCAGCCTTTTTTACACTTTCCTTTGAAGTTCTTTTACTGGCCACTTTCAGAGGCTGAATATTAAATGGACTATTGACCTGATCTAGTATGGCAATTCAGTGTACCACAAATAAAAATAAAGTATTATCTCGCTATTCTTCTTTTGGGGAGACTGCCCATTCAGAGTGAGAATCCTGAAGGTAAATCTGCAAACCATGCTATAAATTGCAACATTGCAAATCCCACATTGTGTCTATCCCAAACATAAAAGTGGAGTAATATTGTTCGTCACAGATATGGTCATTCCATCAGAATATTCCTTGGAGAGAAATCTATGAGGTCAAAACACTCAAGATAAATGTAGAAGTTGTATGTTTTCTCACAGACAGCCCAGTTTAAGTGCTGTCTCTCCTGGTGCAGTGATACTGGTTAGATTCTAAAGAAAATAATTTCAAACCCACTTTGAAGAAGTTCACCTTAGTTACATTTTTCATAGCAGATGTTGCTAGAGATTACTTTGAAGTTGTCTCTAATGCCATAGTGGAAAAGACTCCTCTGTTTACAAGGTTGGCAAGTTTATAATAATTATTATTTGCTAAACCTTTTCATTTGCTAAATTAAGAAAGGGTGGACTGTTTGGCAGGATTTTAAAAAAACTGGTCCTGGGACCAACTGAAAAAGCTAAACATTCCAAACCTTCCTCAGAACGTTAAAGATGGGATGAAATTATTATGAGGAAGAAGCATTCATTTGGCCTGTATAACAAACAAATTAATCAAGAAAGATTCCAATTATAGCAGAGCCAAATTTTGAAATAGGAGCAATGAAAGAGGCAAAACCAAGCAGGATTCCACAGATTCCTCAGGAACAAATGCCAGATCAAATGCATGGCAATCATTTTTGTCTCCCAGATAAAAGTCTGTAGTTAGGGGACATCTGACTTTGTTTTTCTTCATTCTTCCCCTGCCAATTAAAAACAAAAATCTCAGACGAATGCATCTTACTGGTTGTAGTACGGGAGCAGTTTTTCTCATGCCTTCTTCATGCATCTTGCAAAATAGAGGAACACCTTACTCCACAACCCGCCCCCATCCGAGGCCATCAGTTCCATGACTGGGACCTCATTGTAAGCCTTAAAAGGCACCTGATGATTTTTTTGGAGCCATCTATTCCTGCTGGATCTACAGTTACCCTGGTGGCTCAGGTTAATCATGCTGTGCCTCTGGAACACGCTCATTTGTACCCTTTGGATCAGGGCCCCTTCATGCAACACTGTATACATTATCCTCAATAGTGAAACATGCAGGAAAGAAGTGTATGGCAGTGGGGTCAGTTCCTTCTACTTCTCTGGGAAAGATAAAGAAACCTTACAAGGCTAAACCTGTTTCCCTAGCTATCCTGAAGATACATGAATTGCCCCCAGGATCCCTGCTTGTTCCCTAGTGAAATATCTCTCATCCCTTTTGGCTTTTCGCTTAACCACTCTATTGTTGATACCCGTGGATCCACACTTGGATCCAGAATCACACAACAACTGGCCCAATACCTTTCTTTGCGCTTTTGTCCCAGGGAACAGATCAGGGAATCTTGAGAGCATTATTGAGACTTTATTCCAGTCTCACTCCACAAAACTCCAGTTTGGTGCAATGGTCAGATTGAGAGGTGAAAACGACTTTCAGTACGTTTTCACCTCTCAATCTGACCATTGCACCAAAAATATCTAAGATTTGTTGTGGGAGGAGATCATCATTACCAATACAAGGTCCTTTCATTTGGCTTATCTGTGGAAACTTTAGTATTCACAAAGTGCCTTTAAGCAGTAGCAGCATATTTGAAGTGTCAGGGTATCCAGATCTACCCTTGACTGGACAACTGGCTCATCAGGTTGTCCTTGCAGGACCTAGCAAAAGCTAGGTCACAAACAGACACTCTATTCCAAACACTGAGATTCAAGATAAACCGGAAGAAATCACACAAAGTCCCAATGCAGATCATACCTTTTGTTGGGGCCATTTTGGATTCTTGAAAAGGCAAAGTTTTTCTTCCAGAAGAAAGAATTTAAAAATCCTTATAGCCATACAAATACTGCAGGAGAACGCATGTCAAACAGTAATGTTCTTCCTCAAGTGGATGGCCTTTGTGTCTTCAGCAATATACATAATGGTATGCACATGTAAAGATGAAGCTTCTGTAATACTGGTTTGCAAGACACTATATGCCCAGTACAAACAGCATGTTTACAGCACTGACACTGCCCAGGGATGTGTTCCTGTCCCTCATGTGGTAGATTCAACATCACATTGTCTTCAAAGGAGTTGCATTCAAGCTCCGTCACTCACAGTCACTTCCAATGCTTTCTGTCTGGACTGGGAGCAATTGCAAGAACTGAACAATTTCTGGGCACATCTGGGTGAACAAACTCCATACCAATGTTCTAGAGTTAAGTGATGTGTTGAGCTCTCAAGTCGTTTGTCCCCAATTACGTGGCAGATTGGTTCAAGTAGTCACTGACAACACTACAGAGATTTTACAACAAGTAGAGAGGAAACACACTTCAGCCAGCTGCGCAAAGAAACCATAGATCTGTGTGAATGGTGCATAGTACACTAAATGTATCCTATAGCTTTTCACTGTGCAGGCAAGCACAATATACTGGCAGATCAGCTGAGCAGAAACTGCTTCCATGAGCATGAATGACCACTAGGAACTCAGTAACAAACAACATCTTTGCCCTTTGGGGGTATCCAGAGAGCTATTTGCAAAGGGACACGTCTCCAAATGTCAAAATTTTGCTCCAAACCAGAAGACAACCAGTCCATCTCAAATGCATTTCCTCTAAGCTCGGGGTGGTTTGGGGGATAGGTCTCCTCCACACCTTCCTTCATCTAACTGAGGGAGTTCTCAACAAAATCAAATGAGACTGAAGGTTATCCTGATAGCCCCAGCCTGAGTGAGACAAAAATGGTTCTAGGATCTATTGCAACTATATCACAAGGAGTTTTTTACTTCCTACAAATCTAAACTATTGACCCAGCAAAGCATGTGGATTTTGCCTACTCTTTGAATAGATCTAAGGAATACCGAAATTGACATAGACTGTCTCTTCTCATAAGAGTAGAGAGGTCAGGCAGTCACATCTCAATACCTTTCTAAGAGGTTAGAGTCTGTACTGAAGAGTTTTAGAAATACATTTCTGTTTCCCTTCTAGAAGGGCTTAGATCTCACTCAGCTAGCACAGGCCATTTTCATGTCCTTCTTTAGACATATTCCAATATTAGAAATCTCTAGAGCTGCTACTTGGATCTCGATTCATACTTCTCAGAACATTATTTCTTAGATCACACAATTCATTTGGTAAAACAATATTGCAATCCCGATTAAACTAGGCCTCAGCATCTGGAGGGAGGAGCACTGCTTACCAAAATTCTAAGTGTGGGGTTGTGCAGAGGCTACTTGAAGTGAAGGTTGCTCACCTGTTACCAAAATTCTTTGAGATGACCTCTCCACAGTGTCACTCTACCTGCACATTTCCCTCTTCCTCAAAGTTCTAGTTACAAATTTGGACCTGAGGAAGCTTCGGAAGGACATTTTTTGCTGGGCAATGCTGTCTCATAGTTTCGCCTTTTAGCATCTTTAACAGGCTCAGTCCATACATTGACCTTGACTGTTGGGAAAATGCTTACTGTTGTTGTTTTTTTTAATGTACACATTCCTGTAGAACACCCATAGCATCAGTTATCTTCTAAAAAATGAAAATTTGAGAATATAATTCAGTTGTAGTCATGTAATTGTTTTATTTTGTTGAATGTTTATCTAGAATGAGGAGGTAAAGGGCTTAAAAGAGGCAAATTTCACTACACTCCAGATTATGCTAATAAAAACTGAGGTGAAAGAAATGATGTGTATCTTAGTAAGGCAATCTACATGCAAACTTTGCATATTAGCTTGTGGGGGGAAAGTTGAATTTTCGTAGTCTCATTAGTCTGTCACCAGTTCATAATATACTGAGTTTCTCACATTTTCTAGGTGACAAGGAATCTTCATCTCTTTGTGTAAATTAAAATATCAGCAGACATCATCTTACTAATTCAAGCCATTGCAGATGCTAGAATCAAAATAATAGGAAGCAAGACAAGCTGTTTGAAATCATATGGTGCCTAGTTGAATCCCATCCAGTATAATAATTCAAGTTGGTGAAATGGACAGCAAAGTAAAACAGTTTGGGTGTCAAATAAGCAGATCTAACATTACATTAAAAAGCATTGGCACATGTATTTTAGACATTTGGATGACCATTTGTTTATCTTATGAGAACCTTCACCCTAGATAATAAGGTTTATATTTCTGCATAGATTATGCTTAAAGTGTAATTTTGTTTCTATTTATTTAATATACATGTAAAGGAAGTTTTGCACACTAAGTGTATTGTATCCCTCAAATTAATGCAGTGGCTTTGAGGCAGAAAGATGCAAAGAGACCAACAAACGTGCAGAACAATTTTCTTTCCTCAGTTCTTTTATAGACTGCTTACTCCTCATCTTCTGTCCTTCAAATGAAATTAACAGCAATTCAGGTTCAGAAAACATTATACAACTTAGAAATAGTCTTTGAAACTGAATCATTGGTTTATAGTCCCTTCAATGTATTTCTTGAGTAGTTTTGTTCCATAATGCAGTAGTTAATATTTTTTAAGACTAATTCACATATTTGGGTCTTATAAATGTTGAAGTGTTGCTTGTGTTTTCATGTCATTTAGAATCCTGGAGCTTAATTTTGTCTATCTCAATTTTTTCATCTAGTGAAAGTTTTCTAAGGAACTTACAAATACTTGATTATTCTAAAATTTTAATTATGCCATCTGTTCACTTTATGGAAATCAATCTAGTACACTGCAATGCCTGACTTGACTGTTTCAAAATGTTGAGAGTTAAGTTCCCAGTTTTTTCTTTTTTGTTCACAATTTACCTTTTTTCACAATTCTGTCTTCATTTTGGCTCAGATTCTGCCACCTATAATTATGGTGAGTACTGTTTTACTCCTTAAATAGTCCCATTGATTTCGCTGGGATTACTTGTGAAGTAGGATACTGTTCTATTTCCTCTGGGTAAGAATGGCAGAATGTGCTCCTCTTTCTACCAGGGAAGCAGGTGAGGTAATTCCTACAGAAATCAGTGAAGCAGGTCACAGCCAATTGCAATAGAGAATTTTCCCTAAGATTCTTAATATTCCCAGAATCTCTATTCTTCCTCTCCCTGTGCAGAGTGGTTCAGCAAGTAGCAACTCTGTCTGAAGCCGTCCTCTTTGACTTTCCATTTCCTTTTCTCAGTCGTTAGTTATTTTTTCAAGTGTTTGCTTTTGTGCACCACTTGCTCACTGCTTCATTGTTATGCTGTGGTGGTTCTGCTCTGTTCTGAAGTTTCATTGCTCTACTTGATCCCATTCCCATATTTAGGCATCTGTGTAAATGGCCTAATTTTCAAAAGTGGTAAAGTGCCCAACAGCTCCCATAAGATTCAGTGCTAATGGATGCTGAGCACTTTTTCCTCATCACTTCTGACTGCAGATTCCTATTAAATTGGACCCTAAAAAATCATCTTAACTACATGGGATGGAAATCTGAACTGTAGAGCTGGAATCTACAGAGCCTCAGGACAGTCTAAATGTGACACACAGCAGTTACCATAGTAACTTCGCAATGTAAATTCCTTAATCTTTTGCCTGGAGTTCTAGAAAGAGGACTTAGAAGGTACTGACATAACATGTTTGTGAGGGGGATTGTATATCAGACTGCAATGGGGAAGGTTGGATTTGCCTTCTAATAATTTGGGTGTGGACTTTCAGCTCTGAGGAGGAAATCTTTAGACAGAGAAGAGACTGGGTATCTCTAAGGCCTGGTCCCCACTAACGCCCCACTTCGGACTAAGGTACGCAAATTCAGCTACGTCAATAACGTAGCTGAATTCGAAGTACCTTAGTCCGAACTTACCGCAGGTCCAGAGGCGGCAGGGAGGCTCCCCCGTCGATGCCGCGTACTCCTCTCGCCGAGCTGGAGTACTGGCGTCGACGGCGAGCACTTCCGGGATCGATCCCAGAACATCGATTGCCTGCCGCCGGACCCTCCGGTAAGTGTAGATGTACCCTAAGAGCTCTAAGGAGGAGACCTTGAAAAAGACTTGTTAGGAAAGAGTAAGGACTAAGTAACTGCTGCAAGGATTATCAGTGGTATGCACCTCTATTTGTGTGCATGGAAGACTGGGAGGGATTTTATTCTCTTCTGTGGTAAATTAGCAGGAAGGTAAAGTTTGAATATTTAGTTTTTACTATTTTTCCATTTTGTATGTAAATATTGTTTATGGCATAATCCTAAATCAAATATTAGACATTGCATGTATACAGCAACGTCAGTAAAAGAGTAATATAACCTTGTTCTTACTCTCTATTTAGCACTTTTAAACAATTGACAGTTCTTGTGTCTTATTAGTTTTGTGTGTTCAAAAAATCCATCTTTTATGTTAAAGTGTTCAAGTGTGTGTGTAGATAAAGGATATGTAAGGATGTGACAGGGAGTGAGGGAGCTGCTCTGCGGGAGACTTGAAGCCTGGAACAGGGTTACTAAACAAGCCAATCAGAGACACCTGGCTCAGGAAAGGAACCTTAAGCAGCTGATTCCTTTGTAAAAAAGTTGAAGCAGTTCTGAGAGGTGGGTCTGACTGAGATGCCACAAGGGAGTCAGCTTGGGCAGGGCATCTGCAAGCTGATAAGAAACACTTTATGAAGGAACCCTTTTCACTCACTCAGGCTCTGAGGTAAGACCCATGCCCTTGGACAGATTTGGGGGACTCTGTTTCCCTTTTAAGTTTGTTTGGGGACCCCCTACCACCAGAAAGGAGCCTGAACAGGCTGTGTGTTGATGAGGCAAATTTTTGTTAAAGTTTCTTGGACTCCTATTAAAGAAAACTACCTCCCCAGATCATTCTGGGAGGGGAGATAGTGGGGTTGGGCAGGTCACTCCTTCCTCACCCTGTTACAAAAGAATTGTTATTTTCTGTAAAAATATTAACTTACTCTCACAGTACTCTAAAATTTAAGCTGAGGCATATGAGAGATTTCATGCTACTCTGCTTGACTATGAAAAGTTATGAACAAACTGAACTGTGGTTGCAGACAATATAATAAACTCTTTGAGTTCCTCATTACAGGTAGATGTAGTAGTATAGGCAGGAGATTTCTATAGAATCAGTCACATACTCAAACTTATTTTTCAAAATTCCTATTCAAGCTATAAGTGTGGCACTTGGTTACATTAGAAAGGTGTGCCAGTGTTGGTAGAGACATACAGCCAGAATGGCAAATTAAGTTTGTAAAAGTGAAATTGTAATTAACAAACATAGGATTCGTCAACCACAGTTGATCAATTTGCAGCCATATTGGCGTTTCAGTGAGTGTTGATAGCTAGATAAGCACTGGTGCACCAAGGTATCACTGATGCTCCAAACATCAATGGTACATATCATTGTCTCCCTCCAGCGCTTAAGTGCTAATGGAGAGTCATAATGCCAGAGAGATGAAAAGGGAATTCCATTAAGCCAGGGGTTCTCAAACTGGGGGTGACAAAGTAGTTATGTGGAGGTCACAAGCCCAGCCATGTGTGAGTGCTGTCATCCCCAAGCCCCTGTTAAATTAAAAATTTAAAACTCCATTTTAAAGTTATAAGGGGGTTTGCACTCAGAGGCTTTCTATGTGAAAGAGGTTGCCAATACAAAAAGTTTGAGAACCACTGCCTTAAACATTGATGTGCCCAGGGATGGAGAAGTCATCAATGCACTGAGGATTGGGTTCTCCCTGTTGGTACCCCCAGACTTGGTGGTACATTTGCATATTTTTAATGCTTTCTAATGTCTTTAAGAAAGGAACTAACTCTAGGGACTCCTGCACTGTTCTAGTGTGGAGGTGAGGAGTCTGCCCCCCAAATCATGAAGCTTTGTTAGTTCCCACCAGTCACACACTAGGAGAATGGATGAGAGGGTGGGAATCTGTTACAACATACAGCTTCAGACAACAGCAGTTCCAGATAAGTAATTTCTTTATAGCAGAGCAAAATGCTTTACTCCCAGTAGTGATATTGCTAAGAAGGGTGATGAGTGCTAAATCATTCAGATTTATTGTGAGCTGCTAATACTTTATCATGTTAGTTTAATTTGCCATTTTCCAAAGACTCTAAAATCTTGAACTGTCTGCATATCATTATTCTATAATATACAACACACATTTGTAAACCCAAAGCTGGACTGGGATTACAAACAGGTCAGTGGAAATATCCTAAAATGACTGCATACAAGCATTTATTCTGTCATTTTTATTCTATTATAATATTTATTTAAATGACACAGAACACATTTTAGTTTCTTGTTTTCAATCCCCTGGGCAAAATAAATAACATACGTCTCTAATACAAATGTACGTATGTTGTAGTTACAGCAGGGTTCCTTCAGAGGGAATTAAATGATTCCCTTGACGTAAGTATGCTCCACACTGGATCACTATGGTACTCCCATGTGGTAACCTATCATCTCAACTACTAATGATCTTCTTACCCTTGTTGACGTTAGCAGACTATTCCCCCAGGACATTTCCTTTTGTTTCCCTTGTCAGCTGGTCTGAGAGAAGAGAGAACTGCTCAGTCTTGACTTCTCTGCAGATGTTGAGAGCTCCACTGCAAAGTTCAGCCCAAATCTGTTTCTTTTCAATGTATTCAGAGACCTAGGTAGCAGAAACTAAGCCAGTAAGCAAAGCTCCTCGGTCTATTTCATATTCTGTGGCTGATGAGAAGTGGAAGCTGGGAGTTTGGAGCAATTTCACAGGGGTATAATAACTTCATTACTTCTCTTGTGCCACAGGAATATTTTTTGTTCATTTCCTTAAAAAGAAAAAAGTTACAGGTGAAAATATGGCAAATAAATAAAATGGGTAGTAATGAGAACAACATAACTTGCACCAAAGGAAAAAATGCAGAACTGAAGTAAAAATATTTGCATACAACTTGAAATTTTTCCAGGGCTTCTACAATACAGTGAAACAAGGACCATTGCATCATATTCCTATTACAGTGCTAAATCCTTTTTTTGCTGCTTCAGAAGCACAGAGTTCAGCCAATGTGCATGGCCCAGCTGGGTTCTGAGTCCCTGAAACAGTGCTTCTGGCCAGAGGTGAGAACTCCCCATCGCATTGTCCCAGCCACCCAGACCTGTCTTCTCCTCTGTACGTAGTCTGGATTCTATCCCTTGCCATATAATGAAACCCGATATAACACGAATTCGGATATAATGCGGTAAAGCAGTGCTCCGGGGGGGCTGCGCACCCCGGCAAATCAAAGCAAGTTCGATATAATGCAGTTTCACCTATAACGTGGTAAGATTTTTTGGCTCCCGAGGACAGCGTTATATCGCCCGGTAGAGGTGTACCATGTTAAGTGCTATGCACACCTGTGGTGCTATATGTAGAGATGTTAGTCATAATTACATATACTAAGGCTGAGGCATTCAAAGTTGTCAAATTGTGAACCACTTAAAACTGATTTCCTCTTATGGCAGTTCCCCTCACTATCCCACACATTCTTTGTGGCGTCATTAATGCCTGGGTATGATGGTGTTGTGGCTTTTTTAAAGTAAATTTGCAAAGTATTAAGGAGAAAAGATTTAAAAAATAACTGCTTTAATGAGCTGGATAGCTACTTGGTTATATTCTCCCCATTTTGTAGTTGAACTATTACCTTTTCCTCCTTGCAGGATGTTAACCTTAATTCCCTGAAACTTATCAGTCTTTAGGTTCTAAGCGCCAGCCTACCTGAAGGAACTCTGCTCGAAAACTCACACATGCCCAATTGCAAGTTTTTTAGAATGGCAAACCCAATTCTTGTTTCAATTGCACATTCTTCAGAGGTGTGATGGAAGCAGCTCTGCTAACTAATTGAAGGTGCCTCACAAACCACAGTTGTAAGAGATGGTGTATTACACAACTATGAGCAATGTGGCCTAGTTAATTATAAGAGTTCCCAGGAACATGGCATATTTTGTCTCTTGAGAGCCACGTATTTTTTTTCTGGGAATTATCATCTATACACATATTGAACTATCACAGGAATGATTATCAGCATTGTTTCTCTCCACAGCCAGCCAGACTGTAGTAATATCCCAAGGGATTCTAATATCTGAAAAACAGGACATACGTATATTGCTCCTGCAACAGTTGATGACATTAGCAACTCATACAATGCAGGAACTAAATTCCCCAGATTCTTTCTTGGTGCTTGGTGTTAATGATTCCAGAGACTATTACAGAATATCTTAAGTTACACCCTGATGCACTCTCCCAGGCTCTGCTCACAAAGAAAGATCAATCTGTTTGGTATGCTAAAATGGGAAACCCACTCACTGTAGAATGTGCAGGTTTTTCTGCACGATCTGCCATTTTAATAAGAGTTAACAATGTTGTCAATTAAATTATTGTCATTGTTATGCTTCAATGTTAACAGCCACTGAAACAAACCGGGGCAAGTCATGCTTCTCCGAATCATTGTTTCAGGTTGTCTGTGGAATCCGGGAGATATCACTGCACTGTTAGACTTGGTTCACGTTTGAAAATTTTTCAACCATAAGAGCTAGAAAGTATATGTTAATTGAAAGTTTAGAGTTTGGAGCACAAGATGATAGCCTCTTTAAAAAACAAACAAAAAGTACTGTCTTGCCAAGTCAGTGGGAGCTATTCTAGTGTGACCCTTGCTTGAAACCCTGCACTCAGGTAAGTGAAGGAAGGACTGATTTTATGGACCATTGTTTTATTTTTTAGTGTCATATTAGTGACAACATAAAGCAGTCATTACAAGGGAAGAAATTTCATTTTAAACCCTGTTTTTTAAGATGTTTATAACTTTCTGGGGAAGCAGGGGAATGGCTGATTTCCCCCCCCCCCCACCTTCCTCCCATCAGTTCAAAGCTGAATTTTTACAAAATTTTTAACACTTTGTTCAGTAATTTTGAATTAACGGATCATGATAATAGAAGTCTTTCCCAGCACACTCTTTTTTGCAGTCTCATAACTCCAAAATTTAAACTTGCTATGGACTTAGTTGTCAATAAAGATGGACACCATGGATTGGTTGGTCAAAACTTAATGCAAAAATTGTATTTAAAATTGTGTACTACATGTGTTTGGTATTCCTCTTTCCACTAAGGGCCAAATTCTGTCAATTCCGCCTATCCCCATGGACTAAATGAGAACCATCTATGTAGAATGGGACTGAATTTTGCCCTAAGATTTTAACTCTATAGTAAGGCAGTTCACCATTCCCGGCCAATGGGAGCTGTGGGAAGCGGTGGCCAGCACATCCTTGAGGCCTGCCGCTTCCTGCAGCTCCCATTGGCTGGGAATGGCAAACTCTGGCCACTGGGAGCTGCAGGGGGCAGTGCCAGCGGACGGTCAACGTAAACAAAATGTCTCGCGGTCCCCCAGCGGATGGGCTGCGTGCCGAAGGTTGCGGCCCCCTGCTGTAACTTATGCCAGAGCTAGGCTTAAATCAGGGAGCCAGCTTGTCCCGCCTACCCTCCTCATGTGCCAAGTTGCTCTCAGACAGAGAGGAGAATTGAGCCCCAGTTTATTACAGAATCCATTGTTACTATGTGGGTTGGGGACTGTTTTGCCTCAATTACTATTACTCTGTCTTGAGTAACATGCTTTCCTTATGGAGACTGGGAATTTTAATGTACCTGTATGTTCAGTTTATACTGAGCAGCAAAGAAAGTTTTCATGTAGTTCAGTTTGGAAGAATTGAAACTCAACATATTAAACACTGTGGTTTAACACATTTGGGACTTGTCTGTCATGAAAGATTGCTGGTTTTGGACCTGCTCTGAAGTCCATTGAAGACTGTGGAAAGATTCTATTGACTTCAGTGGACTTTGGAACAGGCCGTTTATGAATATTGAATGAATAACTTGTCTTTGCTTTTAAGACCCTTGATGCTGTCCCTGTCCTGTCACCTCTTGGTTAGCATCTGGCCTTCAACCTCTGCTTTCCCTCAGATACCATTGTGCTTTTCCCAATGTTGCCACTGGGAGGAGCGTAGTGGAAAAATCTGCAACACCACTATATTGTCCTTCTTGAAATTCCTCCTTAAAACTTACCATTGTGATGCATTTCCCGTCCCCCCCCCCCATAAAAAGACAGTGGCTAGGAGGCTAGTGTGTTGTGACTGCTGTTTATTATTCTAATCATAATTGTCTCATTGATTCCTTGTGTGTGTCATCCCCGCCTCCCTAACTGTTTGTTGTATCCACTTATTGATACGCTTAGATTGTAAATTCTTTGGTACAGGGACTGTCTATTCATGTTGCATGTCTTGTGCCTAGCACTAAGAAGTCCAAGCCTTGATTTTGACCTCTACATGCTTCCTTACTACAAAATATAAATAATAATAAAGGAATTAACTGTGAACTGCAAGATCTCAAAATTTCTGGTAACCCATATACCAAAGCCTTGCACAAAACATTTACAGGAAGAATGAAATGCTGTTTCACATTAAGCAAATAATACACCTAAAGTTATTTAGCTCACAGAGGAGTCTGAAATCACAATGTCATGGTGAAGGTGCACAACAATATATAGCCATGGATTGGTGTTTATGACATTGGAATTACTATCTTAAATGGAGGTCTAATCAGGCTGCATATAACATGATAGACTCTTTACTGATTTTAGGTTTGTGGCATTTGGTTTATCCATATTCTAGCTATCGTTTGGAGTTGTAGTGAGAATCACAATTTGAAATGCTATGAAAGCTATGTGATTGTAAGAACAATCACATTGGACTGATCCAGCCAGGGAAGGTGATCTATTGTCTTTGATGTACACTTCCATGTACAATGAGTATGTCACATTGCAAAGTGCATGGAGTCTGCTGATAAGTATTTAACAGGGCTAATTAAAATGGCTAAGCTGGGCATGTCTCTGTACTCTTTGTGCATAGAATTTTCAATGTAAGATTTATTTTTTGCAACTAAGGTAAGACATAATGCTGGTTCATAAACATGAAATTTGTTATTTTACTTAGCATCCTTCAAACAAATCTGGGGAGATGAACACAATTCGTGATATCAGACTTTCCTTGTAAATTTTGTCCAGAACTTTGTCACAAACACTTTTTTTTTAAATTCCTTTGATAGTGGGTGTGAGACACAATGAACCCTGTTCAGGGGAACAAAGTGTGACCAAATAAAGGCAGTTGTGGTTATGCTGGAGTATTGCTATGACCACATTTAGCAGAGATGCAGTATTTGAAAATCCACATCTAGGCAGATATATGCAAATATGTATACATATGGGATCCAATAAGGATATGACCTCTTTTGTATGATGAAATTGATTTGGAGTTAATGTCCAAAAAGGAATAATTTAGCTTGTGGGATCAAAAATAGAAAGATACAGATTGTTCCATGTTTTCTTATAAGAAATAATTATGCAGCAGAAGACACATGAGGCTGTAGGTTCATAATCAACTTCATGTGGTAGTGGGTCTCTTACTGTATGATTGCTTTCCCTTTGCTCACTTTCTGAAATGTTGCACAATGCTTTTAAAGATATGCTGTATTGTTATATCTGTCTTTATAACTTTAAATGTAAACTTCAAAAATGCACAGTACAGCCTGTATGTATTCTAAAAATGGAAAACATAATGAGATATATTTCTATAATTTATGCTTCTTTTTTTGAATGTTATGCCAGACAACATCCTCGATGTGCTCTTGGTCACTAAGGCTCTCTCCTGCACCCAAAGAAGTAAATAGGGGTCATTGGCTTCAAGTGGAGCAGAATCGAGCCCTCAGTTTCTAGCATTGCACATGTGGGATCTAGTGGCAACTCTCTTCCCCAGCTTGTCTAATAGAGTCCTAATTTAAGTGTTACAGCACACAGCAAAGCTCACCTGTTTAATCAGACTGTTGCTGTGGTTCTAGGTGTGGAATTTTTTACTCCTTAATTATTGGCAAGCCAGTTGAATGTATATCAGTAAAAACAGACATTTCAACCAAAATAATGAACTAAGTCAGAGAAAGTCTTGTACAACAGAACAAAAGTTTCTTGAAGGACAATATCTTGTTCTACATTCATTCTAGAACCTTCCCAGAGTGCCTAATTGTTTGCTTTGTTTCCTCACAGATGAGTCGACTCCTAAGGAAGTCAGCAGGGTAAGTACTGCTTACAGATGTCTCTCCATCCCACACTAGAAAAACAAAAAAGAGGTCTCTGTGGCCCACTGGTCACTTGAGGTAACTTTCTTTCAGTCTCTGATCAAGGCTGTGCTCTATTCCCTGAATGAATCAGATCTCCAGAGAAATGTATCTGACAACTTCCAGAGCAATTAAAAACAAAATCCTAGCATTCAAAACATTTGATTAGTTGTAAATGAGTGAAGTTCACTACTTTTCATTAGCAAAATAAGGGAGCGTATACAGGAGCTATTGGTATGATCCCATGTGAACAAGGCTGCTTAAATGAAAACAGGAAATTCATAGCAACTTTGAACTTTCTGATTAGTTGTAAATATGACTACCCACTATTTAATCAGTATTACTACCATGAGAGATGTCATGCATGATACTATTGAAGAGGAAACAAGGCAAGGATTATGTCCTGTATAATTCTGCCCTTTGAGATATGGTAGGGTACAGACGAACTAAATTCATTGACGTAAAATATTTTGCAATCTATTGAATGAAAACTAATGTGACACAACTTCAGTGTTTGAGAATGATGTATTTCTTTCTGTCTCAGTGTCCTATTTATTTGGGAGATATATACAATGAACAAATACTTCATGTTGAATGAGTTACCATAATCTACCATGTAGTATCTTGTGATAACTAGGTGGTGATGTCTTTTTGCTCCCATGTTATATCCTGATATTTTGGTCAATAATTCTGCTCTATTTGCATTCTTAACCTTCCATCTGCCACACAAACAAATGGTTGCCACTTTCTTTATTCCTTCTAAAAACACTTCTCTGCTCTGCCCTTTGTCACTGTTGACTCTCTTCCACCAATGACGACATCCTGTCTGTCTTGTGTCATCAGCCAGTCATAGATATAATCATGTCATCAAGGGACATCAACAGCCTTTTCTACACTTTGCTTATGAATGGTGGATTTGTTTGATGTATCAGCCCTAGCCAAAGGATGGTCTTTTTTCAGTGCCTTCTTTCTTTCACACCTATTAATGCTGCCCTCACAGAAGGGAAAAAAATGGAACATCAGCCCAATAACCATCAATCTTATGATAACTTTGAATAAGATAAAGGTAGAAAGTTTTATAGTCAATCAAGTTCAGTATCTCTTTCAATCAAAATATTTGTATACATTTTTTCCTCAAGATTTACAAATGTTATTTTATTTTGTTGATACATTTTTCATATAACAACTTTAACTTTTAACAGTATCAAAAGTTACCACAGAAGACTAAAACATAGAAAAACAAAATCTAGAGTAACAATTCTATTACTTTAAATGAAATTTAAGTATATACTGCACTTAAAGGTAAAACCAACAGTGATCAGTTTATTATTTAAGCATATTTTCAATACATTTGCCATCCAAACCTTTTAGTGTATCCGTCTGTGAGGGAGAAGTGATGATAAAATAACCTTTTAAGTAAACCTTCTGCCCAGAAATAGGTTAGAATCTTTTAAATGGGTGGAAATTTAAAGATTAAGGACTTACTTTAAAGTCAATCTTTCCAAATTTCTTAAACATTACTAAGATCACGTCTTGACATGATTATAATCCTTATAACAGTCACACAGCATAAAATAAAAGTTAGACAAAGAAGAGGAAATAAGAAAAGCTTTGTGTAGCATTAGTTACTTTTCTGACACTATCCCGGTATTTAAGTTATTAATATAAATAATTATTCATGTGTAAATTAATTACTCTCAAACAAATCCAGTAGCATCAGTGTCTGAATCAAGACTAGCCTTTCAGGTTTCAGTTTCACACCCGGGATTGTATTGTACATCTGCAGTTTTCATCTTCACTGTGGTCTGAGTCCTTGTGGGGGGTAAGTCTGGTAGAGACTATTTATCCAAGATATATGTGAAATTTGTTGAAGTCCCAGGGATTACATGCACAGTAGTTAACTTTTTGAACCCAACTACTGAGTGCAAATTGTGTATTGTAATCTTGAAACATCATATTTTGGCTTACGAAAGAAATAAGCATTGTACAATTCATCTTTTCCAGGCAAGCACGTACAAAACAGTTAGTCACAGCAAATTATATATATATATATAATATATAAAATACATATAATTTGCTGTGACTATCAGAAATAGGGTGACCAGATGACAGGAAGAAAATATCGGGACACAAGGGGGGGGGGAAGGGGGGGGTCACTGGCGGAGCAAAAAAACCCAAAAAACCGAGTGCTGGTTTAAGGACACAAACAGCTCCCTCTCCCAATTCCCTACTGTGACCCAGTGCTGCTGGCAGTCGGGGGCGGGAGCTGAGAACAGCCCAGGACTGCGGGCAGTCAAAGGAGATTATGCACCCTTCCTTAGGTATGCATACCTTCAGCCTCTGGTTTTTAGGAGGGGGGGGGGGAGAGAAACCAACAGAAAACAGCTGAGTGCTGCCGGCAGTCAGAGGAGAAGAAAAAAAAAAGCCGAGAACAGCTGAGTGCTGCCCGCAGCCCGGCAGAGAAAAAAAAAAAAAAAAAGCGGAGTGCAGCGTCCCGACCGAAGATCAATCGGGACGCGGGACAAATGCCTAAATATCGGGACGGTCCCGATTTTATCGGGACGTCTGGTCACCCTAATCAGAAAGATGTTTCTATGGCAAGAGTTCTAGATTGTTGTGTTTTGAGAAGTAGCTCCACCAATCACCACCCTCACGCTCCAGCTAATTTCATTGGTTGTAATCAGTGATATGAGGAAGACTGAACAGATTGTGGGTTGCTTGGGCCAATTGCCACCGTTCTTCAGGGGTTGATTTGCCACTCATACAACTCAACATTAACTCCCTATCACAATCCACACAAAGGAACACAAAATTTCCCAGCATAACCCACACGCAAATCAACGCACAAACCCCCAGCACAGTCCCCAGACAAAAATCAGTCAAACCACCCACAAAGCAATACAACCAACACACAGTGAACCCAGACACACACTGACCCTCACTGCAACATGCACCTCTCATTCACCACCCACACAAGTCAACATAAATCTCCCAGCACAATACACACATTTGCCCAAGTCATCAGTTTAAGGCTTGTTAGAGCTATCTGGGCATGGAGTCTAGAACCGTCTACGCCTACCACCTCCCTAACTAGCTGCCAGTATGGAGAGTTATGCGAAAGTCACTTGATTGAGCTGTGCATGCATCAAACCTAGATTCATTAAAATGACTGTGGTGTGGGAAGGGTAACTAGTGAGAGGGGTGTGTAACTGCTGTTTTTTTTTTAACCAAAATCATAGAAAAGAAGAAACACTACCTCACTCATCTCAGACCAATCTGAACCTAACTGTAATTTGTCATATTTATCATATAAAAGCGTAAACTTGAGCGGCGAAGTCAAAGGTATCGTGTGTGTGTGTGTATAATTCTGAGTATTGAATTTTTCCCTGAGTTTCCTCCAAAACATCCCCTACCGTGGGAGAAATGTATGCCTTTTTAGTTTTTCTAGTTTGTGTAAAATCAAAATCTATATCTGAATAAATAAAAGTTCCTGAGAATGGAGACATTTAGTTTTCTTCCCTGTAGTTATATTTCTCATAATGGAGAGAATTATCTGGTCTCAACATTACTCATTAGGTTACTAATTTCACAGCAATACAGGCATCTTAAGTACTTCCCCCTGATCATCCCTTCCTTCCTCCTTGCTTTGAATTCGGACTCCTTTTATGAATCTGCTGCAGTACCATACTGTTTTTACAGATGAAATCTTCTGAAGCTGAAACTATGTAAACTAGTTAGAAGAGACAGGTAGCACCACTGTAGATTGTAAATTTAATAGAATAAAGACTATAACATCTACAGTCTGTTTTATCAAAAACATTTTGATATATAGGAAAATTTTATCCAAGCCAGATGCTTCCTGTTATGGGAAATAAAATCTACAAATAAGGAAACTAATTTTCTCTTTCTCAGTCATGGATAGTCAGGTATCTGGACATTGCTTACGGGAAGTAACAAGAAGTAGGTCGATTTTTAGAGTGACAGCTAGTTCCCAAAATAAGTGGTAGGGCTGCAAGTAGCAATCTGCACCTCCCTCCAGTTCCCGCTCCCCCGAGGTTGATTGTATTTTTGAAGTGAAAACCTGGGGCACTTTACAGAAAAGGAAAGTGTTGGAGAAAATAATAGTTTTACACTGTTACTCCTTAAGTGTTCTCTCTTAAACCAATTTCTGCTCCTCCAATCTAGCTCTGATCCTACCATCTCCTGTCCAGTTCACACACAATCTCATTCATCAGTTGACTCCCCACCAACCTAACACATACTCTTCCAGCTCGCAGCCTCCCAAATCCTCACCAGCTCAAGAAATAGCCCTCCACATACTCCCTCTCCTCTTCCTACTTAAGTATCAGAGGGGTAGCCGTGTTAGTCTGTATCCACAAAAACAACAAGGAGTCTGGTGCGACCTTAAAGACTAACAGATGTATTTGGGCATAAGCTTTCCTGGGTAAAAAAAAGTTTTCAGATGCATGGAGTGAAAATTACAGATATAGGCATAAATATATATTGGCACATGCAGAGAAGGGAGTTCATAGAATCAAAGAATATCAGGGTTGGAAGGGACCTCAGGAGGGCATCTAGTCCAACCCCCTGCTCAAAGCAGGGCCAATCCCCAACTAAATCATCCCAACCAGGGCTTTGTCAAGCCTGACCTTAAAAACCTCTAAGGAAGGAGATTCCACCACCTCCCTGGGTAACCCATTCCAGTGCTTCACCACCCTCATTTCTCCCAGTGAAAACGTTTTTCCTAATATCCAACCTAAACCTCCCGCACTGCAACTTGAGACCATTACTCCTTGTTCTGTCATCTGCTACCACTGAGAACAGTCTAAATCCATCCTCTTTGGAACCCCCTTTCAGGTAGTTGAAAGCAGCTATCAAATCCCCCCTCATTCTTCTCTTCTGCAGACTAAACAATCCCAGTTCCCTCAGTCTCTCCTCATAAGTCATGTGCTCCAGCCCCCTAATAATTTTTGTTGCCCTCCACTGGACTCTTTCCAATTTTTCCACATTCTCCTTGTAGTGTGGGGCCCAAAACAGGACACAGTACTCCAGATGAGGCCTCACCAATGTCGAATGTGAATGATCACGTCCCTCGATCTGCTGGCAATGCCCCTACTTATACAGCCCAAAATGCTGTTAGCCTTCTTGGCAACAAGGGCACACTGTTGACTCATATCCAGCTTCTCGTCCACTGTAACCCCTAGGTTCTTTTCTGCAGGACTACTGCCTAGCCATTCGGTCCCTAATCTGTAGCAGTGAATGGGATTCTTCCGTCCTAAATTCAGGACTCTGCACTTGTCCTAGTTGAACCTTATCAGGTTTCTTTTGACCCAATCCTCTAATTTGTCTAGGTCCCTCTGTATCCTATCTCTACCCTCCAACGTATCTACCACTCCTCCCAGTTCAGTGTCATCGGCAAACTTGCTGAGGGTGCAGTCCACGCCATCCTCCAGATCATTAATGAATCTTACAACCCAGAACCTTACAAGTGGAGAGCCAATGTTGAAGGCCTGTGACATGTAGGAGTTTAGATAGTTTACTGTCCTTTTTACTCTGTACAGAAGTAAAGTGTGTGTTGTAAATGGCTTGTCTTATCTTTGTAAAGTCCAGCCATGTGGAAGTTTGTGTGGAAGGTTGGTTTTGTATGAGAGTCTCTAGTTTTGAGAGCTCATTCTTGACCTTCTCCTGTTTGCTGTACAGGATGCTGATCAGGTGGTTCCTCAGTTTCTTTGAGAGTGTGTGGCACAGTCTCTCAACATAGTCAGTGCAGTATGTCGATTGCAATGGATTTTTTACTTTCAGTACATTTTGTATGATGTTCATCTGTTTGCACTTGGAGAGGAAGATAATGTCTGTCTGTATCTGTGCAAGTTTTTTCATGAAGTTGATGGATCTCTGTCCCCATATCTACTGTAGCGACACCATCATAGGACCCAACCACACCCGCCACACCATCAGTAGGCTCATTCACTTGCACATCTACTAATGTGATATATGCCATCATGTGCTAGCAATGCCCCTCTGCCATGTACATGGCCAAACCGGACAGTCTCTACATAAAAGGATAAATGGACACAAATCAGACATCAGGAATGGTAACATATACAAGCCAGTGGGTGAACACTTCAATCTCCCTGGACACTCAATAACAGTGGGAAATAGTTTGTAGAATGTATTTTGCTACCCTTAGGAGGTCTCTTACGGAATGCTGTGCAAGTTGATGTATGTTTTATATGATCCATCAAGCAACTGAGTACTGGAGCCCTTCAAGCTTTTTTTGGCTTTCCATGAAGAATAAGGTCTCTGACTTTCTCTGTTTTAATCCAATGTAGATGGACTTTTTAAAGCTGATTTCACATCCAGAGTATAAACATTAAAGAGAGAAACAGATTGGTTTAAGTGGAACTCTGGTTTCTGTTTGTGTGCAAAGTGAGAAGGAAAAAATAAAGATGGGGTTCTCCAAATGACAGACATCTCAAACCACTTACTCTAACAGAAGTAATTGCCAAAGGAAGGAGACAGACATATAGTGAGGCCTCCACTAGAGGATTAAAAAGAAGATTGTCCAAGGGACCACAAACCCAGGCTGAAGTGTCATGCTTACACTGTGAATCTTTTTTTGCACGACAGCTATGAAGAAAGGTATTGTGAAGGTATAGGAGAACCCTGATACCAAGTTTCTTGGATTAGTAACCCTCTAGGCAGAGGACTGATGTGTTAGGTAACTGAGTCTTAATCCCTAATGCAGGCTATTTATGAGAAACTGAAAGATTTCTGAGTAAATTTATGCCGAGGTCAGTCTTCCATATCCTTTTACATGCCAG
Source organism: Chrysemys picta bellii (assembly GCF_011386835.1). Classification (NCBI taxonomy): domain Eukaryota; kingdom Metazoa; phylum Chordata; order Testudines; family Emydidae; genus Chrysemys; species Chrysemys picta. The sequence goes on along the minus strand of NC_088793.1, from coordinate 124,629,185 downwards.
TGATGTCTGAAGAGCTTTTGAAATTAGGGGGATAGTGTGGTTATCTATAAAACAAATTTATCTGTGTACTCATGTTACTGTTAATTGTATAATTGAAGGGATATTTAATAATTTACTTTATTTTGTTAAAATTTAAAATAATTAAAATGATGCCAAAGCTCTAGATGCCTTAACACATCATTAACGTTACAGTAAAACCCCAGCAGCATTAATCATTTCAACAGGAACTCAGCCAGCCGTCCGTCCACCTACAGAAACTCCTTTCCACCCCTTAATTTTTCTGGGAATCATTTCTTCACTCCTCTCCAAAAACCCTATCAAACACATTTCTTTTGCAGCATGCTCAAAAGGCCTCCAATTCAGGTTATTTAGGACCTAGCAGGGGAATAGTTTCCAGAGTCGTGGAGTCTTGACAGAGAATGCCCTGCCAGCTGTCCCCTCTTTTATTGTGAGGGGATCCAGCTTGGGTACCTCCCATGACTGTAACTATGGCAGTATGGAAGCGGGAGAGAGGCAATCCCTCAGCTAGGCCAGTCCCAACTCTTTTATAGGTGTATAAGTCATAAGAAACACCTTAAACTCCAGCCAGAGACCAGTGGGGCCTCAGTATAGATCTTGGAGTCAGTTGAGTACAAAGCTAACTTATCTGCATACAAATGTGCAATGCAGAATTTTGGGGTATAAATATGGGTGTCCCTATTCCTCAAATGTTTAATATCAGTCACTTTGTATGTAATATGTAGAGTATTAAATAAGTATGGTGTACTTTTCATATGCATAATTTTAATGGACTCCATCTAACATGCAGAGGTTAAAACACAGTACTACAAATGGACATGTGTATATAAAGTTGTAGACATCTTTGTTAGCATATATTGTATTATTTGAGAAAAAGTATATAATAATCTAGACTATGGCAGTGCACTGCTTAACTTCAGTAACAACCCAAAACAGGTTCAAATGTAATTGAATTGTAAATATATCTCTGCTCAAGAATTGAATTCTGAAAATAATAAACTTGAATAATTTTAGAGTTTTCCATACCCAGCAAAAATACAATTTTTTAAAGTAGTTTTAAGTCCATGTGGGAGTTTTAAAGGCAATAAATGGTACATTTTAATTTCTGGAAATGTTGCAAAAAAGACTTTTGTCTGTATCACAGGCAATTTACAATATAAGCAAAGAGCTCAATGAAAGCTATTTTATTGCAGAGTAAAAATGAGCACATAGATGGAAAAACCTTAAATTATTCAAAGTTCTAAAATGGAAATTTACTTGTTTTTTCCTAGCTAAATCATTTTTCTTTACACCATGTGTCATGAAAAACTAATTTTAAAATGAAACGTCAGACTCATATGTAAAAAGCAACAAAGAGTCCTGTTTCACCTTCTAGACTAACAGGCGTATTGGAGCATAAGCTTTCATGGGTGAATACCCACTTTGTCAGACTCATATGTTCTACCATCAACTTGCTTCAGTACTCTCTTGCACAATTAAAAATGGCCTTTCAAAAGTAAAAAATGTTATGAAAAACTTGCATTTAGGAATAGTTTTGTATTTTGGGGGGAGAGGGGTTGTTGCAATTGAAAAATTTGAATTGTTTTGTTTTGTTCCCCCCTTCCAATTTTTTCTTCTTTTTATTCCTTTCTATCACTAACTTCAATAGATTGAGTGATGTGTAGAGTTTTTTCCTTTTTTTTTTTCATTTTTCCATACTGTAACGTTTCAGAATTTGCTCAAATTTTGAAAAAGTGAGAACAGAAAACGGAAAAATGAAGCTTTGTAACTCTTCCAACTTTTGAAAAGTTAGAGTGGCAAAGTATTGAAAAATTAGAGTCCCAGAATTAGTTTCATTTTTCCTTTCTGCATCTTTTCAAAAGTTGGAGAAGGTTTGAAAAGTCACAGAATAGCAAAAGAAAAAATGAAACGTGAAACAAAACCCCTGGACATCATCATTTTCTATGGCATTCATTGGCAAAAAGGTTTTTGAAAGGGTGGAAGTGAGGGGAACTGAATCTCAAAAACTTGAAATTAAAAATATTGTTTCACTTAGAACCTGGCAAAATAGGAACAACTAAGTACAATTCTTTCCATTTTTCAACCAACTTGGGTTCAGAAATCTCAAGTGAAGGTGTTAGATTGTCTTGATATAAATATTGTCCCCCACAAAAATGGAAGTCATTCTACCAAGGATTTTCTGATATCACAGAGTTGTTATCACCATCAAAAATTCAAGAACTATGGTCACTCAATGTTTCATAAACATCTGTGACCAAACTTTGAACCTAGGAACTTTTTTTCTGCATGTTATCACTTGAATTTTGTAACATTTGTGAAATATCTTTCAATATCTGTAATGGGTGGCAAGCACCTTCTTTTGATCCATCCTGTGAACAAATGTTGGGAACCTGTATGGAAATGCTGATTGATTCCTGCTCATTTACTGTGCAGATATCATCTTGTTACCTGCACCCTAGGTATGGATAGAAATGGTTGAAAAATGGAAAGACAGTTTTGCTTAGTTGTTTCTATTTTGCAGGGTTCAAAGTGAAACAATTTTTTGTTTTTTTCTGAAAATTTCAAGTTTTTGAGATTCTGTTCATTCCACCCCACTCTTGTTTAAACCTTTTTGTCACTGAACACTGTATAAAATGATGTCCAGGAGTTCTATTTCTTGTTTCATTTTTTCTTTTATTCTCATTTTTCCTTTTCCTAGGTACGCTAGAGGTGGGTGTGGCTATCAGGGCAGAGGGGCTTTGGACAGAGGTTCTGGGGACAGAGGTTCTGGATGGAAAACCTAGAATCAGCTTAGTGGAAATAGCTTAGGTTAAGCTTCATATTGTGCTATCGCTCTTTTACCCCCAAAGAAAATAACTACTACATGAAGAAGGGTGAGTTTGCGCACTAATCTTGCATGTGTGTGTTCTGTGCTAGACTGGGGTAAGGACTCATTCAATTCACAATATTAGTAAAACACTATTTGTGAATTGGAGAGGTGTCAGTCTTCTATGGCTGCCAAAACTGGGGTAAAGTCCATAATTCTGCCTCATCTAGACATTAGAAATGACATTAGAGAGACATTAAGCACGTATAATGTCCGTCCGAGACCACGGGGGAGTGGGCTGATTGGTGAGACTATATAGAACACACAATCCAGTGAAGGATACTGTGTGTCTGCTTTCCCAGTCCATGGGTATAAAAGGACTGGGATCACAGACAGCTGTGCTGGGAGGGGAAAGTACAAGGTATCACTTGTGTGGTGGATGGGTCTGGTGCAGAGCTGGCATGTGTGTACAGGCTAGGGGTTAACATATCCAATACTGCTGCTTAAATCATGGCCAGGATTTTGTCTTGTATGCTGCTTCCTTCTCCCATGGTGGCTGTGTGCCATGTTGTACCTCAGAACCTTAAACTTAAACAAAAATGCTCAGTGTGCCTGATATGATCACAGTGAAATTAGCCCTTGTTCATTCAAATAATGGCTTCTTTTCCATTCCACTTTGGCTTGTACAGTACCCACGGTGAAGCTGCATTTTGGCAAGCATGTTTGCTTTGTAAACTGTGGTGATCACAGCAGCAATTCACTTTTGCTGTAGTTTACAGTATAAACACTATGAAATTATTACCTAGCAAGTGACTAACTCATTTACAGTACTTTATTCTTGGAAATGGCAATAACATTTTAATCCTCTCCTTTCCCATTTTTGGACTTAGGGCTTTTGGCAGCTGCCTTGGCACCAGGTAACACCCTGTCATAATATGCCACTGAAAGTTACAGAATTAGTATCTTTTCAGTTAATAATTGTATGAGTTCTCTGTCCCATTTAAATCCCTTCCATATCTCCCTGCCACAGCAAGTTCATTATTCATTCTTCACACTGTTTCTTTATTGATCATAGGATTTAAACATTTTTGCAACAAAACAAAAATGAATGGTGTAATGAAAAGTTAAAAGAAAAGAGTTAGGACATCAGACATATACATATTACTCCTGACGGCATTCTGTGTCAAAAAATTAATAATTCTGTGCACAATATTTTAAAATTCTGCAAAATTCTGCAAATTTTATTTGTGTAATAAATGTGGAGGCTCCAGCATGGCATTGGGGAGCACAGGCCACTGGCTGCACAGAGGTGGGAGAACACTCTGCAGCTCCCCCTGGGACACAAACTCTACAGTGAGGCTGCACCCAGCCCTGACATAGTGCAAGGACTGGGCTTGCCCCAGAAACACCCCAGGGCCCTGCCCCCTCTGTGCCCGGTGCACCAGGTGGGGGCAGGCAGGCTCAGCCCAGCAGGATCCAAGTGTGGAGGGGGTTAGTGTGGGGGGATCCAAGTATGGGTTGAGAGGGTTATGCATGGGGCAATCTGGGTGCGAGCAGCTAAGTGGGGAACCTGAGTGTGGAGGGGATCTGGATGCACAGGGGTTTGTTGTGGGGTTCTGGGTGCAATAGTAATGGGATGCTGCAGGGGGGTTCAGGTGAAGGTGGTTGGAGCTCAGCAGGGGTAGGTCTGGGTTCGGGGGGATAGAGCTCAGCAGGGGGGTCTGGGTGTGCTGGATTCTGTGGGGGGTCCAAATGCTGGGGAGAGTGAGGGCTTAGTGGGATGGGGATCTAGGTGCAGTTGGTTGGGGCTCGTTGGGATGGAGATCTGGGTCTGGATAACTTGTCAGGGTGCTCCAGGTGCAGGGGGAGTGGCGGGTGGGGGAGGTTCTGGGTGCGGGGGCATGAGGGTCTGAGTCTGAGGGGGTCTGGTTGGATGAGGGAGTGATGGGTGCAGGAAGCAGGGGAGTAAAGAGTTTGCAGAGCTCCTTGCAGCCTGGGAAGAAATCTGGGGATGGGTCTGACCTGGCCCTGGATGCTATGCAGGGAAAGAGGAAGTCCCGGCCTCCCCAGCCCAGCTGGGACTAGCAGCTGAGCCCGACGCAGGGTCTTCCCCAGTCCCGCCCCCTTCCCCACAGTGATTTACCTCTCTGCCAGCTGCCCTTGGCACCCAAAACATACTGCTGGGGAGAGTCACATGACCGCTCTTGTGGCTTCCCTTTGCTTCCCTGTCAGAAAGTCATTTTCTGCAGGGAAGCAAAGAAATCTGAAGGGGACATGAATTGTGCACATGCGCAGTGGTGCAGAATCCCCAGGAGCAATATATATATCCTTCAGAAGATAATGCATATAATACGACATCCAGTGTTATCAGAGGAAGATACGCGTTATGCAGGGCCGGCTCCAGGGTTTTGGCCGCCCCAAGCAGCCAAAAAAAAAAAAAAAAACCAAACAAACAACCAAAAAAAAGCTGCGATTGTGATCTGCGGCGGCAATTCGGCGGGAGGTCCTTCACTCCCAGCAGGAGTGAGGGGCTGTCTGCCGAATTGCCACCGAACAGCTGGACGTGCCGCCCCTCTCCGAAGTGGCCGCCCCAAGCACCTGCTTGGTAAGCTGGTGCCTGGAGCTGGCCCTGGTGTTATGAAGTTGAAACGGAGAAGGAGGCTTGTGGATACTGTTGGTAGTAGTAAGAGACTAGGGAAAGCAGTATGGAGATGGAAAAAGGTTGGACCATATTTTTAATTTCACTCATGATGTCTTTTGGAATGTCTTTTGGAGTGTTTGCAGGTCAGGCATCAACAGAGCTATATTAACAGGGAATGTGCAATTTATCAAGGCAAATTTAAATAAATGGTAATATCCAGACCTGCCAAATTAAAATGTAAAGGTTAATGGACTTCATTAAATGTTTTTAACAATGCTGTTGTCTGGATAAGTGGTATAACCAAGGTACAGTGTGGCCTTTGTAACACTTGCAGTGAATATCAGATTTTATAAAATGGGGCTGACTTTTCTGTCCCACATAATCAAAGTGTTCTGTCTTTATAGTCCAGTCAATGCCTCCTTCACTCTATTATAAATCATTTTTAATTTAATGTTTGCATTGAGGGAATCTATCTCAATATTGACATGTACCAGTGGAGGAAAAGTTGGAGGAAAGTCTCTGGGATTGGATGTCAGTGATCAGTGACTATGTGGCAAGAAGTTGATGTTCAGAAGGCAGTGTTCTCTCTCTCTCTAAGATCAGGCCTGAAGATCAGCTGTATAAACAAGCTGGAAAATGTATGCCTTCAAAAATTGTGAGCTCTCTCTGTGTAGTACTAGAGCTATTTTGCAGCCTTTAACTTAATAATAGGGCAAGTCCTGCCAGCTGTCATTTCATATTTTTCCCTCCTTTGATTTTGTCATGAGCAGCGTTTGATGTGTGAACAAACAATTCATAAATACCTGTGCATGGTGCTGCAGTTAAGCTTTATTTACTGAACAAGTTATAACCCATGTCCTCTTCAGTCAAAACAAGAAGAATAGACGTCAGACAAATACGTGTAGCAGCAGTTTTCTCTCAGGCTATGTACAAGCATTAAAATTAATCACAGCAGAACCAGCTTTTTATAGCTTCATGCTTTCCAGTGTCCAAGCTTAAACAAAACTACTCACACAGGCCAGCCCTTGATTTTGGATCAAGGAGATTTCTTTGTTTCCTGTCTTCAACATCTCTACTGCTTTGAAAGCCTGGTGGATACTTTAAGCCTATTGTTTCTCTATACTTTTATTTTTGAAGCCAAGTAAATGATATCCCACCGCTCAGTGCTTCTGCCCTCAAAAATCAAGCTTTTGACTTAATGGAATTTCATGACCTTCCATAATTTTGGGGAGCATGAAATTGTGTCCCATATTTCAGTTCTTCACGGATGTGGTTCAACTGTTTTCACAGTATCATTGCACTATAGCTAAGATATGTCACTGTAACTCATGATTGGAAATGGGACTATCAATTTGCATATATGAAGGATTTAGCTATCAGTGCAGCCAAGCACTGCAAAACCTAGCAGCTCTTGGAAAGTACCCAGTAGGCTCAGGTTAAGAAAATTGTTTTACACCAGTGTTTCTTTTCTAATATTTTTTAAAAGTGGGCCACAAAGGAACATGGGAGAAGAGAATGCATTTCTGTATTAAAAGCAAATTAGGAGAAGAGTAGTCAAGTGGACAAATAAACCAATGGTCATACACTTCTTCATCCTATATATCTTGATTTTTTTTATGATACGATAGATCAACAGCCTGTAATATTCTGCCATGAAGAAAGATGATGATGTAGACAGTGCATAAATCATATGTAGAGAGAGCCCAATAAATTCTTGCAGTACACTTTCACCTCCTAATTGTCTTTCTTTTTTCATAAGATCACAATGCTACTTCAAAAGAAGGGCAGCTAATGCATTTAAACAAAATATATCAAATAATTTTAATTATCTTTAATTTTTTTTTAATTATTGAATAATATAGCAATAGTGAAAGGTGCAGGATTGTAGCTGTGGGAGCTGAAATCTTTTAATTATCTACAAAACAGATATAGCACATCAGTGGCATTGCAAACTTCCCTATGTAACACTTCAGCATTCCTCAATCCTGACTACATTGAGGATCACATTGTTTTTACTGGAATCCAGACAAAATATTATTCTAGCCCTTTAAAATGATGGCTTAGTTTGTCCATTGATGGTTCTCTGTTTCAGTGCTGAGGATCTTATTGTTAAAGTAATGAAAGCTTGTGCTGGCTGGAGATCATCATGATAGTGGTTTGTGGATTAGCAGCTGCTAGCAGGAAAAACATTGACATGATGTTTTGTAATGCATTTGTGTATGAACAAACATCACATAATTACAGTATGCATAGTCTTTAAAGGAACTTTGGTCATGGATTTCTGTGGGATTGTGACGGGGTGTACTTACCCCACACTGGACAGGAAGGGATTAACTCTTCCTTGGTAGCTGAGGAAGCCATGGCCCTACTGGGCATGCTCCAGGTGCAGTGGCTGTATAAAGGCAGGCAGCCCAGTTCAGTTGGGGCTGACCACCGGAGGGGAAAGATATAGCATACAGGCTCTCGCTGGGGAGCAGCTACCAACCCACCGCACAGAAGCCCAAAGTGCTGAGGCCCCGGCCCACGCCCAGGCGCCCACTGATACTCAAGAAGGGTTGTAGACGCCGGGAACAGCCCCAGCCGAGCAACCAGAAGACACCCCAACTACTGCCACCAGAACCATGGTAGGAAGTAGCCCGGGGGGGACTAGCCATAGTCCCGGACATAGGCAGCGTGTTGTGGTTGATCCCTGCTGACCTCAGCAGCAGAACCCTCTGCCACTACTAGGGCGCGGGGCTTGGCTCCAATGGAGTAGGGAGCGCCCGGATCCCCCTACCCTAGGCCGCCACCCTCCTCCAGGAGGTGGCCCACTACCATGTGAATCAGGGACGGTCCATCGGCTCTGGCCGTTAGGCCTGCTTACCCTACGGCCCAGGGACTCCTCAGAGGCCCCGGCCATTAGGTCTGCCTACCCTGTGAACTAGGGAACCACTATTGACTCCAGCCACTAGGCCTCGAGACTCTGCAAATCAGAGACCTCCTATAGACTCAGGCCATTAGGGCTTGGCCCCGAGAACCAGAGATTCGCCACTGACTCTGACCATTAGGCTTTATTGCCCTGCAATGGAGGACAGTCTTATCAGTGTAAGTCCATCAGGCATCCTACCCCGAAGAAACAGGCGCTAGAGGGATGGGGTGTACTCATCCCGCACTGAATGGGGATCCCCACGCGGTCACAGGGATGATTGGGGGGAAAAATTGGTGGGAAAATTGGCCCTTAGATGCTGTCAGCATATTTTACTTTGGCCTGTGTAATCTAAATGTATAAATTCTTTCTGTAAGGAGCCTAGTGCCATCTTTTATCATTTGTGGAATAAAGTACATTATTTTTTCCATATACAGGTAATTACTTTGTGTGTCAAATGAGAACTAAATCCTTCCCACTCAAATAAGTGTATAAATTCCTATAAATGGGCATTTTTTTACTCCTCTCTGCTTCTTTTTCTCTCTTCACGTAATGCTGACTGGATTGGTTGCATGGAAATGTCTTCCCTAGTTCCCATAAGTGATCTATGTTGCTTCATCCTCTGTCACCTATGGAAGGCACATTTGAGGTGGTAATTTGCTTTGTCTTCAAACCGATTTTTATTATTGTTATTCCTCAGCCAACAGTTTAGCCGTGGAAAACCTTTACCTCTTCTCCACAACACATCCTTCTATTATTATTATTATTATTATTATTATTTATTATTGTACTACCTAGTATCCCTGGTCATGGATCTGGACACCATTGTGCTAGGTGCTGTACAAACACAGAACAAAAAGACAGCCTCTATCCCAAAGAGCTTATTCTGTAAGTATAAGCCAAAGACAATAGATGTATACAGATAGACTGACTTGGTACTATAAAGAAACCGGGAAACAATATAGTCAGTATGGTAAGCCAAAGCAACACGCTTGGGAAATGATCTTTGCAGCAGTGTACCAAATGAATATCAATAGGGCAAGATTGCATATCTTCAGGCCAGCAAAAGGGATATTACAATAATCAAGTCATGATATTTATGACAGCCTGGACTATAGTTCTCGTGGATGGCTAGAAAAGGCAAAAATAATGGATGTTATGTAGAATGTGTGGATGTTATGCAAAAAGAATTTACAAGACTTGGACCTAGCCTGGACATGAGAACCTAGAGGGAAATCCAAGATGACACCCAGGCAATGGGCCTGAGTGGCAGATAGAATGGTGGTATTGTCCACCATGATTGAGAAAGGAGATAGCAGGGAGGGCTTGGGTATGGAGATTAAGAGTTCTGTTTTTAGACATGTTGCATTTGAGCTGACTGCTAGAGATCCACAAAGAGATGTCAGAGAGACAGGCTGAGATTTTAGTTTGAACAGAAGGAGACAGCTCTAGAGAGAGAGAGCTGAGAATTGTCTGCATAGAGAGAGTTGTTGAATTTATGTTTCTGGATGAAATTACTCAGAGATAAGTTGTGCAGGCACTGTAGTGGCTTCGAATGCATGACTACAGTAGGAGACTGTCTGACCTATTGAGTTAGGGGTCATCATATCACCATGGGCTCCCTGATTTTCTCTCCTTGAGAAACTCTTCTTACATGGTACTTCTGTGGGCATCCATCTTTTCACTGAATTTAAACTGCCTAAACTATCTGGCCCACAAAACCGGCTCCTTCTGAAATGAGATCAGGTTTCTTCAGACTTTATTGATTCTGACCCTCACAAACTGATGGAGATTGGAGCTAGAGGTTTCAGGGTTCACTCTAAATTCATCATTCTCTTTACTATCATGTAGATTTGACACTACAATCTGTTCACATTCCAAAGCTCTTGGACACAAGCACAAAGAATGAGTGGCCTGGATAGGTTACAGTAGAACCTCCGAGTGACGAACACCTCAGGAATGGAGGTTGTTCATAACTCTGAAATGTTCGTAACTCTGAACAAAACATTATGCTTGTTCTTTTAAAAGTTTACAATGGAACATTGACTTAATACAGCTTTGAAATTTTATTATGCAGAAGACAGATGCTGCTTTCCCTTTATTTTTTTAGTAGTTTACATTTAACACAGTACTGCACTGTATTTTCTCGTGTGTGTGTGTGCTGCTGCTGCTGCCTGATTGTATACTTCTGGTTCTAAATCGGGTGTGTGGTTGACTGCTCAGTTCATAACTCTTAGGTTCTACTATTTGAGGGGGGCCCTCTCCCCCCCCACACACAGTCTCTCTCTGACACTGCTGAGCTGCAGCCCAAAATGACGAGTCAGTGAATTCTGTCAGTAGGTTTCTGCCAACCATTTCAGAAATCTCATGTTAGAATACACTGAGAGAGACCTCTGCAGGACAGTGGCTCTCCTGACATTAACTGCTTAACCATTGCTAAACTAGATGAGGCATATATTCAGTTCTTCCTGGAAAAGAAAGTTAATTTCCAGTTGTAAAGAACAAGATATGAAACTTGGGGAGCTGGACCAGGTATTGAGGACATAAAGTGAGAGATGACTCTTTGGTGCTCATTCTAAGGATGCTGGACTTTTTTGGGGGGTTGACCAAATATCTAGAATATCAGATTTCTTGTCAGAGACCCAGCAGTACTGAAAGATTCTCTCCTTTATATGTTTGGTAAAAGTATTTGTCTTGATGGCAGGGCATTGTTATAGGCAAGACACACTGTCATATTACCTACACTCTAGCAGAATGTGTACTTCATCTAGCAGGAATGGATAATTTATCCCAGGGTCAGTGCAGGATTTTTCTCTAGAGAATATTATCATAGCTATAGGGCTAACTGCACTTTTGACCCCTCGCTAGTCTCTCTCAGTGCACCCCTTCACATGTCAGGCCTCGTGCACTTTCCTTCCCTGGGGTGGAATCCCATGATTCTCCCCTCTTAGATCGAGCCCCAGTCTACAGCGTCCTTTGTACCAACTGTGATTACTCAACAGGCCAGACTGGGTTTACCACCTCCAAGTCTTCTCTTTGGGAGCTGTGACAGGTGGTTAATATAGATGACCAGTGGGCCTTCTCCAAAGTACTGTTTATTTACCTTAGTAGGAACAAAGCATAACAGAAAATAAAATAAAAGATTTTTAAACCAATAAAAGGGTTATAGACATGTCTGTTTTACCTAGAGGTTTGCCATCCCTTGGCAGATACCCTCAGCAAGTCCCTGATCTTTGGGGTCTGTGTCTGTGGGTATGTCTATACTGTTAAAAAAAAAATAGTGTCAACCAAAAAACCCACAGCAGTGAGCCAGAGAGCCTGGGTCCACAGACTTGGGCTCATGCTACAGTGCTAAAAATAGTAATGTGGAGGTTCCTGCTCCAGCTCTGAAACCTGGTGATGGGGGTTGGGTCTCAGAATCCAAGCTCTAGCCCAGGTGGGAACAACTAAACCACTATTTTTAGTGCTGTGGTGCAAGCCTGTGTCTATAGACCTGGGCTCTGGGGCATGGTGCTGGAGGTTTGTTTGTTTTGCAGTGAAGACTACCCAATGAGAACCTGCTTCTCATCAGCAACTCCTAGCACCCACTTCCCACTCCCTCAAGAATGGCACTTTTATCCCCCCAGGAGCCCTTTGTCTTAGACTCACAGGCTTTTTGGTTCTCTTATGTTTACAAACTGAGATCACCCCATGACAAACCGGTCCCTTGATCTCCATAGTGGGTTGGATGTAGGACATTAAAGTGAATAGGTGGAATATTTTCCCTGAAGTGTGAGTAAATGGGTTGCTATTTGAATCTTATGTCCTTTATTCTGCATATTTGCAGCTGGCCCCTACTTGAATTAAACCTCCCCCCCCCAGTCAAATGGTTAGAATACATAACATTCATACGTTATTTAGGATGACCAGATGTCCCATTTTTATAGGGAGTGTCCTAATATTTGGGGCTTTGTCTTATATAGGTGCATATTATCCTCCACCCCCTCCTGATTTTCATACTTGCTGTCTGGTCACCCTAACATTATTACAGAATAACTCCAAATCCATCATAAATATTTTCTAGTGCTATGGCCAGTTCATTTTTTAAATGTCTCAAGCAATGTTGTTTTAAAGCTTGTGATCTTTCCTTCTTCCTCCCCTTCCTCCATCATGTTTGGTGGCTTCCTCACCGCTCTTTACCTCATCCAGAGCGGTTTCTGAGTTCTAATCCTCTATACTCCCATGATGCCCTTCTCCCACATCAAAGGGAAGCTACAGTCCTAGTTTTTTTAAATTCCTGTAGGTAATTTCATGCACTGCAAAGTGAATTCTGCTGAATAATTGAGATAACATAAAAGGACAGGGCTGTACCTCACAGGCTAGGAATCACTGATTTGGGGGCAGAAAATAATAATAATCTTCATACTTATTCATATTTCATTAATGTTACATACACTTTACTTTTTGATTACTTAATTCTTCATATTGAATGACTCACATCCATCTGACTCTTTCTGAAGTCATAATATCTCTGCATGGACTAAGCTATCAGGGTAATTTTTGTGTAGCTTTTTAAAAAAAGTATGCGTCCTTTTGTTTAGATAGAAAATCTAGCAGTAGTCTTCCAATTATTTTTCACTGTTGATTTGTTGTCAACTGTTGCGCATTACTCGTATGTTCTAAAGATAAACAGGTGCTAGAAGTATTTCTGAAAAAGCTCTGCAAAAAGTTCTTTAATCATGGGTGTTTACAAAGTGATTTCTCCTTTAAATTATCCCATTTTACGGTACTATGATTTAGGTGATTAGTAGTATTAACATGTCAGTAGGATGCAGTTTTATCACTGGCATTGATAGAATTACTTAAAATAGATTAATGCTACCTTATCTTAGTATAGTGACATTGACATTGAGATTTCCCAATTAAAAGCCACAAAATATTGGTAGGGTCATCAGTTTGATACATAAAGTGCTGAGTGGTAAGAGGAATGGGTTAGTTAGATTTGAGTATTGTTGATAATTTTTAGACTTCAGGAGTCCTGTTACAGTTTAAATATTGTTTCATAGTTGTGTGATGGCAAATAACCATGTTTGAATGCCTTTTTTTTCCTGCTGAAGGTTGAATTGTTTGAGGTATTCCTTTCATCAACTGGGATCCGTTTAGATTTTATTTTGCCAAATCTGTATAAAATATGTGCTAGTCTGTGTTATAATATGAATCTAGTACAGGTCCAACATCATAGTGATTGATTTAGCTTTTTATTTTCCACTTGTCTTAGACCTCATCAGCCTCTTATAAAATGACTTGATTATGATTCTAAACAAATTCTGCTCATCTTGCCAGTTGTCAAATCCAGATAATCTCAGGATGGAAATCTGCCATGTTACAAATTAATACTCTTGTTATGCAGCTAGCATTTTTACAGTTGCATAAATGTGTCCAGGCACTTCAGTCTGCTTAGATTTATGTTTGCTAACACATTACAAAGGTGACGTAGTTAATTGCATAATTACAATGTACACATAGTTCTTAGTTATGTGAAAGTTGAGTAAAGGGTTATAATGTTATGCTGATAGATTGGTGTAGATGATGGAGTGGGTTAAAATGCAAACCTTAACCTTTGAAGATTTAGCTTCAAATCCTGATTACTCTAGGTCACAGGTGAAAATGAATTTGGTCACCCCCAAGTCCTTTGAGGACATTTTTCCACATAACAAACCCACTGTGCAATTTTTCATGATTTACAGTCCTGGTTTTAGAGAAACCTAGACTGTGGCAACATGAGTTTGCAGATCTGGGCTCAAGTGTGCTGGCAACACCAGACCTCATTCTTCATTGCCTTGCTCTTTGTGTAGTTACTTGTGCCTGTGCAAAGTGAGTGCTAAGTTATATGTAGAATACTATCATTTTGATAGAACTCCCTTTGCAAAGGTGTAAATGACTACACAAGGGGCGAGGCAGTGGAGAACCAGGTCCAGTATGTGGATGAAGCTTGCCAAGCACCTTACTTGCACTGTGTGCACCTCTAAAAAAATGTTAGTAGATGTTCTTTTAGGTAAGCACCACACTCTTCCAAAATGGAAACACAAACATCCACTCTCACCTAATATTTGCCGCAGGAATGTCTGTAATAATAATAAAAAAAATTATATAATTTAGAAACAATTTGATATGCCTTAGCCTTAAGGAGGATATCCAGAGCTGCCAGGTATCATGCAGTTCTATATGTCTATTGGAGCAATAGATGGACACAGTATTAAGGTAGTTAAGAAGAAGTTATGGGTCAAACAATGAGTTCTTTTCCCATCAGCATTTTTGGTCAGTATTATGTTCCGTTGATGACAAAAGTTCAATTTAAATAAGGCTGTTGGGAATTAATGCTATTCACTCAGCAAGCATTTACTTGTTTTGAAACGAGGAAACCAAATGACTCACAGATGTATAGGGTCATATGTTCGGTATTCGTGGCAGAAAGTGTGGAGGGAGTTATACAAATAGTAGAAATCTATGCAAGAAAGCAATAGCAGAAACCACAGCACACCATACTGTGATGCCCAGGGTAAGCTGTGTGTTGAATCCATCAATAAGTGTGGTTAGTCAAATGTGCCTACATACCCAAAAGAAGCAGATGAACATAGTTTGTTGAGGAAGAATGAACATGGTTTTAGTAAAGGGAAATCATGCCTCACCAATCTACTAGAATTCTTTGAAGGAGGTCAAAAAGCATGTGGCCCAAGGGGATCCAGTGGATATAGTGTACTTAGATTTTCAGAACGCCCTTGACAAGGTCCCTCACTAAAGGCTCTTGGATAACAGGGAAGGTTCTCTCATGGATTGGTAAATGGTTAAAAGATAGGAAACAAAGAGTAGGTATAAATGGTCAGTTTTCAGAATGGAGAGAGGTAAATAGTAGTGTCCCCCAGGGGTCTGTTCTGGGACCAGTCATATTCAACATATTCATAAATGATCTGGAAAAAGGGGTAAACAGTGAGGTGGCAAAATTTGCAGATGATACAAAATTACTAAAGATAGCTAAGACCCAGGCAGACTGCAAAGAGCTACAAAAGGATCTCTCAAACCTGGGTGACGGGGCAACAAAATGGCAGATGAAATTTAATGTTGATAAATGCAAAGTAATCCACATTGGAAAGCATAATCCCAACTATACATATAAAATGTTGGGGTCTAAATTAGCTGTTACCACTCAAAAAAGAGATCTTGAAGTCATTGTGGATAGTTCTCTGAAAACATCTACTCAATGTGCAGCGGCAGTCAAAAAAGCGAACAGAATGCTGGGAGTAATTAAGACAGGGATAGATAATAGGACAGAAAATATCTTTTTGCCTCTATGTAAATCCATGGTACGCCCACATCTTGAATACTGTGTGCAGGTGTGGTCGCTCCATCTCAAAAAAGATATATTGGAATTGTAAAAGGTTCAGAAAAGGGCAACAAGAATGATTAGGGGTATGGAATGGCTTCCGTATGAGGAGAGATTAATAAGACTGGGACTTTTCAGCTTGGAAAAGAGACGGCTAAGGGGAGATATGATTGAGGTCTATGAAATCATGACTGGTGTAGAGAAAGTAGATAAGGAATTGTTGTTTACTACTTATAACACAAGAACTAGGGGTCACCAAATGAAATTAATAGGCAGCAGGTTTAAACCAAACAAAAGGAAGTATTTCTTCACACAGCGCACAGTCAACCTGTGGAACTCCTTGCCTGATGATGTTGTGAAGGCCAAGACAATAACAGGGTTCAAAAAAGAACTAGATAATTTCATGGCGGATAGGTCCATCAATGGTTATTAGCCAGGACGGGCAGAATGGTGTCCCTAGCCAAGCTGGGAATGAGCGACGGGATGGCTCACCTGTTCATTCCCTCTGGGGCACCTGGCACTGGCCTCTGTCAGAAGACAGGATACTGGGCTAGATGGACCTTTGGTCTGACCCAGTAGGGCCATTCTTATGTTCTTATGGAAAGGCTCTATACCAATATACAAATGCAGCCCTATTTATTCATGTAAAATGACAGGTTGTGATGCTCAGAATCTTTTTATGGCATAATCCTTAATACTACTAGTACTGGTCTGACCTAATCATATTTCAGTCTACAGTGTGAGCTGGTGGAAGAATGCGACCTAGTGGCTTTTTCACACAGCATTCATTTGTGCACATTTCACCTACTGCTTTCTGTTTTTTGTTTTATTTTTGGCCCAGTTACATAATTTACTATACTCTGGGCTTCCTCTCCTCTTTTCAGTAACTACCTCACCAGTTTTGGTTATGGTCCTGAACCTGTGCTCACTGTCATGTACTGCCTTTTATGATGCTGTATTTGCCATGGTATCATGCTACACAGGAGCATTCACTGTACAATTGCACTTCCACCCAGGAACTGGATACCTGTCTCTTGAGGTTTTTGACAACCAGGATGCAGCTAAGTCTTTTGGGAATGGGGTTTGAGGCTGCACCTCCTTTTCCTCACAACATTGTAGGGAGGGTTGGAGGTTACCTGAATTATTTGTAGGAACTCCTATTTTATCATACCAGCAGCTCTTCACAGCAGCCAGCTTCCCGACTGCTTCCACTTCAATGTCCTAATTATTGTAGTTAAACTCGTTTCCCTCCCAGTTCTCTGTCTTTCATTTTTATTTGCAATGAATGCCTACTAAGCTACAGCAGCTAGCATTTCTACTATTTCTGTAACTTTTGTAAAACTCACATACAACGCAGAACACTCTGTGCCAGCTGATGCAGTATTTCAAGGTCTGAGTTGCTTGTGCTAGCTCCTCAAAACTCTGATGTTCCCCACTGCAAAAATGATGCCTCATGTACCAACCAGTGCACTCCAGTAACCTCAATATCAGTTGCCAGGAAGCTCTGACGCACTGTGATATCTGATGGAGAGGATTCTAGGACACGGTTGAGTCTCCAAAGTGTAGATATATATGAGGCTGTGAGGGGAAAATAGACACACATCAGTTGGAGTACTAGAGAAGTAGGTAATGAAGTCAGAAGGTGGAGGCAAAAATAGCAGCCTTGTTTATAATGGAGGAAGGAGGTTAAAGGGAGGCATATGAAGGGTACCTGCCTATTAACTGTCACAAATCAGTTTCTTGAGATATGATCATGATTCTGGCCATGTGTAGCCAATTAATAATTGATCAATACATTTTGAACAATTGACTAGCTGGTTACAGCATGGAATGCTAATTCATATCACATGGCCATGGCATGAATATTCAGGCAATTGGGTTAGGGCTGACAATTGAGGATTAGATACATTACATCCACTCTGTATTCTATATACGTATGTTGAAAACACTTTTTTCAAGTTGTAGAATATGTTTGTTCTAAACTGGGTTTTTCCTCTTTGGTTCAATAGTATCAGGATACAAATATGCAAGGAGTGGTATACGAACTGAACAGCTACATAGAACAACGGTTGGATACAGGCGGAGACAACCAACTTCTCTTATATGAACTGAGCAGCATCATTAAAATAGGTAAGGAAAAGGATTTGATGCCCTTCATTTGAAGCCTTATCTTGGTACTCTGTGTATTACTTATGCTATTAAATAAATATAGTTATTATAGAATAGCTGTACGTGCTTGGTACACCATCCTGCAACTGCATCCACACCACGTAGCCCTTGCACAGTATGGAGCCCCGCTGATGTCAGTGGAACTCCAACTTGGGGCAAGGGTCCACCCAGCTATGAGTCCAGTTGCAGGATCAGGGCCAACTGCAAGGTAAACCACCTGATAGATTAGGGTTAGGGTTAGATTATTCTAGTTTTGGTGTTGCCTGCCAGATTGATTTGGAAAGTCATAGAATTAGCTATCAGCAATATTATTGCAAATCTTGACTGCTCCTTTAACAAAACTGAGGTGATTTGGGTGTGTGTTTTCCTAGAAGATCAAATAAAACTCTATAGAGTTACAGCACTTTTTGATGTGATATAGTTGCCTCTTTGTGAAAAAGAATATTGTCCAAGAATAAAAGTGAAACACGTTTCCTGTAAAAATGTAGAACTTTCATCACCTCCCATCGCCCCAAATTTTAACCAATGTGAGTACATACAGATTTGCATTGAAAGCAACTGTTCAGGCTTGTTTACCTCACATACTTTGCAAATAGTTGTTTTACAACCTTTCCCTCATATCCCTACCACTCTGACACTTTGTAACATGAAGCTGGTTCTTCTATTTTATGTGTATTGTGTTTCAAATGGACTGTATTTGTTTACTGTCACTTTAATGCAGCGGTTCTCAAACTGTGGGTGGGGACCCCAAAGTGGGTTGGGACCCTGTTTTTATGGGGTCGCGAGGCTGGCATTAGACTTGCTGGGGTCTGGAGCCAAAGCCAAAGCCTGAGCACCACTTCCTGGGGCCAAAGCCGGAGGGCTTCAGCCCTGGGCGGTGGGGCTCAGGTTACAGGCCCCCTGCCTGGGGCTGAAGTGGGGCTTTGGTTTTGTCCCCCACCCCCTAGGGCAGTGGGGCTCGGGCAGGCTCAGGCTTTGGCCCCCTCTCCAGGGGTCATGTAGTAATTTTGGTTGTCAGAAGGGGGTCATGGTGCAATGAAGTTTGAGAACCCCTGAGGGTTCTGATTCAACTTCAACCCAGCTGGTCAGTACTGGTTTATGTTAGAGAGCAAATGAGAGGCTGGAGGCGAGACAGAGGCAGCACATCCTTCCATACTCCTAGTAAACTAGAGAGTACGTTTTCTTTCTTTAACTTACAATGCACTTCTTTTCTGTAATGTCCAATAGACACATAATATTTTCTCTAGAAATGACTTTGGAACTCAAATACAAATGAGCTTCTCACTGACTGGCAATGATGTCATTCATATCCATGTAAATAATTAAGCAATCAGACAGGGGGGTTTTGGTTCTGTCAAACACGCACAGAAGGCCAACTGACTTTAACCGCCCCCAAAATGTAATCATTTCCCTGAAATGCATTGCCTGGAGTGTTTTATTTGTTCATAAAAATGAGGAAATCATTCAGACCTGTGTATTTACAGGAGATAGCATTACTGATGGACAGAGAGGTCTACTTGTGCCTAAAGTGTTAAGCCTATTTTGTAATGCTGAGTGTAAAAGCACAGGCTTGATGTGTTCTTCTATTTCCGAGAGTTCTTTTTCGTTTTAGCAATAAGATACCTCTGATGGTTTATTTCTAAGGAATTATTGCACTTTTTCGTGTTTAAACACTTAGCCTTTGGCCTTATGCCTCACAACACCACCTGAGTCTTGCAGTAATTGCCAGCAGATATTTACTTCCTGGAGTGTCTTAATGTATTTAATACAGAACAGCTATGGAAAACATAGGCCTCCACATGTCATAGAAACTAGAAACAATCCCGTCATACACACTTAGTGGCAGCATTTGAGGCTTATTCATTGTTTTGCCATGCTTATGTATCTTAAGGCAAGGACAGAGATATTTATGCTCTATACATGGGAAACAACTTTTCTTCTGTTGATGGAAAATGTGCTATCTATGTTCTATATGATTACATTGTGGATGTGTATTTTTACTTAATTATTATGCTGTAATATGTATTCATGCAATGTAATATTCACTAGACATGAAGTAAAGACTAGGTAAGTTTATCAGGTTGCAGCTTCCAATTATGTATCAAATATATTAAATTTTTTGGGGGAAACAGATAGTATTATCATATGCCACTAACTTTGCAGGGTTTCTGTGCAGTTTCAGGGGATACAGCAATGGTGTTTCACATTCAGAAGTTTAGCTGATTGTCCTAAGTGGAATGAGTCTATGGTTTCACCTTGGAGAACATGCAAAAGTTTGATTCTCCCTCTGAGTACAATTACTTCTTTTATTATTGCTTTGGCAGCTACAAAAGCTGATGGATTTGCACTATATTTCCTGGGAGATTGCAATAATGTAAGTATTCTGGATTTAGATGCTGCTTTTCTGTACAGTTAACTAAAAGTGCATTTTACACTTCCCCAAATATACTGTAATCTTATTTTGTACATCATTTAGCAGGAAATGCTAGTTAAGTGCTGAATATCAATTTTACATTATTTTTGTTTCTGTAGATGCAATGTAGCTGAATTTAGTGACAAGCAAAAGTATTTTTTGCACTGAGCTTCCAAGGGCCTTGCTTTATAATCACATTCTTTCTCTAAAGTCTAGCAACTTCATTAATAAAAGGCAGCAGGTTGAAAACAAACAAGATAGTACTTTTTCATACAATGCACAGTCAACTTGTGGAACTCATTGCTTGGAGTTGTCGTGAAGGCCAAAAATGTAACTGGGTCCAAAAAAAGGATTGGATAAGTTGATGGGGGATAGGCCTATCAATGGCTATTAGCCAAGATGGTCAGGGATGCCACCCCATGCTCTAGTTGTCCCTAAACCTCTGACTGCCAGAAGCTGGGAGTGGTCGACAGGAGATGGGTCACTCAATAATTGCCCTGTTCTGTTCATTCCCTCTGAAGCATCTGGCATTGGCCACTGTCGGAAGACAGGATACTAGGCTAGGTGGATGATGATCTGACCCAGTATGGCCGTTCTTATGTTGTTATGAAGCTGCAAGACTGCGTTCTTATACAGTTTACCCACAACGTGGCCAAGCACAAGCCCAGGCATTTACCCAGAGACATTCTCTTTAAAGAGAGAAAATGCGACTTATTCTTTTTATCCTGTTAAATTTCTGGTTTCTAAACTTCATCAGTTTCTCTGTTGTTGTCAACTGTAGCCTGAAAATGAAGTAACCTAAATTTCAAACTCAGGCATTAATTAACATGAAGAAATAGATCACATACATTTAAAGTGGGTTAGCCAAATTAATTTGTGATATAAATTAATTGGCTACAACAATTATAACAGGAATGAGTTTAGTCCAATGTTGTTAGTTGCATAATCACTATTTTGCTGTGGTTTTTAGAATGCATTAAGTTAAGCAAAAATGTTTATCTTGGCAACTCTATCTAGATACCATCATATAAGATTTAGTTACTTGACAAAATTGCAGGCAAGAAAATGTAGTTACACTTTAAAGGGACACCATTGAGTTAAAAATCACACTTTTGTCTGAAAAAATGCATGCCTACTGTTGGTACAAGAGACACCTCCAACTCTTATAAATGCAACTGATTAGAGAGGCAAAACATTTTTCTCCGTTGTTTTAGTTTAATCTTTCACATTAGTCGGCTCTCATGGTTTATTCCTGCATAGTTCATTATTCAGTTTCCCCTGCTGCTGTTTGTGTGGGTCTTTCATGCAGCAAAAGAGAAGAGAAAATGACTTACAAAACAGCAGGAAAGCATTATTGTAAAGGTGCACAAACTGACAGGGGACCAGTGTACTACCTGAAAGTACTTTTAACTCATTTTTTAAAAATAGACCAGTCGACAGTGTCCCATTCAAAGGTATGAATTAAATGCCGTACAATATCCCTTTCAAAGTAAGAAATTAATTTAACTTTTGGGTTCTAGTTCACTCCTTTAATAAATATTTGGTTTAATAAAGATAACCCATTTTGTGATTCAGAAATTAGTCCTGTTCTGAGAGAGTTTTGTAACATAGGTATTTCCTGCAAAAGACTTATCACTTTTCTTCCGTGGGCATATGCTTCATCACACATTGCCCACCTCAATACCATCTTCAGTTTTTTTTCTGCCCAATTCTGGCATGTAATCATTGTTCAGTCTGGGGGTGATGCAAACCTCCACTGAGCTCACAGGAAGTTTAGCCTTCACTTATGAGGGTGCAGCATGTGGATGGCTGGCTAGCTCTGCTTGTGGCTGTACTCTGTGAGAACTGAACAATGTCCAGACCTCTTCCACTTCCTCTTTGCAGAAACTAGTAGCAGCATTAACCTTACAGCTCAAGATTTCAGATTATGCCCATCTTCTGCATGGGGGGCACAAGATGAGGAGGGGTACCTTACAGCTTCATGACCTCTTGAGCAGCTGACATGGAGACTGTATGCAAACTGATCTTAGCTGTCTTTATAGCTTTTTAGACAAACAAGATAATGTGCTCCATTATAATTAACTCTAGCACTGAAAAAAATAAATACCAGCTGCATAAAAAATACACATTGATTACATTTGTCACTGAAATGTGATTACAATCGCCCCACAATGGCATGGTATTCATCTGCTCATATAGGGCCTGATCCGAAGCCCATCAAAACCTGTGTGAGATTTTCTGTTCACTTATCATAGAATCATAGACCTTGAAGGTTCTTCAAGAGGTCATCTAGTCCAGTCCCCTTCACTCAAGGCAGGACTAAGTATTATCTAGACCATCCCTGACAGATGTTTGTCTAACCTGCTCTTAAAAATCTCCAATGATGGAGATTCTGTCACCTCCCTAGGCAATTTATTCCAGAACTTAACCACCCTGACAGTTAGGAAGTTTTTTTTAATGTCCAACCTAAACCTCCCTTGCTGCAATTTAAGCCCATAGGTTAGGCCTATATTGTACTCCCGTCACTTAAAAAATTTGTAAAAAATTGTAACTAACAGTTAATTTGGGGATCCTTGTTCCTGTGTGCTGGACTTGTAACATTTTTGTCCTATCCTAAGTTTTGTGGCTTTAAGGGGGGTTACATTTTCAAAGGCACAAATGGCAGTGAGGTATCTAACTACCATTGACTTTTAGTGCGAGGTAGGTGTCTCTCATTGACAGTTGTGTGTTTGAAAGTATCCCCCTTGGTGGTTTAGTTACAGTTATTTCTGTTGCACAGATAAAACTTCCCGTGTTTTGCTCTTCTGTTCTGTGTAGCATATATAAATGCAAAATGATACAAATTCCTAAATTTAGATGAATGAAGCAGTTAAATATTTACACCCACATTTTCAAAAGTGGCCTCTAATTTTTGGTGGCTCAGTATTTCAGATATCCAGCTTGAGATATGGATAGCTATACTCTATCAAGTTTGGCAACCAAAAATAGTGGACAATTTTGAAATGTTGGCCGTAGGCTTTTTTAGCTAGCTTTGGAAATATTTGTAAAGCTTCTTGAATCCATCCAGTCAGTAATCTCAACAGTCAGGATGACTACCTTAATGTTAAGCCAATCTTTGTTTGAGCCTCATAGCATCATGTTTTTTGAATGAATAATTGAGAAGTTTTTGGTGCCTGAGACTACTGACATCATTGTGTGTGGGCCTGTATATATGTATGTATCTGGGGAGAGGAGAGGTGGTGTTGTATAAGAACCTAGGAATCCTGGTACCCAGTGTTCCACTGTTGTCTCGCAACTAGTTGTGTAATCATAGAACTGGAAGGGACCTAGAGAGGTCATCTAGTCCAGTCCCCTGCATTCATGGCAGGACTATATTATCTAGACCATTCCTGGCAGATGATTATCTAACCTACTCTTAAAAATCTCCAATGATGGAGATTCCACAACCTCCCTAGGCAATTTATTCCAGAGCTTAACCACTCTGACAGTTAGGAAGTTTTTCTAATGTCCAACCTAAATCTCCCTTGCTGCAATTTAAACCCATTGCTTCTTGTCCTATCCTCAGAGGTTAAGAAAAACCATTTTTCTTCCTCCCCCTCGTAACAACCTTTTACACACTTGAAAACTTTTATCATGTCCCCTCTGTTTCCAGATTAAGCAAACCCAATTTTTTCAATCTTCCCTCATAGGTCATGTTTTCTAGACCTTTAATCATTTTTGTCGCTCTTCTCTGGTTCTCTCCAATTTGTCCACATCCTTCCTGAAATGTGATGCCCAGAACTGGACACAATACTCCAGTTGAGGCCTAATCAAAGCGGAGTAGAGCGGAAGAATTACTTCTCATGTCTTGTTTACAACACTCCTGCTAATACATCCCAGAAGGATGTTCGCTTCTTTTGCAACAGCGTTACACTGTTGATTCATATTTAGATTGTGCTCCACTGTGACCCCCAGATCCCTTTCCGCAGTACTCCTTCCTAGGCATTCATTTCCCATTTTGTATGTGTGCAACTGATTGTTCCTTCCTAAGTGGAGTACTTTGCATTTGTCCTTATTGAATTTCATCCTATTTACGTCAGACCATTTCTCCAGTTTGTCCAGATCATTTTAAATTTTAATCCTATCTTCCAAAGCACTTGCAACCTCTCCCAGCTTGGTATCATCCGCAAACTTTATAAGTGTACTCTATATGCCAGAGGTGGGCAAACTTTTTGGCCCGAGGGCCACAACTGGGTGAGGAAATTGCATGCAGGGTCATGAATGTAGAGCTGGGGTAGGGGGTTCCGGTGCGGGAGGGAGTGCAGGGTGTGGGAGGGAGTGCAGTGTGCAGGAAGGGGCTCAGGGCCAGGGGTTGGGGTGGAGGAGGAGTGCGGAGTGTACGAGGGGGCTCAGGGCAGGGGGTTAGGGTGCGGGCTGTGGCAGCAGGCTCAGGGCAAGGGGTTGGGAGCTCAGGGCAGGGGGTTGGGGTGCAGGAGAGGTGCGGGCTCAGGGCAGGGGGTTGGGGTGCAGCAGGGGTGGGGCAGTGGGTTCGGGTGCAGGAGGGGTGTGGCAGGGGGCTCAGGGCAGGGGGTTAGGGTGCGAGGTACAGGAGGGTTTCAGGGTGCAGGCTCCAGCCTGGCGCCGCTTACCTTTAGCAGCTCCAGGGTGGCAGCAGTGTGCAGCAGAGCTAAGACAGGCTCCCTGCCTGCTCTGGCCCCGCATCACTCCCAGAAGTGGTTGGCACCATGTTCCTGTGGCCCCTGGGGGGCGGGGAGGGGCAGAGGGCTCTGCATGCTGCCCTCACTGAAAGGGAGGGATAGCTCAGTGGTTTGAGCATTGGCCTGCTAAACTCAGGGTTGTGAGTTCAATCCTTGAGGGGGCCACTTAGGGATCTGAGGCAAAATCAGTACTTGGTCCTGCTAGTGAAGGCAGGGGGCTGGACTCGATGACCTTTCGGGGTCCCTTCCAGTTCTATGAGATAGGTATATCTCCATACCTGCGGGTACTTCCCCTGAAGCTCCCAGTGGCCGCAGTTCTTCTGGGGGTGGCAATCCCATGGGCCATAGTTTGCCCACCCCTGCTGTATGCCATTATCTAAATCATTGATGAAGATATTCAACAGAACTGGACCCAGAACTGATCCCTGCAGGACCCCACTCATTATGCCCTTCCAGCATGACTGTGAACCACTGATAACTACTCCCTGGGAACAGTTTTCCAACCAGTTTTGCACCCACCTTATAGTAGCTCCATCTAGGTTGCATTTCCCTAGTTTGTTTATGAGAAGATCATGTAAGACCGTATCAAATCCACCAGTAACGTGTGCTGTGACCCCATCTAAGGACTTACAAAGTCAGGATCAAGAGAAAAGTGAAGGCAACTGCTCTCTTAAACTGGGGATTCCATTATGAATCCTTATTTGTACAGTTTATAGTTGCTATAAAAGCTCACTGTTGGGAATCTTGACATGCAAAGTTGATAGTCATAGAGCAACTTTTTGGTATGAGATTTCCAATAACTACCTTTGGCCAATTTTAATGCATGAATTTATACACAGCACAGAAGAAAGTTTCCTTGTTTGAGATACTTTAGAATCTAGGTTTACAAAGTGAGACCCAACAAGTGATTACTTCATATCATTGAAGATGTTTGTGATTTTTTTTTAAATATTGAAGGAACAGGGAAACAGCCTTGTCATTGCAGTTTTAAAATTGGCGTTAATGAATTAGTCATAAATGCTTCCCACTCTCTTGGTTTTAGTATGGATAGCCCTTTCTGTACTTGAAAATTGCATTTGAACATGGTGAAATGAATATGCCTTTTAAAAAATTACTGCATATTTGATTAATTCAAAAGAAAGCTCTGAATTAGTCTGTCTGCTGTATTCTGCTCTGTGCATAATACAGGTGTCACACTGGCTTCTAAAGAGGCATTTCACTAATGGAGAAAAGTCCTATATAATTTAACAGAACAAGATATCTTCCTGTAAGTGTTTTAACCATCTTACAGAATTGAATAGGAAATTATATCCCTGCTCTTGAATTTTATAAGATTGTTAAAATATATGTTAAGTAGTTGTCACTCCTAATAAAATTCCATAGGTTTTCAGAGTAATTTCTATATAACCTTATTGGTTTTATCTCTATTAAATTCTACAGGACTTTTCCATAAAGGTATGTTGGAGTTGTGTGGTGATACAATGTACCTGCAGCAGTTTCCTGTTGAGAAAAGAGGCAAGTAGATTGCCCCCAAGATCTCTGGAGTAGGAGCTCTGAGGTGGTAGCTGCTATATCCGTTTAAAGTGTTCACTGTGCTTTTTCACACAAACCAGCAACCTTTAGCAGATGCCAAAGGGGATATGGGCATTGGTTGTCTAGAACTCCTGGCAGTGCTAACACTCCCTTCACGATGTGCTCAGGAAGTGCAAGCACCAAGATTCTGCTGCTTCCTACACTTTTGCCTGAAAGAGTGTAAAGGGCTTCTTGTGTCCAGTTTACTTCCCTCCCCCGCACACATTCCCTGTACCCCTGTCCTAACTAGCCTGTGAAATGGTCTACTTAAAAGTTTGTCTGATAGGCTGGTACAATTATAAATAAGACACTTTGGTCTTAAGGGCACTAACACGTGTTTGAAAATACCAACTAATTGGAGACTGGAACAGACTTGTAAGCAAACGGTAATGGTTCTCAGCTCTCCGGGAAAGACTTTTATCCTATTTTGTTCCCTCCGTTTTATTACCCAAAACAGGGAATTACATACAATTCAAAACTTTTGCAGTTATGGTCTTAATTGAGCATAGCATTTAATCATGTGCTTAACTTGAATGACTTAGGGTACGTCTATACTTACTTCCTGGTCCGGATGTAAGTGATCTATCTTCTGGGATCGATTTATCGCGTCTTGTCTAGACGCGATAAATCGATCCTGGATCGATCCCGGAAGTGCTTGCCTTCGACGCCGGTACTCCAGCTCAGCGAGAGGAGTAGGCGGCATCAACGGGGGAGCCTTCCTGCCGCGTCTGGACCTGCGGTAAGTTCGAACTAAGGTACTTCGAATTCAGCAACGTTATTAACGTAGCTGAATTTGCGTACCTTAGTCCGAAGTGGGGGGTTAGTGTGGACCAGGCCTTAATTAAGTCCTATTGACTGCAGTGGGATTTACTTATGTTCCTAAGTACTATATTAAATAGGGATGGACTTGAGCACAAGCTTCCAGTTTGGGGCCTGTGTGTGTGAATGTTCCCAAAACTTTATGTTTTGTGTCACAACTACAGTATTTATGTATTAATATATGAGCATTTCCTGCAAATGCTTTCCACTCACGTAGTTCTTATTCCTGTGAGTAATTCCGCATTGGTTAGTTATAATACTATACTCATGTGAGTAAGTAGGTTTGGGCCCATTTTGTTTTTTGAAATGTAATAGCAAGACCCCTACATTAGTTTCTATCTTATATTGTGAGCATTATCTATTTCCTGATGCTGCAAATTGCTATGACAAACCAATCATCTTCCCTTCAGATGGTGATTCACAACAGCTTTATTGTAAAGAGGATTGACAGAGGCCACAAATATGTGCACATACTCTGCGCTTCAGGGTGAATGTAATAGAGTTATTATTCTAGAATTCCTACAGTATGTAGAAATTATTGTTCTAGCTAGATATGCAGCGCCATCTAGTGACTTTATGTAGAAGGGAAGATTGTAGATATTAAGAACGCTGGAGTAATGACTAGTGATTGTAGTTGTCTCCGTTTTTGGATGGCCAAATGGAGACAGCTTAAAGGCCACTGATTTTTGTGAAAGTACAGAGCACCCATTCTCTGAAAATCAATCACTTTAAGGTATCTCAAGTTGGTAGCTCCCCAGATCACTAAAATTATTTCTGCCATTATACATCCTTTGTATATGTAGAGAGAAAAATCTTTGTTTCTTCCATATTTGTCAGTGTACATTGCACTGCCCAATAGCAAAGTCTCCAGCAATTAAATGCATTTAGAAATGGTAGCCTCCATCTTAAAAACAAACTAACTAACTCAGAAAATATACCAACTAGTTTGGAATTTTAGCACATGACTTTTAATTATGATAAGCAGTGCTGTATTTACAATGGCGCCAGTGGCGCCATGGAGCCCGGCCCATGCTCAGAAGGGGCCCCTGCTCTGTTTACACTGTGCCCTGAGACCCCGCCAGCCTGCTCCTCCACCCCATGCCCACCAATTGCTCCTCTCCACCCTCTGGCCCCACCTACTGGCTCCTCTCCGTCCCCTGGACAGACCGCAGTGCACCTCAGGCTCCAGGAAGTCTCTGCTTCCCACCACCTGTGGGGCCCTGCCTGTCTCCCCGGAGCTGAGCTGCCTGGGACTGGTGCAGAAGCCTGGCCAGTCTTGGCCAGTTGGGGAAGGAGGGGATAGTGTGGGGGGCTTGGCTGGGCCCCTCCAGGCAAGTGGGTCCTGAGCGAGCCTGGCCTGGGCAGGCCCTGGCCTGGCTGATTGTGCCACTCCCAAAAGATGGAGTGATTCCCCACCCCGGGACCACCCCTGGCTGCACTGGTGGCTCAGCCCAGCAGACACAGTCGCCTCCCAGCAGGGCCAGTGAATGCGGCCAGGAGGCAGGGAGTGGGGGAGTTGGTTTCTGGGGGCGTGTCCTGAGCTGTGAGGGGGCAGGAAAGATCTGTGTGTGTTGGGGCACTAAGGAATGGGGGTTCTGTGTGGGGTGCTGGGCAGCTGTGGTGGGGCTGTGGACTGGGGGGCCCTGGGCAGGGGTGGTGTGCAGGGCGCTGTGCATTTGTGTGAGGGGGAATGCTGGGCATAGCAGATCCAGGGGGCTCTGGCCATAGGGAGTCAGGAAGGTGTTGCAGAGGTGCAGACTTTCTGATTTTCCCTGGGGGTGTTTGACCCCTGCTCTTTCCCTGGCCCTGCCCCACTCCACCTCTTCCTGCCCCATTCCGCACCCTCCCCCGAGCACCCCCCGTCCTCACTTCACCTCTTCCGGCCCCTGCCCCTCCCCCTCTCCCCAGCGCCTCCTGCCCGCTGCTGAACAGTTGATCAGCAGCGGGCAGGAGGTGTTGGGTTGGGGGAGGAGCTGATCGGCGGGGCCGCCAGTACGTGCTCAGCACACACTATTTTTTTCTGTGGGTGCTCCAGCCCTGGAGCACCCATGGATTCAGCACCTATGGGGTGTTGGGGGGGGGGCTGTGTGGCATGGCATGGACCCACCCCTGAGGGCAAGGGTCATGCTGGCATCACAAGGCTGGGCAGGCCACTGTGCATCTGGCAACTGCCGGTTGTAGATAGTGCCCTCGCACTGGGCTGGGCGGAGCGGGGCCACCACTGCTGTACCTTGCCCCATTGCCCTTGGATGGCCTCACACTCTGGGGATTGACCTCCCCGTGCCACTCACCATTGCCTCCATGGGGGCCCACAAATGTGTTTGGCTCTGGGCCCACAAAAGGTTATGCCGTCCCTGATGATAAGTTAGCATTCCCATCATTCAGCTTCACAATCCTTAAGTGATAAACTAATCAGCTATGTTACAAACTGTTTTACAGTGTACACATATGTTGTCCTCGCTTCAGTTTTCTAATATTATATCTATTTTCTCAGGATACTTAATACTGTATTATAGAAAAATGTAGACCTCTTCAGATAAATCATGAGTTATCAATGTTTCTATAAAAATGCAACAAGTTATTGTTTGTTCTTTTCCCCCCTGGCCGACTTCTCCTAGCAGTGGGATTGCTGGCAATTGTGTTCAAACATAGAATACAGTTGGCTTTAACTGTGGAAGATTTTTAGAGCGATAGCATCTGGCTGGTTCTTCAACTTGGGCATTTTACAATTCCAACCTTTTCTCCTTGGGTTACTTTTCTGTTGATTTGGTTTGTTGTATTGGTCATTATTTCTATTGGGCTTAGTTTTGTTCATATAAGAATATGATTTTAAGGCACAGTCCTTGATATATATTTGCCAAGAATTTTTATTGTACAAGAGTTTGAATATGCTCTTATATGTTGGGCTGCCATGTCCTTTAACAAAAAACAAACAAAACAAACCACTTTGCCTCTATTACCAAATGGAAGAGAATGTGAGATGCAGATATGCTTAAGCTCACTTAATATCAATTTGCTTAATATAGAATTCTCTTGAATGGAAATGTCTTTTCTAGGCATCAAAGTATACAACAATAATTTAGCACTGATGTGTCCATTTAATGTCAATTGGACGTTAAATAATTTTCCATTCAGCATTTTCTGGGCCCATTCTTTCTTCCAGTGTAATTAGCTACAAAACTCTCTGTGAATGAAATAGGGGCAAGATCACATCCCGTGTAATAAAAATTTAAAAAAAAATGTTAATTGAATGCTTTATAACGTATGTACTTACTTTAACCCTAAACTCATTCTAACTGCAAAATCTGGCTTCTGTCTTTGTGAAATAAAAATCCAAAGTGTTCTAAAAATCTGTTGTTGTTATTGCTTAATGGAGCAGGAGTATTTTTTAAAAAAAGAAAAAGAGCAACTGAATGGCTCACTAGTTGTTAATGAAACAGGTCTCCAGTTCAAATGCAGCCCAAGGAAACTTTTTTTCATCTGATGACTGCTTATGTAAAATGTATTTGGCGATTTACCAGGTTCCCAATGGCTACAGCACAGCAACCACAATAAGAGCTGGCATGAATTGGCTCCTTTGTTATCAGTATCATCTGAAAGGCCAATGACTGACTAAGCCCCGTGGACTGAAGTTCCCCCTTAGCCTTAGAAGTGGATCTTCCAGGAGATGGTTGAGAAACATTGGTAGCACAGTGTGGGGAAACTTAGATTACTGCTGCTCATGCTATATGATTTCTGTTGATAAACAGAGGGCTTCAGTCTCAGGGGTTCTCAGTCTAGCACTTCGATCAAACACTAAAATCACACTTAAAATATCCAACAAATCAGTTTTGCTACAGTAACAGGTACCTGAGAATATTGTCCAGTTGATGAAATTCTTCCAAAATTCATTATAACATGCATCACTCCTCATTATAGTAAACCATAAAACTTGTTAATATATTAGTGTCATGGTGATGATATTATAGTAGAGGTTGTGTATATGTAGAGTACATAAGAAGTTGAGTGGCAGTTGTGTGTTTTGTTTTGTTTTTTTTTCCCCCCACCACCAGTGAAAGTTGTTAGGGTTTCTTTTTAGCAACTCTTAATTTGTGAGACTCAGAATATGACCAGTGCAGATTTGAGGCCAAAATTTAGCATTCTGTTTTAACAAATTATTATAGTGATAAACTTGGTTTAAATTGGTTTGGTCAATGTTAATTTATAGGCAGCAAAACAAAATAAAAAACCATCACCACACAACAAAAAATGCAACCAACCAAACAATAACAGCAGCAGCAAAGGTAATGGGTAGTGTGGCTATAGATTCTTTTTTACAGTCCTGTAACTAAACATGTATTTTTCTTTATCAACTAAAATTTTACAGGCCTTCAATCCTTAATATGAATCCTGGTACATTGAAATACTTCAGAATTCATAAATGATAATGACTGAGCTATTTGAGTTTGAAAAGTGATCACTATTTATGCACAGTAACACCTTTCAACCAAGATTCATGAGATTTTTTTTGTTTTTGTTCATGGATGGTAAACACTAACATAATTCTAAAAAACTGACACTAGAGGGAACTTTGTAGAAAAATACTTCACCTCTTTGTTTGCAAATCTCCTAACTTTTTAGTTCTGACAGAAAAGGGAGGTAGGGAGTTTCCAGTACACTCTGGTGGCCTCTTCAGTAGGGTCAACAGTGAGAGTCTTGGGTTCTACTAACTAGCCACAGTTAATGGAGGGAGAAGACTGTCACCAAACAGACCTTGCTGAAAGAAGGGGGGATAATGGTCTGTCAACCTTTGCCACTGTCCTGCCTGAGTGAAGAGATTTTGTTGCTGCCTCTGGAAGAGGGAATAACAGATCAAGATAGGGAAAAGCAGAGTGGGTTGGAAGGAGCTCTTACTCTCTAGGACACAGGATTGGAATTTCAAGCAAGCTTCCAGAGTTTCAAAATCAAACTGATTCTCCTATCCTTTTGATGTTTACCCATTAATAGAGATGTCTCAGTTTATTGGCCTTGAGGGCACAGTGGAAGGCCTGTGAATGGGATGAAGCATCCTTTATTATGAGATTTTTGTTTGTTTTGCTTTGTTTTGTTGGGGTTTTTTTTGAGGAGGAAAAGGGATTGGGGGTTGCCTCTGAGAAGAGACAGATTGTGTGTGTAGGGTTTTTATATTTGGTGTTGGACATGCCCCTGGAATTATGTGGAAGAGCACATTTAATACATCTAATTAATGACTTAATAAAATAGTGATACCATTGCTTTGCTGAATTGAGTTTCACATATGTTCAGCTGTCATCTTGGAGAACCAGATACATTTAACGCAGGGGGGTTCAGGAGATTGGTTTGAAACAAACTGTTAGCTTTAAAGTCTGCAAGAGGCCATCTTGGCTTGTCAGTGTCCCGTTAATTTAATGCAATTTTCATTCATATTCCCACATGTCATATTACATCATTCTTCATCCCATCTTTGTGTGTTTCATGGACCATCTGCATTTTTGGATACTGCACAATGTCAAGCACACTTTCAGTGCTAAACAAATAATATTATTAACACATACCAATAATCATAGTCTTATGTTTTTCTAAGGCTTGGTCTACACTCACCCCCCCAAATCGAACTAAGGTACGCAACTTCAGCTACGTGAATAACGTAGCTGAAGTTCGAAGTACCTTAGTTCGATCTTACCTCGGTCCACACGTGGCAGGCAGGCTCCCCCGTCGACTCCGCGGTACTCCTCTCGTCTAGCTGGAGTACCGCAGTCGACGGCGAGCACTTCCGGGTTCGACTTATCGCGTCCAGACAAGACGCGATAAGTCGAACCCAGAACTTCGATTGCCAGCCGCCGAACTAGCGGCTGGGTGTAGACATACCCTAAATCTTCAGCCCTTCTTTCCCTTAGAAGTGTACAAATTAACAAACAAAATATTTAGAAAGAAAGAAATGTGCATGTAGGTTTATTAGCTTATTTGATTTTTAAAAAAACAAATAAATTGGGGCAGCGGGGGCTGGGGGGGTGAACTGCTTTTTCTGTGTGCTCTGGTTTCCTGAGTTTTATTAAGATTCATTTCTATTCAGATCCCAAGACACCTACTTTCTGTCTGTTGCATAAAATATTCTTCTTGCTTTTATTCAAATAAGCTTAATAACATCAAACTTGGATTAAGTTTTAAGTCTCATGAAAAGCAAGTAGCCATGTAAACGTAAAATTCCTAATTGAATATAATAATGTATATGCATTCCATCAGATTATAAGAATGTAATTGAAAACAGAATAAAAATGCTTTTCTATTCTGGCAGTGTTTTGCAGGCTTATATGGGTTTATCCAATATATTGAAAGGGAGATTTCTGCTGGAATCCTTAAATTTGCGCTCTCACTTCATATAAGTAACTACGCTTGTATAGCAAAAAATCTGACTTGAACAGTTCTCTTGTCCCTTCAAAAGGCCAAACTTAAAAAGAAGTTGCGATTTTATATGGGTTCAGAGCATAATGTCTCAGATTAGACTTAAGTGAATGAGCACCAAACCTCAGTATTGCACCTGCCTCTACTAGGTGCAGCAGAAGAAAATGGTTGTCTTGTGTATGGTCACTAGCACTTTCCTGTCCAAAGAAGTGTTGTTTCTTCAGATCATGTGAATAGTATGGAATACAACATAGTGGAATCTATCGGATCTAAAGGACTATTTATTTATTTATTCTTTTATTTTTATTTTTAAGATAATTTGGTTCCCATCAGTGTGAGAATATCAGACTGATATCACAAGTTACTGAAGGTCTGTATCTACAAAAGAGATACAGCTTCTCCTGACTACCTCCATCAATGTGCCTCAATCCTGATCTAGAGGGAGCACAGCATCCAGGCCCATTCTGTACTAAGGGCATGTCGATTCAGAGATCTAGTGAACAGCAAGTTGGGATCAGGGCCGGCTCTAGGTTTTTTGTCGCGCCAAGCAAAAAAACAAAACAAAACAAAACAAAAAAACCTCCCGGAATGCAGCCCCTGGAATTGTGCCACCCCAAGCACATGCTTGGTTTGCTGGTGCCTAGAGCCGGTCCTGGTCGGGATGTGTATCTACAGCCTACCAGGCTGCCATGTACTATGTGGCAATGAGGACCCTGCTACCATGAATTAAAAGTTCCATAGTGTGATTTGACATACCACTATTTGTAACAGGATGCAGGATTTCAGTATTTTTTGGTGTCACTCTGATACTGTAACTGCCATGAGAGCTAAAAGTTAGAAACAGTAGGTCAAAGTGCACTATGGAACTTTTAGTGCATGGCAGGCTAGTGCACTGTAGATTCACAGCCTGGCTTGCCCTGTCCAAAGTCTCTGCGGTGACAAGTTCTTAACCTCTCTTCTAACACCTCAACAATCGTTCTAGTGGTATTTATGTGATCTGGATACAGGACTACCATCTAATTTAATGTAGGCCCCTGCAAGCAGATGGCATTTACTTTTATAACGCCCACCCAGAGACACAAGTGAAAGTTTCCATATCCTCTGATCCAATCCCCTTCTCGGTTTTCATTCCTTCCTCCTACTCTGCTTGAGTTCTGCACGCCCTTCTGCTCCTCTCACCTTCCCAACCATCTCTTTGTCCCCCTTTGCATAGTCAAACCCCCCACCTGACAAAACATTTAATACATGAAAAAATCCACAAGATGCATTAAGCACCCCCAAAGTCAGCTCATGATTCTGTATTTGTACCCTTTATCCTTCTGGCCCCTTGCTACTCCTTGTCTTTGTCTTTTATACCTATGTCGTATCTACTTAGATTGTGAACTCTTCAGGATAGGGACCTGTCTTTTTGGTGTTTTAATAACATACTTAGCACAGTTTGGGTGCTGTAAAACAAACAACAATCAGATATAACACAAGAACCTACCAAATGAGGAATCAGGTAGCTGAGACTACTCATAGTGGTAAGGACTGTGTCTGGTAGTGTTTCCAGGCCCAGGCCCTGAGATTATAAGATCTACTGGGATTTGCTGCTGCTTTGTCTACAAAGGGTCATTCATATCTAGGGCACTGTAATATTTAAATAATAACAAAATTACTGCTAATCCCCTGATTCAACCTTATGCCCAAACTGAAACCATTTTAGGAAAATAAAAGGGCCTCAGAAAGAAGGTGGTGTTTTTGTTCTGGCTTTCAAGGTGATGCTCTGTTCTGAACAGTTCGATTCTCTCATAGCGGAAGAGTACATGCAGTATCACTTTCCACTGTTGGCAAAGGAATCTTTAGGTTTGATATACCTAGGATATAGACAAAAATTCATTAATATTAATTATCCTTAAAAATAATATTTGTGATAGTATTTGAAGCTTTGGAAATTTAATTCCTATAATAGACTTAATGAAAGTAGCATCTGATGGTAAAATTAAGCAGTGCAATCAAATGGCTGCATATGTGTCTGGACAATTAAGACTTTCTGATGCCTAATGAAAAAGCTTGCAATACATTCTGTTTGGAGAAATTGTTCCCTAAATATTATATATTTTCTGATTTCTGTTTCCATAATTTTTATTAGTAGGGACATTTTGCATGAATAAAGATCTTTCATCCTTAGTATATTTCCTGTCTATGTCTTACCAAAAATCATAATGCTATTTAGCATTACTGTTACTTACTGTATGGAAATCCTGCGTATTATTATTGGTTCAAACAGTTTTATTTAATTTTGCTATTGAAATAAATCAAACCATTTGGACTAATGGTTTCAGCACCAAACTAGTAATAAGCCACCCCTTACCTATTTAAAAAGAAAAGTGCTTTTGGTTTTATTAATGAAAAAATGTATAAAAAAGGATGGTCCAGTGGCTAGAGCACTAGGCTTCAGATTTGGGAAGCCAGAATTTGTTTCCATGCTCTGCCACAGACTTTCTGTGTGACTGGAAAGTCACCTAGCCTCTCTGTGTCTCCGTTCCCCATTTGTAGAATGAGTATGATAGTACTGCCCTACCTCACTGCGGGGTGGTTGTGCTGGCACTCAGATACTATGGTATCAGGGGCCATATAATTACCTAAAGTAGATAAAGATAAGGGCATGAAATCCTGGCCCTTTGAAGTCAATGGATATTTTGCTATTGATTTCAATAGAGCCAGGATTTCACTTAAGATTTGAAATATCATTCTGCTTCCTGTGTATATAACCGTCTTATATGACCGTTATACTGACAATCACTAACATGTTGCTTTATTGTTTTGCCATTCAACTTTGGATGTCTGACTATTTGAGAAATAAAAAGAAATTATTTTAAAGGGGAAGTGGTTAGGAGCAGGAAAGAGAAAACATTCTGACAGTAGAGAACGGTATATATGTGGATTTATTTTTACTAACAAGCGAAGAGTAAATTAAGTTGAAGGATCCTGCTTTCTAGAAATACAACTTAAATAATTATTTAACCCATTAATCACAATTTTAGCTAATTTTCTTGCTGATACGCGTGATTCTCTCAGTATTTCAGCCACAAGTGGCAGCCTGTCAGATGCTTTTGAGTGACTGAGCAAACCTTCAAATCGTACAGCTAGTACAGTGTCAACTGGCTAATGAAGAAAGCCAAATAGCTCTGAAGTAGTGACCAACAAAAAACAGTAACTCAAACAGCACTGTCATTGCAATAACAAACAGGCAAATAGTACTAAACTTGTTTCATGCATCTAGCAATAAATACCGTACAGAAAGCCATAACTACTTCCATAGACTCATGAAATGGAAGATGGTGATCATCTAGTCCATTTCCCTTCCTGTAAGGAATAATCACATGCTGTATGTAGTTGATCCTAAAATCCTTGTGAACACAACTCTCCTAGACTCCCAATGGGAGATGAGCACCCGGAGAGCTGGCAGGTTAGCCTCTGTTTATGCTTGTGGTTGTGTTAAAATCTATTTATTTTTTTGTAATTTAATGTTTGATTTTAATAATAAAGAGGAAAAAATAGATGTTCTAGTTTAGTCTCCATTCAGCCTTGATGCTGCAGTTGGATCTATGTAGCCAGCAGCTTTTTCCTGTGCTGACCCCATTTACTTTATTAATGCTACCTTGGTTTATACTTCAGCGTTATTAAAAAAAAAGTCATTGTTTTGTGGAAGGCTTTCATAAAGTTAAAGTTGTCATAACTAATTCTGAGTCTTCAGCAACATAATCAGCTCAGATTGCTCTTGGGTAGCAAAGGCAGCAAATCAGAATGCATGCAGGGGGACACGTTCATACTTGCTCAGAGGCCCCACTGTCGTCAGTTGTGCTCCACATGGGTTCAAATATCGATCTGCCTGGATACAATTGCAGGTTCAGGGCCAAAGCCACCTGACCATGGAGACAGAGGTGGGGAAGTAACGGGAAAGAGAAATTAGAACTTGGAGTTATGTGTGTTTGTTAAAACTTTTCTTTGAAAAGATGGAAGTAAATGTATCCTTGACAAAAGAGTAGTTTTCTGTTATCTGGTCACTTACTGCTCTGGAGTTCCATATGATACATAATGTATTCAAAAGGGCAGAATCGATTTCGGATGTAAGTGAGCACAGCTGCTATTGACTACAATAGGTGTTGCATCCACTTATGCCAGGGCTGAATTTGCTATTATCTCTTGATGCAGTTGTTGACAGAATTAAGCTGAGGCCATCAGTCCACCTCAGTTTCATTGTCGTCAGCTCAAAAATGGATCTACCTAAATTATTTTAATTTATCCTTTAATTCTTCTTATTTATTGTACATAATAACACAAATTACTGTGCAAATACAGTGAAACTTTCTAATGGCATTTATTTTCTTTCTTCTGATTAGAGCCTGTGTGTGTTCACACCTCCGGGAGCTAAGGAAGGACAACCACAGCTCATTCCTGCAGGGCCCATTGCACTTGGCACCACAATATCTGCATATGTAGCCAAATATAGAAAAACTTTGTTAGTAGAAGATATTCTGGGGGTAAAGTGCTTTCTCTTTTTAAAGAGATACATACATGTTTTTTTTCCCAAAAAATGTATTACTTGAAATGTAAACTGGATTATTCATACAGTAAATAATTTACATTGCTACTAGTAGTGTCTAACCAGAAGCTTGAATTCTCTATGTCTGGATTAATTTAATAAAAACTCTTCCCTATATATATATATATATATATATATATATATATATATATATATATATATATATATATATATATTTAACTTTTACAAATGTTATCCATTTTTTAAAAAATAACTTTTTTTTGCCAGAAAAGGGAAATAACACTTCTGTGCAATAAAAATCCATGGGGGGAAAAAAGCATGATCAGCCAAAAATTCCCTTGCTAGCCCTCAGAACAGGCAGTACGCCAAGCCCAAATGCTAAAGTGACTGGCACTCTATTAACTTGCACATAGCCAACCAAATTTTGATTTAATACATGACACTACTTGACTGCATTACTTTAAAATGTCCTCAGTAGTTTTCAGTGAATACCTTAAAGTTTTATATATGTATATTTCATATTCATAATCAAATTCTAGAGTTTTTGTGGGGGAAAATGTATGAATGATGTCTTCTGGTTTACACTCTCACCAGAGCACCAGTATAGCATGGCAGCTTTTCTCTTATGAAATACATCTTTATTTGCAAAGATTGTGCATATCCATATGTGCCGACTCATTCACCTTCGGCTCACAAGAAATCTTTTCTGATTAGTCTGTGTTCTTCTAGAATTCAGGCTCTCCACCTCAGCAGAGAGTGAGCAGTGTTACGGTGGCCTGTGGGTTGGATTTGGGAAAAGTGCAAGGGCTGCTTCCACCGGGCCTGTTTTCCTCTCCTCCCAGACCCCTTATTCTTGTTTGCTTTTCTACAAGGGGGTTATTGACCATGGTGAATGGGTTCCAGAGGCTTTGGGAGTGTTTCAACCAGGGGATGCAGCAGGCCCTTGTACACTGACTTGCATTATCCCTCTTCATGCAAGCAGGCACTAAAAGAGTCTGCCAGTGGAAGTAGGATCCTCCTGGTATGTTCCTTCCTGACAGCCTGAAGTTCTCCACATTCTCCTTCCTTTGGGGTTGCCTGAGGGAGGGATTATTTACCATTGGTTTGTGTGACAATTGCTTTCAGGCGATGGGTGACATTCAGATTGACCCTCGCTGTCATGCTCAAGGGGAAACTGATCACCTTATTTGGGGTGAGGAAGGCATTGTTTTTTTTGGCCACTCCAGCACATTGGCCAAGCTAGGAGGGGTGTTCTCCTTTCCCTGGAGCACACTGCAAGGATCATCTGTTCAGAGTAGAGGATTAAAGGGCTAGTGCTCAAGAGTGCGGGCCCACAGTTACAACTCGGGATTAGTTACAACCCCAGTAAAAAATAACATATGGGCAATTTTTCTATTCATGATAAGTTCCCTTTCATGGGGCATTTGGTCTGTAAAGCCTGGGGCAATCTTATTAATGGCACACCTTTGTGGTAGCAGTTCGTTGTCATGACATTCTTTCCTGTAACTTTTGCACAAGTTTCAGAACAGAAGGGTGGGTGGTAAAGCACAATAAGATATGGGGAAGAGCCTTTCTGTCTTGCATAGGTGTAGAGAGAAAACACTTTTGTCCTCAGTATTGGGATAGTTTGGGAATTGTTAGTGCAGATTTGTGTCTCAATGGGGCCTTTGGCACCTAGTGAGTGCCTTAGACTTTGATTACTTACTCCCACAGAGGCTATTGCCTGCTTGGTAACCCTGTGGTTTGAGTTGCTGCAATTCAATTTGAGGCTATGTCTACACTACTGCAGGATTGACGCTGCTGCAATCAATGCACTGGGGATCAATTTAGCAGGTCTAATGAAGGGTGCTGTCCCGTCAACTCCAGTGTTCCACCGGAACGAGAGGAATCAGGGAAGTTGATGGGAGAGTCTCTCCCATCGACCCAGCGCAGTGTAGACACTGCAGTAAGTCGACCTAAGCTACGTCGAGTCCAGCTACGTTATTCATGTAGCTGGAGTAGCATAACTTAGGTCGACTTACCGCTGTAGTGTAGACATAGCCTCAGTTACCAGTCTATTTAGTTTTCTTTCTGCCATTGTCCAGACTAGTCTCAGCAATAAAATACTATTTCTGCTGAGTGTGAGGGTAAAAGAGATGTACTTAAAAAAAAAAATACAAAACTTGCATCTGTTACTATAACTGACTCTAACTTTGGATAAGGTCATTTCTATTTGTAAAATAACCATGGAGAGACGTTTTTGATTGAATTATTGAATGTGAAGGGTTTAGCTGTTTGTGCTAAGTGGTTCAGCCAGCTGAGAGAGAAATGTTGATTTATTTTTTATATTAATGTTATAATATTTACATTTGATGAAATGTTGTTTGCACTTTTTAGGATGAACGATTTCCCAAAGGTACTGGACTGGAATCAGGGACTCGTATCCAATCTGTTCTTTGTTTGCCGATTGTCACTGCAATTGGTGATTTGATTGGTATCCTGGAGCTTTATCGGCATTGGGGCAAAGAAGCCTTCCATCTCAGTCACCAGGAGGTAAGGCCTAAAATGCTGCAACTATTTTATTTTAAATTTCCCTATTCGAGGTGATGCCAGCTACTTCTGACCCCAGACTTCCTTCTTTCTTTCCTCATTTTGTTTTGATATTTTTTGTAATTGAGCCTTGTTACATACTTGGAGAGTGGGCTTTATAAGGCTGGTTGATGCTCATTGGTATTCTGAGTGGGAAGATTGATTTCATACAAAATTCTCTAATTGTTTCGTTCCATCTTGTGGGAATAATTTCAAGTATATTGTTATCAATTGTTTATTGATTATGACTTTTAAAATAATAGATTTTATAGATGTTGTCAACACCTTTATGGAAGGGTGGATCAGAGAAAGCTCAGGCTATTACAAGTGCATGAACTAGTGTTACAGAATGAAACTGCTCCTGTTTAAAAGGACATTACCAAGTTACCCAGAGCTCAAATGGTCAGCTTTTAAAAAGCATTTATTCTTCGAGTACTGTGCTTATGGGTGCTCCCCTTCAAGTGCGCATGTATTACATGTATCTTTGATCAGAGATGTTTGGTAGCAGTGCCTGTTAAGGGTCCTCCCCCACCCTCCTTTTGGGAGGTTTTCCCTCCAGATGAGGGGGTATGCCAGGATCACCAAGATTCATGTATCAGAGGGGTAGCCGTGTTAGTCTGAATCTGTAAAAAGCAACAGAGGGTCCTGTGGCACCTTTGAGACTAACAGAAGTATTGGGATGCATGACTTGCATCTGAAGAAGTGAGGTTCTTACCCACGAAAGCTTATGCTCCCAATACTTCTGTTAGTCTCAAAGGTGCCACAGGACCCTCTGTAGCTTTTTACAAGATTCATGTGTTGCCTTACCTACCAATAGGCTATCCTGGTCAGCAGCAGACATTCCTGGTGCATGCCTTATCTGCGGGCATGCACATTCCTCAGAAATGCAATTTCTGCTCAGACCTTAAAGAGCTGAGGTGTAGTGCTATTCGAAGTGTGGTAGCTGAGTGATTAAGGTCCTTGACTACAATCCTAAAGGTCAGAGGTTTGAATCTTGCTCAGTCTCCCACAGAAAAGCCACCTCCAGTACACCCGGGGCAAAATGAATATTGATCTATTGGGTTAGGGCAGTCAAAGGCAGTTGGACGTGATGATGGCCACATCACTCCCTTGTGTACTGTTGGCTATAAAATTGACATGCCTTAACCGCATCAGTCCAATGGCTTGGAAAACTGAGAGATTAGACTGCAATTCTTCATCATAGAGAGCTCTCTTCACGCAGCCTCAGACCCAGATTATGAGTTTCCAAGTGAACAGAGTGCCCTTTCTACCATGACACCGCATTCTGGGAATGCCTTTCAGAAAAGGAGTTTTACCTCTCCTCACAAAGAGCCTGTTTGAAAAAGATCTTGGTTTTCTCATAAGTTGACCATGTCCAAGCCCTCAGGTTCTGGGTTGGATACTATTTGAGGCTCCATGCTCCTCCTGTACCAATAGTGCTTTTAAGACTCTGAGTTCCTCTAGGAGCCCTGATTCCAAGTTTGCATCAGTACCTAAACCATTTTTGGTACCATCAAAACACAATCAGGGCAGCAAAGAGAAACAGCTTGCTTCTAGCAAGATGGTACCAATGGACCTTCCTCCACAACCTCTGGTACCTAGCACAATGACTCCTTCAGTCGAAAAAGCCATCTCAGACCACACTCTCTTTGAGGCAGTGAACATTGTTGGTACCGACGACTTCCATTGCAACCAGGGCCGGCTCTAGGTTTTTTGCCGCCCCAAGCAAAAAAAATTTTGGCTGCCCCCCGTCCCAGCCCTGAGTTCCTTGCCGCACCCCCCTGCTGCTCCAGCCCTGGGTTCTCCCCCCCTCCCACACACACCCTGCCGCCCCAGCTCTGGGCTTCCCCCTACCCCCCATTCTCCCCCACACACACCTCCTGCCGCCCCAGCCCTGGGCTCTCCCTCCGCCCCCCACCTGCACCTTCCTTCCACCGCAGCCCTGGGTCACTGGTAACTCGCTCCCAGGGCCGTTCATTCAGCAGGAATTTTAGATGTGCACAGAACACAGACAGGATTGGTTCCTATATGGTTACAGAACTGCAGTAAAGTGGAACAATTTTCAGCTTGTATGATTGGAGGATATCTGGATGCATATTATAAGACTGCCCTACATAAATGAGGAAAAGTTGAGGTGCCTTTATTATTCTTTTGTTCCACTCTTTCTTTCTATGGGGAATTTGCCAATGCAATATCACTGGCTTCCTTTTAAACAAACAAACAAACAAACAAACAAACAAACAAACAAACAAACAAACAAAAAGGCAATGGCTGTTGAAAATAGCAATTAAAATTAGCAAGTCCTAATAACCACTGGGAAGCATTTCTTGCTCAATTTTATCCTACTTTTTCTACAGCAAGTTACAGTGGATCAGTATATTTGATTTGGGAGAAATGAAGTAACAGCTGCCCAAACTGAGCTTGAGCACTCCTGAATGTTGAGGTGTTCAAATCTGGAAGGCAGGTGCTGGGGGTGGGGGGAGCTGTGGCTCCGCAGGGGAGCACGCAGCATGTATGCAGCAGCGTGTCTGGCACTGCGCGAAGCCAGACACACTGGTCTGAGTGGCACGGTAAGGGGGCTGGGAGGTTGGAGAAGGGGTAAGGGGTTCCGGGGGGGGGGGGGGGGGGCAGTCAAGGGACAGGGAGCAGTTGGATAGGCATGGGAGTCCCAGGGGTTTGTCAGGGGACAGGTAGAGGGTGGGGTCCTGGGGGGGGGTCTCAGGAAGGGGCAGTTGGGGACAAGGACCAGTGGGGCTTAGATAGGGGTGGGGTCCTGGGGGGCAGTTGGGGCCGGGGTCCCAAGAGTGGGTGATCAGGGGACAGGGAGCAGGGGGGTTGGATGGGTTAGGGTTTCTGTGGGGGGCAGTCGGAGGGAGTGGATGGTGGCAGGGTGGGGCTACCCTCCCGCCCTGTGGAGTGTCCTATTTTTTGAATGTTAAAATATGGTATTCCTACCCTTCACAGTGCAGCTCTCCATTCATAGCAGGCTGCAGCATGAGGTCTCAGCTTCCTCACTCCCTCCCCCTCTTTCCTGTTGGTAGTGGCCAAGGGAATGCTGGGAAATGTAGTTCTTTCCCTGCTCCAGGGCTGGCTCTATAGGCAG
Source organism: Chrysemys picta bellii (assembly GCF_011386835.1). Taxonomy (NCBI): domain Eukaryota; kingdom Metazoa; phylum Chordata; order Testudines; family Emydidae; genus Chrysemys; species Chrysemys picta. The sequence goes on along the minus strand of NC_088793.1, from coordinate 124,585,166 downwards.
GGAGCTAACCAAGGAACTACAGCTCCCAGGGCTCCCTGTTGGTTCTCAGCTCCCAGGCTGGATCCCCCGGCTGCCGACCCTGCAAATGGGCTGCCCCAAGCACGTGCTTGCTTTGCTGGTGCCTAGAGCCGCCCCTGATTGCAACACACTCATCCAGGTAGACTCCTGTCTCTGTACCGCTAACCCACATGGTCTTGCAGGAGTTTAGGTATTCCAACTACCTGTTAGTTTCAGATGATGCTGAGTCTCCCCTCCCCTGATGAGTACTGAGCATTAATTGGTGCCAGATTTGACAGAGCTGCTGGAATTACATGTCTCCTTGGGACCACCTGGCTCTCCACTTGAACTTGGAGGTTATAAGATCAGGTTACTGCATTCATTTTACCTGCATCTCCTACCCCACCCCCTTTCCTTGTCCATTTTCAAGGATCCCTCTCACAAATACTTGAGACAGGAAATCAGTTCCCTTCTATGCTTAGGAGCCATAGAACCAGTTCCTGCTCAGCCTGGGGAGAAGGGATTTTACTCCCAGGTATTCTCCACTCCCATAAAAGAACAGAGAATGGAGACCTAGTCTAGAGCTAAGACTCGAGAACATCTTAGTGAAAGCACAGACATTCGGGATGGGGACCGTTGCAGCTAAAAAGTCCATCATTGGATCCCGGTGAATGGTTTTTGGCCCTCAACCTTCAGGATGCATATTTTCATATCACGATTCACTCATCTCACAATGAGATTCCTTTGGTTTCTGGTCAGCCAAGACCACTTCCAGTGTTGTGTACTTCCATTCGGCCTTTTCTCTGCTCCAAATGTATTCTCAAAGGTATTGGCAGTGGTTGCTGCCTGTCTGTGTTGGAGGGTGATGATAGTTTTTCCATACCTCAACAATTGGCTGCTCAAAGGCTGGTCTTTCTGTGAGGTTCTTTCCACCATGAAGACAGCTTTGTCCTTTTCCTCAGGCTACGTCTCCAGGTCAGTGTAGAAAAGTCCACTTTGCCCCCTGTACAAAGGATAGAATTCATAGGGGTCTCCTTAGACACAGTAGCAGCCAGAGCTTACCTCCCCATGGACTAATTCTCGACTCATTCAAACCTCATTGCAAAAATTCAAATAAGCCCCCAGACTTTGACAAGAAATAGTCTTCAGCTTCTGGGACATACAAAGGTAGATGCTGCCATAACGTATTATGCAAGATGGTGCCTTCTCTGCTTCCAGTTTATATACTGAACAAACAGTCTGAGGAACCTTCACAATGTCTGTGCCAGCATCCCCTTTATCCAGCCAGCTCCAACCATCACCATAAAGACAAATTTAGCTTCGTTGTTGGGTTGGGAGGCTCATCTAGGGACATATACCATTCAGGGCAGATGGTCTGCCCAAAAAGGTCATTTACACATCAACCTTCTGGAGCCGAGGGCAGTCAGGAATCCGAGACAAATCTGTTAATATCATGACAGACAGCATAGCTTGCATGTTTTACATCAACCATCAATGGTTGGCAAGATCCCCTTCTCTTTGTGCCAAAGTAATAAAGCTATGGAACTATAGTTACTACACAGGGTGAGTAACCTCCCCTTCCCTAGAGTAACTTCAACAGTTAATAAAAGCAACAAGGAGTCTGGTGGCACCTTAAAGACTAACAGATTTATTTGGGCATAAGCTTTCGTGAGTAAAAACCTCACTTCTTCGGATGTCTCAAGCGGATGCATCCGAAGAAGTGAGGTTTTTACTCACGAAAGCTTATGCCCAAATAAATCTGTTAGTCTTTAAGGTGCCACCAGACTCCTTGTTGTTTTTGTAGATACAGACTAACACGGCTACCCCCTGATAGTTAATAAAAGCATACTTCTTGTAGGTCTTACACATATTTTGTTCTGTACAAAGCTGTGTATATATTGGACAATTTGTTTACATTTGGGACCTACTTTAAACTAATTGCCACAGTTCCAATAATTCATTAGCTTTTTGTTTAAGAAATAAATAATGCTGCATAAAATGTTTTAGTTCTAATCTAAGAATTTTTAACATAGCTTGTATCCTTTTAATCTTTTTAATTTTATCTCACAAAACATCTTATGCCACAATTATGCAGTTAAAAAAGCTACAGTATCTTCTATAGGAAATATGTATATTAATAGAGCAGCGGTTCTAAAATTTTAGGAACCCGAGGACCCCCATTTTGATGTAAACATTTTTGGGGAACCCCAAACCTCCTGCTCAGCCCTTGCCCCTTCCCCAAGGCCAAGCCTCTGCCCTGCCTCTTCCCTGAGGCCCCACCCCTGCTCCCTCCAGCCCCCCTCCCTCTGTTGCTTGCTCTCCCCCACCCTCACTCACAGAGGTGGATGCAGGGTGCGAGCTCTGGAAGAGAGTTTGGGTGCAGGAGGCACTGGGAAGGGAGGGGGAGGAGTTGATCAGCGGGGCCCGCGGACCCCCTGGGATACCCTCGGGGAACCCCAGTGGTCCCCGTACCGCAGTTGAGAAACGCTGTAATAGTGTATATGGCAGTAGACTTTATACAGTTCTGTTTGTTCCCAACAAAACCTGTGTGCTCTAAGGACAGGAGAGTGTGCCTGATAGCACATCTTATTTAAACTTATTTAAACTTAGTTAACTACAAATTACATGACATTTGTTTGAAATGTTGTACAGAAACTGACATATTTTAAACAGTAGTCTTGTTTTAGTGATCATATCTGATTCTTCTGCAACACAAATGGCAATGAAAAAAAGCAATGCCTGTCCACAAGCAGAGATTTTACCTTAGAAATATTAGTTGTTTAATGGATTGTTCCTCACAAAGAATATTTCATTATCATGGGATCTTTCATTGTGTGGCAGAAACATTTGAACAATGTATGAAATGTAGTTTTTAAAGCCCCTCGTGAGTTCTTGGAAGGGCTGCTTCTGTCTTGTATTTGTTGGGGGTGAATCTTTCATGCTGCCTCTGGAGAGCACAGCTCTGTGAGCCTCCCAATGGCACAAAACAAATGAGAAGTATTAAACACTTCTTGTGTGTGACCTGAATACTCTTTTAGAACAATAAACCACTGGTAGTCATGTTACACCTTTAATAAATTCATTGTCTGTCCTCCCTCCCCCGCAAAATATAATTCCCTGTCGGTGATCTAAAACATCTCAGCAGGTGAAGTGTTAGAATATTCAAAGACATTTAGCAGCTGGATCAAAAAAAGTATGATAGAACTGGTTTGAAATTTACTGGACTTCCTCAAAGTTAGTTTCTTATATTTTGTTTCAGGTTGCAACAGCAAATCTTGCATGGGCCTCGGTAGCAATACATCAAGTACAGGTGAGTCTGAATTCATAGACTAGGCTCATAGGGACCATTGTGATAATCTAATCTGATCATGTGCAGAATACAGGCCATAGGACAGCCCTGAATTAATTCCTGTTTGACCTAGAACAAGGCCCAGATTTTAAAGGTATTTAGGCGTTGCTGTGCTCAGCTTTGCAACACCTGACTTAGGAGCCTAAAACATATATTCAAAAGGAATGTAATTGTCTGTCCCCTTGAGTAAGTGCCTAAATCCATTTTGAAAAATAAGATGTAAACTCCTAAACCAGTTAGGCATTGGAAGACTCAATGCAGCAATGCCTAAATTCCTATAAAAATCTGAGCCCATAACTTAGAAAACTATGTAATCTTGATTTAAAAGTTGGCAGCGATGGAGATTCCACCAGCACCATTGGTAAATTGTTCCAATGGCTAATTGTCCTCACTGTTAAAAATGTGTGCCTTATTCCAGTCTGAATTTCTTTTTTTCAGCTTCATCCATTGGATCATGTTATACCTTTGTCTGCTAGACTCAAGAACCAATTATCAAAATTTTGTTCTCCAGAGATTGTGATCAAGTCATCCCTTAGCCTAATTGTTAATTATTTTCATAGAACTTTTAAGGAACCATAGAGTAAATCTAAGTAGAAACTGTGGGTCTGAGTCTTCACATTTTGTGTATTTATTTATGTCCACTTTGCACATGCATAAAGCATTATCAGATTAGAACGGTATTTTATAATACAAAAGGTGCATAGCGGTATTCTTTATTTATTTATTCTTTCTGCAAAGCTCCCTGCACATTCTAGGAGTAAAATTATTTTGTCAACTAATATGAAATGAATATGAAATCTGGTGAAGTAGCAATGGGGTTCAAAGTCCTCACTTCATCTAGCAATATTTTCCTTTCCCTGCACTGTTAATTGTATTCGGTCTCTGTAATCCTGTTGACTTCCCCAAAGAAAGAGCATGGGAAAGGGGAGTCTAGCAATTCTGCTTCACTTCACTCATTTGGTGCCTTTATGGGCTTCTTTTGGCAAGCTGAGAGAAGTGATGAAGGAACAGGATAAGGGATAAAGGAAACAAATGCTATTAGCATTCCCAGCAAGGCTGTAGAATTTGTTATGGAAGGGCAGTAGTTACGTTGATTTCATAGCAGGACCCAAAGATGCCAGTCAATGGCACCTCAAATTTTACAGCACTGAACAATAGGCAGTATTTTTTTTAGCAGAGATGCAGAAATGTATTGCTCATCCATGCTAACATAGCCACAGCTCTGCAAAAAGATATTTAAACTTGAAGCCTGACACACAAATCTGTATTAGCTTTTTGGTGCATTTTACAGTGTTTGGTGCATTTTACAGTATATGTAGTTGCTTACACTTGTTTGTTTATATACAGATTAGACCAATAAAATGTTTGTCCTACAGTTTCACTATGACTGTAGTGCTCTCCTGGCATAAGCAACAACGTATAATGTGTTTCCCTCAGGTGTGCAGGGGTCTTGCCAAACAGACTGAACTGAATGACTTCCTGCTTGACGTATCAAAGTAAGTGTGATTTGCAACAAGACAGTTTCAGCTGAATGATTGTTTCTGTGACAGGCTCCTTTTTTGATAAGTGAAAGTTACCAATTCATATTTTTCCTTGGCAATGTGTATGTTTGTCCTTCCCTTCCATTTTCCCTGTTTGGCTATGGGTTTCCTCTATCTGCATTTGCTCCTTTTTCAATTCTGCTCGAGGCTTTCTCTTGTACAATACAAGTACACCTCTACCCCGATATAATGCTGTCCTCGGGAGCCAAAAAATCTTACCATGTTATAGGTGAAACCGTGTTATAACGAACTTGCTTTGATCCTCTGGAGTGCGCAGCCCAGCCCGCCCCCCCCCCCCCCGGATTACTGCTTTACCGTGTTATATCCGGATTCGTGTCACTTACTGTGTTTATTGTGTCTTCTGATCATTACACTTCAAATCTAAGACATTTTACCACATTTCTACTGTTTTGTAGAAATATGTGAAGTTGCTAATGTTTAGAATGTAATTGGAGATGGCCACAGCACATATGCATTCTTTTACATCTTTATTAGAATTTGGAGTCCATTGCTTATTAAAATTTAGAGTCCACTGCTTCCCTATAATTCAGCTATGCATTTAATTAGGAAAATAGTAAAATAAATAATAAACATGAGTAACATGTTAATGTGGCTGTTAAAATCATAGTTGGCATTTACTTTGTCCCACAGGTTGACTGTGTATTGTGTGAAGAAGTACTTCCTTATATTTATTTTAAATCTACTGTCTATTAATTTCATTTGGTGATCCATGGTTCTTATGAAGGTATAAATAATGCTTCCTTATTCACTTTCTCCACACCATTCATGACTTTACAGACCTCTGTTATATCCCCCCTGAGTTGTCTCTTTTCTAAGATGAACAGTCTAAGACTTTTTAATCTCTCCTCATATGGAATCTGTTCCATACCCCTAATCATTTTTTATGCCTTTCTCTGTACCTTTTCCAATTCTAATATATCTTTTTTGAGATGGCGTGACCAGAACTGCATGCAGTATTCAAGGTGTTGCTGGACTATCAATTTATACAGTGGCATTATGATATTTTCTGTCTTACTATCTATAACTTTCCTAATGGTTTGTAACATTCTTTTAGCTTTTTTGACTGCCAATGCACATTGAGCGGATGTTTTCAGAGAATGATCCACGATGACTCCAAGATCTCTTTATTGAGCAGTAATAGCTAACTTAGACCCCATCATTTAATATGTATTGTTGGGATTATGTTTTCCAATGTGCATTACTTTGCATTTATCAACACTGAATTTCATCTGCCATTTTGTTGCCCAGTCACCCAGTTTTGAGAGATCCCTTTGTAACTCTTCGCAGTCAGCTTTGGACTTAACTATCTTGAGTAATTTTGTTTCATCTGCCAGCTTTGTACCTAACTGTTTACCCGTTTTTGAACAGCACAAGTCCCAGTGCAGATCCTTGGGGACCCTGCTATTTACCACTTTACATTGTGAAAACTGACCATTTATTCCTACCATTTGTTTTCTATCTTTTAACCAAACACTGATCCATGAGAGGACAGTCTGTCTTATCCCAGGACTGCTTACTTTGCTTCAGAGTCTTTGATGTGGGACTTCGTCAGATGTTTTCTGAAAGTCCACTGTCTCAACTGGATCACCCTTGTCCACATGTTTGACACATTCAAAGAATTCTAATAGATTAATGAGGCATGATTTCCCTTTACAAAAGTCATGTTGACTCTTCCCTAACATATCGTGTTCATCAATGTGTCTGATAATTCTGTTTTTTACTATAGTTTCAACCAATTTGCCCAGTATTGAAGTCAGGCTTATCGGCCTTTTATTGCCAGATCACCTCTGGTCCCTTTTTAAAAAATTGGTGTTACATTAGCTATCAGCCAGCCATCTAGTACAGAGGCTGATTTAAGTGATAGGTTACATACCATAGTTAGTAGTTCTGCAATGTCATATTTGAGTTCCTTCAGAACTCTTGGGTGAATACCATCTGGTATACCGGTAACTTAATAATGTTCAATGTATCAGTTTGTTCCAAAACCTCCTCTATTAATGGTCTTAATCTGAGACCATTCCTCAGATCTGTCACCTAAAAAGAATGGCTCAGGAGTGCCAATCTCCTTCACATCCTCTGGAGTGAAGGCGGATGCAAAGAATTCACTTAGCTTCTCCACAACAGCCTTGTCTTTTTTGAGTGCTCCTTTAGCACCTCGATCATCCAGAGATCCCACTGATTGTTTGGCAGGTTTCTTGCTTCTGATGTGTTTTAAAAAAAACTTGCTCTTAGTTTTTGTGTCTTTTGCTAGTTACTCTTCAGATTCTTTTTTGGACTGTTTAATCATACTTTTATATTTCACTTGCTAGAGTTTATGCTACTTTCTATTTTCCTCAGTAGGATTTGACTTCCAATTTTTAGAGGATGCCTTTTTGCATCTAACCACCTCTTTTACTCTGCTTTTTAGCCATGGTGGCATTTTTTGGTCCTCTTAAAGTTCTTTTTATTTGGGGTATCCCTTTAATTTGAGCCTTTATTATGGTGTGTTTAAATAGTTTCCATGCCGCTTCCAGGCATTTCACTCTTGTGACTGTTCCTTTTAATTTCCATTTAACTAGTTTCCTCATTTTTGTGTAGTTCCACCTTTTGAAGTTTAAAAAATGATTGTGGTGGTTTTCTTTGATATTTCCCTCGGCCCCCCAGGAATGTTAAATTTAATTACATTATGGTTGCTGTTATTGTGTAGTTCATCTATGTTCACCTCTTGGCCCAGATCCTGTGCTCCACTTAGAACTAAATTAAGAAGTGATCACTCCTTGTTGATTCCAGGGCTAGCTGCTCCAAGCACCAGTCATATGTTGTCTATAAATTTTATCTCTGCATCCCATCCTGAGATGACATGTGTCTAGTCAATTTGGGGTTAGTTGAAATCCCCTATTCTATGGGGTTTTCTGTTTTTGTAGCATGTCTAATCTCCCTGAGCATTTCACAATTACTGTCACCATCTGGTCAGGTGGTCAGTAGTGTATTCCTACTTCTATACACTTATTATTCAAGCATGGAATTTCTATCCATAGGGATTCTGTGGTACAGTTTGATTCATTTAAGATTGCTACTATTTTTGACTCTATGCTTTCTTTTACATATAGTATCCCTCTTTCACCAGCGTGATCTACTCTGTCATTCCTATATATTTTGTACCGTGATATTACCACCTCCCATTGATTATCATCATTCCACCAAGTTTCTGTGATGCCTATTATATCAATATCCTCATTTAATACCAGGCACTCAAGTTCACCCATCTTAGTATTTATATTTCTTGTATTCATATACAAGCACTTATAAAACTTGTCAATATTAATTGTCTGCCTTCATGTGTTGTAACTGAATGGGTCTCTTTTTCATTTGACTGTTTCTCTTCAGCTCTTACTTGTACTTTATCAACTTTTATCCTATCCTGTTTACTAGTATATAGATTGTCTTCTTAAATAAATCCTCCCCTAAGGGCTGTATCTCTCCAAATCATATGCTCCTTCACACCTGTTGGCTTTCCCTTAGGCCTTAGTTTAAAAACTCATCTGCGGCCTTTTAAATTTTACATGCCAGCAGTCTGGTTCCATTTTGGTTTAGGTGGAACCCATCCTTCCTGTATAAAATTCTCTTTTCCTCAAAGATTCCAAGTTATTAATAAACCTAAACCTGTTCTCCCAACACCATCATCTCATCCATGTATTGAAACCCTGGAGTTCTGTCTATCTAGCTGGCCCTGAGCATGGAACTGGAAGCATTTCACAGAATACTACTGTAGAGGTCCTGGTCTTTACTCTCTTACCTATCAGCCAAAATTTGGCCTCCAGGATTTCTCTCCTACCTTTCACTTTGTCACTGGTATCTACAGGTACAATGACCACCAGTTCCTTCCCAGCACCGCACATACATCTATCTAGATGTCTCGAGAAGCCTGCAACCTTCACACCTGGCAGGCAATTCACCATGCAGGTCTTCTGGTCATCACAAACCCAACTATCTGTATTTCTCCAAGGACCATGAGTGGTAACTGCACGACTCAGTGGTATGAAGTATCTTTCAGCAATGGACATTACCATTGTGGGAGCTCTTTGCATCTCAGGGGAACCTGAAGTTCTGAGGAAGACCAAACAAGAGAGAGAGAGAGATGATTATCCTGATTACTCCCCAGTGGCCTAGACAGTTCTGGTTTTTGAGCATTCTCCAGATGGCCTCAAGCCCTTGTGTCCATATTCACTTCTTCCCAGACCTACTGACTCAAGATGAAGGCAGAATCAAACACTCCAATCCAGTATTCCTCCATCTAACAATATGTTATTTAGCTGGATGACGGACATAGAAAAGGCACATTAAGTGGCAGTACAATCCTTAGCAATAGTAGGAAAGATTCCAGAAGAAAACACTATGCCACAAAATGGAAAAGAAATTCTCTACCTGAGGCAAACATTGGTGAATACCTTCAGAAACTTTTGAAATCCCTACTATTTTAGACTAGCTCCTCTCTTGAAAAACATGATTATCCCTCAGCTCTTTGCATGTTCATGTGGTGGCTTTTAGCAGTTTTCAGCCTCTAGTGGGAAGCCCTCCAGTCTTCACCCATCCTACCACAGGAAGGATTTAAAGGGCTTATCAGAACCTTTCCTCCAGTGCTGAGACCCACCCTAACATGGAACATCCAATCTTTTCTTATCAGCACTGATGAAGACCCCATTTGAACCATTAGTTTCATCCTCATTCACACATCTCTCGATGAAGGTGGCCTTTCTCATGGCAATCTCCTCAGGAAGAAGAGTCAGTAAGCTGAATGCTCTTATAGCTGACCATCCATGTATGGTCTTCCATGAGGATAAGGATTTCCTGACTTTAGGATGTAGTCTCCTAAAGTAATCTGGGAATTCCATCTGAACCAAGTCATACACTCACCTGTCTTCTATCCAAATGCCCATGTCACTAGAGAGGACATAATACTCCACTCTCTGGATGTTCGCCAAGCCCTGGTCTTTTACCTACAGGGACGAAGCCCCTTAGAAAATCTCCCAAACTGATTGTTTTCTTTGCCAAATACATGAGAAGAGAAGCTGCCTCTTTATAGAGATTTTGGTCTGAATCCTGATACATTACAAACTATCAGTGACTACTCCCCCTCAGGTGGTGAGAGCCATTCAACCAGAACCCAGGTTACCTCAGTAGCCTCACTTTGAGACATCCTTCTAGATATCTACCAAGTGGCAACATGGAGCTCCATCTGTACCTTTGTTAGACATTTTGCCCTGGTACAGGCTTCTATAGCAGAAGCCTCTTGGTTTAGCAGTCCTTCAATATGTGGTACAGCAGCATCCCTTGCACTGTCCTCCTCAATGAATACTGCTTATACGTCACCTCAGGTAGAATACACATAAGGACAACCACTTGAAGAAGAAGAAGAAGAAGAAGAAAAGATTATTTACCTGTACATTAATTGGAGTTCTTTGAGATATGTGGTCTGTATTGCACTACCTGCCCTCCGTTCCCTCTGGTGCAGAGCCTTATCCCAGGGCTATCCACAGTAGAAAGGTAACTGGAGAGGCAGGCAGTCCTCACTGCCCCTTATGCCCTCGATTTGGAGTATGAGGGAGGAGAAGGGCGCAAGCATGAACCAGTGGATACAGCTAGCAAAAGTTTTCTGATATCAAGAACATGCAGTACATGCATAACTCAAGTGGAATACAGATAGCGACCACACATCTCAAAGAACTCCAGTTACTGTGCAGGTAAGTAACATCTCCTTAATCTGAAGAAACACCAGCTGCAGCACAAAGGGTTGATGCCTTGTCTAGAATAATATAGTAAATTCAAGGGCTGTGTGGATGAAGTCTTTCCATTGTCTTTGTGATGATGACAGAGAGTATCCAAGACTATTTTATTTTCCCAGATGCCTTGTCATACTTACAATTTAAAAAAAATATCTGGCCCTCTGTCTTACTATGAGAATACAGCAGTGTGGGTCAGCTTCTCTAGTGAGGGGGCTTCTGAGCTTGAGGGGGAACTTTGCCCTAAATGGGGAGTGCAGGTGGTGTTTACACTACTGCTTTCCCCAGAATTTAATTTCTGCCAGGACTCAGTGTGTTTTCTGTCACCCAAGCCCCTCCCTCACCAGCACCACCCATTTCTGCACTGGCATTCCCTAATGCCCCCATTGGTGCAGGTATTTTCCACTGTTGTGCCTCCACCCAACCAAGCAGACTTTGTGCTACTAGTCTGTACTGACAGAACCTGCTGTAAAACTCGGGAAGAATCAAGGCCTACCTGTTTTAGGATCAGGTGGCCTGCTACATCTGACAGATTACCCTAATGTTGTATGCAGAGTAGTTGTAGCTGTGTCAGTTCCAGGGTATTAGAGAGACAAGATGGGTGAGGTAATATCTTTTAATGGATCACCTTCTGTTGGTGAAGAAGAGCTCGGTGTGGCTCAAAAGCTTGTCTGTCTCACCAACAGAAGTTGGTCCAATAAAAGATATTACCTCATCCATCTTGTATCTCTAGATTACGCTAAAACCTTCTAAAAGCACCTGTGGCTTTAATATTTTAATGCTGGGAATTTTATAGGTAAATAAATATGATTCATCATATCAGTGATTAGGATTATCACTGTCTGCAGAAAAATTTATTTCACCCACAAAACTAGGAACTCATGTAGTGACAACTGTCCAAGCAGTTGCAGGTAAAGGGCTTGCACTAGCAACAAAATAATATGAATTGCCTTTAAAAATGGTCTGTACTTTATATTTTATAGAAAGCAGGTTTCCAATTCATTGAGCAAATTGTTGACACGCAGTGTTACTGGGATATTTTCTGTACGGTTTTAGAATGGGTACAGAATACAAATGCTCCACATTTCATGCAGTCACTGGAAATGCAAAATTAATTTATTATATATTTCTTTCCCCCTGGACCCAACACAAAGGGAGCTGTATATGTGCTCAAGGCCATGGGACAATGTCTTTTTCTGTCTGTAGGAATGTTGTAATCCAAAGTTTATTAAGTCTGGGTATGTGGAAGATTTAGGCTTTTTTTACTAAAAAGTTTGACCTTTAGCTTTCAATACTTTTGACTCTCCTTGGACAATCTCACTTCATAGTGAGAATGAGATCTCCGTTCTTTCTTTGCAACCACAAGGTCAGTCTTTCTCTCCAGCCACACCATGCGATACCTGGGTTAATAAAGAACATTCATTTAAATGTTTTCTAGGTTGTTGCCTCCATCAGGAAAAGTGGTTTAGTATGACATTAATTTTGACAAGTAACCTAATACATAAACCTAATGAAGTATATTTGGAAGCAATTAAATAATACATATGTTAAAGCATTTAATGAGAGAGAGAGCGTTTATAAGGAATACTCACCCTGAAAGGCAGCAAAGTACTGAATCATGTGCTGAAGTGTTTTGCTAAATAGGGGCCTGAAGCAGCATATGGTAGGCTCTCTATTTATTCATTCATTTATTTAATTTATTTATTTTAACAGAGTTGCATGTTTATCCAAAAAGGATTAAAACTTGGAACCTGCCCAAATCCTACAGCAATCTAAATAACATTACTTACTAATTTTTTATCTCTTCTTCTTTACAGAACCTATTTTGATAATATAGTCGCAATAGATTCTCTACTTGAACATATAATGGTAAGCTATCTTTTTTTCATCTTTAAATTTATACATCACATCTGTTAGTCTTCCATTCTCTTTTTTCATTGAAGTAAAGTGTGGCATTGTTGAACCATAGAAGCTGTTTATAATGAGTTCATATGATAGATAAGTTCTGAGGATGGTCTGTAAGGAAATAGTGATAGGGGTCCTCTTGGTTTTATTTATTGCAAAAACTTCATTTCACAGTTTCATAAGTACTGAATTATGGGATCTCTGTGAACTAAATGTTGATCTCAGATTTGCTAGATAAATAGAATATTTGTATATTTGTGTATTTTCTTAGCATTTCAACTTGTTCCTCTGACTGGTACTTTCTACTTTCAAATCACCACACATTGCAATACACTCGTCAAAAAACTCACAAAAATAGCCCTTCTGATTGAAGAGCATTGTCTGTGTGAAGCCATGTGGAAATGGCCAGCATTACCCACAGATAGTTTATCCAATGACATGTGATAGGTACAAAAGAGAGTTGTTACCTCCCAATTAGGACGTAAACCGATTTAGATTCCGCAATTACAGAGTGGCACAGTCAGTCACAGAACATTATGGCAGCAATTAAAGCTGGTTGCATCGTAATAACTAACAGATTATTTAGTCAATGGATTTCCCTTTTTTTTTAGTTCATAAACCGATCACAATTTTCTTGAATTTATTCATTATTCAGAATGATTCATTGAACATATCTGCAAATAAATTTGCCTGTAGATTGTTTGCTGAGTGTTTGAATGTGAGCGGTGGTGTTTAGTTTTGGACAAACATGTTGAATAATATGGTTCTCTTCCTTGATTGAATGAGTGTAAATAAGAGTCAGTTTTCTAATGAGTGCTTGAAGTTTTACCAATTTAAAAATCGCTATCAAACAATACTCTCCAATGTTTGCCGTAATCTTATCAGTGAACTTTTTAGCTAGAATCTTCACAGAAAGTATGCACACCAACAGTGCAAACCATGTCGATGCAAATTAGTTTAGAAATTCAAATCAATATTCAGGAGAAATATTTTGCAGTCTTAGTTGAATCTAGGTACTACACAGACAAGAATTGCTCTCTTCAATGCACAAGAAACATTCCTCAGTTTCAGCAGCTTTGTCTATTCTCATTTACACAAATTGCTTCACAACATTGTTTAACATTTAAAAGCACTGTGGTAACATAATACACAGAACTTAATGACAGATAATGATATTCTTCTCTGTGAACAGTCACCAAGTAGAACACACACATGGCAATGCAATATGCTTATTCTTTCATCTTCCTTCCCAACACCTGCTCTCTCAGCATTCTGCTGCACAACCTGCATTGATGCTTCACAGTCAACTTCCTTTGAAGTCTGTGCCAATTGGCTTCTTCTGGGTCTAGCAGAAAGAGAAGAATGGATCTGCTAGTTTGTGCATCCACTGCAATTCTACTGGAGACTAGTTGTATCATTTCTGTGACTCACCCTATCTCCTAGAGTGAGAGAACAGCAAGAATCAATCTCCTCTCTCCAGTCCACCTCCTGGAGATTACAATGAAAGCTTTTGATGGTTCTCGCACTAATAATAGTACCATTTCTCTGCTTGTTTGTCTTTATATCTTTGTTTCTTTCTTATTCGAACTCCTTAGTGAATTTAGTGGAGTAAAAGGTGCCTGATTGGGAGCACCTGAAAATAAAGGTCTTTCTTCATCCACAGAAGTGGTGCAGTGTGGGGAACAGTAGTGCAAGTTTCCCCACACACTGCCTCACTAATGTGTTTCAGTACTATTCTGAAGGCTCTGCCCTAAGGGGAGAGATGATAGGTTGGTCCCCTTCAGTCCTTGGCCTCCCTATTACTCTATTTACAAGGGTACCTTTTGTGATTGTGTCACCTGCCAGTCACTGTCAAGCTGGGTTGGATTTGAGCCAATGACCTAGTGAAGAAAGGCTTTGCCAAACCCATTAGGCATCTACTCCATAAACAGTAGTATTTTAAGCAGGCCAGTCTTACAAAAATAGGTCATGACATAAGATAAATGACCCCATCCTTCAAGAGTTGAATGTATTAGAACACAATGCCTTGTGATCTGTTTTAAAATATTGATGCTTTACAAAGCACCTGATATGGTTTCAGAAGGTACATAGGGAAACCTCCCTTACTGTTATCCCAGGAATTGCCAAAGTAGTTTTAAATAGTTCCTCTGGTTTGAATGAATAAAGGAATAATGGGAATGGCTACACTTTTTAATGAACTCCCACATGGAGAAAAGATACCTTGGGCCTGACTCTCAGCCTGCCATCTGCCCCTCTTGCATCAGTCTGGTGGCACGGAGCCAGAACACAGCTGGATCTCTCCAGCTGGGGATTTTTCTAGCATGAGGGGAGCCTTCAGCTGTGTAGCTTAGTTCTACACGGGTTGCAGCGTAAAGGGTAGGGTATAGAAAGTATGACAGGACTGCTGTGATCCAGTCCCTGGCTGGCAGTCGGTACCTTGTGTGCCACAGGTAGTTGGCATAGAATTAGCCCCAGAGTCAGGGAGCCACACACAGATTCTTTGCAACCCAGGCTGAGTCCAGTGCACATTGGTACAGATGAGAACCTGACACAATATTTTTATATCTTGCTATTATTTATGACAAAAACGGCACTTTTGCTTCTTTAGAAATATAAGCTAACTTCAGAATCCTAGCATTCTTGAGTATGTATTTAACACACACACACACAGGATATTTTAACAAAACTCATGCACACAAATGTAGAGTTCTTAAAATCTGAGATTAAGGTCTGGCTCTTTTGTCTGCTGTAAATGAACATATCTAGGGGTATTCTTCACAATGGCAGAGCAAATGAGAAAAAAAAAGAATCAGGTGTGTTTGTGTTTTGTCTAGCTGAAATAATCATGATTAGAGCATTCCATTTTGGGAATGTTTCCTAAAGTCCAGTTTTGATTTTATTTTTCGCATCCTTTTAAAAATCTGGTTGGGATTGTTACTGATGGATTTCACATGTCTATGTGTCTCCTGGAGAAGCTTGAAACTGTGTGTATGCAAACCTTTATATTAGTAGTACACCTCTACCTCGATATAACGCTGTCCTCGGGAGCCAAAAAATCTTACCGCGTTATAGGTGAAACCGCATTATATCGAACTTGCTTTGATCTGCCGGAGTGCGCTGCCCCACCCTCCCCCGGAGCTCTGCTTTATCGCATTATATCCAAATTCGTCTTATATTGGGTCGCCTTATATCGGGGTAGAGGTGTATAAGGAGAGAGCACACCCCCTATACACATGCTTTTGTGATCTATATTTTCAGATGTCAGAATATAATTTATGTAATATATACGGTAGCATTAAATCCTGTGACTTCATAACAAGATGACTACTATGCTACACAATCCATTTGAAAAATATTCTATAAAGTCTTCTTTTACTTCAGCTGGAATCATACGTTTGGATAGTCTCTGTACATTGCTCTCTCTCTCTTCTTTTTTTAGTTGCTGCAAACTAATTTTCTGAAAAGTGACCCCCACAGAGTAGTGTGTGGGAAGTGTTAACCTGTTCTCATTTGAAGTGAGAGGAGGAATTCAGAGATGAGATTTTTGCTGTGTCCTTAGGTCACACTGTTGGGCCTGGATATTTCAGGACTCTTAGAAAAGGATATGCATTGTGTACTTGAGTCAACCAAAAGTACTTTTGGACTTTATGCATAAAGTTATTTTTCAAGGCTTCTGCAGATGGGAAGTTTGGTGTATTTTGGGCTAAACTGTGCCCTTATGAGCTACAATATCATATACGCAAGAGGGATTGCGTTTCATATGCTCAAGAGTTAGCTCTTAATCCCAGAATTTTCTTGCTCTTTATAGTACAGAAGTAACCCAGGTAAGCACTTTAAGAGTTAAGCATATTATTATTTTCAGACAATAAATATTTATCTGGCTTATTTAAAATGTGGAGAATTTTAATCTTGAGAAAACACTCTGAACCCCAAAGGTTTTGAAGTCTCTCTGTCTTTGGGGGCAAGGACTGTCATTTATTATATGTCTGTTCAGTGCCTAACACAGAGGGGTCCCAATCTGACTGAGGCATCTAAATGCTGCCACAATACAAAAAATGCTATTAATGATAAATAAACTAAAGGATGTAAGAAAGCAAGGACTTATCTTGCTTATTTTATAAAAAAAAAGGGGGGGGAGGGAAGAAATGTCAGAAAAATCTCATCAAGCTCTAATTTTAAAGTAAGACGCAGCGATGCTTCTCTCTTTGGCCTCAAAGCACATTTTGATAGGTGCACCTAGCTGTAATGATATAGTGACTGGTCAGTCTGCGTTTCCATTAGGGACATTGTTTATTCAGAGTTTTAGAAGTCGTAATGCCCATAAAATGTTCTTTGATATTGTTGTATCTTCAAATCTATTAAAGTACAGTAATTGAAAGTAAATCATTTTAAAAAGTAGGGAAAAGGTTGTCAGTCCAAAAGCAAGGACTTTGTACCCACAAAATACCCCGCTTCAATGGAGACCCATTTTTCTCCTTGTACATCACCCACTGGAGCATCTAAAAAAAACCCTGACTTTTTAAATTTAAATGTTAAAACTGTAAATGACAACTTGATTTAAATAAATTATTGTATAAAACAAAAACATTATTTTTGTGTGTTAAGTTGTAGCCTAAATTGTTTTAGTTGAGGAAACTTCTGGAAAATGCTTTCTCTATTAGAAAAGCTGGCAGAACTTTCATATTCGAAGGGTCTACCTTCATGAACAGATTAGTGACTAAAGTTCACCTGAACCTCATGATGGTTAATCTTAGTTTTGTTCTTTTGTCTATAGATATATGCAAAAAACCTGGTGAATGCAGACCGCTGTGCACTCTTCCAGGTTGATCACAAGAACAAGGAACTGTATTCAGACCTTTTTGATATTGGAGAGGAGAAGGAGGGGAAACCCGTCTTCAAGAAGACCAAAGAAATAAGGTAGGAACAGCAGAAGAATTCAATTTAATTCTAACTAGCGATGTGCAGGTATCTTGTTACCCAGTGTCTGTGCCTACTTGCAGGTGCCTACCCTGACAATACTTGTCATACTGTGATATCATTCCCACCAGGACCCGCCTCCAGAAGGTAGTACTTCTGGGAATGACATTGCAGTGCCATCGAAACAGCGTCTCTGAAGCTATAACGTCACTCCTGGAAATGCCGTCTTCCGGAGGCGGTCCTTTTGGAAATCATGTTGGAAAAAAACACAGGTGCTCCAAGGTAGGTAAAGGAGCAGGTGTTAAATTAAACCCCCTTATCTACAGTTCTGCAAGTACAAGACATTTATTGGCGTTCCCAAGATCAATCTAAATGTGACCTGTTCTCTCAAACACATGCAAAGTAGGAAAATTATAGTGGGTAATTCTGGTTGGGGAATCAGGCATTGCCAGTAACAACTGGTCAGATCCAATCAATCCTTTTAAGGTGGGCAATCCATTTACTCTTAGTTTAGTGTCTCCTTGCCTCGCCTGATATGATGAACCTGGACTTCATTCTGATGTGAATAATTGTGATTTTAAAGTGCACTTGAATTGGTCAATTTTAAGTTTTGCACTGGCGTGGAAGGTTACACAAGCTTCTATGAGTATTTTTAAAACAGATGCATCATCTACATGGTACAAATTGCCTCATTAATGTGTACATTTTACACATACACCCCTCCTTAGTGGAAAAAACAGCCAGAATAACAAGGTAACTTTTAAATATTTCAGTTTTTGGAGAGAATGATAATTTATATAATGCCTTTTGTCCAGGAAAATCCCTAATGGATATAGGTTGAGATTTTTCAAAGCAGGGTAGGGGATTTGGGTCCACATTGTTTTATAGTTAGTGAAAAATGTGTGACTAAATCCCATGAAGTACTTCAAAACCTTTCAAACATAAAATACACACAGCTCTTCACTCAGCAGTGACATTCTAAAATGGTTTATTCAATTGTTCCTTTGTATCTTTAAAGTTATAGTATCAGATATGGTTCATAAGGGAATGTAAGTCAGATTCCCTTACTCTCAATGGGACTCACATAGGCTGATGTTTATTCTTTCTTACTACATTGTATACGTGAGCATAATGGAGTCTACACTGGTGCAGTTTATATACTAAGGAGCAAGAAGATGGTGTAAATTAAAGAAGGAGGTGACCTACTTACAATTTCTTACACCCTCCTGATAATTGATTTTCTTGTTTACAGTCCTCTCATCTGTCCCCTCAGTGTGAGAATTACACAAATTTTGACTTTGACTGTAAGGGAGTGTGAGGCAAATTCGGGGGTGATGTATAAGGCTCTGAAAAGGGCAACAAAAATGATTGGGGTATGGAACGGCTTCCGTATGAGGAGAGATTAATAAGACTGAGACTTTTCAGCTTGGAAAAGAGACGGCTAAGGGGAGATATGATTGAAGTCTATACATTCATGACTGGTGTAGAGTAAGTAGATAAAGAAGTGTTGTTTACTACTTCTCATAACACCAAAGAACTAGGTGTCACCAAATGAAATTAATAGGCAGCAGGTTTAAAACAAATAAAAGGAAGTATTTCTTCACACAATGCACAGTCAACCCGTGGAACTCCTTGCCAGTGGATGTTACGAAGGCCAAGACCATAACAGGGTTCAAAAAATAACTAGATAAATTCATGGAGGATAGGTCCATCAATGGCTATTAGCCAGGATGGGCAGGAATGATGTCCCTACCCTCTGTTTACCAGAAACTGGGAATGAGTGACAGGGGATGAATCACTTGATGATTACCTGAAGAAGTGAGGTTCTTACCCACGAAAGCTTATGCTCCCAGTACTTCTGTTAGTCTCAAAGGTGCCACAGGACCCTCTGTTGCTTTTTGATGATTACCTGTTCTGTTCATTCCCTTTGGGGCACCTGGCACTGGCTACTGTCGGAAAACAGGATACTGGGCTAGATGGACCTTTGGTCTGACCCAGTAGGGTCATTCTTATGTTCTTATGAAAAGACTGTAACATATACATTTGCAAGAGGGTAAGAGTTTGTCTGAAGTAGTCTGAATTGGTATAATGCTGTAATTGGTGTACATATTGTGGGGACAGGCAGAAGAAGATATAGCATACACCAACTTAAACTTCTTATAGACATACAGTAGAACCTAAGAGTTATGAACACCTGGGGAATGGAGGTTGTTTGTAACTGAACAAAACGTTATGGTGGTTCTTACAGCTGAATGTTGACTTAATACAGCTTTGAAACTTTGCTATACAGAAGAAAAATGAAACAAGCACAGAAACAGTTTCCTTACCCTGTCAAATCTTTTTATAAACATTTGCTTTTTTTCTTAGTAATTTACATTTAACACAGTACTGTACTGTATTTGCTTCCAAATGAGGTGTGTGGTTGACTGGTCAGTTCATAACTCTGCGTTTCTACTGTACTGAGTAAAATCCTGGCCCTAATGAAGTCAATGGGAGTTTTGCAATAGATTTCAGTGGAGCCAGGATTTACCCACTTAGACTAACATCTGTGTGTGGCCCATCTTTGAGCGTCTCTGCTTATTTCACCCATGCCTCCTTTAAATTATAGAAGCCAGAAGTGTTTTATGTTGAAGAATGATCCCAATTATTTTCTTGTAATAATATTGACTGCAGGATTTGTATGATTCAACTCTAGTATGCTTCATGCATTTGTTTTCATTGTGGAAGGTCTACAAGATTCTGTCAGTAATAGTGCATCTTAGCTTGCTGTAAAATGAAATGTATCCATGAGATTCATTCATAAAATAGCATGGATATAAGAGATGCAATTGATAAGTTGTAAAGTAAACTGATAACTTAAACACAAGTCATCAGACTGCACAAATGTAATTGAATGTAATGAAGATGAATTAGAAATAACCTCTAATCTTATTATGGACAGCAATCCTTATTGAACCAAAATGATTGTAGTATGGGACTTTTTTTAGCTCTATATCAGGGGTGGGCAAACTACGGCCTACGGGTTGGATGCGGCCTGCCAGCCATTTTAATCCAGCCCTCGAGCTCCCGCTGAGGAGTGGGGTTTGGGGCTTGTCCTGCGACAGCTGGGGAGCAGGGTCGGGGGCTGCTCCACGCAGCTCCAGGAAGCAGCAGCATGGCCCCGCTCTGCTCCTACACTTAGGGGCAGCCAGGGGTTCTGCTCTGCATGCTGCCCCTGCCATAGGTGCCGCCCCTGCAGCTCCCTTTGCCTGGGAACCACGGCCAATGGGAGCTGCAGGGACGGTGCCTGTGGACGGGGCAGTGTGCAGAGCCACCTGGCCATGCCTCCACATAGGAGCCAGAGAAGGGACATGCCGCTGCTTCCGGGAGCTGCTTCAGGTAAGTGCTGCCCGGAGCCTGCACCCCTGAGCCTCCCCCCGTGCCCCAACCCCCTGCACCAGCCCTGATCCCCCTCCTGCCCTCCAAACCCTCGATCCCAGCCTGGAGCACCCTCCTGCACCGCAAGCCTCTCATCCCCAGCCCCAGCCCCAGCCCCAGCCCAGAGCCTGCATCCCCAACCAGAGCCCTCACCCCCCCAAGCCCCTGCCCCAGCCCTGATCCCCCTCCCGCATGCCGAACCCCTCTGTCCCAGCCCGGAGCACCCTCCTGCACCCCAAACCCATCATCTCCAGCCCCACCCCAGAGCCCACACCCCCAATCAGAACCTGTACCTCTTCCCACACCCCAATCCCCTGCCCCAGCCCTGATCCCCCTCCTGTGCTCCAAACCCCTCGGTCCCAGCCCGGAGCACCCTCCTACACCCCGAACTCTTCATCCCCAGTCTCACCCCAGACCCTGCACCTCCTCCCCCTTGCACTCAACCCCAGCCCAGAGCCCCCCCCCACACCCTAACTCCTCATTTCTGGCCCCACCCTGGAGCCCGCACCCCCATGAGAGCCCTCACACCCCTCCCGCACCCCAACCCCAATTTTGTGAGTATTCATAGCCCACCATACAATTTCTATTCCCAGATGTGGCTCTCGGGCCAAAAAGTTTGCCCACCCTTGCTCTATATCCATATAAAATATTTTCAGTAGATATCTATAGTATTCTTTACAATTCCTTCTTGTATTTCAAGAATTTTATCCTTACAAAAAACAAAATTAAGCTGGTTTGGACTGAAGGTACATTTGTATGTTTAGGGTAGTCTACAATGAAAAAATGTTTATTCAAACTGTTCATATGCTGATCGACATGTTTCTTTAATATGTGCAGATTTTCTATTGAGAAAGGAATAGCGGGTCAGGTAGCAAGAACAGGTGAAGTCCTTAACATTCCTGATGCCTATGCAGATCCACGCTTTAACAGGTAAGACATTCTTTAGTTACAGCTAGGACAGGAAAAAACAAAATAGCTAGCTTTTTACTTAATGTTCCACTCAAATTTTAAAGACATTATCAATTGATTAGTACGTTTTCATGGAATTAAGGGGTCCTGATGAAGAGACAAACTTGAAATATTTATTTTCAGAGCATTCAATCTGATCTTGTGACTGTATTCTATTAAAACGATTTTGATTCTGTTTTACCAAATAATTGAAGAAGCATTAGTTATTTTGTTCTAGATAGAAGTTTGCACAGCTGGATGGACTATTGCTCCTTGTACATTAAAAACCTTAACTCAATCTGATTGGTTTAGAAAATAGGTGTATTTCAGTCACTTGATGATCTGCTAAGTCATAAAAATAGAGTTTTTAAAACATTTTCGGTATTTTTATGAATGAGCTGACTTAATTGGCTGAAGTTTTATTTCTCTAATTTTTAAATGTGTATTATAATAATTGATGCATGCATTTAAGTGTTAGATTAGTGAACCCTGTGTATATTTAAATGACATTTCTAGGGAAGAAGGGATGACCATTAATTGTTGTCCTTCTCTTTCTCTTCCCCAACTCTCCAGAGAAGTTGACCTCTACACAGGCTACACAACCAGGAACATTCTGTGCATGCCTATTGTGAGCCGAGGGAGTGTAATAGGCGTTGTGCAGATGGTGAACAAAATAAGTGGAAGTGCCTTCTCTAAAACTGATGAGAACAACTTTAAAATGTTTGCAGTCTTTTGTGCTTTAGCCTTACACTGTGCTAATGTAAGTTTTATCCCCCAAAAGCTTAATATGAAATGTGAAGAAAATAGTTCTGTCAGTTTGGGATTTTATCGATTCTGCTTCATCTTCCAAATCATTAAAATTAATTAATAATTCTGTTTTATTGAGCTAATGGGGCATCAGTAATGTGTTGATTCTTTCACAATAAGGATTTGGTTGATTTCTTCTGAAATAATTGTGCAATTGATATATCTGTTACATACAGCTAATGCAAAACAATATACTCCAGTCAAAGTATGTAGAGCACCACTTAACTCTGTTCAGATATGGTGAATGGACCTGAGTCATTTATTCAGGTTCAGAGTATGTATTTTACACAGTTTACTGCGTGGTGGAGGGAGTGTACTCCAATACCTAGTGTGGAGGGAGTATATCAAATACATTTGAATATACATTTATTTTAACATCCTGGACTTTCCACATATAACTACCCCTGCATCTAGATGAGTGTTGATGCTATTATTTGTGAAAGTAAACCTTTTTTTTTTTAAAGAAAGATAACTGTTCATTTAGAAAGTATAAAAACATTTATAATCATTACCATATAGGTATAAAAATGCAATATTGACCATTACAGAAAGGAACTCAACACATTTTATTGAAGAGAGATATTGTACAATGACATAGTCAGGCCAGAGTCACATAAGAATCCTTTTACAGCACTCTGGCAGTGTAAATGGAAGTAAATTACATTTACACCCACTTTAAGGCCTCTTTAGAGTGGTATAAAGTGGCCTTAGTGTAAATCAGGATCAGGTCCAGTCAAGTCCCTCTATTGGACATGGATCTACCATGTTAGAGGATGAACCCTCAAGGCATGTTCCTCCTGGGGATTTTCTTCAAATGAAGCATAATTCTCTTTACTCGCTTATAATCCATACCATGCCTAATATATTGAATTTCAATCTTTTAATATATAATTGAACTTGTTTTTCCCTAGCGCTGAGTGGTAATTTGTCCATTCTCTGTTGTGAAAAACGCTGTCCCTGAAGCGACAGAGCAAATGCATTACTTGAAAAACTCAGTGGGAGATTGAAAATGTATAGAAAATATTGTTATTTAAATTAGCTCTTTTGGGCCAAATTGTGGCTTGGTTAGCGCAGTGGTGCAAAAGGATTTAGTGTGACCCTTTGTCTGTTCTGCACCTTCTACCCACATCACAGGTAGTAGCAAGGGCATCGAAATAGGCTTTGCAGAGCTGCTACCATTTTGAGTGTCCAGGTTTAGACACCTTAAAGGGAAAGGACCTGATTTTCAGGAGTGCTAAGTTTCCACCTTCGTAAAGCCTGGCTCTTATAAAATGTGTCAGGTCAGGCATCCAAAATAACTAGTGAGTTTTGAAAATGTAAGCCTTTATTCTTAAGAATAAATGTTTGATCTTGAGGGAAACAGGCTTTATCTTTGTAACTGAAGTCCAGTGTTAATGAATAACAATTGTTCTTTCAGATGTACCACAGAATTCGCCATTCGGAGTGTATTTATCGTGTAACCATGGAGAAGCTGTCCTATCACAGTGTTTGTACAGCAGAAGAATGGCAAAATCTCATGAACTGCACACTCCCTACCCACATCTGCAAAGAAATTGAACTGTGAGTCTTTTGTCATTTCAGCAGCAGCTATAACCCGTCTTTTGCTCATAAAGTTAAATTTTCCATGTACAACAGAGCGTTTGTGGAAATTGTTATAAAAGAAACATCCTAAAGCTATCGGGATTGATTTTGAATTTCCTTGCACCTTGTTATATCTATACAAAGTAAGTGTAACCCAGATGTAAAATGTTACCTAATCAGAGAAACATTTTTCATCCATTTTGCACACGTGCAAATAACTATATATTTTGTACAGCAACATTAAATCAAGCCCAAGGAACGTAGAGAAAAAAGTTCTATTAATTAGGCTTTATTTGCATGGGATCTCTGCTATCCTAATCCTACCAGTCCTCCTGTAGTGAATGAGGCTTCCAGGAGAAACCAAGTAAGGGACACCTGACTTTCTAATCATGATTATATATATATATATATATATATATATATGATCATATAAAAAGCAAACCACAAAAAATATGAAAATACAGAAGCTCAGTGATGCAAAGTACTTGAGCACTCTGGCTCCAGTACATCAAGGCATGCATGCACGTGCTTAAGTTTAACTGCGACTATTCATGATTAAAGTTAAACATGTGCTTAAGTGCTTTGCTTGTTGGAGTGCTCAGCAGTTTTCAGCATTAAGCATTAATGTAGGATATTCTTTGCAGTATAATTTCTAATGCTTTGTTGAATGATATTATATAACCCACCTCCTCAACAAAATAATTTTTACTTTTAAATATGGGCAGGCTTTCTTTCTGGAAACACAAACCCCCATTGTTTTAGAATCTGAACATAGGTAATCATTTTCCAAACAATTCAGCTACCTTCAGATCTGACACACCTGCTGTGCTGTTCAGTGAATCGCAGACACTCTAACATTTAGTTAGATTCAATGGGAAGTAAATAGAACATTTCAGCACATCAGGTGCAATGAAAGGGGTTAATTAATAATGGATGGACAAGCAGCTCTGCTATGCTGGTCTCCCAACATGAGGCTGTGAATGTTGATATGACGGGGGGAAACGTCAACTAATGAAGCATAAAAATACAGTATTAAATCTGTACATTTTGACATTTTAATTTAGTTTCTATTAAATAGTAAAAGCTATTTTTTTTTCGCTACAAAAATGAAACTTGGTGGAAGTTGCATCCAGTTCTTGAAATAAGTAATTTTCAACCAGCCCTGGAAACACCAGTGAATTTCTCATTATATATGAGTCACCCTTACAGCTTTTTGTGGCGAAGGATTAATTTGAGTTTGAATACTTCTGAATTACATTATAACTCCCCTCATTATCCTAATTCAACAAAGAAGATTCTGGTGAACTCTCTGACACATTCTTTAAACGATATAGTTCCCTTAAAAAGGGAAAGGGGAGGATATTTCTATTAAGCAAATAGGGCCAGGTCCTTCGCTGATGTAAATCTGCATAGCTTCATTGAAGTCAGTGGAACTACACTAACTTGCACCAGTTGAGGATCTGGTCAACAAAGTCAATATAGTGTGTATGTTCAGAAACAAGACTATGCTGCCAGGTGAGCATGTCATCTAGCAGTTTTTAGCCTAATTATAATAAGAATTAATGGATATTTGCTGCTGCTGAATTTAAATATTCTTTATGTCAGATACCACTTTGATATCGGTCCCTACGAGAATGTCTGGCCAGCCATTTTTGTCTACATGGTCCACCAGTCCTGTGGTGCAACCTGGTATGAATTACAAGTATTTTTCATCACTATTATTTTGGTTCTGTGATTATTATTTATTTATTTATTTATTTATTTTACTGACTGTTGTAATGAAACTCCTCATGCTTGGATATTTTTTTTTAGTAACATAGTATACCTTGTCTACACAGGAATCTAGTAAGCAAATTGGATTTCCAGGCCCAGTTTTTGTTCCTCAGCTGGTAGGGCTGGGGATGTTGTGGGGTTAGTGAGCTCAGTTCCAAGTGAGGGAACTCTTCCCGTTGGACAACGGCCCTTTGAGTAAACAGCAGCATTGCTCGGTTCTGAGTGGAAATGCATCTGCGGCTCCTCAATGAGAAGGATGATGACAGCTTTACAGGACCTCTCAATAGTAAAGGAGACCTAAGGTCCATCTACACAGGATTTCAAAATATAGCTGCTGAATTAGTTTCAAATATTATTTAAATAGTGTCTAAAAAGATGTTATCGATTAGAACATTATCTAGCATTCAACAACAGTGGACAGGAACAGAAGACATGAATGGCTCTTCTGGCCCCATTCCTGACCCATTCTGCTCCCTTCTGCCTCCATGCTGCAAAGTGGATGAGCAGTAACCCCTCCTAAATACAGCACCCTGCTTCACAGCAAAATCACCTTGTTTCCAATGTCAGAAGTCTTTGGTTCCAGAGATAGGGGCTAAATTTACTCCTAAATTGCTTCTTCTAAACTTTGTTTTCCAGGGGGTTTCAATTTGCTGTGGAAAAAATTGCACCAAGTTGAAACTTTGCTTAGTGAGTCTCAGTCCACAGATATTTTTTAAAAATAAATAAATGTGAGAAAAATATTTTCAGAGGAACACTGTAAAGATGGGGAGGCCTGGAATTTAACATCCTTCAACCCATCCAAATATATTTATTATTTTGAAGTTTCTTTTATGTTTTTAAACTATATATATATAGGGAAAAAAGCTTCTTATCTCTCCAAAACAAAGTCTGCAACTGTCTTAACATTGCATTTAGATGCTGAGCGTATTGAGGGTTAGAATTATGCCATTTGGCACAGTCTTGTGTAAAGGGTAGAGTGTAGCTGTTAAGCTGTCCACAGAGAGGGAGTGTAGGGAAAGAGCTGCAACTCCTAGAGACAATTCCTTGCTTGCTCTCAGTGAGAAGTAATATACTGCTGTCCTCTAACGAGAGCACAGCAGTAGAGGGAATAGTTATATTCTAGGCTGAGGCATCATGTCTGTGGTGATTTTGCTTTTGGTGGTGATTGTCCTGTCCTTTAGTAGTTTCTGAAAGTAAGTAGGCAGGGACAGGTATTTGAACAGAATGGAAGTGATCGTTGTAATATATCTATTCTGAGGAATATCCTATTTCAAAGAAAATTTTTAACAAATGTTTGAAAATGTCTGACTGAAACCTCTGGAATTTAAAAAAGAAGAAAAAACACTAAAGATTTTGTGAAAGACAATATGCCTCCAGTTTTTTTTCTGATGCAAGGTTAAAGTTCTGTAAATGTTATAATAGTAAATAATAAGCATGAAGTACTATATTTTTCTGTTTAAATAGCTTCTTATAGTAAATGTGTTTACATTTTTACATGATAGGTCAGAGCCATTTAGCTCTGTTTTTTCAGCCCACATACACTGTAAAAGCCAGGACATTAATACTGCCACTATATAAAAGAGCAACAAAACCAAAGAGAACTCACCCAAATGAGGTCAGACAGTCAATTCACACTAACCAAAAGGAAGGAGTTTATGCTTAAAGTGTCCACTTCATCCTTAATTTTCCATGTTCACCCATAATATTGCAGAACTCCCCATGTAGTTGGTAATCATGCATATGACATACATTTCAATATCCAGGCATTTAAACTTGAGTGAAGTATTGTGTATGAAACGTAACTATTAATGAGGAACTATTCTATATAATCAAAGTTTTAGTTCTTCTTTGAGTGCTGGCCTCTTTGTGTATTCCACATGCACATGCGTACCTCCGAGTGGAATACAGATAGGGACCACACATCTCGAAGAACCTCTAGTTACAGTAAGTAACTGCCATTTCTTCTTTGAGTGTTGGTCTCCATGTGTATTCCTCTCATGGGTATGCATGCCAATGTGGAATACAGATAGGGACCATCTATCTTGAAGTAAGTAAGTAACCTCCATTTTTAGACACACAAACAGTATCAGTATAGTAACTAGCTAATATCATGTAGAAGAAATTATCATGCTACAGAACAACCCCTCAGTTTCAAAGAAACTGCGATAATAGGTTGGAAGAATGGTCAGTTTGAAAGAGCACAGAATTGGAAATCAGGAGACTCAGGTTTAATTCAAAGACTTGGGTTCAACAGATTTCCTGTGTGACCTTCGACAGGTCATGCAGGGGCTTTTGAAAAATTTACCTTTAAACTATTCTGTGCCTAAATTTCCATTGTGTAACAATGGGGATACCGCTTCCTGCTACCTTGCAGGAGTGTTATGTGGATAAAATCCATTAATGATTGTGAGACACTCAGACACTTTTTTGACAAGGGCCACATAAATACACTGACAGTCAGAAACAGCAATCTATAGCTGGTAGATATTCTAAATGCTGCATACTTATGCTTAATCACATAATGCTGATTTAGCAATCCTTTTTACTACTACCCCCACCTCCAATTTCTTTTGACCACCAGTCTATTTTAAGTAATTATGGTAGGTAAACAGGCTTAGAGATAGGTTTCCTTAAATAAAATAGCCCCTCAAACTATCTGGATGAGACATGGATTATGTTCAGAGGATGTCAATTATGTTTAGAGTGACAATAACCCAATAAAAAAGCCAGTGAAACTATTTCTGGAGCCACTACATGCTCCAACAATTGGAATGGAGTCAAAAACAAAAATGTATCAAAGAAGAAGAAAAGAGGAGAAATTATTATGTTTTCTTGCCAAACATAGTCTACTTTAAGCTAATTATTCTCTTGAGATTATTAGCAGTAGATACCTGTTTAAGGAAACAACAGTCAGGGATTCTGAGGGTTTTGTGCAAATGAACCCTGAAAGTTACTTGGGAAGATTGACTGTATCAGAACATGGCATACTGAAATCAGACCACCACCCTGAATTTATACTCTGACTACTGGAATCTAAATATTTCATAATTCTAATAGATCTTAGAAAGGGAACCAATCATATATTTTTGTTATAAAGAGTGGGTTATTTTTCGGTGAATTAGAATTATTGTCATTTTTTCCATTCTGTTTCTTCTCTCTCACCAATTTTTTCTTTGAAGCTTTGAACTTGAAAAGCTATGTCGTTTTACTATGTCTGTAAAGAAGAACTATCGCCGTGTGCCCTATCACAACTGGAAGCATGCAATTACAGTTGCACATTGCATGTATGCCATACTTCAGAACAACCAAGGGCTTTTCACAGACCTGGAGGTAAGCACGGGGACCATAGTACTCTCACGAAATCTCATAACTCAGACAGCAATGTAATTCTGAGCTAGGAAGGAAGGTGTCAATTGTCCTGGAAATACATACAATATCTTTCCTCTATTATTGTTTTGCTTTGAGTTTTTCTGTAAACTTATTCTCTGTGGGCTTCTCTATAAAATTTGGTCTTTATATACCACAGCGGTGTCCTCAAGATGGCACTCTCCCATACAGTGACTGCCATTAAAAAGTCAGCATTTATCCGTGCTTACCACACAGTGTTGTCAGCAATGCGCAGCAGTTCTAAATACAGGAAATAATGTGATATCTGGTACCACTGTTTGGTAATTGTGTGTAAATGTTGACTTTCTAGTGGCAAACTCTGTAAAAGAGAAAAGCCCTTCTATGTTCTTTTAAAGCAAAGGTGTTCTTTCTCTAAGTTAAAGCTTGCTTTCTGTATAATTCAGATGTAGATCAGGATGGATAAAATTACCATAATAATGCTTACAGTCATGAAGAATGATCTTTAAGCCAACTAAAATTAGAATTCTTACACAGCATGATGATGGTTGTTCAGAATTTTAATACTGTGCAAGAAATAATTTCCGGATCTGAAAGAACAAAATGTTTTTAGTTCAGCAATTGATTTAGATGGAATCCATGCCATATAAGATTTCAAATGTATTTCTTAAATTGGGAGTTCTTCCATCCTCAAGACAACAGTTCTAGGGTTCAGATTTACAAGTGTGTATTGGTTGGTGTGGGGATTTCTTGGAGGGGGGAGGCAGTTGGGTTTATTTATGTATTTTCCACCTCTCAGAACTTTGACAAAAATAATTTGGTCTTACTTAGCGAGAGATTCTTTGCCCAAAATACAACATTTCATTTGGGTGGTATTTCGGTTAACAACGTAAAAAAGAAAAACTGCATCCTGTTCTCTATGCATGCAAAATTCCCATTTGTAGTCAGTGCATAGTGTAATACTTTTTTTGCCCAAATTTCACTATAAAATGCAGTGGTATTTCACAGACAATTGTGTCTTCCCCTGCTTCAGAGGATCATAAGCCTGGAAGGGACCCCTTGGGTCATTGGGTGCAGTCCCCTGCTATCTTAGGCAACTTCATCATATAATTCCATTAATAAATTTATTAAACTCAATTTTAAATCTAGTTTGCTTGCTCCCACTTCTGCTACTCGGAGGCTGTTCCAGAATGTCACTCCTCTGATGGTTAGACACCGTCTTCTAATTTCCAGCCTAAATGTATTCATGGCCAATGTATAACCATTTGTTCTTGGGCCAACATTGTCATTTAGTTTAAATAGCTCTTCTCCCTCCCTAGTGCCTACCCCCAGATGTATTTACAGAGAGTAGTCGTATCTTCTCTCAGCCTTCATTTTGCTAAACTAAACAAGCCAAACTCTTTCAGTCTTCTCTCGTAAGATGCATCCACCATTCCCCTAATCCTCCTATCGGTCCTTCTCTGCATCTGTTCCAGTTTAAATTAATTTTTCTTCAACCTGGGCAATCAGAATTGTACACAGTCTTACCAGTATCTTGTACAATGGCATTAATACTTCCCTATCTCTACTGGATACTTTTTGTGGGAGAAAGTACAGAGGGTGGATTCCAGTTTCCTTCCCTGCATGATTCAACTCTTCCCCTTTTTGATTACATTTCCTTGTTGGAGAGAAGTAGACTCTGCTGTCAGATATCAGCAGGTGTAAACTTATGTATTTTGATCACATCAGGCATAGAGATGGAAATTAACTTGAGAAAGTTATTATGGAAGGAATGGTGGCAGGTCATTGCAGTAGGGGACAACCAGCAAAGAGGTGGGTAGATGGTGTGCAGCAGATCCTTGGGAGGTCAGTGGCTGCGTGCTTGAAGTTAGCAATGGATCAAGAAGGCTTCCAAAAATTCTGCTATGATATCAGTAATATTTAGACATGAATAAATGTATTTTACTTATCTCTACTAGAAATACCTTGCCTGTTACATTCTAGGATTGCCTTTGCCTTTTTCATTGCCCCATCACGTTGATGGCTCATAGTCATCAAGCAGTTGACTAATGCACGCAGGTCTTTCTCCTCCTCTGTTGTTTTCAACTGATGATTCCCCAGTTTAGAACAGAAATTCTTGCTGTTAGCTCCTAATTGCCTGACTTTGCACTTTGTATTATTAAATTTTATCTGATTTCTGTTACTGCAGTCCTCAAGGTCATCCAATTCTTCCGGTATCACATTCTGACCCTCCTCTGGATTGACAATGCCTCCCAATTTTGTGTTATCAACAAATTGTATTACTACTTCCTCCTTTTTGTGCCAAGGTCATTAATGAAAATGTTAAATACATTTTGTCCCAACATCAATCCTTGAGAAACTCCACTAGTAACCTCCGTCCAGCTCAATAGTTCTCCTTTAGGTGAATCTGTTATCTCCCCTTTAGTCAGTTCCTTATCCACCTTACAATTCTTGTACTAATCCCCATTTTCTCCAGTTTAACTAATAATTTCCCATGTGATATCTATAAAAGGCTTTATTGATCTCCAAGATATCCATTAAAGAAAGATATCAGGTTAGTTTGACACGACCTACTTTTGGTAAACCCATGTTGCATTGTATCCCATTTTTCATTTACCTCCACATCTGTAATGATTTTTCCCCTCAAAATTTGTTCTAAAGCCTTGCATAATATTGAGGTCAGACTGACAGGTCTGCAGTTGTCCAGATCACTTTTTTTCCTTTCTTAAATATAGGTACTACTTTTACTGTTCTCCAGTCATATGGTACCACCCCAAATTTGACAGATTTATTAAAAATCTTTGCTACCAGACTTAAAATGTTATGTGCCAATTCTTTCAATATTCTGGGATGGAGCTTAGCCAGTCCCCACAACATGAACATATGAAGCTGTTTGAGTTTAAATAAGACCATTTGCATTTCTGTTTACTCACACACATTTGCCATCCTGCCTTTGCCCCCATATTCTATATTAGCATCCTTACTGAAAATGGAGACAAAGTATTCCTCTAGCTTTTGGGTCATAACTAGATAATCCTTAATCTCTACACTTCCTCGCTGCAAAGTGGCTCCAGTTATTTTCTTGTTCTCTTTTTATTTATATGGCGAAAGAATCTTTTAATATTTGTTTTAATTTCCTGGTAGTATAGGAAACAAAGGGTTCAGAATATCCTCAGTAGTCAGATTATATTCTATTCAATGCACAGATTCTCTCATCCTCTGTGTTTGGAAAGCACCTAGCACATATAATAATAAAAATTGTCATCCTTCAAGACCCTTCTCAATTCTGCCCCTCCCTGTCTACATCTGCCTTTGTCTCCTTTCACGTTGCAGTTTATGATAGAAGGTAGTTACTAAGAAGACAAAGGTACCAGCCATTTGATTTTGGGGGATAGGTCCTGATCAAGGGGTTTGGTCAGCCATCTTGATGGAAAGGTGTGGTGAGGATTTTACCTTGAACCAAGTCTAGCTTAAGTTTTAATTACTAGACATCGTTTTGATCTTTATTTCTCTTGTAACCATTTCTGGCTTTAATCGTTATACTTGTACACACTTAAAATCCATCTCTTTGTAATGAAGTAAACTTGCTTTATTTTTAATCTGAACCAATCCAATGCTGTGTTTGAACTGAACTGTTTGGTAGCTCCAGTTACAATAACACCTGTTGGATAGTGACCCTTTAAAGGAACAATGAACCTTAACATTCCTCTGATTGTTCCAGGACAGGGCAGGACAGTTCCGATCACATGTTTTGGGAAAATTCAGGGCTGGGGCGTCACCTTACCAGTTGTTAACCAAGGCTGGTGGAGAGCAGTGGAAGTCTGTGGTATTGCAGGCAAGCTCCAGGATCCAAAGCTTTGGATCAGGGCTGCCCAATGCGTAGACATCAAGCTCATGGTTGTTGCTAGTTGTGGGTGTCCTAGGCAGAGAGCTACAGTAGCAAGGCATTCTGAGGCACTCATGGTCCCAGGGTAAAAGGTGACACAACTCTTCACCAGTCTGGATTGCACCCCAGAAGGTGACACTGGTGTTCTAGTTCAAATAAGGATTTTATTTAAAAATTCTTATCAAATTCAATTTGTCTATATGGTAGAGAGAGAGCCTGCAATATAAAAATGTAATTCTATGTACTATCATTGCACAACTTGTATGAGAAAAATAATCTAAAACTAATTAGCTTCCTTGTTTTGTCCTCCTGTAATTTAAGAACAGACAGACCAATTTTTTTTTAATTGATGATAAAAAACAAAACAAGGTTAGCTTGTTATGTTGCTGTTAAATCCCGTTAAATAAACAATGATCCCTTCCAGGCCACAGAATCTTTGGGCTGGTCTGCTAAATCCACTTTGCTCTTCTCTACTCCCAATTCTCTGCTGGTATAAGGTGGACCTTACATTACCGGTGTAAATGAGCGCCACTCCTAGAAATAACCAGCTCCTCATGCCTCCCCCTTTTATGCGTCTGAGCAGAGCTCAGGCTGGGTGTAGAATGTAGCATTTTGTCTGCAGAT
Organism: Chrysemys picta bellii; assembly: GCF_011386835.1. Taxonomy (NCBI): domain Eukaryota; kingdom Metazoa; phylum Chordata; order Testudines; family Emydidae; genus Chrysemys; species Chrysemys picta. The sequence continues at coordinate 124,551,296 of NC_088793.1, read as the reverse complement.
GAAGTATACATTTGTTGCTTTTCCCCACTCTCTCTTTGGACCATCACACACAGACACCTATACATACACACATATAAACACCTAACAAAAATGGCCCCAGTTGCTCGTCCTGTAGAATATGTAAATGTATTCTTTAATTCTGCAAAGTCCCCCTCCTGGAGTTTCTTCCATATCCTTCCATTTGGAACAGGATTTGCCTATTACTGAAGAAACAGTAGGTTGACTCTCAGTAACTATCTGCACTGGCTTTTGGGCCCCCTGCTTCTCTCCTGGACTTCCCCAACTTGTGGGAACTTTTCCCCCATAGTTCTTCTTTAAAGGGGGGTTCTCCAGCACAGAAGAGTTTCCACTATCCAATTAATACAGCCTCAGCCTGTATTTAATTGTTTAGTAAATTGATAGACGGGTACTGCGTGGAATGATGTATGTTCCCTGACTCCTTCATCCTCCTCCCACACAGACTCCTGGACCCCAGGAAACTTGTCAGTGGATCTGGGGGCAGGTAGCTGATACACACACGCACAAGAAGGTCAAGCTCAGTTCATGGATCTAATGAGAACAATTTGGCCAAATATGTTTACACTCTGTGTAACTTCTGTGATAAAACAGAGCTATAGTCTGTGCATCTGGTTGACAACTACATAGAGTTTAGAATACCAAGAAAACATACTTTAAACAGGAAACCTGAAACAGTCATACTAATAAAATGGAAAATTGAGAGCATCAAAAATCCATGCATAGAGTGAACAAACTGCCATTTGGTTTCTTTTTAATTTATATATTGTAGTGTCACTGTACAATATTTAAAGAGATTAAAGTGAAACCTAGAGGCAAGGCAATGCATCTCTTCACTTCTTATATTTTCTTTTTGTTTGCCTCTCACATTTCTTTAGCGAAAAGGTCTCCTAGTTGCATGCTTGTGTCATGACCTGGATCACAGGGGTTACAGCAACAGCTACCTTCAGAAATTTGATCACCCTCTGGCAGCTCTTTATTCCACCTCGACTATGGAGCAACACCACTTCTCCCAGACAGTGGCCATTCTGCAGGTAGGATTACTGAATGCACTAGAGCTTAGAATCATAGTAGTCAATGTAGTAGACTCAGCATTTCTTAATAGCTATTTTTAAAGCATGTTTAATTTCATTACTAGATTTGTAGTGCTAGTCTAGAAAATAAAAATATGTGCAAGAAATGTGGCCACAGTTTATTACAGCAAGCCTGTATTCCACTATTGCCAAATCCTAAGTGTTAAAAAATCAGGAGTCAACCACTCCCTCCCCCAAAATCTTGAGATTTCCATAAAAGCCCATAGATTTTAAAAATATAAAGAATTGAGGGTTTTTTATTTGCTGTCTGGTTTCTGAACCTTTGGGGTGCACTTGGGTCATGTTTTGATGCTTTTTTCTCTAGCCGTGAAAACCTAGAAACGTACTTGTTTTTTAAATGAAAAATTCCCTGAGATTCCCATATTGTCAGATGATTCCAGCAGCTGATGCTTCAAGAAAGAGTAGATCTACACTGCACTCTGAGATGTGGTTGCAGCTCAGGTAGACTTACGTTATCTTTACCCACGCTAACATGGCTAAAATGGCAGGTAGAAGCCATGGCATGGGCTAGCAATGCAAGTAGGTATCCAGGATCCCCGAGGTGCTGGTCCAGCCTGCACTAAAGTCTGCATCACTGCACCTGAATTGCTGTTTTTAGCCATTCTGGCACAGGTAAACAGATGTTGGATTACAATGTAGACATACCTAAAATGACCAAATTTGAGACTTACAATAGAATCACAAGAATTGGCAACAGTGCTTATTAATCTTTTATTTCAGAGTTATAGCAATCTGCTGTAATAAATTCCTGGGAGAATTAAATGCGTGGCTTTAAATGTGCATGCATCCTTTACCTAGGAGCAAACACAATTTTTGGCATGCATGGAAAAATGTGCATAATAGTTTGATTATTTTCATATGCTTTCTTCTTCTTCTTCTTCTTCTTCTTCTTCTTCTTCTGTGATTTAAAAATAACTGTTTTAAATATTAAATTTTGTATGCTGGTGGATCCATAATATGAAGTAGTTCCTTTGTGAGTTGAGTTGACTTAATACAAACCTACCAAGAGCGTGCTAACCAATTTCAGGACAGTTAAACTTAGTGATAACACACAGGTATTTTGTCATTCATTAAAAATAAACTGATGTTGAACTGGAAAGAGAGAGACTTCATAGCTACAAAAATAGCTCCTAGTCCATTATGATTTCTGTGCTCACTGCTTTTCATTTTGGTGTGCACATTCCCTATACACACCCTTTTCATGGTAATGTGTCTCTAATCCCTTGCTAACTTTTTTCTCTTCCTGGTGTTTCAAGGGGAGCATATTTATTTTCTTCAATATCTTATCAGCTATTCATAAAAACACGTGTTCTGTATCACATTCATAAGCACATCTTGTGATTCATATTTTGAGGAATCCTATACATGGGAGCCTTCACAGAATGTAAGCCTTAACTCTTAATGTTCCTTCATTTAGGAGAGTGTAAATGAGCCCCTCAGTGTTAGTATGGCATTAGATTTTTAATATTTGTTTTTCAAATGAGTTTATATACAGTGAGCAAGAAACTCAGTCCTATTAAGGCTTCTTTGCAAACTTAAATCAGTACTGTAATGGCCTATTTGGGGTTTCCTCTGCATGGTGGAATTCCTGAATTGTATAGATCCACCATAGCTGCTCCTGTGCTACATCCTAGCCCTGGCAGTTGGGCACAGGGTGGTGTTTTGAGAAATGGGACATGGCCAGGATGCTACTGTGTATGCTAAAATACTGGCAACCAAAATGGTCACTTGGGGACACTGGTGGCCAGTGTCATATAAAGCAGCCTTTAGGTTGCTCTGTTTTGCACTAGGGACTGGATGGCCCCAGGATCAGGGACCCTTCTTAGACTAGCACCAACCAGAGCTGAGGGATCTGGCCTTGTGTGTCAGCAGTAAAAATAGTAATTGTAAATAGTAATAGTAAAAATGTTACATTAATTAGAACTTTATAGCTATTTGTTTCAACCATCATAAACATAGATTTATGACATACTTATTTTTAGGGCTGTCAAATGATTAAAAAATAATCACAATCATGAGATTTTTAAAAAGTTGTGATTAATCACAGTTTTAATTGCACTGTTAAACAATAATAGAATACCAATTCAAATGTATTATAAATATTTTTGAATGTTTTTCTACATTTTCAGATGTTGATTTCAATTACAACACAGAATACAAAGTGTAGAGTGCTCACATATATTATTATTATTTATTACAAATAAGAAATGGGCAGCATTATCTCCCATAAATGTAAACAAAGTTGTTTGTCTTAGCAATTGGCTGAACAAGAAGTAGGACTGAGTGGACTTGAAGGCTCTAAAGTTTTACATTGTTTTGTTTTTGAGTGCAGTTATGTAAAAAAATAATTCTGCATTTGTAAATTGCACTTTCACAATAAAGGGATTACATTACAGTTCTTGTATGAGATGAATTGAAAAATACTATTTCTTTTGTTTATCTTTTAACTGTGCAAATATTTGTAATAAAAAATCATATAAGCGAGCACTGTACACTTTTGTATTCTGTATTGTAATTAAAATCAATATATTTGAAATTATAGAAAAACATCCAAAATATGTATAATAAATTTAAATTGGTATTCTATTATTGTTTAACAGTGTGATTAAAACTGAAGTTAATTGTGACTATTTTCTTAAATCTAGTTAATTCGTTTTGCATTAATTGCTTGAGTTAATTATGATTAATTGACTGCCCTACTTATTTTGTATAAATATAGAGGATTCCAGTTACCAGTTTTAGCTGATCATGGAAAGAATCAAATCTTACCAGCAGGCATGCATTCCACATAGTGTTCAGCAACATAAATGGCATACCCAAAATGGCAGCTTTCACTAGTACATAAGAAACCAACTAGTTCTTGTAGGTTAATACTGTGTGCAGAAACAGTCATAACTATCTGGTCATGTTAATGTTCCTGATATTGTAACTTCTGAGGTCCTAAAAGGTGCCTACTGCACACCCTGTGGTGTTATGCTACTACATAACTTTAGTAATAGAACATGGAGCATATTAATGGTAATCATGCAGCAAGAGTAGAAAAAAAATCAATGCCAAAAATCCAGACTAGGAGAACTACTGCTAAACACTGTCTGGCACCAGAGTGCTGAAGATGGATTAAAATAAGTTTCTTGAAACATCCTGTACCATGACTTGGGACATTGTCAAAGGAACATTGAGACACAAATGGATTGTATTTTCTCTTCATTATTCACAATAAATATATTTGTCCAAGCAAAATGTTGTAAAATAAAGTTCACATTCCCGGTGATGGGCAAAAACAAGCCTATTTTATTTGTACCAATAAGAGATTGTTTTAGAACAACTTATCCTTATGGATAATGCTTGACAAAAAGCAGGGAGACTTTTGGTTATGTTCTGCACAAGTGGCAATGAAATGTTGAAACACATCCAAGTTTAATGTATTTTTAATGTTTTCTGTTTATATGCACCTTGATTTGGCTAGTTCATCCTTTTTGTCTTCCTGCCCCCTCTGGGTTTTAGCAAGACCTTTAATTAATTGTTTCCAAAAGGAGAGAAACATTGGATAGTACAGAGTTTTCTAACTAGATGGTGTAGCTTTCACCAGCAGTCACCATATATGGATATTGTTCATTACATATGGTTTAATAATAGTAAAAATGGAAAGGGCATGAAGCATGGCATGTTGCCATAGTTTCCATGGTGTAAGACATTATTCTCTCTAGTTCATAAGTCAGCTCAGTCTTAAACAAAGATGCCTTTCCCTAAATATACACATGAAAGTACTATACCTAATTTCGTTTCGAAAGAGGAAATTGCATCTGCTAATGAATATTAATTACATTTTATTTAGGGCACTTTAATCAAATTGCAATAACCTTATTACAGTAACTAGATATTTCTTTATCGATATTAAATATTGTGCATACACTTACACTGTGCACTATTAAAACACTCCTGTTATCTTCAGGAAGAAATCCCAAGCTAGTTTACCAGGCTAGTGGCATCTCAGCCCTCTGGATCAGGCTGGGAATCCCAGGCTCCCAAGCCAGCTGTAAGTGGGAGTGTTTTGTAGAACTGCTGGGAAACGTTTTGTTAAAATGTATTTCTGCCTAGTAATTTCTTCTATCTTCAGAGAGCTTTCTCCATTTAGAACGAGAGAGGAGTGTTTAAAAACAAATAAACCCCAAACAAGCAAACATTGGGCTTGAGAAGTGCTGAGAACCATCAGCTCCAGGGCTGGAGGGGCACTCAGTACTTTGCAGTAGGTATCCAGCACCTTCCAGCATCAGGCCATATCTTTAGGGAAGGTTGCAGGGCTAGATCTTCAAAGTTAGATACATGTAAATATTTCAAGTGCCTTAGTTCGGGTACTAAGGTGGGCAAATGTCCAGTTATCCACACATCTGACCATGTGAGAGCCCCAATCTTTGGTTTGAACTTGCACATGTGTTGTTTGTGTACATGTTAGACACATGCAGATATTTGTTCCTAATTTTTAAATTTTGGCCCACAATGTAAATTCATTTGCAAACTTTGGGGAAATGCAGAGTGCTAAAATCAATGGAGTGAAGATTTAAGATTCATAATAGAGATAATATGTTTGTTAATGACAATGGATTGGGCTAATCACGGTAGGATGTACTATAGCAAAAAAATAGGGATCTATGAACTGAGTTTTGTGAGAGATGGTGTCTAAAGTATGCATGTCTTTGAACCCTAAACACAGAGCAGCAATTCAATCATAGCAACAGCTCCATGTTAACCTTTTAAAAAGAAAATATCAAAGCGTGTTTCATGCTGTTCATGTTTTCATTTATAAAATTCAAAAATCCCTAGTGGGCTGTAAAACTGTTGTAAACTGATAAATAAATATAGGAATAAGAAGAACATAAGAACGGCCCTACTGGGTCAGACAAAGGGTCCATCTAGCCCAGTAGTCTGTCTTCCAACAGTGGCCAGTGCCAGGTTCCCCAAAGGGAATGAACAGAACAGGTAATGATCAAGTGATCCATCCCCTGTCACTCATTCCCAGCTTCTGGGAAGCAGAGGCTAGGGACACCATTGCTGGCTAATAGCCATTGATGTACCTATCCTCCATGAATCATTTCAAAATTAGAGCTTGTGCTTTTTATTGGTTTTATTTTTTATTTTTTCATAGCTGGAAGGGCACAATATCTTCTCCAAACTGAGCTCCAGCGAGTATGAGCAGGTCCTGGAGATCATCCGCAAAGCCATCATTGCCACAGACCTTGCCCTGTACTTTGGAAACAGAAAACAGCTGGAAGAACTGCATCAGACAGGAGCCTTAAACCTTAAAAACCAAGCACATAGGTAAAGCAAACAAGCAAACGTTCATAACTTGAAGAAAGAATCTTGTTTCTGGAAATGACAACAAAGAAGAATTAAGATGAGAATTTTTACCAAGCACACAATATCTTGTTCTTTACACCAGTTGTTCTCAAACTTTTGTACTGGTGACCCCTTTCACATAGGAAGCCTCTGAGTGTCACCCCCCTTATAAATTAAAAACACTTTTTTATATATTTAACACCATTATAAATGCTGGAGGCAAAGCGGAGCTTGGGGTGGAGACTGACAGCTTGCGACCCCCTGAGAGGTCCCATCCCCCAGTTTGAGAACCCCTGCTTTACACAGAGTAAGCTCTAAGACCAAATATATATATGCACAAATATAGTATTCCAGATATAAAAAGGCATTGACAGTGTTCAGATACTTAGCTTAAATCTATCACACTGACATTTCATTGCCTTCAAACTGTTCCTATTGAGGAGTTCATTAGTAACACAGGCCCTGCAAATTCTTACACACATGCTTTACACCTGTCTCATTGACTTCAAGGGGATTATGCATATTTGTGAAATTATGCACATGCATAAGTGTTTGCAGGATCAGGGCCTAAGTTCCTGAGCCGACTCTAGTTAAAATCAATTAATCCTTTTAATGGTAATTACCTATTCATACAGTTAATATAAAAATACTTTTAGCCCTAGGACCTGATTCTCCACCCATGCCAGTGTAAATAATGAGTAGCTGCATTGACATCAGTAGAGTTATACTGGTTGGAAACCCAGGGTTAGTGAGAGGAGAATCAGACCCCTTATCCTTGAGATTTAGACCACAGAAACATCAGGTTTTATAATATACATTCACACTTGCATGCCTAAACAAAAACTAAGTGTTGTGACAATGAAAGTTGCACCAGGATTCACCTCACCTACCTAAATCCTTGAAAGCATGAAAATAAGAAATTAAGGGAAAAGTCTCCAATCTCTTTTGCCACTTTCACATAACCTACCCCACACTCTATAAGGCATTTATTCTACCTCCAGCACATACTGAAAAGCAGTACATACCCCAGCTTCATCCAGCTTGGTCTGTCATGCCAAATCTTGATGGTGATCTCATACTCTCTTGTATCAATAGATTGACACATCTGATTGCCACACAGTCCATTTACTCTGCTTTAAGATTGCTGAGGTCACTGTTAAGGTTTTGCTTGACAGAGTGAGTTGGATGAAATCTATTACTTTTAGGTATGCAAAACACAAAGATTGTATGGGATGTTTTTTCATCCATGCCAAAATGAAAATCTGAGCACTACCGCTACACCATATTAAAATATCCGGTATGGAGAAGAATGGACTCTTGTGCCAAGTACTTCAGAATTTGGTCAGCTGAAAGCACAAAAGATCACAAGTACCTTTCAGCATAACTAAACTCAGAAATATATACTCAAAGCAATTTTGCGTTAACCTTTGAAATTTAAAACGTCTGGATAAAACAAAATAGGATAGATGCAGTTTTTTAATTAAGTATTTTTAATCATGTATTGAGAGGATCTAACAGAATGATCATTACTTATCCACAATATGAGCATGCAGCATTTTTTGTGACATGTAAAAAGGTATTTAAATATTTTAGCCTCTACTTTCTCCTAGTATCTCAGATTCTAATCAGTTAACTCTCTGAATTGGTTAGGGTATTCAATTAGTGAATTCAGGGTATTTCAAATTATTCATCTTTTTGTGCTTTATAACATTTTAATGGTCATTAACAATAATCACATTAAACATTTATAAATTCTCAATTCAAATGTGCAATTCCAATATATGTCTTTAATTACAAATACCTGTGAATTACAAAGGCCAAAATGCCTATTTAAAAAAAAAAAAAGCACCTCACATAGACACATTCCACCCCTCCAAACTAAAGTAGCACAGTCTAACAAAACTTTTCAAAATGATTGAGAGAGAGAGAGAGTTTCCTGTGGAAAATCGCACCATTTGACCAGTTTTCAGTCCCTTGGTATGTCTTACACTGGGGCAAAACTGGTACTTGAATGGAAATACTCTGGAACAAGCTTCCAGTCCATGTAAAGAATAAATATACACCTCTACCCCGATATAACGCGACCCAATATAACACAAATTCGGATATAACGCGGTAAAGCAGTGGTCCGGGGGGGCGGGGCGGGGCTGCGCACTCCAGCGGAGTAAAGCAAGTTTGATATAACCTATAATGCAGTAAGATTTTTTGGCTCCCGAGGACAGCGTTATGTCCAGGTAGAGGTGTATTTCCACCTTGGCTATTATGGAGGGTTTCTTATAGCACCTATCATTGTAGTATCTTGAAGCTCAGGGAAGGCAACAAGTTCCTCTTTCCCCATTGCTTCCCAAGCCCACTTTGAAAACAACAAAAATGGATTACCCTCCTGATGGCAACCCTGAGAATGTCCGAAGAATGGAAAAGTCCTTCTTAGGGATTGGAAATTTTACCAAAATAGCAATTCTGAAATAATTATTACAAAATAGATATTTTGGTAAATTTCCAAGAGTAGACATGCCATTATGTAAATTAACAATAGAAAATGAGCTCTGGACTAAACTTACTCATACTAGAGTGGGCACGTATATTACTGCTTAAAAATGAGAATACCTGACCACTGATATCCTTGAACTACTTAATGTTTATATCTCTGCATAATTATGAAAGATCTTCATTTTGCTTATATTTCCTATATGTTATATGTATGGCACTAAATTAATCTATCTTATAATAAAAATACAGGCTATTAGGACAAACGAAATTCTAATTTACTACTAACATATGTTCAAAACAGACTAGCATCATACAATATTTAAAATACAAAGGGACATTTTAGTATAGTACCAAGTCAGATATAATAATTGCTTAAAAACTTCACAAATACAACAGGTATAAATCACGGGACATAATTTTTCTCAAAAGTGGATAATGTATGCTATAAATCAATTATAGCATGGTCTTCCTTGAAACACTACATTTTATTTACACTTGCTTGGGTCAGCCATTTGGTTCAAATTTTTCACTTGGCTGCTCTTGAATAGAGCCTTTTTTCAATAATATAAGCTACTGAACTGAATAAGAGAGATGATTCATATACTAATATGATTCATGTGATGAATTATCAATGAACTAATATCAAAGGGGGATGGTGGAGTTATGTGGGAGGTATTTTGTAGAATTTGTACTTTTTGTTTATTGTTGGACATATATATATATATATATATATATGTGACAGGACACATACAGAGTTTCAAAACACAATAATATAAAGCTTTATCTAAATAACAAATTTCATATTCTTGTATTCTAGGGATCGTATGATTGGTCTGATGATGACAGCTTGTGATCTATGTTCTGTAACAAAGTTGTGGTCAGTTACCAGATTGACAACTAATGATATATATGCAGAGTTCTGGGCTGAGGTATGTATGTGTCTCTCACATTTGTTCTACATATGGAAAATATCCAGATAAATGAGAGAAAGGAACACAACAGTAGGTTGATCTAGAACAATTTTCAATAGATTACTTACTAGTATGTCTTGAAATATATTCCTTTATTCATGCAGATGTATTGTAAGCTCCCTGGAAAACATTTGAGCAGCTAAATTAGTATGGGGGTTTGTCATCAACTTGCAAGCAAGAAGTATATTGTTTTTCCAAAATAAAACATTTATATTTAGAAGGCATCTCCTCATAATAGAAAGTGATTTAATGGGTAACAAGACAAAAGAGAAGAAAATCTGTATGATTTTCAGATCACTAGTGGGAGTTCTCTGAAATAGACATAGCTGTTTGTGATGGTAGCCTTGTAATAAGCCACAAAGCTCCCTTTACAAAGACGATGTAATGAGAATCTATACATGGAACATAGTTGTACTTGTACAATTATGTCCTATGCTTAGATAAATGAGAACCCAAATACTGTTATGGTAATTCAAAACAAGAGGGGAAAGGATGACTGATGAAGTGAATGTAAGGTATTATTCAAAGAATGTTGCATTGGATTTAGCTTTCTTTTGAAGAAAAGATTTTTAGAGCCTAAACAGATTGATAATTTCCCTTTTAATAGCCAATGGTTTAGATGAACAAAGATGGGAATATGGGCTAAAAAACTAAAACCAGAATTATCCTACAATTCTCCAGTTTCAGATCTGTTCTATATTCTGAACTGATTTTGCATGTGTAAATTGTAGGGCCTGATCCCTTTCTCTTATATAGTAGGTGTGTGTCTGTTAATTTCAGTGGAGTTACTCCTGATCTACAATGGTGTGAGGCGAGAATCAGGCTTGGATTTTTCATGGATTTTGTTTGTTTCTTGACTACTTTCTTCTGGAATTCAAAATGTGAATGATTTGGTTATTGTTTTATTTTATCTCAGTGATTCCGTAGCAAATTTGCTTTGCTTACAAGTATAAAGACCTCTATTGTAACTGCCAGAGCTGTAAACCTAACATGGAACAGGAGAATCAAGTTGGGTTATTTTCTTCTTATCAGTAATAAAGGTGGGATTAAGGACAAAATTTGCCCTGCAGAGTATTTGACTGGTGAGGATGTGCGAGAGGGAAAAACTTTAACTTGACTCCCTAATCCCAGGACGTGTCTGAGAGAAACATCTCTTTACTTGTAAATGGAGGATATTTTCTTTGGAAACTATTGACAATAAACACAGAGCCCCGCAAAAATATTTTACTGGATCACTTTTCAGAAAAGGATAATCTGAGGGGGTGTCAGGTGGTAGAAGATGCATTCATTCCTGTGCCTCACCCTGTCCTAGCAGACAGCACAGGCGGGTGCTACCTCAGGAACATAAAAGGGTCTGAAGGCTCCTCCGAAGCAGAGGAAACTAGGGGCAGGTACAGAGTTTCCCCGGTATCCTGCAGGGGAAACTCTAAGAATAGCCAAACTCAGTAGAAAATTTAGACTGCGTTCCACCATATGTTTTGTTATTACTTAAGTTAGCAATAATGGTAAACTCCGGTAATGGGGTAAGTTTGGACAAGATATAGTTGTTGTCTGTACAGTTCTCAGAGATGAGTGGAAAAGCCACTTGCTTACAATCTGCATATGAGATTAATAGCTACTTTCAATATATTGAATACAAGTTACTAATACCAGTATGTTTAAAATGTTCTTCACTTTGTGTAATTGTTAAATAGGATCATATATCTATATATAGGTATCAGTTAAACACAATGTTTTATTGATATATTTACAATTTTTAAGCAAGTTCGAAGACTACCATTTATTAATTAATAAATAGAATTGCAATTTGTATTTCTTACATATACCAAATACTTCTATGTCTGTATTCTATATTTTCAGATTTTTTGTTGAAAAGCACAAAAAATAAAGTAAAAATTGCTTTTATATTAACATTACTCACTTTCTGAATTAGTCCTGGAGGCTAAAGTGAAATTTGAGATGCATTAAAACACGAATCCCTATATGCCGTTGAGTAACCTCTATACTCGGCAAGCAGTTTATTGGAGTATGTTTAGCAATGTAGAATAGAATCCTGTTTATCCAAGCCTCCATTATCTGGCATTCTGTATTAATCAAACCACCAGCTGCATGGGGTGGTCAGCACATTCAAAAATCAGCCACAAGAGGGGGAGGTTGACACTGATACTTTCCGTAAAATTTCCGTAAAATTTAGTTAATATTTGTTTTTATTTTTTCACAAAATGTAAAAACCAAAGATTCTCTGTAAAAACACAAATTCTGCATTTTTCCATGGCAAATGGATTTCTAGGATCCCTGCAAATCAATGATTCTCTCCACCTCCTTTATACCTGCATATGTTATCTAAGTTATTTGGACTCGTCTGGTTCAACTTGTTCATCTCACATTATGCTAATTTCAATTACTGTTCTGGTTTATAGAAATGGCTAGGAAGACTGAACTGGACTGCCCGAACAAGATATACAAACAGACAAAAACGTGTAAACAAAGATCCATACATATGCATATATGAGTTAAACACTGACCATATTTGCCAGAAGTGTACATATGGAAACCTCACTCATAACCAGATTTGCATGTACATCTGCCATTAGAGAGTAGTATGTACTGTAAGATATGTTGCTCTTACAGTGTGCAGAACTGTACCTGCTTTTCAAATTATTTGCCTTTTATGAATACAGTAGAGGTCTGAAACAAGCACAGATTATATCAGCAACTTCATGAGGTAGTTTCTAGAACACTTATTACTCAGTTTTGCAGTATGAAGGTCACATTAGGTTCTCTACTATTCCTGGATGTTCAAGTAATAGCTGTGGCCAAAACTAATCTTATTGCATCTATACGTTTCTTAGATCACACTTCTGCAGTGTTCTAAACATGCTGTTCTGTTTTAAGACCACTGGGCAACTTTACAACATTATGCTGGTGATCAGCAGGGTGCACTGGCTTCTCTTTAGTTCCCAGGTAGAATTTAAGGTGATGGTTTTGCCCTATAAAAGGTGTGGCTCCCGTATACCTGAAAGTCTGCCTCTTTCACCATGTAATACTGCAGCACTTGTGATGAGCACAAGCGTGTGGCTAGCACCACTTGTTTTTAAAAGAGGTGGCTGATTGGAAAGATACTTTCTGCAAGGTGCCCAATACTGAGAAACTTATTCCTCACCTTTGGTCCAAAATTGCCTGGATCAACTGACCTTCAGGGCATGCTGCAAGATTCATCTCTTAGGCTTTTCCTGAATGAGTTAGTTGAGGGATTGTGGAATAACTTGTCAAAGCAGGTCATTATTTTATGAGGCATTGGTGACACATTTTAAGAGAAATGGGGTTCATTGTGGGGAGGGCAGGTAAATTTTTATATTGGTCTGTTATTTTTACTCTATACAACTGCTTCAACCTTGGATAGGCCCATCTAAAACAAAGTTAAATGCACAAAAATATATCACAATCATGCTTAGTTTCTAGGAGTTATTGCTTACATTACCATTTGAGTATATCATGCTCATAAAAGGAGTCCTTGTTGTACAGTTTTCTGAGATTGTATCTTCAATTGTTCCCATATGGTATGTTGAATTCTAAAGACTTAGATTAAAAATAATATAAACCAGAAACACCTTTTGAGTTAAGAAATCTTGATTTTTCTTCTGAATGTCCTTAGTTATTCAGGAAGTACATGACTCTTTTTTTCTTTCTCTCTCCAGGGTGATGAAATGAAGAAGATAGGTATTCAACCTATACCTATGATGGACAGAGACAAGAAGGATGAGGTCCCTCAAGGCCAAGTATGGGCTGTCTTAAAATTAAATGTTTTATAATGGCTGCAAGATATACACAAGTAAAACTTGATAAGGGATATGATATTTGCCTTTAGCAAGGCATGTGATAACTTTTTGACCTGGTGAGTTGTGTCATGCCAAATTCCACACTTTCCAAACAAACCCATAGCTGATTTTAAAATTGCTACTGGAAACATCCTCCTCAGAGACATTGTTGGAACAAGAGCATGCTATTTCATGCTGTCCTGAAATATAGTGTGTTGCAGCTCTATTTCCTCTAGACCTTCGCTCTTTTTAACCAACTGCTGGGAGAGGGCACATTCAAATCTCTCACTCAGAAGAATTCCACTCCCATCTAGAAGAGTATGATTTTTGAGGTCCAGTGAACGGATGCATGATTGCCGCAATTATGCATTCAGCAGAAAGCCCTGTTGATAAGCAGACTGATGCAGCCGTAGTAATGAGGGGAGGGAAGAAACCTGCCCACACATTTCAGATTAAGGGCAGCTTTTCTCAAAAATTGGATGTTTAGGTTGGAAAATAAAATTTATTTTTTCTTATGCAGTAAAACTGAAATAAAGTTGTTTTAAATTTTATTCTCTGAAAGTTAAAAGCCTTGTTTGTGAAAGCTAGTGATGGTTTTAACATATTGGTTATTAATAAATGGAAAAGCATTGGGTAAAATTTTCAAAAAATGCCTAAATTTCATTTTTATAAGGGACTTAGGCACTGAGGAGCCTGTGTGTAACTGAAGGTTAATGAGACTTAAGTGCCCAAGTCACCTTGGTGCTTTTGAAAGTTTTCCTGCAATCTTTTACATATTCATATACTTGTAAAACAGAATTAAAGAGGGACTATATTAAATTCTTTAATCTAGCCACAGTCTGTCCTTAAAATGCAGCTGTATGGATGAGAACTGGAATGTTAGTTTGGGGAATCCATGCCCTTTTTAAAATAAAAAAATATAAAATTTAAAACTCCTGGTCAGAAATGGAAACTATCTCAAGGAATTGTCATGGATTAACTGGTTTTATTCATTTTTTCACCCTAGCTCTTTTTTGACCCTCTCAGAGTTTGTCTAGTTCGTTGTGTATTTTTTAAATGAAAGTGTTCTTATTTGCATGGCCCAAACCATAATATTTTATTTTAATTTTTAAATACTGTGGTTTCAGTGATAGGATTCTATAATGTAAATCCCAGATGTGTTTAATTTTGGCAAAACCTCTCTCTTTTTGCCATGGTATTAATGGGGTAGGTTAAGCAGATATCTCCTTTAGAATTTGTGACAGGTCTGTAGCAGTCTGTCAGTTCTTAAAATAAAATAAAAATTAATTACAGACCTCTTTAAAAAACCCCATGGAGTGCATATAAAACATACAGTTTAAAATAGTGAGCTCCTTTATGATGTTTAAACCTCCCTCCTGTTTCTGCAGCACTGCCCCCTTACCAACTGCAGCCTCTCTGTCAGTCATGTCACATATTCTGTAGTCAAGATTGTAAGAATCTGAGGATAGGGACTGTATCTCCTATCTGTTGTAAAGCACCAAACGCACCTATTTACACTCCAGTTCCATTGCAGAGGGAGCCTCAGCATCTGTGGAGGTAGGGTCAGGATTTGCTTTTTAATATGTGTGTACATATTGGGTTCCAGGAAGTGGGCGGGCGTAAGCCCGCCCACTGCTAAAGGATCCCCCCCCAGCCTAAGGGGAGGATCCACAGGGCCTGGAACTCAAATAATTACGGGGGGACAACTAATGTAAAAACAGGGACAGGAGTGCGGTCAAAGGGTCAAAAGAAGGGAACCTGACGGGGACACCGAGCAGAGAACCCCGGACAGCGCCCACTGCTCCTCAAAGGCGTCAAGGGAGCCAGTGGACGCCGCCCAGAGGAACTCTGCCCGGATACGTGAACGGACAGAGGATCGGAAACAGGCCCCACAGTCACAGGAACCTCCATCGGCCAACCTCCTCTCCCTGGTTTTATAGATGGCCTGTTTAGCCAGTGCCAAGAGGAAGTTGACCAGGAGGTCCCGCGACTTTGTGGGGCCACGGATAGGGAGTGCATAAATGAGAAGGTGAGGGGAAAAGTGTAACCAAAAACGTAACATAATATCGGTGAGGAGCCGGTGTAGGGGCTGCAACCTGGCACACTCTAAGTAAACGTGAGCCAGGGTCTCCCTCACGCCGCAGAAAGGACAGGTGTCCGGGACAGGGGTAAACCGCGCCAAGTACACGCCCGTGCTCACGGCCCCATGAAGGAGCTGCCAGCTGATATCCCCGGCGGGCCTCGGGACCAGAGTGGAATGTGTAGCAGGGTGGACATCTGCTCCTGCCTGGAAGGGCCGGAGATAGCCCAGGGAGCAGGTAGCGTGAAGGCTGAGTTGATTGGGGGAAGTGGCTGCAGCTGGGGCCACACCCCAATCAGGCTGCAGCTGGCCCTATATAAGAGGCTGGGAGCCAGGAGCGTCTCTCTCTGCCTTCAGAGAGAGAAAGGCCTGGCTGCAGGGAGCTAGACAGGGTACCTGTAGTGGAGCAGGGCTGGGGAAAGGCTGGGGAGCTCCAGCCTGGATAGCCCCAGGCTGCGGCCTGGTAATAGGCCAAGGAGTACTGGGGGTTGCAGAGGGCAGTCCAGGGCTAGGCCAAGGCAGCAGGTCCAAACCCTCCTTGCCAGTGATGAGTGGCCTATACTGTAGTCTGCCCCAGGGAGCGGGGGCTAGTTGGTGACTGGCAGTGGCCTAGTACTGAGGCAAGGTGGGGATAGTGGGTGGGGGTTCCCCAGGGAGGGGAGACCCAGATCTGTGGTGTACTGCCAGGGGGCAGCACCCAGAGCAAGGGGCACCGGGGTCCTGGGAGGGACACAGGGGCCAGAAGCAGGGACAAGGCGGATCACCGGCCTGCAGAGGGCGCTCCAGATGCTGGACAAGCTGATTCCCTGGAAAAACCAGTAGGGGGCGCCATAGGGGTGAGTCCGTACCCTTACAATGTGGATAAGGGCTAATATGTCAATAGCTAAAAAGGGGTTTACATGTCAAGCCCTGTGATCATGGTACAGTATGCTATTTCACTAAAATACATTTAAAACTATATATCAGATGAAAAGACTGGTAGCCCATGCTGTGGATCTTCCTGCACTAGACTGGCTAGCCTGTGGTCCTCTATTAAAGCTTTGGGGATTATTATTATTTTTAAGTGAGGTGCGGTAGGAGGGGGTCAAATTTAAATGTGTAGTGTAAGCAAACACGACTCCCTTGAAATCAGTGAAGTTACAGCAGGGCTGTTTTCAGAAAATGTCCTGCTGTTAACACCAGTGGTAGCAACATTAGGTGCCCTACCCTAGATGGGCTAGTAGCACCTTTAACACTGTGTTGACTAGACCTGCTCTGAGCAGCGTTATGAGACACATCATAAAAAATGTCAGTTGAACCATCTTCTGAGGGGCCCCACAGTTAGAGCTAAACCAGTGTTTAGAAACGGGAGACATTTTTAGAAAACTTTCCTACTATACAATATCCTTAGAACATCCAGGGAATCCAAGTATGAATCAGAATTCCAGAGGACATAAGGCAAATCCAGAATCTGACCCATCTTTTGGAAACACTGCAATATTTTCCTCTTTGAAAAGCCTTTCCACCATAATAACACTCCGAACATGGACAGTCCCATCTACCCACATGCCTCCAACCCCCACAATGAACAAATCAACCTAGCAACAAAATCCAAAGAGACAACCTACCTCAAGCAGTATGTTTTACCCCCAAAAGGGAGAACTGACTGCTATTGAGTTCACTTTGACGGGTGCTCAGAGGCTATGGTGATGGGCAGCAGTACAGAACAGTAAGACAGACTGTAAGTAAGTAAATTGTAAAATAAGTAAGTACACCTCTACCTCGATATAACGCTGTCCTCGGGAGCCAAAAAATCTTACCGCGTTATAGGTGAAACCATGTTATATTGAACTTGCTTTAATCCAACAGAGTGCGCAGCCCTGCCCCCCAGAGCACTGCTTTACCGCATTATATCTGAATTCGTGTTATATCGGGTCACGTTATATCGAGGTAGCGGTGTAAATAGACTAGTTTGGGGCTCTTTTGCAGTTAACTGTGTCATAATTTGGCTCCTGTCAATATTTTTTCCATGTTTTTCACAGATTGGATTCTACAATGCTGTAGCCATCCCATGTTACACCACACTCACACAGATCTTCCCTCCTGCTGGGCCACTACTCCGGGCATGCAGGTGAGTAGCAGTGCAAGTTTTTGCACAGCATATATCTTGGCTGAGTGAGAGCATGCCCCACTACATATCTCTGTCTAGAAATATATGTCTCTACATTGCAAATATTTCATGTAGACAAACATAAATGTTCTTCTCTAGCAAGTGCATCAAACACCTGGAGGCAGGGACTATTGGGTAGGTTCAGCTAACACAGGTCTATGGATGCAGCTATTAAAATTTATTTAATGTCAAAACTACCTGTAGACAAGCAGGTCCACTGGCAAGGTGTCCCCAGTTAGTTACCTTCATCTACCCCAGTACAAGTCAACTTCCCTCTGTCTGCTTCATGCCTCCATTTTACTTGCATAACTACTGGGAATTAAAATACCTTTTTCTTCTGTGCTTTTACTGTCACCTCATCTCTATCCTATTCCTTTTCTGATGGTTGTGTTCCTGTATTCTAGTTGAACTGACATGTTTCTCTCTCCTACGTGGCAGATCAGAGTACTCTCTTCGTTCTTCAGATCTTTAAACCACTAGTATTTTCTCTTCTGGGTACAGTGGCAGTGTAAAGTAAATAGAAGGAAATCCTCTCGCTCTGTCTGTCCATCCACTCATCCATCTAAAATATACAGTTGAGGTCCAGAAGTGTGTGTGTTTGTGTATACTCTGAAGCCTAGAATGACTGAGTCAGCGTGAAGTGATGGAAACAGCTACAAGCTTGGCTGGAAGCTTTTTTAATTCAGAATATCACCAGGTTCAGTCATCACTGGGATACATGGTCTGTTATCCAATTTTTAAGTTCTCAGCCACTTTGACTTTACAGATTATATCCGTGCGACAGCAAGGTATGTATCTATGCCATGCCAACAGTCCTAGACTAACGTGATTTCAGAGGTAAGTCAACAAATCACCACCCTTGCTCTACAGCTAATTTGCATACAATAGTTCCATTGGTTATATGACAAGAACACTCAGATGGTAGCTTAATTAGCCCAACTGCCCCACCTGGCTGACTACTTCAAGACATGGCACCTTAACCTAGCACCAGCAAGACAGTCTCTAGCCCATACCACTTCCACCATACCAACGCTAAGAGGGAACTAAACATCCTAATGAATGGCCAGAGGCTGAAGCATGAAGCTTACCCAGTTTATTTAGGCATGACCCTTGACCGAACACTGACATACAAAAGCCACCTGAGCAAGATACAAGCAAAGGTCAAGACACACAACAACCTTCTCAGCAAACTGGCAGGTTCTTCATGGGGAACAAATGCTCCAACCTAAAGACCTCAGCCCTTGCCATCTCGTACTCAATAGCAGAGTACTGTGTGCCTGAATGGAATCGGTCAGGAAACACCAAACTTGTTGACATGCAAATCAACGCAACAATTACTCATTATCACAGGAACTGTTCGACTGACTCATCTCTATGGCTTCCAATTCTGAGCCACATTGCTCCCCCTTACATCAGGAGGGAGATTGCAGCTGGCAAGCTGCTTGATAAGGTACATGCCAACCCAGACTTGCCCTTGTTCAATGCCCTTTTTAACCCACTAGCTACATGTTTCATTACGACACCCATTGTGGTCAAGGCTGCCATGCCAGGACATGATAGCAGAATCCCGGTGGCAGGAAGACTGGTGCTTAACACCAACCACAAATCAGTTCCTCATCACAGACCCTACTGTTCACCCGCCCAGCTTCAACCTGCCACATCATCAATGGGTCCTTCTTAGTCGATCCTGGATTGGGCAAGGCCTCTGTGCAGCCAACCAGCACCACTAGTATCTTCGAGACAAGCTATGCTGCAGCTGTGGCGCAGGTCAAACAATGATGTACATTATTGAGGAGTGCCTGCTAACTAAATTCAGTGATGGGCTCTGAGAGCTCCACTTGGCCACATTGCTTGGCTCAGTGAATATGCAAATGTTAAATAAAATAAATACTACCACTTCTGGACCTCATTGTGATGGAGGCTATTTCTGACTCTTTCCCACCCATGCGTGCACATACCTTTTTTCCTCTGCATTCTCTCCTTTTCTACATATCAGATATAAACCCATCAATTGCCTAAATGTAATTGTGATGGCAAGACTTGCTCCTGCCTACTCCAGATGTTCCTATCTGCTTTAACATGGTTTTTGTTATTACACTGACGTCTCATTCCCTTTAGTGTTGGAGGCTCCAGACTCCCTTTCT
This sequence comes from Chrysemys picta bellii, assembly GCF_011386835.1. Classification (NCBI taxonomy): domain Eukaryota; kingdom Metazoa; phylum Chordata; order Testudines; family Emydidae; genus Chrysemys; species Chrysemys picta. Next base: position 124,531,201 of record NC_088793.1, on the reverse strand, counting down.
AATGCTAGAAACAAAAGGCCAAAGCTAAACACCGAGAATTTCAGCAAAAAATTAATTCACTTGAAGTTCCCTATAAAAATACTTGTAAACATTCTTAATTTTACTAGATTGTGAATCAGTCAGCTGTCTTGTAGAGGTAGCTTGTGCAGTCTTGCAACCTAGCTAATTGCTAGATTTGTAATTCCTGTGCGGGATAGATTACTAAATAGTCATCCAGTAATATCAACAGCTGAAAGCTAGATGTTGGCTGCCTGTTCCTCTGTGGCCTAAAGACAAATTGTGCATTCTATAGCAGAGCTGGTTCCCATCACAATTTTTCTCAATTATGCTGTCTTTTTTTTTTTAAAAAACTTGTTCAACTTCCTCAAAATGTTTTACATTTATGAAAACTCCAGATGACTTTCTTCATGAAATATTTCCCATTAGCTGGATGTCTTCAAAATCAGAAATCCACTTTGCTCAGAAATATGTACTTAAATATTTTCATTATGAAGTAGGTAGGAAAAGTCTTTTTAGAGGCCACATGATTAATGGATTAACCTCAGGACTGGAAGCCAGGAACTCCTCAGTCACTTGACTGGCCTTAATTATGTTTTGCACTTATTTTACAAATATTTACATAAGCCTCACAATACTTGTGTGAAGTAGTTGAGCATCATTATCACCATTTTAGAGATATGGAAATTGAGGATTAGAGAGGGTAAATAAGATGCATAAGGTTACACAGCATATCATTGTCAGGACTTCTAGCCAGCGGGGCAAGTTCCGAAAAAAATTGTTTTGGGTTGACCCAAAACTTTTCAAAATTTTAGGCTTATCAAAAAGGTTTTTTTTAAATGTCTTTCAGTTTGAACAAAATCAAACAAAACCTTTCATGTTGGGTTGAACCGAAACATTTATTTTGATTTGAAAAGAAAAATTTTGTTTTGATTTTGATCATTTTTAAAAAAAAAATTAAAATTTTAAATAACATTGAAGGAAGTTTCAGACCAAAGTCATTTTGAACAGAAAAATGGAAACATTTCATTTTGAAAATGTCAAAATGAAACATTTAGGGTTTTTGGATTTTCTTGTCCAACTTAAACAATTGGCGAATTCAGCACAAATTCACAAAACATTTCAGTGTCACCGAATCTACATTTTTTGCTGAAAATTTTCACAAAGTTCTAGTCAGGATCAGGATTCCAGTTAGACCCCAACATTCTTGATTCCTGTCCAGATTCCCAAAACTTTAGACAAGCAAAACCTCCCTACTCTAAACAATGTTGTTAAAATAAGTTTTCTAAAATATCTATTAATTTTGAGAGTCTCACTTCTTGGACACTCAAATAGAAATGCTTAAGGCTTGATGTTCAGAGGTGCCAAACACCCACAACTTTACTTGCCTTCAGTGGGAGTTACAGGTGCTCTGTACAGGTCAGGTCAGGCACAGAGTCTTTTAGAATAAATATGAGCATCTTTCCAAGAATGTGTTTCTTCTGGACCAGCATATGGTGTGTGAATTAACAGTAATCAGACTGCTTAGTACTGATTGCACTGGTGTTCTGTACTTCAGTAATCATGCTTCACTATTTGGAATCCAAGATTCAATATTTTTATTTCTGAAAGTCCTTGTCAACTACAGTCAAATTTTAGTTATCCAAACACCAGGTAAGCTAAACTCTTGGTTCATCTCAAGGTCCAGTACATTCCCTAAGGTTTGACTAAAGTTGTATAGAACTGCTAATATTCAGGTGAGCTGAATTAAAGATCACCACAAGATTGAAATGACTCCTGATAAACTGAAATCCTACAATGTAAGAGTTTTGCCTAACCTCCTATTCATCAGCAGCTCTTTGATTTCAGAACTTAGCAGCTCTGCACAACCAAAGCCACCCCTGCAGAGATCCTAAATTCAGCAAGACTGGAACTGCACTGAGCCAGCCAGCTCTGGGCTGTCTATAGCTGGGGGAGCCAGACAAGGGGCTTTGAACTCAACCCTGAATATGTATTTCAAAGTTCGCTGGCCAGTTCCTCTAATTATCAAAACTCTTGTCTCACTGGAGGTCTTGGGTTTCCCCAGAGGCCTTTGGGGGTATTTCTACACAGCAACTAGACACCCGTGGCTGGCCCATGCCAGCAAACTCAGGCTCTCATGGGTTTCTAGTTGCTGTGTAGACATACCCTCAGATAACTAGGGTGTGGTGCATATGGCCTTTTTAGTGAGAGGCAATTGGCTTTCATCACAGTGAAGAGCTTAATTCAATACTGCTTCAGTTGCTGACTAAATACATTTTGATATCACCCTTATATCTATAATATTCGTTTCTGGAATGCGGTGTTTAAGATGTTATGCCCTTGAATTCTTTGGAATACAGACAAATGCTGCAAAGTAATAGCAACAAAGCAGCCAGGACATCCTGTCAGCATCAAAGTTTTAACTTTGAGAGACTGTGGGCCTTTATTCCAGGCACTTCAGAGCCAGAGCTTTGCTGGTGAGCAGAAAGGCATATGAATCATACCAGCTGTACCTTTTAAAAAGACACCATCATTCATCTTGTTGGAATAAGATATTACCTAAGAATCTGAAAGGTTAATTTATGTGATAGTTTGCTCCACATTTCTGTTTTAATAAATCTGTTCTGAACAATAAGTTTACTTTCTTACTGAATTTGTGCAGGCCAAAGACACAATCTGTGTTGTATTTGTATGGTGTCACTTCCATTATTGTTTTGGAAACTGAATACACACAGTGCATACCAAAGCAGCCAAATCTGAGATAATATATTTATATTGGGGATAAAAGGAGAGGGGATGATTTTTAAAGATGGATTGAATTCAAACCAAAATTTTCTAAAGCCTATTTTTGTTTTCTTGCCTTCAGGACTCTGAATCCCTGATAAAACAGACAGATTTAAAAACCAAATAATGATTGACACCTTCCCCCCCCACCCCTTCCTCCATGCCTAGGGAGTCTCCCTGGGATGTTCTGGAGTTTCTGGATGTCAAGTGAGCTGGGAATGGTGGTGGCTGTTCAGCTTTTTTCACAGCTCTCAGTGCCCCTCCTGCCCCACACCAAGTGCTTCTTCTTTATTGGTTGGGTTGGCTCCAGGTGTATTTTTCAGATTGTAATGACCAGGGGTACATAGTTTCCATCCCAGGGCTCCTAACAGGAGTGGAACTCTTAGCATCCCAGATGGCGCTCATCACCTCTGCAAGTCTACATCTGCTCTCCCACAAGTGTGCTTCAGAATTTTCCTGCTCCTACCACTTCTCTGCTCTCCCAGCTTAGAACCTGGTATATCTTAGTGGTTTCCTGCATTTTACCAAATATTTCAATGAAGCTGTGTCACATAAATCAGGCGGGCCTTGTGGCATAAACTAGAATGATCTAATGTGATACATAATACGTAAGGCCTTAGTAGTTTTGTATTCCTATTCCTTCACTGCAGACATCTGTCTGAGAGTCTGTCTACATAACTAGCAGTGCCGACTCCAGGCACCAGCTTAACAAGCAGGTGCTTGGGGCGGCCAAGGGAGAGGGGTGGCACCTGCGGCAATTCAGGGGAGGCAGGTCCCCTACTCCCTCTAGGAGCGAAGGACCTGCCGCTGAACTGTCACCGCCGATCGCAACTTTTTTTTGTTTGGTTGGTTTTTTTGCTTGGGGCGGCAGAAATGCTGGAGCCGGCCCTGATAACTAGACTCTTGGTAGGACACAATGGAGTGAATTTTGTTAAAACTGAGATAGTATGGCTGTCTTTTACTCTGCATTTGAAAACTAAATGGTCCATTTTGACCATATGTAAATATCATGGACTCACTAGATCCACAGCGATATAAATTGACATAGTCCAATTTAAGTCCTTGGAGTGATACCAGTTTACACCAGGTGAAACTCTAGCTCCATATTCCATTCAGATACTTAAGCTGTAAACAGCTGTATTATTTGACACTTTTATGATTTGTAAAATCAAAGTTTGGAGACTTGACGGAGAGGGTAGGCCAGGCTCTAAGGTAATGAGCACTGTCTGCCCCTAGGAAGGAGAATAATAGACAAGAACCCCGCCCCTTATTCGAAGGCCCTTTGCTTTGGAGAAGACTGACTAATACAATAACCCTACATGGTGACAGGTTTCAGAGGTCTCTAAGGTGCCACAAGGACTCCTTGTTATTTTTACAATAATCCTAGTATCTAAAAGGTGTTCACTAGCTACTTTGGCCAGCAGAATTGTATTGTCTTGAGATGCAGAGAAGATGTCTATAAATGCAGAGAAGGCTTCATGAAGAATTGTGGGCTGCCATGGCTTCTGTAGAGGCAAATGGCATGGCAAGAATGCTGAATTCTGTGGCATCCTGGAAAACTGACAAATTAGGTTGCCACAGAGTCCATGACGCCCTGAGTGAGATATGGGACAGGTCACATCTCTCAAGAGCTATTGTTTCAGTTTCTCTGCAGCCTTGAGCAGGCATCACTGCATTAGGTCATGCTTTCAAAGACATCTCTGCAATCATGAAGATTAGAAATATAATTTTTATAAGAAATGGAAGCAGACTCCTTAGCACAATTCTTTAGCAAGGGGTGAATTCTGTGGCAAATCGGCAGCTGTTGAATTGCAGAACACACAGGATCTTGGCAATAGCCAGCATATACTTCCCTAGAATAGGCATCTAGCTTAAAATATGGAGTTGACAGAAAGAAATAAGATGAAATAATACAGTAGTAAGAAAACCTTTATCGACCAGTGTTATGTACGCCATAAATCTACTTCTGTTGGTATAATATAACAGAATTATGAACAAAATATTAAAGTTATATACAGATTTATGCTCTTTTTGCATCTCCAGGGAAAATCTCAAACAATGGGAAAAAGTGACGCAAGGAGAGGAAACTTCATTATGGATTCCGTCCCAACCACATGATCCCCAGACCTCGGATTCACTTCCTGTGAAGATTGATGACTAAACAGCCATGACAAATTGGTTTAACTCTAAGGCATCTCTCCTTTGTTTTTTTGTTTGGTTTGGGTTTTTTCTTTTTTGGAAAGGAAACAAAAAAGCTACAAATGCTGAGAAGCAGATCTGCCTGTGGAGGTAATACCTACAGAGTTACCTCAGCTAGGCGACTGACTGCCAGTCTCCTGTCTAACATCAGTGACACAACATAAAGCAGAGAGAGACTGACAACTCAGTTGCTTCAGAATCAGCTGTCAAAGCAAACTTATGACATGTGAATATAAAAGACTGGCCTTTTCTCATGGGCTACATTGCTGAGGCCTTAATTCAAAACTGAAGGGAAAAATATTAGGGGGTACTTTTAAAATTGTATCTTTCTAGTAAGGGTTTCAATGGTACTTTTATTATATTGTACTGTGGCTGGATTTAACACCAGTGTCACTTGGGAGTTCTTGGCTATAAATAGAACATTTTACACATTGCTATTGTGAATGTTTGTGTGATCTACTTGTAATCAGTTCGAAATTTAGCAGAAAACCTCTGGGACTGTAACTTTTCCTGAAGTTACAGTACTTGAATTATCTTGCTGCAGACAGAAGGAAAATCAACTTTTAGGCTCAAGGCTCCAAAAACTCTATTAGGTATCACAGAACAACTGTTTTATTTCTCAAGTTAAATGTTGAAAGCACTGGCTGTGGTGTTTGGTTCTTTGTAATTATGTGAGAAGATAGAGAGCTCATCCATTCATACACTGGAAGTACTGGATATTTATCTCCAGTAAGGAAAGATGCAGGCATAATTTCAGGCTGGACCTTTTTATCAACACTGACTAAAATGACAGGCTAAAGTTTGAATGTAATAGCAGAGATCTGCCTGCCTAGCTAGCTGTATGTCAAGTGGTCATGCTAATATTTTTTGTGGTGAGTCATATTTTAGAAAATATTAGAGAGACATGTTTAATGTACAATACTTTCTGCTGGAAATAGGAGCCTTGTCAGAACAGTCAGGTATACTAGGCATTACTGCGGTACCATCACAATAAAAGGAAAGTATTTTCCTTTGACTAGCGTTTATGTTGCTCACCAGTACTGTATGTTTTCAACTACCAAAAAAAAAGGGAAGCCATTTACCTTTTTCACGTTTGCTTTTTTTCTAGTTCAGCAAACATTTCCAAGTTTAGAGCTACCTAACTAAGCAGAAAAATAGCTGATTCAGAAAACTGAAACTCTGGAAGAAATTCTGTGCTGATGTAGGGCTCAGATCCTGCAAACTATTATGCACGTGCTTAGCATTAAGCACACGTATAACTGTTTGCAGTTTGGGGCCCTATGCTCAATGCAACCCTTTTGATTTTAATGTGGTTGCAAAGGGTGTAATTCAATATACAAAATTGACCCTGAATCTTTCTTTTTAAAAATAAAATAAATAAAATTTCAGCATAGATATAGTACATCTTTTCTATACCCCGGTCATTAGCAACACTGCATTTGTTTAGTCTGCACTGCCGAGCCTACATTATATTATACAACTCTTCTTACCTGCGTGCAGATAGGCAAGTTTTGAAGTGGTTCGGTGGCAACACTACAGTGTAATGTAAAAACAACAAGTAGTACGGTCAGCAGTTTAAAGGCAATAGGTAGTATCTCTTTTTCCATTCTGCTTGTTTACTGAACTGCATTGATCTAATAAGCATGCATCTTATTATTTTTCTTTATTTAAATGTTTGGGTCCCTGAAGAGTTTTGCCTTCTATTCTGGTCGAGCACAAACCAGTTTTTGTATGCATCTACAGTATGTGATCTATAATCACGTAATTTATACATAAGCCTTTGCAGCACATAAAATACCATGTAGGGTTAGATTTGGGGTATCTTGATCAAATCTTTTTATTTGAAGTTCAGATTTGAATCATACAGGGGACGAAGGATGTCTAGCAGCATCCATGCAAGCGCTTAGTTTGCTTTGCCAATACTAAATGATGTTATTCTGTGCATAGTCACCAGTGAATTTTTCTGGAATGAAAAAAATTATAAGGATGCAATTTTATCAAACTAAACAAACAAGATTGACATAAGTGGTGTCCTCTACTTTATTCCTTATCAGTTCTGGTTTAAATAATGCAATTCATACGCAGCCTGTGTTACTGCAAGCAAAGAACTTGGGACACGACCCAGAGTTACTGATTTATGTGGAAACTTCACAGATCTGTGGTGGCCTCAAATACAGTCTGTCTGTATATCTGTGAGATACCCAAAACAACTCATTGAAAATCTCCTTCATGGCTCAAGCATGTATGTTATTACCGTACCCTTCTCCCTCTGTTTGCTGAATTTGTCAGTGTTGCAAAATATTCCTTGTCACCTGCTATATTCATTTCACAGAACGTTTGTCTGATTTCTAGTCACTGACTGTAAAATCTAAATTAGCTAGATCATGAGTCGTCACTGAAAATGCTTGGCAGTATCATATAGGTGCTTTATGTATTTCCCTAACAAATTAAGCAAAGTTGCAATAAATAGTTCTGTTAATGTGATGAGACAACCATATTGGTACTTGACATTTTGAGTAACCTGAACCACTTAAAACAGTTTGTTATAGTTAAAGTTCCATTAGAGTTAATACAGTCCCTCCACCCCCTTTCTTCTCCTCTGGAGTAAGACAGGGGAAAGGAGTAAAACCATATGGACAAAGCCTACCTATATTTTAGGCAACAACAAAAACAATAGTTTTAATGGGCAAAATTTTCTAAGTTGCATCAGTTTGTCCTATAGACTAATTTAGTGAGTACAGTTTTAGGCATCCAGGTGTTTGACAGAAGTAAACCCAAATCAGTATCCCAGAACTGAAAACCCTAATCTAAGAAGAAGTTTGAGTCTGCATTCAAATGTCATGACTCAGGTCCATGTTGAATATTTGGTTGTCCACAAATTTATATTTTCACTGGCAAATAGAACAACTAAACATCTGACACAACCATTTTTGTGGTCAAATGTCAGCTGAGGTTTTGTCCCTTTAGTAGTCACACAAAATGAATAAGAACTTTTAAAAAATTGGCAGACATGTTTTCTAGAAGTCTTATAAAATGTATAGTTTTTATTTCCAAAAGAGCATTTTTTTATTAAAGTTTTAATGACCTTTTCCCTTCTAAACAAAACAATAGAAAAAAGGGTCTACCGGTATTTTATATTTTTGCATTCTTTTGAGTAGGCAAAAGAAGCTGAATTTGAGAAAGATGCATATTCAGCCATAGCTCCCGCTGATGCATCTTGAAACAATACCTGGAACATAATGAATGAGGAAAACGTAGCCAACCTGTGAAAAGTGGATGGCGCAGGATGGTATTAGCCATTTTAGCTATCACTTAATATACTGTGTTCTATAAAAGCTTTGCTGGAAACTCCATTACTGCAGTAATCAAGTTAAGAATTTTTGTAAGATAGTGCAATATTCTACTGTAATGGTTCAGCACATTGCAGCTACATTATTATAAATTGTAGCACTGTAGAAGCAATACATTAGAATAATGTACTGGGTTTTTTTAAATGGGAGCATATTTTCAAATATGTTAATTAGATCCTCGGAGGCATGCAGTGTAGCACTTACATTTTCAAATGGCACGCAGTACAGAGTACTTAGGTGTGTTTTAAATAATCTGCATGGATTGCAAATTTAGAAGTAGAAATATATGTACTAGCTAGTCAGTCTCTTGCTGTTACTGTGTTCAGGCCACTTAGTGTTAAAATTGTAAGGGCAACATATAGCATTATTTATCTAAAAGAAATACCCAAGTCCCTTACCTGTTCAAACAATTGCAACCTTCTTGAAGAAATGCATTTGCCTAAAACACTGTGATACAGTTACCATTCTGTGAAATGGTGCAGTAAATTGTTCATTCTAAGGAGACTAAGTGACTTTCTACACTCTTCTATAAAGATACTCATATTCAAATTTTAGGTTATGTATCCCAATCTAGCGAAGGCACATTACAACTATCTTTTGTCTGCTTGCTGACCAAAAACTGTGCTCGATTGTAATTTGGGTGTATGCTCTGTCAAAAACTGAAAAAGTTAGTAATGAACTGGTTTGCAGGGTATATCAAACTGGTTTGTAGAGTAGATCCACGTATATTCAAAGTTCAGAGGGGGCAGTTCTGTGAAGAAGAAAGAACTTCAAGATAACAGCATTCAACTTTATGACATCTAGTAAGGTGAAAAATTGATTTTATATATATGATACGTATAAACTATCTTCTTTGTAAAAAGAAATGCAAGTGCAATAATTTAAAGAGGTCTTACCTTTGCATTTATAAATTATAAATACTGTACATGGTGTGTATTTTTTCATGTATTCATTTGCAGTCTTTGTATTTAAAAAACAAACCTAAACCTTTACTATTATGTTTGTACAATAGAGCAGTAATCATTTATTATAATATAGTTAAGTTGTAAATAAATTAACAAACCAAACAGCCAGTACATATGCATATATGGGTGTCCTGTTGTGAAACCTGTTTCTGCTTTAATTGCTGGCTTTCGCACAGCAAGACAACTTCTGTGGATATGTAATTATACATATAAATATATGTATGATACATAAAATATATTTAGAAATGTTCATAATTTTAATGGATATATCTATCCATACACTTTGGTGTGAATATTACTGAATACAGAGTTTTTTAATATTTTCTATGTTCATTTTTTGGTGTTATTGTGAGTGGGGGAGAGGGACGGGGACTTCTTGTGGACCTGTGTGTATGTTTGTTGATATACTACAAGTAAAATACAAGGAAAAATGAGAACAAAAGGCAATGGAATCCATGAAAAAGATCAACATTTGATTTTCTGTACATGTGACAACTTCTCAGTTAAGGTGCATTTTTCCAAATATCTGCAGTTGCGGGTATTTTCTATAACCAAACAGGTCTGACTGTATATTAAATATTCAAATTACAGTCAGATCCTCAGCTGATGTAAATTGCCAGAGCTACATTGACTTCCATGCTGAGGATCTGGGCTACCCTTTTACCCTTTTTAGTTCACAATTAAATTGAATTGAATAGATTTACAATCCATCTGTTTCCAGCATCTTGGAACTACATAGCTGTTGCTTGAAAAGATTTGTGGCCCCTTTTGTCTAGGCACACTGATAAGGAGGAAAGAGGGCAAAAAAATAGTATTGTTAGAATAGTTTCTTTACATGGGTTTCCTTCAGAACTCTTATGCTCCAAATCCTGTTTTTCATGATCCACCCAGATACATCTAACTTTGAGATAAAAGGTTTGTTCCCAGGAAGAGCTAGGTGTGCTAAGACAAACCTCACAGTAGAAATGGCTAGCCAAATTACAGATTTTTAAAAAAGACAATATGAATGCACCTTATTACAGTACCTATAATTCTGCCACTCCTCCTCTTATTACTGTTTACATAAAGTAGCACTCAGACGTTCCAGACGGGGATTCTGTTTGATGCTATACAAACAAATCCTTGCTTCAAAGAGCCTTTTATTGGCTTAGCATGTGATCATGTGAGGTAGTACTGACAATTGTAGAAAATAACATGGATGAGTTAATTTCAATACAACAGGTGATTTTATATATGCTTCTGTCAAAACGAGATTCATCAGTAGCTGCCATTAAAAATCAACATTCGCCCATAGTAATTGAGATTTCTTTTTTGTGCAGGGAAATGTGTTATTTCGGGTATAGAATGGTGGGTAGCTATGGGGAAACGTTGACTTTTTAATGGTGATCACTATAATAAAAATACATCTAAAGATACCATGGTGACTGGACTCTTACTTTTAAGTATCAAAGTTCCAGGATGAATGGCAGGAACTCTCATCTGTCTCAATGGTTTTTGACCCTTCAAGACATTAATAGGTGCCTCAGTGCCCTTCTGAACAGTTTTCAAAAGACCACCCACTGAACACAGGGCACTCACTAGTGATCAGTGGAGAACTGGCTGGTCAGATGCTGTTGGCTCCCTCTGTTTTCAGCTCCTGCATTGCATTAGATGACTAATACAAATACATATATTATCTCTTTATGTTACTTTTCCAAGTAAGCAATTGCTGTAGTTGCCACAAGAATTTTATGTGATTGACAGTATGTGGAGGGGGAAGGGAGATCCATGATGTCATGAATCAAGGGGAGATGATCCATGAAACAATGTCTATTATGATTTGGGTCCACACACTTAAAAAGCATGAAAATCCCAACTGTGTAATGTTCCCCTCCAGTTCCTTTTTTTTAACTGAGTTTGTCAAAGGAGCTACTTGTTGGAATTGCTGCCATAGAGGCCGGATCCAGTTCTGCAGACCTCAGTTCCACTTGGACAGTGCTTTGTATCCTTTTTTCAGTGCCCTGTTCCCAGTAGATTCCTTGGAGAACTGATCTCTTTCTTAGCCTTCAACTTCATAACCGACTGGGACTTTGAAATTGGTGTTGATAAGGGAATTTCAGTTCTCTGTCAGCTATGGTGTGTCGATATGGCATGTGGGACTCCTCAATCCCTAGCACATCAACAGCCTCAGCTCTTCTGAGGGGAGGAGCATTGTCTTTCTCACTAATGCAGATAGTTTTGATGCTGTGCTGGAGCTGAGTGCCTCCTTCACAGATATTTCAGAGGCTATTTTGGACATATTGTAGCTTGTCTTTTCCCACCTTCACTTAGGGTGTTTTGAAGTTTGTTTCTGAATTCTTTAGGGAAACAAACCCCTTCCCTTTTCCTTCTAGACTCAGCTCCTTTTATCTAACTGCAGATTGTTTCAACCTCAAGACCAATGTTTTAATACATTGACTGTGCTGAGATTTGACCTGTGTGTAGGACAAAGGTTTTTTCATCCTAGTTTGGCATTTTCCCCCATCCCAACATGTTTGCACAAGGACAATGTTTCTCCAAATTCTTTATTAAGTTGGTCCTTTCCACCAATTTTTATATTGTTGATAAGAACTAGTATTCTGGACCAATTCATTACTATTTGATCCAGCTTCTCAAATTGGTGGCAATAGAGCACATGTCCTTTGCTCTTTTCATGCTTTCCTTCTTGCAGTAAAGCAATGTAGTTGCTCTTATATTGCAGAGAACATTGCATGCCAGTGGCTGTTTGCTACCCAGTCAGTAATATTTTCTCCAACTCTTTTACCTCCTGTTGATGAAAGGTGTTTCTCGAGACTTACAAAAATGCCTCTGAATTTTTTTTGCCCACTTATAAATTAGAGAATGTACTGCTTTGTGGATACTTCCTTTGAACATTTTAGTTTCCAAGGCCCTGATCCAAACCCCATTGAAGCTACTGGAGGGATCATTTCATTAACTATAATGAACTTAGGATCAGGCTCCAATATAGGTATCCAAGTCAATATGTTGGATGAAATCTTGGTGCTGTTGAAGTCTGTGATAAAATTACCAGTGACTTCAACGGCACCAAGATTTCCCCAGTTATCTTTAGAGAAGCTCTCCGAAGATATCACTTGACTGCTCACCCACACTTGCATTCCCCTCAGAGTTGGGAAGCTGAAGCTTTTTCAGTAACTTTCTGCTCATTTTGTCTTAGGAAAGTTTATATCAGGCATAAATGCTGTTTGGAGATGAGGGAGCTCATTGCTTCCTGCTCATGAAGAAACCCAAGGGATACATGTTAGAAAGCCCTGGTGTCTGGTATGTACACGGAACACCACTTGGTGCTTGAAAGTCAAAAGTCTGTTGAGAGCAACAAGAGTGCCCTCTTGTATCACACTGGAAATCCAGTCAAATGATACCTTTGGAAAAGCTGAATTACAGCAGGTAAGTAATTTTCCTTTATGTTCTAAGATTACTGGAAGGTCTAGGTGATTTTTGCAGTCACAGCGCCTGTTAAATATTTGACCTTTTGTTAAGGACTTATATTTAGGGCCCCGAACACCAGTGAGAGAATACAGCAAAAATGGTTGTTGATCCAGTACATTGTTCAGAGAACTAACTCTAATTACACTGTTTTTAAACTAATAGCATCTTGCACCAATAAATAAAAATTATGGGTCCAGAAAAGAGCCCTAGTTTCCAAATCTCGGGGTACAATTTTCACTAGTACCTGAGGGACTTCAAGCATCTGCTAGGCACTTTTGAAAATATTACCATCGGTGTCCAAATACTGTGGGGAATAGGCAGCCCAGAAATACCACAGACCAATAGATTGATCTTAATGAAAGTAAAGTGGAACTTGAACGTGATTTGCCTAGTTTCCAAGGAGATTCCACACTTCCCTCAATTCCCACTTTTAAGAATTGGTAAAGTCCTGTATTGGTGCCTGTTGTAAAAGTACTAATGTTTAGTTACTTTTAAACAGTAAATAATCACCTCGCTTGACAATTATTGTTAGAAGTATGGATCAGCTTGGGAAAGGAATAGGTGACAAATTGTGGGCACAAGATAGTTGACATACAAATGGATAGGATTTTGTGAAGAATCCTGCTTGATGCTTCCATTTCGATGTGGAGTTAAGTGCTTGGGAGATCTGGGTTTAAGTGACCTTGGACATGTCACCAAGGGTCAGATTTTTAAAGATATTCAGGCACCTAAAGATGGAGATAGGCGCCTAGTGGGATTTTCAAAAGTGGCAGGGTCCCTAACTCCCACTGAAATTAATGGGAGTTAGGTGCTTAAGCACCTGGTGGGATTTTCAAAAGCACCTCAGTGCTGAGCTGTGAATTCTGTGTTGCACCACTTAGAGACATAGCACAGAATCTCACCCTGAGAGTTCCAGCTGTTTTATATACAGTGTCTTTGTTCATACAGAGAGACCATGTGATGTTTTTAGAGCTTATATACAGGGATCACTTGATCCATCAATGACATAAAGCTGTCTGTGGGGTTTGACCATGGTAGTTTTTTAACAGGACCAGATATATTGCACAGTAGCGTAGGATAGGAAGTGAAGGATCTCCAACTGAAATAGCAGGAAGAGATAGCATGTAAGTTTGAACACTACAGAACCTCAAACAGTTTAGCCATGTAACACTTAGATAACAAGGCTACCCCTGATTGGACATAAGGTGTAGTTTTTTAATGGTGAGAGTAATTAATCATTGGCACAATGTACCAAGGTTCATAATGAAGTCTTCAAGACTGATAATTTTTAAATCAAGATTGCATGTTTTTCTAACAGATATGGTCTAGGAATTATTTTGGGGGCAGTTCTATGGCCTGTGTTATACAAGAGGGTAGACTAGGTAATCACTGTGGTCCCTTCTGGCCTTAGAGGCTATGAATGTATAGGGCTCAGTCTTGCAAAGTGATCAGCACATCAATTTCACTGACTTCAGTGGAAGCAGAGGGAAGCACTCAGTATTATTTGCAAGAGGTGCTCAGAACTTGGCAGGGATGATATTCATAAGCCATTTCATTTCTCAAACAGTCCTCTTAAAAAAACAGCAAATAACCCCAATCACCAGAATAACAGGTAACAGACCCAACTACCCGAGTTATTAACACACACACAAAATAATTTAGTATAGAATTTTTGAAGGCACTCACCATTGGCCTAGCTCTACTGCCAGTGATATTGCTAAAATCCCACCCTTCAGGGCCATAGTCAAGGTAAACTTGCCAGTGTAGTGTGTAACAGACCACAAAAAAAAAAAAAACAACAGAGTGCTTCTTACAATTTAAACAATGACTTTACAATTTCTAAGAAAATATGAGATATATTTGAGCCCCACCTACTGTACATAACCCAAAGACCATGACTTCTTTGCAATTTTAATGCATAAATTAACAAGCATAGTTTGCACGCTAAAGCTCAGAACCAATGGAGAACTTATGTTACCACTTGATACTTCACCTTTACGGAGTGCCGTCTACTCCT